>NC_138760.1:94817520-95426079 GCF_965113315.1 Podarcis vaucheri | reverse complement strand
CCCGTAGCAGGGATTTGAACCACTGACCTTCTGATTGGCGAGCCCAAGAGGCTCAGTGGTTTAGACCACAGCACCACCCGCATCCCTGGCCCGCCTTATGTTGCTCTAACTACAACTCCCATACTCCATAGGCCATGCTTGCTGGGGCTGATGGGAGTTGTAGTTCAGCAACATGTGAAGGCCCCTAAGTTCTCCACACCTGCCACAGAAGCTCTGGATGCAACATGTTGGAGTCTTTGAAGTTGTCAACACATAGGCTGTGAAGCACCCTGGGATCTATGAATGAAGGGAGCTATGCAATGTAATTTAAAAATAATAAAAATAATAATGTTAATTCATGGCAGATGGACTTAGATGGTTACTCTGTCACAAGATGTCACCCTTACAGCCCACATGCAATTTTGTTTACAATTCAAAATTCTGTTTCCCTGTATCACTTAGCTTTCAGGTGGCATAGGTCTTAAAACCACAAGTAAGTGGGTATAGGACTGCAGCATAAACACCTTGCTTGAAACACAGCAAGGTTGTGTTTCCCTCTCACCACTGCATTTCAAGTCACTTTCTTGTCTTGCTGTACACGCCAATGCACATTAACTGACTTGTTCCTCTGTGCCAAACTCCAGTTCACTTAAGTTGTCATCTGCCTACGCACAATGGATGCCTCCAGTGTACATACTTCTGCTTAACTGCGGCTTCTGTTTTCTAATCAGTTGGAAGCTGGTTTGTGGGGAAATGAATCAAGCAGGTGTATTACTTATGAAGCTGCAGAATACATGTGTATGTGCCTTCTGACACCAGTGGTGTCAGCATGCTGGGCTCAGAGGAAACAGTAATGTGTATGCAGCCCAAGTATAAACAATAAAAAGTTTTGTGGCATCTTAAAAGATGATCCCATTTTATTGTGACATTAGTTTTCATGGACTAGAGATCTTAGATCATGTATCAAAGGTAAATCCCACTCGCTTCAGTGTGACATATAACACAAATTTCCGCATGCATACTTGGAAGTGTGTCCAACTGTGTTCAACTGGGCTTACTCCACTGGAAGTGGATTTAGGATTGCAGCCTTACTGGTTTGAATATGCTCAGAATTGCAGCCCAAGTTACAAGATGGCTTGTTCACTTAAGAACCTATTTCCATTTACATTATTGAACAAAGAAAGGAAAGTTGTTTTCCTATTTCTTCCTCATGAACATGTGGAAGAAATTTGAGTAAGACATAACAGTGTGTTAAAAATGGGAAATGGCAGGTTTGGTTTAGGGCCACTTCATAGAGACGTAGTTAACAACCAGGCTAGAAAATAGGAAAATAAGTTTGAAAACCCTCCTTTAAAACTTTTGGAAAAGTATGTTTTGAGTCTCCAGAACAAGCAGAGAGCCTTGTTGTTTACAATTTGGATTGGATCTCTCATTTTAGTGTTTTGTGCATGCATGCGTGCGTGCATCCCTCGCCCCCCCCCGCCCCCCGCATCAGGGCAGGCCGCTGTTTGGCAAGATGGTCTACGAATTTCACCCGAGTTCAAAACTCAAAAGCCAATCAGTTCTTTGGATTAATTAGCAATTTGCCAATGGTTAGATAGAAGAACAATAACTCTAACTTTTTAGAAGAATTGGCAGCTGAATCCTGTTTATCCCACGACCCTGAAGATTAAAGCATTCCCACAGACAACCGGATTCTTTGGGTTGTAAATTAACAAGATAACCCATTCACACTGAATCCACGGGACAGCCAGGTGTCAAGAACCACAAATCAACTAGAAACTCCCTTTCCTACAGATGGAGAAAATAACTTATTCACACTCTTAAGGACAGAAAGTCTGCAATTAAAGAAACAGATCCACTTTCCCAGGATTCTACAGCATTTGGCTCTTCTTTAACATGAGCCAAAGTTTTAACTTGCTAAATTTCCCAACATCACTACATGGGCCCTCCTAAGGGCCATTGGCAGAGGAAAAGCAAGTATTTAAAATGGCATTTGAGTTACCACCCTTTTTGCAGGCACTGCCCTCTTTTTTCCAGCTGCAGACACCAGTAACAAACAAACGTTGCCATGGCTTAAAAATATGCATTTGGCTTAAATAAAATGTCTGATTAGCGCAACGGCGATGAGGGCCACAGTTTAGATCAGAAATTATTTTTGGATTTAATGGGCTAATAATATCCCAGGTCCCACACACTCACTTCCTCTTTCTGTGAATGAACTGGCTTGCTTAAGCGCAAGGTTTCCCCTTCATCCTTTAAAAGGGAAAGCAGGAGACGAGAGATCCCGGGGCGGGATCATTGCAGTCTCCTCGCTCGAAGCAGCTGGGCGAGCGCTGCCTCCACAGCTGGAAAACGGCGTGCCTCTGCTCGCTCCATCCTTGACCTCTGGGGGTTAAAAAGCAAGCCGAAGAACCTTGAGGATTAAAGCCTCACTTCGCATTGGCTGGAAAAGTTTAAAGCCCTCATCTGATTGGCTGGCAGGGTGTTTAGAGGAGTTGTGAGCTCCAATTAACGGGGTCCCATGCAGGCAGCTTGTGAATAAACGCTGGGGATTGGAACGTGGGGTTTGCTAATAGCTCCCGGGGCTCCTCGGTACCTACAGCAGTTTGCGATTTTTACTCACTCCAAAGCTGTTGTCCCAGCTAAAGAATTACAGCAATAAATATTTGCACGTCTCAGGCAGATTCAAATAGGAGGAAGCGCGAAGCGGGGAAGGCAAGCTGAAGAATGGATCTGAGTTCAGGAATCCAAAAGGTAAATTGCAATATTTCTTCCGCTGTACTTCCTCTTGCTTCCGTAGTTATTGCTGAGGAATATTCGAGGTTAGTTTTAGTTTCTCTCTCAACAGCTGTGGCTTTCCAGCGGACCGCAGCAAACAAAGACTTGACCTGCGAGTAAGCTTCACTGAAATCACTGGGGCTTCCCTTTAAATAGACCTTTGTACACACCTAGCCTGGGATTAAATCGCATGAAGTGGGAATTATTGTTTGACCGAAGCATTCAGCGTCTTGAAGGGACGCGCTGCTGCTGCCTTAATCTTATCGCTGATAGATTCCAGTCGGTGTTTTATGGGGAACAACTCCAGACTTGAAGAGTCTAAAAAGTGTGCTCAATACTAATGTGATAAGGAGAATCTAGTTTTGCACAGACTGTTCTACTACTGTTCTGGATTTTATTCTAAGAAATTTGTGGCTGGAAACTGTGTGCGTTCTTTTTGACTTTCACAGTCAATTTCACTAACTGTAGGAAAGGAAAGAAATTCAGCTGGTCTATAAACTTCATGTGCTGAAAAGCAGTAGCCACAGGCTAAGTATAAGGTTCGTAGCCTTTGCTTCTCCCGCTGCAAACCTGGTCTGTTGGCCTGATGCCCGGGCTCTGTATGTGTGTGCATATAATGTGCTGGATGTTACAGGTCACACAAAACAAAAAGGAGAGGCGTTTCTGTTGCTCCAGCAGCTTGAATACAGATCACTTTCTTTCACAAAGCATATGGAAAAGTAGCCATGAAGCTATTGCTACTCTTTGTGCAGTTTTCTTCATGTAAAAAAGTTTAAGACTATGCCATTGGGGGCAGGATTTCATGGGTGTAATTGAATTCCCTGCAAATGGACCTGTGAACTGTGGGTCAATATCCAATCATACCTTCCGCTTGTAGGCATAATTCTTGCAGGGGGTTATTCCCTGGTTAAATGACCAGGATATCATTCCTAAGCATACTGTAAATCCTACTGAAATCAATGGAATTTATTTCCGAGTAAGAGTGGTTAAGGTCAGGGTCCTGAGAAGATCTCTGCAGCATGTTGTGTATTGGGAAATGCTAAAGAAGTATTGAATAATTTGTGGGTCGATCACTGGACTTGTTTGCACTGAATGTCTGGACCTGTGTGGAATTGGAAAGTTATGTTGAAGTAGGTGCTGGTTTAGTGGAATGATCAAAGGGTGGGTCACAAATAAGAATGTCTTCAATTCCCGGATGCAGTTTAGAAGACTTTCTGGGAACCTGTGCCCTGAAAGAAGGCCTTTCACTTGGCATAGCATATAACAGGACTGCATGCCCTTTGTTCTTAACTATAAGAATATTGATTTCCTTCCCCATCCCTTCCTTGTTCAGATGGGCTTTATGCATTTTGAAGCCATAACTTTGGGACTGGGAGGGTGAAAGCTTTATATATCTTGATATTCAGGAGGGGGGCAGTTAGATGTCGTTGGTGCAGAAAATGAGACTCAAGGTACTGGACTTGATCTATTTCCTAACAGATGGTGATTACGTTGTAAGATACTTTGTCTAGTGTGTAATATAATAGGTGTGCAAGCTTGCTTACATACAAAACTGTTTAATAGTCAGAAAATTGAGTAGTGGCAGTGTTACAGTATTTGCAAAGGGTTAAAATAACCTGGAACACAGCACCGTGCAGCATGGAAATAGTCATCCCAATAAACTAGGTGCAGGGACTTTAAAAGCCAGCACTGTACCATTCAGCCTCAACATGCTTATGTTGCAAAACCTTTTCCACAATTGGCATGGGATGGTTGTTGTGTGCATACCAACAAATCCAGGAACGGACTTGTTCAAACCAAAGGGTCCATTTCTAGCTTATTGCTTAACCCTTCTTGTCTCTCTTATGATAATTTAATATCTCTCCCGCCCTCTGTTCTCAGTTTCCTTGAATATGAAGTTTTCAACTGATTTTTTTAAAAGTTTGCTTTTTCTGAACTTTCTGGGGAAAAACACCCCTGACTTCCAGCTGCTCTGTCAAGCAACCTCTATTCTGCTTCTCTTCAGTAACTTTGGCACAGTTGATTAAACTCTCTGTGTATCTATGACTGAATCTATGCATACTGTATTCATTACAGTGGTACCTCGGGTTAAGAACTTAATTCATTCTGGAGGTCTGTTCTTAACCTGAAACTGTTCTTAACCTGAAGCACCACTTTAGCTAATGGGGCCTCCTGATGCTGCTGCGCCACATGATTTCTATTCTCATCCTGAAGCAAAGTTCTTAACCTGAAGCACTATTTCTGGGTTAGCGGAGTCTGTAACCTGAGCGTATGTAACCTGAAGCATATGTAACCCGAGGTACCACTGTAGTTCTTTTAAATACTCCCCCCCTTTATGTTAGTGTACCCCAGAGTTTGGACCTTAGCTTCCTCTATCACTTTATTCTGGGATCCCTTATGTTCCATCTCACTCATTGAGATCTTCTGAGGGGACACTTCTGGTGGTTCCTCATGCCCCTGTGGTTCAGCCTTTGCAATGTGATTTGTTTCCACCATTCTAACCAACCAGTATGTATTGATGGTTTTTACTGATGCTTTTACTGATTTTATTAAAATCTTGTATGTTGTATGCCACCTTTGATAAACTTTTATAAAAGTCTGGATTATAAGTATTTCAATAAATAAATATTCATCACTTTATCATAACTGACTACTCACTCTTGCCTTTACTTATGGTTTTCAATCCTTTATGCTCCACTCCTGAGAACATGGCAACATTCATGTCTTCGTCATGTCAGCTTTAACTTAGGACTTGATCTTTCATTTCAGTGGTGGTGGGACTGCCATCCCACACTGCTCTGGTAATAGCCTGGGTCCTGACTTGTACGCAGTGGTGCTCTGCCGGTACTAGAGGAAAGGGTTTCAGGTAGTAATTTTTGCTGATTGTCCTCAGCCTCCTGTGTCTCCCTTGGGAACACACACCCAAACAGTTTTGGAAGTGTATGGGAGGAAAGCATGGAAGCTGGCACTTGTGAAATTGTTGCCTTGCTCCTTTCCTTCAGTGGTGAGCCTCCACTGAATCCTAGTTCCCTGCACAACTGAAGGAGCCCCTCCATTCTCACAGAAACAAGTGTGGATTCAACCCAGGGTCTGCTTTCAGGGAACAATGTAGAATGGACCAAAAATGTGGCTAGTCCCCATGCCAGTATAACTTCATGGGTGCGTCTAGCACAAAGAGTGCTGTATGCTGCTACAATAGCAAAGTGTGTCAGAAACCCTCATTCACATTTTCTCTTGCTGTCCATCTTGTCTAAGAACATAATACAGCTTTCATATTTAATTTCCCCTAAGTTGCACCTGTGGGTGACTAGAAATTATGTGGTGGCATCTTAAATGTTCACGGCATCAATAATACGGGAATGCTGTCATTGGTGATGACTCTAGCTTCTAGTGTTGGGTAAAGGATAAGTGAGGTGCTAAAATGCTAAAGCTGGCTTTATCTGTGTTGCTGGATGCAACAGAAGGCTACCTTTATTACAACTTCCATGTGGTAAAGCATTTAAATGGCTAGCACATAGTTCCTCGTCAGTAAACCAGAACATCATGGGGCATCTTCTCACAACACGTAGCTGCTAGTGAACTTGAGAATGGTGTCCAGTTAAAAGATGGAGCGTGTGTGCCTTTGGTAAAAGGACGAAAGGGATTTAGGCTTCCAAGAGGCATCTAGAGGCCTTTCTACACCCAATGACTTGCTTAGGCATGTATTAGGACCTCTAATCACAGTGTAAAAACGCCACGTAAAATGAACATAAAAATGCTAGGACAAAAATGCTTCATGCTAGCTTGAAGTAGTAAAAAGGCTTTCAGTGATGGAAAACCCAATACAGTGCAAATAGGATGTTTGGTTCATGCAACACAGTAATCCAAGTGCAGGGCTGTCTTAAGCATATGTGGCGCCGGGGTGCAAAGATCCACCCAGCGCCCCCCCCCGGTTGCCCAGTCCCAGGCGTGCAGGAGGGCAGAGCTGGCCAGCCGCCTCAGCATCTTGCTGGCTCAGTCAGCCCTGAACTCACGGCACAGAGCCGCCAGCAGCAGAAGAGCCCGCTGCTGCGCGCTGACCAACGGGCGGGCTTTCCCCCGGACTCTCAGCCTGGTGCCCCTGAGAACCCAGCGCCCAGGTGCCTGCACCCCTAGTGCTTATGAGTAAGACAGCCCTGCCCAAATGTTGGTATGGACATACAGGCTGCGGGAGAGGAGTTGGAGCCCATTTTGCTCTTCCTTG
This sequence comes from Podarcis vaucheri, assembly GCF_965113315.1. Taxonomy (NCBI): domain Eukaryota; kingdom Metazoa; phylum Chordata; class Lepidosauria; order Squamata; family Lacertidae; genus Podarcis; species Podarcis vaucheri. The sequence goes on along the minus strand of NC_138760.1, from coordinate 95,419,097 downwards.
GTCCTTTTTATGGCTGCACCGCACTAAGCTATACACCAAGGTTTGGCTTAGCATTTTGTCCGAACCAGGACTCCTGCTTAAGCCCCCTCCTCAGCACTAGCCCAAGTTTTGCCAGAATGAAGTGCTTCCCCTGATGTTGACACTGGGTCAAGCATTGCATCTGGGGTAACCCATTGTGGCGGGGGGTTGCCATGGATCCTACTGACAACCCCCATATAAAAGTGTTGCTTCCGTTGCTCACCCACCAGGGGAGTGGAAGGAGTTGTGAGTGACTGGCAACAGCCACTGTTCTGTGTCATAGCTCGGGGTGTGGGCAGAAACACTGAAGAGTGGTTCAGATGGATCAGCAATGGGCCCTCATCAGGTGCCCAGCCATCAACATGAGAGGTCCGGCTAGAGCTTCTGAGTACAGTGGTACCTTGGGTTACATATGCTTCAGGTTACATACGCTTCAGCTTACAGACTCCGCTAACCCAGAAATAGTACCTGAGGTTAAGAACTTTGCTTCAGGGTGAGAACAGAAATCGTGCGGCGGCGGCGTGGCAGCAGCGGGAGGCCCCATTAGCTAAAGTGGTGCTTCAGGTTAAGAACAGTTTCATGTTAAGAATAGACCTCCAGAATGAATTAAGTTCTTAACCCGAGTTACCACTGTATTAGCTTTCTTCAGGTACGAAATCTGCACTCCCCTCCCTTTCTTTTGAAATGGTGCCATCTTGAGCAAGAAATATCAGCACCATAGATGGCGTGTGAGGCCTGTACTGCTGTGGAGTAACATTCCAAGCTGCCTGACACCTGAACTGGAACCAAGTACAACACTGGCTGACCAGAAAGAAAACAGTCATGCAGCTAGACCACACTTCGGAACAGAAATGTTGTTGCCTAGTCAAAATGAAGAAAAGACATTGAATAACACTATGATGCCCAAGGCGTGCCTAGGCCTGGCATCATTATGGTGGCATGACTCCTCTCTCTCTCTCTCTCTCTCTCTCTCTCTCTCTCTCTCCCTCCCTCCCTCCCTCCCTCCCTCCCCCCATTGGGAGAAGTCTCCTCATTTTCTGGGCACTAGGCAAACTGCTGTCAGTTTGGAGGTTGACCTAGCAATGCCATGTAGCCAGTGTGTGCAAGTCTGTGACTACAGAATCTGGCATCCATTATGGCTCATTTCAGGGTCCTGCAATGTTGATTGTTCACTCACTTTGGGGCTTAATTATTGTTGATGCCTTAAGCGGCATCCTGTTAGTAAAAAGAGAGGCAGTGGGTAGGGCAGCCATTTCAAAGCTGGAAGAGCTTAGCTTGAGAAATCTGAAATGAAGAATCTTAAGTCAAAACTGGAATGGAGCTTGATGGCTTCCACCTTTTGAACGTTATTGGAAACATTTGGTGCCAAGATGGAGATGTAATCTAATACAACCCACTCCCACTGAATCGAAACTGTTAAATAGTGGGTAGACATAGCAGACGGCACAGCGATTTCTCCAGAGCAGCTCTTTATTTGTAAGCTGGACAGAACTGAATAGCAAGCAGCTCAGCTGGCGTGCTTTTATAGGCAGCCGGCTGTCAACATTGTAGCAACAACAACCCAGGGTTTCCCACCTAAAATAACTGACATGGACCTGAGTGAAAACTACATACACAATACTCCTGGTGGCCAGGGTGAGAACTTCAATACATAACACCCCTCCCCACCAAGATAAGGCGTTAGTTACAATCGTAATGGTTTCCTTATATACAGCACTACACGTAATGGTTCAATTAGGCACAAAGCATATCGGTTACATTTCACATACTTCCATTAGACCAACAGTGTTACATGTCCAACAACATAGTCCTTTAAATACAGTCTACTGGCCTTGTGGATTTCCTGGGCGGAGAGTTCAACAGCTTCTGAGGCCACGGCCTCCTCAGTGGCTTTCTGCAGCGTGAGGTCTGGCTTGGCGAGGAGATGCCGTTGCAAACGGATGTCCCGGACCCCGCAGACGATTTGATCCATCAGGGCATCATCTAAGTCTCGGAACTCGCAGTGCATTGCAGCCTTTCGGAGGGCGGTGGTGTAGTTGTTGATTGACTCCCCCTCTGCCTGGTTCCGGTGGTAGAACGCATGGCGGGCAGCAATCTTGGACGGCTTTGGGGCTTAGTGGTTGCGGAGCTTCTCTTGAATCGTGTCCCAATGTGCTGCCTGGACTGCTAGAGGCGCAACCAATGCTTGGGCCGTCGTGAACACTTCGGGGCCACAAAGGCTGAGGAGAGGCCCTGCTTCTGCTCTACAGACCCTCTTGTCAGCTCATTTGCTTGGAGGTAGCAGTCAAACCGAGCGAGGTAGGAGTCCCATGATTCAGAGGCTGGGGCAAATGGCGGTAGAGGCACAAGTGAAGCCATGGTTCCGATGCCGACGTGGAGGCGATGGATGGAACACTGTGCTCTAGCCAGAACGGTCAGATCTGAATTGGTTCTGCTCCGTGATTTCGCTCAGTGTTTCAGCTCTGTGATTCAGCTCATCTCAGAGGGGGGCCACATCTGGCTGTGCTCTGTTGTCCATCAATCCCACCTTCGTAGCCAGTGTTAATTAGTAGGTAGACATAGCAGACGAGACAGCGATTTCTCCAGAGCAGCTCTTTATTTGTAAGCTGGAACAGAACTGAACAGCAAACAGCTCAGCCGGCCTGCTTTTATAAGCAGCCGGCTGTCAACATTGTAGCAACAACAACCCAGGGTTTCCCGCCTAAAATAACTGACGTGGACCTGAGTGAAAACTACATACACAATACTCCTGGTGGCCAGGGTGAGAACTTCAATACATAACAGAAACAACAACTCCCTCAATAGAAGACTGGCACGAACGAAATGTGTTCCCAGTGTCAGTCTCAAAAAGGGGAGAGCGGACTGTTTTTCTTCCTTTAGTACTGCTCTAGTTCTGTGTAGGCCAGGGGTTGCCAGCAAACATTTGTACACCTGAGGAGAAGCTGCAATGGGCATCACACACACTGCAACCTGTTCTATTGGCTACAATAGAATGGATAGTGGATGCACAAGCAAAGGCCTTGAGATGAATGAAGCCATTCGTGAAGGAGCCGTGCTGCACAAGATCTCCTCCTGTCCATATTTTTAAGCCTTATTGAACTGTATGTTAAAATAGTGTTTAAAAAGCCCTTAGTTCTTCTCCCAAATTGGGGTGGGTAGGTGGCCCCTGGGAGGGGGGCACAGATCAGTGCCACAGGTGGGCCCATGATGAACAGCCCTAGCACTGTCTGCCAGTACCTGCCATTCCATAGACTTGAATGGGGCACGGAAAACGTAATGTGTGAAAGGCTGCATCGAATTTCACCAATCCAGTGCAAACATGCTCCTTGACAAGCCTAAATAAAATGCACTGGCAGTTTCTGCAAAAGAAAAAAAAGGGGGGGCATACAAGCTGGAGAGGAAAAAAGGGTCAGAAGTGTCGATTTCAGTGCTTTTAATGCTCTACCTGTGGTATTATGTATCAGATTAGTTTGATGGTTGGCTCATTAGGTGTAGCATGTATGCCAAGTTTCAAGGTATTAAACTCAGCAGGTTCCACTTTTATAAGCCATCAATTTTTGAAGCTGAGAATAATGAGACTTCTCTTTGCTATTCCTCTTAACTATAGAGCCACTCCTGTGCCCCTATACAGTGGTACCTCGGATTACATACGCTTCATGTTACATACGCTTCAGGTTACAGGCTCTGCTAGCCCAGAAATATTACCTCGGGTTAAGAACTTTGCTTCAGGATGAGAACAGAAATCATGCTCCAGCGGCACGGTGGCAGCAGGAAGCCCCATTAGCTAAAGTGGTCTTCAGGATAAGAACAGTTTCAGGTTAAGAACGGACCTCTGGAATGAATTAAGTAAGTACGGTAACCAGAGGTACCACTGTAACATGGATGTGCTTGCAGTGACATCATAGACTTTTTTAAAAATATATAATTGTGTGCTTGGCTCCAGATCCATATATCATGAGTTTATCCCTTACCATGATCTGAAAACCTCTCCATAACATGAAAACCTCTGCTAATGCTACTGCTACAATCCTAACCACACTTACTTGGGAGTCAGAGTCATTGAATTCAAGTGGGCTTAACCTCTGAGTAGCTATGGCTAGGGTTGCTCTGTGATATGGAAAGCTACTGGTTCCACAGCTGCTTTCTGCAGCACAGTTCAACCAATGGAGATTCCTGGGCCAGATTTGGCCCCAGGGAGAAGTCCTGTCTGGTTTCCTAGCTGCCAACCTGGGCTGAAAGGGAGGTGTGGAGACAGCCAGCAGTTGTGGCGATGGAATATGATAACAGCATTCCTCACCCCATTCTCCACCTGACACTTCAAGTATAGTGGTACCTCGGGTTAAGTACTTAATTTGTTCCGCAGGTCCGTTCTTATCCTGAAACTGTTCTTAACCTGAAGCACCACTTTAGCTAATGGGGCCTCCCGCTGCTGCTGCTGCGCCGCCAGAGCCCGATTTCTGTTCTCATCCTGAAGCAAAGTTCTTAACCCAAGGTACTATTTCTGGGTTAGCGGAGTCTGTAACCTCAAGTGTATGTAACCTGAAGCGTATGTAACCCGAGGTACCACTGTAAACTAGTTGCTGAATTTAAATGTTGAAACCTTGAAGAAACCAGCTGAAAGATCTTCCTAAAAACCTTACGCCTATTTCACACTAGGATGGGCTGTTTCACACTGTTTCTGGGCTGCACCTTCAAGTAGGCAGGGCTAGATTAAGCCATAGCTGAACACCTGGGAAGCAGGGGTGGGGGCAAGCTTGGGCCTGCCTGTCGCAAGGTTTCTACTCAGCAGCTGAAACAAATAGTACAAACAGTTCCTTCTTCACATTTTGTTTTGATGCATGGAAAAAGTTAAGACTCTCGACTCCATTTTTCAATGGTGTGCATTTGAAGAGATTGTGAATGGATGTGATCTGATTCACTGAGGAAAATTGGATGATGGGGGGTCAGTCATGTACAAGTGGGTTCTAAATGCAATGAAAAATAAAAAAATGAACAAATGGGGTGTCAATGGTGTGACTTGCCTGGGGCACTATTTGCCTTAGAGCTAGCCGTGTTCCTTGGTGCTAGCATTCGTGGATGTGTCTGTCTGAGGGCTTCCTATACAGAACCCTTAAAATAGATTTACTTTACTCTTAACAACCTGCAGGATATACAGTGGAACCCCAGAAGCCGAACGCCTGTAAGCTCGAATGTTTTAGCTCCCGAACGATTGGAAACCAGAAGTGATTGTACCAGTTTTCGATTGATTTTGGGAAACCCAATGTCCGGAATGGCTCCTGCTGCTTCTGATTGGCTGCAGGATGCTCCTGCAGCCAATCAGAAGCTTTGCCTTGGAAGTCAAGCGTTTTGGAAGTCAAATGGACTTCCAGAACAGATTCCGTTGGACTTCCAAAGTACGTCTGTAATGCTATTTATGCATCTTGATTCTGACTGAAATATTTGCATGTACACACAGAGGATTTCTGAGGAATGCAGATTTCCATTAGTTTGAGAACCAAGCATGGCTTTACCACTAGCTAAAAATAAAGGTAAAGGGACCCCTGACCATTAGGTCCAGTCGTGACCGACTCTGGGGTTGTGGCGCTCATCTCACTTTATTGGCCGAGGAAGCCGGCGTACAGCTTCCGGGTCATGTGGCCAGCATGACTAAGCCACTTCTGGCAAACCAGAGCAGCACACGGAAACACCGTTTACCTTCCCGCTGGAGTGGTACCTATTTATCTACTTGCACTTTGACATGCTTTCGAACTGCTAGGTTGGCAGGAGCACGGACCGAGCAACGGGAGCTCACCCTGTCGCCGGGATTCGAACCGCCGACCTTCTGATCGCCAAGTCCTAGGCTCTGTGGTTTAACCCACAGCGCCACCCTGCTATTTAAACTGCTGGATTCTGTGCCATGGATTCTGTTGTTGGAAACCTGCCATGTGCCAGTTCTAAGTGGGGCTTGAAAACTGGCAGCCTGGGCATCCTCTTGATTTAGTCTACTGATTTTGTGCCACAGCACTGCTCTTCCCTACCCCTGATCTGCTCCTGACCCAATTGGCCACCCAGAAGCTAATACAACAGTAGGTCATAATTTTTCCTTTAGCCTTCTAATCAGTAGCCTGTGAGCTTCATTCAGGTAGTTTGGCGGTGTGTCTGTGGATTTGTGGTTAGGTTGGGAGATTAAATAGTCGTATTAATGTTAAGTTATACGGTATTACAATTTTATGGATTTCAAACTGTAGTACAATAAAATATAGTATGTCTGGAGGGGAGAAGCAATAAAATTATAGCTAAAAATATCCAGCATTTGGCATGGTGCAATTGCTACAACAGGCAGAAAAACCATTAAGTGGTCCATCAAGACCACCGGCAATTTTCCAGTGGTCCATAGGGCGGGTTGGAGGAAAGTTGGGAATATTTGTTCTAATCAGTTGAGGGCTCCAGACATTGGAAAGGTTTTCAAGGCAAGAACTCAAGCTTGATCTCGCAAAGCAAGTCTTCATGGAGCATTTGGAAACCTGCCTCAGTGAAGGCGCCGAGCTCACTTCAAAGGCAAATGACTTGAGGTTGCACCTGCTCAAAGTAGACCCGTTGAAACTGGTGGACATGGTTAACTATTTCAGTGGGTCTACTCTTGAGTAGAATTTAGTTTGGTACAATCTTTGTTCTTAAAGTTCCCAGCAAGCAAATCACAGAGGGGGTTTCCCTAGTCCAACAGTATCCTTATGTGTCCTCTTTCCTCTTCTGAGATTAGGTTTAGAGACTCCAGGTACCCATTGGCTCTGTGTGTTTCTGTATTTAGAATATCCTTGAATTTTGCCACAAGCAAATTGCCACCTATCCCTCTCTTGTTCTCATTTTGGAGTCCAGGTCCATTTCTTTTTCTTTTTCGAAATACCAGTTTTAAATCCAATTAATACAGGGTTGGGTGGGAGATCTTTCTACTCTATTTTTAAAAGCCTGCTCTTCCCTCCCTGCTTATCATGAATTCACACATTGTTGCCTGTGAAAAGAATCCTGCCAAGTATTTGTGCTTAGAAGGGCATGATATTTGCAGAGACTTTTGCACTGTTATATCTTGGTCACACTGAAGAGATGCTGAAATCTGGCAGATACACTTGGATTAGAATCATAGAATCATAGAGTTGGAAGAGACCACAAGGGCCATCGAGTCCAACCCCCTGCCAAGCAGGAAACACCATCAGAGCACTCCTGACATATGGTTGTCAAGCCTCTGCTTAAAGACCTCCAAAGAAGGAGACTCCACCACACTCCTTGGCAGCAAATTCCACTGTCGAACAGCTCTTGCTGTCAGTTTTCTTGGACATTGGTGTGGGTGTGCCTATAGCCAAAATAAGTGTTTCTTTGGCAAAACTGTCTTCACCTTCTAGTACCACTGTCAAACAAGGCGCTTCCAAATAATTCTGATGGCACTGAACCTTGCTCTAGGTTTGGTAGTTTCTAAAAATTCACAATCAAATCTGCTATCTCTAATTCTTGAGTGTCTCTTAGAGCAGTGTTTCCCAACCTTTTTTGGGCAAAGGCACACTTGTTTGATGAAAAAAAATCTCGAGGCACACCACCATTACAGCCCCGTGACGTCAGAGCGCGCAGCGTCACGCCGGAAGGGACGCACGAAAGTGTAAGTTTCAATTTTTTTCCTCCCCTCCTGTGTAAAGGGGAATGCACTCTGCTAAGTAAAGGCACTTGCCACAGCAGCGTCAACGTCACAGCACCCACCGGCACCCAAGAGAGAAGGGGTCTCAGCAGCCCTTTTGCCAGGAAGAGGAGCAAGAACAAGAGGAGGAGGAGGAAGAGGAAGAGAGTCCCCCCCCAAAAAAACATTCTCCTTTTGATCTTCCTTATTTGCAATTCCTCATTGCAAAACAGCGGTTGATATACAGCTGATTTTTTTGTTATTACAGTCCCCACCCCCTCACCTAGAAAAACACCACCTGTCTATTATTATTATTATTATTATTATTATTATTATTATTATTATTATTATTATTCCCCGCCACTCTGGGAGGCTGAAGCCCTTTAAGGCTTCCTTCTGTCCACTCTCTGTGAATTACCTGCCCGGAGCGGGTTTCTGGGGGGGGGCGCTGCTGCCGGTGTCCTCCCCGTCGAGTCTCGCCTTGCCCGGCGCGTGGCGGCCGCCCTTTCCCACACTCTGCCGGCTGCGCTGCCAAGCCCCGCGGCTCGGCCTGTCAGCGTTACCGGGCTCGGCGGGCGGTAATTCCCGAAGAAAGCCGGCGGCGCTTGAGGAGCTGGCAAGCCCCCATTTGCATGTCTGTTTTCCACAGCCCTTGAAGAGGATTAAGTTCCCTCCTTCCTGCCGGGGAACCTCCAAGCTTTGGGGGTGGGGGGGAGGAGGCAGGAAAGCGAGGCAGGAAGGAGAGCGCGGCTTGGCTCCTCGCCGCCGCCGCCGCCCCACCTCTCGCCGCCGGACTCGCCCACCTCCCTCCAGGCAACATCTCGCGGCACACCAGGCAACATCTCGCGGCACACTAGTGTGCCGCGGAACAGTGGTTGGGAAACACTGTCTTAGAGTGAGTGCTTGCTGGGGGATACTGATAAATGAGCAGTCAATTATTTCTGGCTGAACAAGAAATCAGCAAGAATGTCTTACCATTTTGTGAACTTGCTGCCTTTGCATGCCTTTTCCAGTTTCCCCCCACTCTCCAATGATATTTCCAATATTTTCCTTTTCTTTAATTCATGGGAAATTGGAATCGAAATCTCTACTGCATAAGAGAAGAATAAGAAACAGTGCATGAACAGGATAGTATGTTGGTTGGAAGTGGATTTTGTGCAAGGATTTTCTTGTGCAACAGAATGTTATCCCTCTTTCATTCTTCCCATGCACCTCCTAAATCTCTTCCAGGGGTTTCCCCAATCGTTTAGACCAGATTTGGGGGGTGTTGTTTTTTTGGGGGGACAGGGCAGTGAAAGCTGCATTGTGCTAGCACTAATCCTTTAGTGGAATACTGCCCCTGGCTCCATATTGGAGCAGTGCAACATTAAGAGTGGTATAGTGTTAATCTGGATTGGCCACTAATTCTAGCTGATGCCTGTTAACCTTATGACTGCAAACCTAATGACTTGTTTGGAGGAGGAAAGAGACTGGATGTCATGTGTGTGAGGGTGTTGATCCCTACATAGTTCACCAGCAGCTCCTATCTCTGGTTTTAGAAGAAGAGGAGCATCAGTTACTAGTACGGACACATGGTTGGGTGCGGAAATGCTGGATGACCTGACAATTGCTCGCTAGTCATAACAAGGAGAGCCCTGATAAACAATGCAGAACTGATACACCCTTGTTTCCCGCTTTAAAGAAATATTATATACAAGAAACCATGGGAATATTTATATTCTCTTTAAAGCAATGAGGAGAGAACCTGAAAGCCCATTCTGTGTTTATTTTGTATACTCATAACTGTTGGGCTCTTCTGGGGTTTGCCTAGTGGAATATACGAAGCAAGCTCTAATTCCTTCAGGCTTTGAATTCTGCCCCACTGCAGAGCATTTAGCAACTCGTTTTTCCCAAGAAGGCTATCTACAGCAGTGAACTGCAAAGAGAGAGAATGTAAATGCGCTGTAACTTAGAATAAAACTACACAGCATCCAATGCATTCCATAATAGTAATAACAGTAACCCTGAGTTTTTAATCCATTGCAATTCACTGCCCTGTCCACAAAGGTCAAAACACCCTGGAGATTTGCAAAGGTCCCACCAAGAACCTGGTTGTGTCTGGACATAGTAATAGCATGCTAAATTTTGGCCCGTATAAGATATGCTTTACACTGCTTGCAACAAATGTTGTGGTGCTTGAATGCTATTTCACAATTATTATTTTTTTTAAAAAACAACAACCCAGTAAATTTTCAGTTTCAAAATTTTGAATATTAATGTCCTGAAATTTAACCTCAAAACTTTTGACAGTATTTTGTGACCAGTCCTGAAATCTGTATCTGTGGATTTGCTAGAATGCTGTTAGTAGAACATGAACGTGCAACAGAATTTACTTATCTGTTGGATCCTAGCCGATGTTGTCCACTCCTGTCACATGCTACAAAATGTTGAACTCTATTGTAAACAATGCTGACATGTGGAAATAAAGCTAATGTGCCATTAGGATGTTTTTCACAGGCAGCTGATGCTTCTAAGTTTACTTCTGAGTAGGAATGGGCAATACATTTGATTTGGTTCACATTTAAAGGTGAATCTCTCTTATTCGCACTTTCCGAAATAATATGTGAACCGAGACACAGACATCCTTTGAAATTTGCACTTCTTCAAATTTTGCAGCCCTGTTCTGTGGTCAAATACTGTGTGCAATGCATATACAGTGGTACCTCAGGTTACGTACTTAATTCGTTCCGGAGGTCCGTTCTTAACCTGAAACTGTTCTTAACCTGAAGCACCACTTTAGCTAATGGGGCCTCCCGCTGCTGCCGCGCCGCTGCCGCATGATTTCTGTTCTCATCCTGAAGCAAATTTCTTAACCCAAGGTACTATTTCTGGGTTAGCGGAGTCTGTAACCTGAAGTGTATGTAACCTGAAGCGTATGTAACCCAAGGTACCACTGTACTGTACGAGGTGAAAGTGTGGCTGAAAACGCAGGCATTGGTGAAAATGACATACAGGAAAGCAGTATATACGTATGGGGAAATAGCTTTCCAAAAATTCACACTACAATGCTGAATAATTTTCATGAGGACTTTTTAGAAAACATTGCAAACCGACGCAAAGAACTGACTGGAAAAATTAGGGACCGAAATTGACAAATTTACCCATCTCTACACTTGCTGTTCAGAAGGTCGGCAGTTCGAATCCCTGCGACGGGGTGAGCTCCCGTTGCTCTGTCCCAGCTCCTGCCAACCTAGCAGTTCGAAAGCACAAAGTGCAAGTAGATAAATAGGTACCGCTCCAGCGGGAAGGTAAACGGCGTTTCCGTGTGCTGCTCTGGTTCGCCAGAAATGGCTTAGTCATGCTGGCCACATGACCTGGAAGCTGTATGCCGGCTCCCTTGGCCAATAAAGCGAGATGAGCACCGCAACCCCAGAGTCGGTCATGACTGGACCTAATGGTCAGAGGTCCCTTTACCTTTACCTTTACACCTGAGCAGACGTGTCAGCTCCAGAGCACTTAGCCTCCTTCAGATGACGTGATTTGCATGTGTGTGATGTCCCCCCCACACACACACTCTGGGCCCCCTCAAACTTGGGGGCAACTTGGTGCCTCTGCACCTGAGCAAGCATGGGTAGGATTGGACTGCATGGATAGCTTTTCCATAGGTCCTGAGAGCTCCAAAAGGGTGTTGAGTCACTCCACATCTTGACACATGATGGAACCAGTCCTGCTTCTTTCACACAACCCCAGAAGCGTGGAGAGAGAGAAGTGTTTATGACTTTACGATCTAAAAGTTCTCAGGGCAGGAGCCTGTTGGCTTGCATGCTGAAGACGAATCCTTTAGTAGTGGCTTAAATGAAATCTTGCAGTGTTTTCAGCTCTTCTCACACTATCCCCAGTCTTGGCCCAGCTGAGGAAATGCAGGAGTGAATGGGATTATTATGCATTGAAACAATTTGAACCTCAAATATTTGCCTTGGTTTTGTTCCTAGGAGCGGGTGAAGCCTTGAACCTAGTCCTTGGTTATTTTACCCAGACCGTTTTTGCCATACTTGTCACCTTAGACTCAAAGTAAACTTCGGTACAGCACACTCTTTGCATTCATGAATAGGTGCAGAAGTTCAAACAAGGATAAAAACCTCTGTAGACAAGGCTCTCCTGTTGCTTGTAGAAGGCAGCGGACACAGCCCTGACAGGAATGTCCTGATGTGTATTGGATTAAGGGCAAGTCTAGCAACTTCATTTGCCTGCGTCCCGCCCCGCCCCCCGCCCAATAGATTTGGGCTTGGCAAGCCTCCTAGTCCTGCCAACTCATCAGTGTTCTGTATGAATGTAACTGATCCACTATAGAGAAAACAAACTGATTCATTAAGGCTACTAATGGTTGCCAAATGCAATCCATGGTGGTTTTTACCATGGATGCTGCCTTGTTTACATTTATGCACAAACACTTGATAGCTCTCTGCTTGAAAGATCCTTTTTCTCCCTCCTTCCTCCATCCCCCCAAGTTGTAACAACCCTATCCAACAGTGTGGTACTGAGCCAAAAAGCAAGGCTTTGTTTATCTTTGATGCCTCAGAGTGATTCTGTAGTAAAGAGAGAGAGTTCATTATTTTAGATGTCTGCAAAAGACTCTTTTGTCCACATAATGTAGCAACTCTGAAGGTGAATGTTGAAAGAATCCTGGAAACTACTTTTGTTAAGATATTACAACTGGTATATAATGATGGATAAGCCTCTTAATAACCTGCTTATTGTATTTATTAAATTTATGTCCCACCCTTCCTCCCAGGGGAGCCCAGGTTTCTACATTCATTTCTTCTTTTTCTGAATGCAGTGGAACAGCTGCACAATTTCTCCAGCAGTAGATGATTTGTCACACAGCTTTTCTGGCCGGCCATTGCCTATATAGACTGTGGCAGCCATTTTATTCTTTATGGTCCATCGTTCCTTTCTATGAACATTCTATCGCAATTGTGTCTTTGTACATCTATTTTCTTCCCCTTAAATTACAATTATTGGGAGTACAGCAAGGTGGGGGGAGGAAGTATTGAACCCCCTCCCTGGTCTCAAAACACCACAGTCCCAATGAAAATTACCTTTATCTCCCACAACAAACCATTTGTGGCTAGGTGGACGTTATTTAGATTCCCGAAATCTGGCACCAGAGCTGCTATTCCACTTGCAGCTTAAAGTGGAACAAACGGTGGGGGGGGGGGGGTTTCAGCCGGAACTCAGTTCTGGCACATCTCTGGTAGGTGTCATTGCCATTCTAAGAAAACAAGTTGAGTTCTGGCACCTCTTTTTCTAGAAAAATAGCTCCAAGAACAGCAATAACTGGGTGCTGGTGATACAGTCCATGCACTGCCTGTGCAGTAGTCTCTTGCCCAAAACATAATTCTGTAAAAATGTGAAGTCACTTTTCTCTTGGGCTACTGCTCCTGAGTCCTGGCTGAGTGATATTTCTTAGCTCATTTCAACGGCCAAAAGATTCTCTGTGTTGTATATCTTCAGATATGTATACCTTTTAAAAACGTGCTTTACCTGACTTTCCAGATTATTGGAAATAAACATGGCTTGGGTGGATTATAGCCAGGAGTTCTATTTGTTCTGTGCCATTATTGTGCTTCTAAAGCCTCTTTATTCTCAGCTTCTTTGTTGTCAACCTTTCTTTCGTGTTTGTCTGTTTGTTTTGCTTGCTGGTAACTGTAGTCACTGACTTAAAGCTTCTTCTTTTTTTTAGGACAGTGTCTTATCAAAACATCTCACAAACATAATATGTTTCTTAGAATCCCCAGCCCTATATAGACCTGAAACTTGGAAATGCCCCAACCCACATCGGGACAATATCTTTTATTCCGCCAACCAAACTGTGGCAAAATAGCACAAAAGCTTTTGAATTCTCTGGAGCTCTTCATCGTCCTAGATGAGAAGCAAAGCAACACTAGACCTTTAATACAAATTGGTATATGTAATAAACAATGGAAGCAACTTGCTTTGCAAACCATTAAGGATGAGTGGGGAGTGCACGACGATAATGACTATGTCTTCTGGACATCACTTGTTCTCAACTAGTATCACTTGCTAGGAAGTTTGGCAGCTGTTGGCGTCTTGACCGACTCATGTGTAGGCTGACTTTAACTCCACTTGGAAACCCTGAGCTCCAGCTGCATTGCACTAATGATTGCCAGACAGAATATTTTTGGTCTGTATGGGACTGCTGTGATGTGGTTGAGATTTTTATACTAAGGGACGAGACCCATTCAGCTTTCTATGAACTGAGCACTTCTAAATAACTTCCTGAAAGAAGCAAGTGTGTGTGTGTGTGTGTGTGTGTGTGTGTGTGTGTGTGTGTAATAGTGGCACCAGCAGCTAGGAGCATGATACTTAAAGGGACAAGAGAAAGATTAAAGTGAAGGATGTCACTGTGTGACTAACGGGATTCATTTTCTAATGCCGTAGAATTGCTTCAAAAAGCAACTCAAAATTCTTTATAAATGTGTCTACTGCCTAGTACAGTTAGTTGGAAACTGGTGTACATGAGGATAAAAACTCATTAACATAATAAACTCATGATATAATGAACAAAGTACAGCTGATAAGCCAAAGGGACACCTTGAATAAACTCAGAATTAAACAGAGGGCAGTAGTATAGATCTGCCTGGATTCTAAATTGCTGCCAATATATGACTGTCCATTTATTGCACGTTTCCCAAAAGCTGTGTTTCTCTTCCCTCGTAGGCGAAGGCGGGACTTGAGTGGACAGATTGGCTTGCGGGATCTGCTTTTGGTTTTGTTTTGTTTTTAGTGATAACTTGAAGGCCAGCCATCAAGAGGCTGGTGCAAAAGATGTAAGCCCAGACATGATCAGCCCCCAAATCATTATTGTTTCCTCCCAATCATTCTTCATTTCCATTTCTTCAGTCACAAGATAATTAAGGAGAGGGTTTTTTTGTCGCTGCCATGGTTAAACAGATAGGGGCTGGGAATCACCAGTAGATCCAGATCTGTCTTCTTCCCACTTGGGGCTTTTCCAAGTGCTTCAGCAGGCTTCCAGGTTGGCTCTTGTGCAGTCCTGATCTCACTGCCGCCCTGACCAGCCCCATCCAGGTATGCTGCAGTGACCCTGGGGTCAAGAGGACAGCTTTGCAGTTCCACTTCGCCACACGGGCCACCACTGCTATGGAGAATTGACTTTCAATGATTCCCTATGCCCTTCTTTGTATTTTATGCCTAGGCCCTCTTAGTATGTCTTCAGGATGTTTGGGAAGGGCAGTGCATCCATTTGTATCATGACCGCTGAAATAAACCATTGGCTAAGGTGCACAGTCTGTAGCGCTTGCTAGCCACCATTTGCATGAGGCTTACACGAAGAAGAAGAAGAAGAAGAGTTTGGATTTGATATCCCGCCTTTCACTCCCCTTCAGGAGTCTCAAAGCGGCTAACAATCTCCTTTCCCTTCCTCCCCCACAACAAACACTCTGTGAGGTGAGTGGGGCTGAGAGACTTCACAGAAGTGTGACTGGCCCAAGGTCACCCAGCAGCTGCATGTGGAGGAGCGGAGACGCGAACCCGGTTACCCAGATTACGTGACTACCGCTCTTAACCACTACACCACACTGGCTCTCCTTTGGCATCTCTGCAGTCGACAGGGTCAGTGATTGTATCTGGCGGTGCCTTGGAGCCATTCATCAACAGAATACTCTGCTGGATGCATGCATGCCACACCACAAGATCCTGACTAGTAACTAGCCTCAAATCCATTGCAAGCCAATTGCTTAATATTGGGAAGAATGTCTCAGTTCATTCTGATTCTCCATAAGGGTGGAATAACTTTCTCGGAGGGGTCCTTCTTGGCTCCGGTTAGTACATGTGTTTAGCAGCGGGAGGTGCCCGAGTTCAGAATACTCGGTTGATCTGCCTGTAATCCACTTGGCCATTTCCCTCTCCCCCTCCAAAAGTTAACTCAATTGTTCTTAACACCACTTCTAAAAGTGCCAGCCAATTCTGGATTTGCTGTGCTAGCAACTAAGCACAATGGATTCAAAGTAATAACAGCTGCACCACAACACAGCATCGCAGACCAAGATGCTTGTACCTAGGGATGAAAAAAGCGTTGCCAAAAGGCATGTTGAGGCTAGATGCAGTCACTCGAAGGCTGTTTTGACAAGCAAGACTTACCAAGTCAATGGATTCTTTTCGCATTCCCCCACGTGTAACTAGGAAGTGACCTTCTACCAAGCAGGTGCATCTACTCAGTATTGGCAATATTCACTGGCAGTGACTCTCTCCAGGGTTTCAGGCAGGGGTGTCTCCCAGCCCCAGCTGCAGATATCAAGATGGAACATGGAATCTCCATGCAAAGCCAATTCTCTCCTCCTGAGCGACATCCATTTGTCTCTTAAATGAAAAACCTACATCGATGAGACTAGTCTTGCTCAACCTGATGTGCTCCAGATGTTTCAAATTGAAACTCCCATCATCCCTGACCATTAGCCATGCTAACTGAGTATTGAGTATTGAGAAGGCCCCTGGGATGACTGCCCCACTTCAGATGGTAGGAATACCTGCAGGACGTCCTCCACTGAAGTTCTTCATGATGATGATGATGATTTATTTATACCCCGCCCATCTGGCTGGGTTTCCCCAGCTACTCTGGGCAGCTCCCAACAAAATATTAAATACACGATAAAGCATCAAAATTAAAAATTTTCCTAAACAGGGCTGCCTTCAGATGTCTTCTAATAGTCAGATAGTTGTTTATTTCCTTGACATCTGGTGGGAGGGTGTTCCACAGGGCAGGCGCCACTACCGAGAAGGCCCTCTGCCTTGTTCTCTGCAGCTTCACTTCTCACAGTGAGGGAACTGCCAGAAGACCCTCAGAGCTGGACCTCAGTGCTTGGGCTGAATGATGGGGGTGGAGACTCTCCTTCAGGTACACCGGGTTGAAGCCATTTAGGGCTTTCAAGGTCAGCGCCAACACTTTGAATTGTGCTCGGAAATGGACTGGGAGCCAATGTAGGTCTTTCAGGACCGGTGTTATGTGGTCTCGGCGGCCGCTCCCAGTCACCAGTCTAGCTGCCGCTAGACTGTACATATGGAGGTATAGGTGGTCTTTCAAGTACTACAATCTTAGCTGTGAAGGACCTGAAAAGGTTAAATGCAGCACTTCTGAATTGTAGAGTTGGAAAGGGCCCCCAAGGGCCATCTAGTCCAACCCTCTGCAATGCAGGTCCAATGCAATCGGCATGGCAAAGGCTATGATCTTAATAGTTTCTGTATCCTTCAGTAACCCTTAGTAACAGCCTTCAAAGGCACTCCTATGTATAATACATTGCAGTAGTCTAACTTGGAGGTTCCCAGAGCAAATGAGGCCGAGCTATCTCTGTCCTAACATACCAGCTGGTGAAAATTACTTTGTGCTACGGAAGCAGATTGCGCCTAGAGTGTCAAAGACGAAGGAAGGAAGACTGCCTTTTTATTATTGTTATTATTTCAAAAACCTGCAAAACCCATTTGGCTCGGAGCCAAAAATGGACAAAGGGAATGAATACATACACCATGAGAGAAGGCAGTTTTCCGCTCCCATCTGTGTCCTGCTGTAGGATTGTGGTGATGATTGCCAGCTAAGGTTGCCACCCCCAGACCAGTCTTCCTTGGAACAAATTGTCTTGGCCCTCTTCTCCTCTTGTGAAGCCAGTCACCGCTACGTTGTCAAGCACCATTTCAAATATGAATTTCTAAGAAAAGATCTTAAAAATAAATGTTATCTCTCATCCGGATAAGTAGAGCTTATTTTTCTTCTGTTTTATCCACCAGACACCCAGACATCTAAATTTATCTAGCAGGATTATGCCTTTTTACAGTCATCTCTCATTTTCAGCCTATGAAACTTCACCTCATATTTCACTGCATCATTCTTTCAAGAACATTTGCACATGGGTGGAGCTGGAGAAACTCAAACCAGGATAACAATCCAGGCTTCTTCCTTATTTATCTCCCACAATGTGCTTTCCCCTGTGCCTAATTTGTCTTTTTCAGTTACTCCCTCATTTTCCCAAAGCTTGCCAGCAACTATTATGAGACTTTGGAACACGAACTAAAGAGACCCATATTTCTGGATAGAAGGCTCTTTAAAAAAAAACAAAAAACACCCTAAGTACAGTGAAAGTCTTGTCGTACAGAGAATCATTTTTGGCAGGGGCATTACGAGTGATGTTCTATAATCTACGGCTTGCAATTGTTGCCAGCTTTTTAGCCAGCCTCTCTAGCTATTCCTTTTTTTGTGCAGGCATTCGAAGGAGATAAGTGATAATGGTTGATCAGTAAAAAGGCACAGGGACAAAGTTTTTCTTGGTTAGTTGGCAACCCTAAGTTCTAGAGAACCATAAAATGCCGTGATTACTTTATAGGAAGATTGAGGCCCCTCCAGAGATATTTTGTGTGTGCATTCATGATGATTTGTGCTCATGGCGCTATTGGGGCAGTCACACTCAATCCAGCTTTCAGTACTGTTGGCTCCTGCAAAAGTTTTGGGGTAGTCACACTGCTTGTTTTTCCAATCAGTATGTATCCCATAATGACCTGCTGAAATCCCATAACTAACTTGTTTGTTTGTTTGTTGAATTTATATACCGCCCTATACCCGGAGGTCTCAGGGCAGTTCACAGAACAAAATCAAAATATAAAATCATAAAATATATAATCAAAATAAAAACAACCCAATAACCCCACCCCCAAAACCCCATAAAGTGGTACCTGGTTACAAACTTAATTCGTTCCGGAGGTCCGTTCTTAACCTGAAACTGTTCTTAACCTGAGGTACCACTTTAGCTAATGGGGCCTCTTGCTGCCACTGCACCGCCAACACACAATTTCTGTTCTCATCCTGAGGTAAAGTTCTTAACCCAAGGTACTACTTCCGGGTTAGCAGAGTCTGTAGCCCAAGGTGTTTGTAACCTGAGGTACCATTGTACAGTATTTTAAAAGGGCGTAGGATGTCAATCAAATCAACTCAAGGCCTGGTAAAAAAGGAACATTTTACCTTGTGCCCAAAGGTGTGTAGTGAAGGCACCAGGTGAACTTTCCTGGGGAGAGCATTCCACAGACAGGGAGCCACTGCAGAAAAGGCCCATTCTCATGTTGCCACCCTCCGGTTCTCTGGAGGATTTTATAACACAAACGTTCCGGTTTATATTTGTTCTGCTATTATTATTATTATTATTATTATTATTATTATTAATACCTCGCCCATCTGGCTGGGTTTTCCCAGCCACTCTGGGCAGCTTCCAAAAGAATATTAAAATACTGTGATACATCAAACATTAAAAGCTTCCCTAAACAGGGCTGCCTTCAGATGTCTTCTAAAAGTCTGGTGGTAGTTGTTCTCTTTGACATCTGGTGGGAGGGCGTTCCACAGGGAGGGCGCCACTACCGAGAAGGCCCTCTGCCTGGTTCCCTGTAATTTGGCTTCTCGCAGTGAGGGAACCGCCAGAAGGCCCTCGGAGCTGGACCTCAGTGTCCGGGCAGATCGATGGGGGTGGAGACGCTCCTTCAGATATACTGGACCGAGGCCGTTTAAGGCTTTAAAGGTCAGCACCAACACTTTGAATTGTGCTCGGAAACGTACTGGGAGCCAATGTAGGTCTTTCAAGACCGGTGTTATATGGTCTCGGCGGCCGCTCCCAGTCACCAGTCTGGCTGCTGCATTCTGGATTAGTTGTAGTTTCCGGGTCACCTTCAAAGGTAGCCCCACGTAGAGCGCATTGCAGTAATCCAAGCGGGAGATAACCAGAGCATGCACCACTCTGGCGAGGCAGTCCGCGGGCAAATAGGGTCTCAGCCTACGTACCAGATGGAGCTGGTACACAGCTGCCCTGGACACAGATTTAACCTGTGCCTCCATGGACAGCTGTGAGTCCAAAATGACTCCCAGGCTGCGCACCTGGTCCTTCAGGGGCACAGTTACCCCATTCAGGACCAGGGAATCCTCCACACCTGCCTGCCTCCTGTCCCCCCAAAACAGTACTTCTGTCTTGTCAGGATTCAACCTCAATCTGTTAGCCACCATCCATCCTCCAACCGCCTCCAGACACGCACACAGGACCTTCACCACCTTCACTGGTTCTGATTTGAAAGAGAGGTAGAGCTGGGTATCATCCGCATACTGATGAACACCCAGCCCAAACCCCCTGATGATCTCTCCCAGCGGCTGCATGTAGATGTTGAAAAGCATGGGGGAGAGGACAGAACCCTGAGGCTGTCCTATTCTTATGTTTGTTGTTTGTTTGTTTATTCTATCTGCAATTATTTTAATTAAATAATTATTTTAACTAAATAAAGCACAAACATGCATTAAAACCAGCATTTTTAAAAATCTAATTTTAAAAACTTGATGAAAACACCCCACTCACATAAAAAAGCCATAGATAATTAAAAGCCAAAGGGATGTTTTTGCCTGGCACCTAAAGGTATGTAATGATGGCACCAGGTGAGAGCCTTCCATAAGCAGGGAGCTACATCAAAGAGAGTGGCATTGCAAAGGAGCAGATGAGATTCAGAGCTTTCGCAAAGGAAAAGGGAACATTAAATGCAACTTGTTGCTGTGGCATCAAAGTAAAACTGATGCAGTGGGTGGCCTGGCATTCACTGGTGAGGATTAGCTTTGCGTAATTGATATTGTATGAGGGACAGAGTAGGGTAGCGCCCCACCCCCCGCCCCACCACCCATGTGCTGGAAAGATCTGAAGCAAGGGACATGTTGCGTATGTGTATGTAGGGCCCTGCAGGACCAGGGTTCAAAAATGCTTGGGGAGTTGATACAGAAGGTCCTCCCCATCGCCTGTCCCATTCCCCCACACTTTCAGGTTTTGTATTGATAGCAAGGTGTGAGGGTCAGCAGGAATGAGAGCAGTGAATACAGGCTTGCTCTCTCCTTCATGTGAGGGTAAATCACACGAGCGAATAAGCTGCTTGGATACAGAAGGGCTGTGCGATGTCTGTACCAAAATGCACTGTACTTCTGCCAGCTTGCTCCCTCTACACATCCATAGACACAC
Source organism: Podarcis vaucheri (assembly GCF_965113315.1). Taxonomy (NCBI): domain Eukaryota; kingdom Metazoa; phylum Chordata; class Lepidosauria; order Squamata; family Lacertidae; genus Podarcis; species Podarcis vaucheri. The sequence continues at coordinate 95,398,400 of NC_138760.1, read as the reverse complement.
ACAAATATATTTCCTGTTAAGGGGGGGGGCGAGGAGAGAGAAAAGGCTGCACTGCTTTCAAGGGCAGACTGGCACCTCTGTGTATAATCTTTGACATGCAGAAGAATTTCTGCCAGGTCTGAGGAAATGGATTTTGGAGCCTGGAAAAATTCCTTGGGGGTGGGGGAGAGGGACAATGACAAGGCCGATTATGAAGTCGGCATTCCATGGTATCCATTTCTCTAGAATATTTCCTTTTAGGACAACTTCATTTTTGGCGCCACCAGTACATTTTTCCCCTTCTTTAAATACAGAGTCACACTGGATCATTTTCTGAAGATTAAAGGCAGGAATTTGTTAGGTTTTTGAGCACAATTACCAGAGTATTTGTGCCATGTCAACTTGGAAGTGTTCTTTGTTCTTCACCTTTTTAAAAGACCAACATTACATTTGAATTAATTTTATAGGCCCTTTTCTCAATGGGCCTGCCCTCTCATGAATGAACAGCAGAACAAGATTGCAGCGATCTCTCCCCCCCCCCCCCACCTTTCCTTCCTCCTAGGACACTTTTTATTTTTCACCATGGAAACCATCTACAAAGTATAGCAGCAAAGATGTGGAAACTAGGACCACATTCTCAAAATAACTCTTAGGTCTTTCTGGGTACAGAGCGCCTATAAAAATGAGCTTGGATATCAAGTCACCAGTGTATTGCAATCTCATGAATGCTCAGTTTATGTTTCCTTGTTTATCTTGCAGCAAAACAAATTCTTCAACAACCAGAACTAAGACAGCACTGTGTTTCTTTATCTTAACCTCTTACCAAGATAATATAGCTTTAAATGTGTCATTTATCATCGCATACTTTAAGCAAGTATCTTATCACAGTGAAAGATGGCTGCTCAGTTCCCTTCTAAGTATAAATGCGCTTTGGACACTTGGCTAGCTTACGGTCTTGATCTATCCAATTAATCTTTACATTTTAGAACCAGAAATGAGAACATGGGTATGAGAACATCTAGGAAAAGTGCTGGCCATTGTTTAGAGAGCACCAATCAGCATTCTTAATGCCATTCCTCTTCTGGAATAATCCCGGTTGTTTGCCATTATCATAACTGAGTTGTTCCTTGTTGGTTGACCCATCCTAGCTGCTTCTCATTCTACGGAGCTGTGATCACTGGTTTGCCAAGGTTAACACATTCATGTGGTTACAGAGCTTAATATGATACAGGGCTTAGTCTCTGGGATCTATTTTCAATGCTTGAAACAAGCTGTGTTGTTTTTATTAATAGCAAATGAAGAGCACCTTCCCTTTCCTAGCACTTGCCCACATATTTTGGAAGAGATGTTCAAATCGCAAAGCATGACTTCCAAGAAAATCTGGGCCTCTGCGCCCATAACTATGTGAAGACATATGGCATGAGCACTGCAGAATTAAAACCTTAACACAAGCTACTCACTTTAAGCCTCTGCATTCTGTATATCTGTGTTTCCTTTTCTGCACATTCAATCTGGCAAAGTCTATAGAACAGTAGCATAGGAAGCTGCCTTACACGGAATCAGACCATTGGTCCACCTAACATGGGATTATCAACTGACGTCACTTATCTGTCATTTCAGGCAGGGGTTTCTCTCATTCCTATCTGGAAATGCCAAGGATTGAACCTGGGACCTTGCAAATGCAGAGCTGAGCTACAGAATGCTATGCTGGAGTATAGTCCACCTCTTTCCATTTGTGACATGTAAACATCTGCCTTGTAGTTAGTGGCATTCTAACAAATATTTCAATGCAGTTAATGTATGGCCCTAACGGAACAAAGTTTTATCTCCTGTCACACATCAAAAGTGGTGAAGAAATTCATGGCAAAACAGCAAATACAGGTACTTGATTGGCCAGGGAATTCCCTGGGTGTAAGAGAATTGGTGGGTTATATGCAAAAGTCGTCTCCATGCTATATGGAGAAGCTGATTCAAGTGTGGTACAGGGATCCGAAAATCAACAATGACTGTTCAAAACTAGCAGATTCCATGCCAAACCGTGTTCAAATGCTGCTTAAAAATAGCAGAGGTCATATCTGTTACTAGTGTGAGATTTATACATGTATATGTGAGTTTTGTACAATAAACTACATTGTTTGTTTCAATTAATTTGCACAAGGGTGTAGGTCAAGAAAAGACAAGTATGGTGGTTCAGTCTGAGGATGTACCCAGAACATCATCTGCTCTGGTTTTGTGGCATGAATTTTGGTTGCTGTAGCCTCAGAAAGTATGGAGGAATATGACCTTAACGTTGGCTCCATTCTTTGTTTTTCATGGAACCATCATGCATCAAAGAAATGCGGATTGCCTGGCCTCATGCTCATTTTCTTATCGATTGATTTTATGCTGCTTGAACTGTTATACTTGTACACCACCCTGGAATCAGCAATGAAAATAACAGCATCTTCTTTGTTTTTCAGGTGTCCATCGGCCAGCAACCATCAGGAAGAGGTGTGCCATGTTTAAGATGCAGAGGGATGTGCAGTGGCTTTGAGCCACATTCTTGGAGGTAGTGCCTTTAATACTTGATTCTGCTTTTCCACTTTGGTTGTTGTTCATGTTCTGACTTGTCTTCTGATTTTGTGCAGCTGTGCCTTTTGTGCTTTGCAGTAGATAGAGAGACCTGCATCCAATAAGATCAATAATGGTTTTTGTAATGGGAATTGGGGTTGCTCGTGCGTAAAGGGTGCTGAAGCTCTAGGCCAGTGTTTCCCAAACGTTTTTGGGCAACGGCATACCTGTTTACCGGAAAAAAATCTCGCGGCACACCACCATTAAAGCCCCGCCCCGTGACGTCAGCGCGCAGCGTCACGCCAGGAGGGACGCACAAAAGTGAACGTTTTTTCCCTTCCCCTTGCCGGGGTGGGAGGAGGCAGCAGAGCGAGGGACTGAGGGACGGCGGCAGCTGTTGTGGTGGTGGCGGCGATAGCGGGCGGAGGAGGAGCCGTCGCCGGGAGTTGCTGCTGCTGCTGTTGCTGCTGCTGCCCGGACATGCCGGCCTCCTCCTCCTCCGCTGTCTCGCGCTCCTCCCTTTTGCACGCGCTGCCCCACCGCTCGGCACCACCACCGCGGAGCCGCCCCCGGCTCGACGCGGATCCTCGCCGCCGCCGCCTCTCGCCGCCCGACTCGCCCGCCTCCCTCCCACGGCACACCAGCCGGTGTCTCACGGCACACTAGTGTGCCGCGGAACACCGGTTGGGAAACACTGCTCTAGGCAACGTTGCCTGGCTAAACCTTTCCCTGGCTGGACAGCCCTTTCTCCATGACTGTGTCAGTCACTGGCAGAATCCGTCAGTGGGCGTTTCCTGAACTTCTTCCAACATAAAAATTCCTTGACGCCCAGTCTCCGCCTAGCCTCCCTGCGCGGAAGTTTCCTGCGCAGAGTAGGCGTAGCCAGCGGAGGTCCTGGACTCTCCCTGCTGGTCTCTGTGGAGGAGTCTTGGCGCCCTCTCTCCGAAGTCCTTCCCTGATCCCCTTCCTCCCCGGTGTCACGCTGATTACCTTCCCCAAAGGGAGTGTTCTCTCTCCCTCTACTGGTCCCTTCTCCTTCATGGTCGGGGAGCCTTACCTCCACTCTTGGCTCCGATGGCAGTTCCCTGGCAGTTTTGTTACTGATTTTCATTGTAATTTTACAGTTAAATTAACATGGAGGTTGCCATGGATACAAAAAAAGATGCAAAGCCCTTTCCCCCCCAAGTACTCAAAAGCAGCCTGACTTTCATTTCACAAGCACTCAAGAGAGTTTTGTATACACTCAGTAATTCTTACAACAACGTTGAAAGGTAGGCCAGCACTGTTCTCTTCCTATATAGATGATGGAGTTAGGATGTTAGAAAGCAGTGGCTCCTCCACATGCAGCTGCTGGGTGACCTTGGGCCAGTCACACTTCTCTGAAGTCTCTCAGCCTCACTCACTTCACAGAGTGTTTGTTGTGGGAGAAGAAGGGAATGGAGATTGTTAGCCGCTTTGAGACTCCTTGGGGTAGTGATAAAGTGGGATACCAAATCCAAACTCCTCTTCTTCTTCTTGAAGCAACCTGCTTAGAAAGCCGTCTTTTGCAGGAAGAAATTTTTTATTGACCTTTAGTAAACCATTGCTAGCACCAAATTAAAACTCAACTGAGTAGACTGTTCAAATATTGCTCAGCTGTTAAAATGAGTTACACTAAAGTTCCTTCAGTTTTTCAGACGTGTAGGATTCAGAGTCTCAACTGGTTAATCTTGAGCTTGCTGCTTTTGTTCTCCATCAAAAGGTCAGCCTATATAATTGTGTCCCTGACTCTTTTGGACCTTCCATTCCAGTCAAAGGACACCATTCTTTCAGCGGTGATGTCATCTTTTAAAAATGCCACATTCCTTGAAGTCTCCACTCTCAAGGGAACAGTTTGGAAAGACTCAAGTGACCCGTTTAAATGCAAATAGTCAGGCTTTTTGATATATCTGCCCGGCCAGCGTTCGCATAAGCTATCAGGCATGTAGTGAATCTGGTCTGTTTTGGTTTTGGTGGGAAAACATTTTCAGACCAGTGATCCAAGACACACATAAAAATACAGCAGTCCTTCCTGCCTGCTTTTTAATCTTACTCAGTCTCAGATAGCCTTTCTCCCACAATTAGGACATCTTTTTGCGGCAGGCTGGCAATGAAAGCATTGCTCAAATCTGGACCCACTTTATGATTCCTCCATCTGTGCATTGTACTTCTCTCTTGTTTATGCAAAAAAAAATATATATATATTGCTGGATTTCTCTCCTCCTTCACCATTTTTTTATATTATTATTGCGCCATAGATATTTATGTCTTGAACTCACACTTCCAGTTCAGCACTAAGGCAAAGAGCTGGGAGAATATTCCTTCTCCTCACATCAAAGATATTCAGGGACTTTTATTTACCATATTTACTCAAATCTAATGCTCATCTTTTTTGGCCCAATTTTGTTGCAAAAATCAAGGTGCACATTAGATTCTAGGGCACATTTACATTCGCCAGGAAATCCTTTTTTTATTTCAAGGTTCTGAAAACTGAGGTGCGCATTAGATTTGATGGCGCATTAGACTTGAGTAAATATGGTATTTATTTTGGTCCTATTTAAGTACTGTCAACCACATTCCACTCTTCTGGGTGGGGAGCAATCTGATTATTCTGTACTGCAGCCAGTGCAAGTAGATAAATAGATACCACTGTGGCTGGAAGTTAAACGGCGTTTCCATGCGCTCTGGTTCCGTCACTGTGTTCCGTTGCACCAGAAGTGGTTTAGTCATGCTGGCCACATGACCCTGAAAGCTGTATGTGGACAAACGCCGGCTCCCTTGGCCTGAAAGCGAGATGAGCACTGCAACCCCATAGTCACCTGTGACTGTACTTAACCATCCAGGGGTCTTTCACCTTTACCTTTTAGTACGATAGAGCATCATAATAGAGTACAAAGAGGTTTTCAAGATGCTAGTCTTCTCTGGCTTTTCCCTTTAGCATCTACTCAGACTTCCTTGAGTATATCTTCCTCCAAATTCTGCTCTGCGCAAGAAACCATAGACAATTCAGTGCCAAATATTTGCATTACCTACAAGTGATATATCATTGAAAAAAGATGAACCTCATTTAATCAAAAATCTCCCCCCCCCATGTGTACTACTTTTGAGATGTGGTTTCAGAAAAAGCTTTTAAAAGGAGTGATCTGGATTAGAGCTGTTGGGATATTGGTTCCATTTGCTACAAGCAACAGTGCCAATATATCATCCTACCCACAAAAAAACACATGCTCTGCTTCCCTTACATTAAGGCTACTGTGAAGCCAGGAAACACTTTTTAAGAACCATGATGGTGTTACCTGCTGTTAATGCAATGGTCTGCAAATATATAAAATCTGAAAGAATATAGTCTCTGGCTTATGATCTGCAAAGCAAAGGAATATAAAATTTTAAGACAGCTTGGATCCAAGTTCCCATGCCAAGTATGCTATAAATCTGCTGCTGTCTGGGTTGCATCTTTTCTTCCCAAACGCTTTAGCTACTTGGGGATAATCATAGTATTGTGACTAGGGCAGAGTGGGAGAACACATGCACAAGGTTCCCAGGGGTCAGTCCCTGTCATTTCCTGCGATCCATTCCACCCTTTGACCCAAGGCAATCTATTAAAATACACAGATCAAGATACAAAGCTAGCAATCTATACAACCAATACATGAAAGCGCTCTCTAACCAATAGGCTTGCAAAGAACCCAGCCTGAGACCATTGCCAGTCAGGTTAGAGATCACTGGCCTAGATCTTATAATATTTGCAGTACTATATTCTGTAATATCTGGTCTGGTAATCCGTTAGTCAAGCTTCAAAATGATTGCCACCAGCATAACAGGCTGTGCATTAAATGATATCTCAATATTTAGGTCTGTGCATTTCTAGAGACATTGCTAAGAGCGAAGAGCCCAACTCCTCAAGCAGATTGATTTTAGTGAGGTTCAGTAAGTTGGGTGGTGGTGAAGCATCTGCTCTTCTTTCCCCTGCTACTTGCCAGGATGACAATAGGACAAGGTAAGATGGCAATGTGGACATGGAAGCTCCAGCGGCACCTGCATCATGCCATCACAGATCTGGAGCTCCTCTAAGCTTATCACCCTTTCACCCTCCATATCCCTACCTTGGCAAATATCAGCACCACCAGCCCTGTTCATTCTTTTCATGTTCTGCTCTGCTAAGGTCAGAACTGGAGACAACGATTTCCAGGGAGAGCTGCCTGCAGATAGGGATATCTATGCTTTTAAACAGTCTGCCTCAGACTCTTTGCCTTTTTAAAGAACCTATTTAGGACAAAGAATGACTTTTGTAGACTGGAATTTGTAGAAAGACATTGAAATAGTTTCTCAGTTCTCTGCAGTGGTTCCCCCTCACCCAAGCCTCCGCATGCTTTTTATAATTTAAAATTCTTTCTTTCTTTTTTTTCATAAATGACATGTAATCACACTGACTTAATGCTCCTTGGGGAGTAGAAGAGATCAGGGATCCTAAAAAGAAAGCATTTGCCCCTCACTCTGTAATCCTAGTACTCCTTCTGAATTGAACTTTGGCAAGGCCAGTTGAAAACAGACATTCTTCTGTGGCATCAGCCAATTGGAGAAGAGCAACCACATGACTGGTTTTTATGTGCACAACAGGGGGAAGAGGGCAAGATGCCAAAGTAATTATACTTGACTTACCATCCAGCATCCTTTTATGCTGCATGTGGATTTATGCACTGTAATACCTTTCCCTACATCTGCGAGAGACTGGCTTCCAGATCTAATTATTTCAACACAGTTTAATAAACCCTGTTCTCCTTATTTGCTATCAAGATGGGGGCTCTTTAGCAAACTATTAAGTATATTCCATTCACTTTCCTCCTACTGGGCACAGCAATGTCATTTGTTGTTTGGCTCTGGAAAGGCTCTTGAAATTATTTTCTGAAAATTACTCTTTTATCAGTGCCGAAAATCTATTTGTGCGTTCACTGTCTGTTTTGTTTGAAATCTGAGCTGGGTTCATATTTTTATTGTGGTTCCACACAAAGCATAGCCTTTGAAGAATCTCTTCAAATGGACTTGCATCTAACTCATTAGTGGATAATTGTGGACATCAACTGTAAATGTTCCTCTAGAGGCTAGAATGACCTTGGTTTGTATAATTCCAAAGGGAGAAATGGATGCTTACAAAAACTAGGTGGCAGGGCTGGGCCAATACTTTTTGGTGCCTCAGGAAACCCCCCAAAATGATGCCTCCCCCACCAGGGAATAAGGGGTGAGTGAAGAACTACATCATGAACAAGTACAGAATAAAGACTGATGTCAAGATCTGCTGCCCCTGTTGATCCTTCTGTCTGAGGCAGTCATCTCACCTTGCCTCATGGGTGGGGCAGTCCTGCTAGGAGGAAGTCATTGGGTATCTTGCAAATAATGGATGAAAATTCAACACCGCCTTTCTACTTGCAGAGCGGTTCTTGATACAACAAATGTGTCCAGTAGCATAAGAGGTGACATTTGCTGATTTTACACCTCCCCATCTCATGCAACTCCCTACAGTTCAATAATTTCCCTCAGTTAGTGTTGAATAGTGGGTAGACATGGCAGACGACACAGCGATTTCTCCAAAGCAGCTCTTTATTTTGTAAGCTGGAACAGAACTGAACAGCAAACAGCTCAGCTGGCCTGCTTTTATAGGCAGCCGGCTGTCAACATTGTAGCAACAACAACCCAGGGTTTCCCGCCTAAAATAACTGACGTGGACCTGAGTGAAAACTATCTACAGTATCCCCCTGCTGGCCCAGGGTGAGAACTTCAGTACATAACAGTTAGTATGTATTTTGCATACATATAGATTTGAAAGCATTTCTGTTGCATTGCCCTTAAATCTCTTTTCACCCTTACTTTAAGATCTCGAGTATCTGATTGAATATATGTTTATGTGTGTGCACTCACCCTTCCTACCACTTTGCATTCCAGCTTCTTCCATTGCCCGGAGCTCCCTAGTAAATGAAGGGATTGTTTAAACTTCAAGGAAACAAAGGGAGCACTTGGGTGCAATTGTGTCAATGGCCCACCATGCTTCTCTATTCCATAGGAAGACTTGGGCTTCAGAATTGCCAGCACTGGCTATTGGCAAATCCCCCAGAGCTTTCAGAATCCCTTAGACCCCATAGGTCTCTGGGGTTGGACCCCCAACCCTACAGCAGCTTACTGGTACTGCTTTACCAGGGTATTAAGAATAAGAATATTTTAGAGAAGAGAAGGAAATAAAACAAAGACTTTGAATACAATGCCAGAAGTGTAGAAAGAAGATATGTGTGTTATTGTACTACAGGCGTTCTTGTCTTATTTTTATGTCAAGGCAACTGAGAGATTCTAGCTGAACTGCCTCACTGTAAAGAGGAAAGCACACACAATGCATCTTGTGGAACTTGTGCCCCAAACTCCATTCCTGTATCAAGGTTCTCCTTTCTCCACAATGTGTAGTGTTACTAGCCATGTGACCTCACTGTGTGACCTCACTGACTATGGCATATTGCTCCGCCACTTCTAGTGTCAGCCAATGATAAGCAGCAGAGAAACCTATTTATGTGACCACATCACTGTGAGGGATCAGAAATGCTGCTATCGCAGAGACGGGAACTAACTTAAAATGGAGAAGGTCTGTTGGTGGCAGACACATGACATGATTCTAGAATATGTGATTCGTTGCCCAGATTATGCAGTACTATGCCACAGAGCATACCCTCGACAGAGCTACAAGTCCCTGGCATGTGTATTTGTATGCTTAGACATATTGTAGATGACTGTTTTATATTGTGGGGATGGTGGTTTGCCTCTGTTTTAGAATCAGCCGTGTACTGTGAATGCAAACATGTTGCTGTTTTTATTTCTTATGTCCCAATACTTCATACCACAAGAGCCCAGAGCAGCTAAAAACAAATATACAGCCTTTAAAGCAAAGTTAAGGCATGGTACAAAGCACAGCAGGCATTAAATTATAGAAATGCATGTACAAAAGCAAGTGAGTTAATTTTTTATTTAAAAGTATTTCTAAGCCTCTTCATGCTTTCAAAGAGTCTCAGCTGCATACAGTGGACCAATGGTACAAGGCCCAGTCACATAGATCAAGGGAAGTCTGTGATGTTCTTCTTATTGTGCCCCAAAGGCCTGTGGGAACAAATAAGAGTTCTATCCAATAGGGCCAGTTGCCATGTGAATACTCCCAAATATAACCCTGCTCCCAAATATAACAATTTCCATGCTTTATATTCTTAAGAAACTGGGGCAAGGGGAAATAGCACAGAGACTCAAGAGGCCTATAGATATCACAACAGGATGTATTGGGGGGGTCTTTGTTTGACATAACCTACACTGACTAAACATTCAAGTCTGTATGTTTTGATCTTACCTCATCCTAGGATGTGTTGCAGTGATACACTAATGACAAACCCATTCATGCCATAGAGCTCTGAACTACCCTCATTCTCCCATTGTAGTCTTCCAGTAAAGGAGGAGAAATATTTAAGAGCAGGGTAACAATACTATTATATTTTCCTCAATTAGTAATTTACAGCTTAATCTTATCAATTTGCAGCCAAGACTCTCGTATGTTCTGTTTCCCCCACCCCATCTTATAAACTGAAATTTCCACAATCTTTTTATTATTATTTTATTTAGTCTTGACTTCAAAGAATCTTACACCCATATTTCCTGTGCAACTCTGCAATAAACTATTTACATATATCAGATGCCTTTAAACCTAGCTGCCAAGGCAATGCACTCAAAAATGACTTTGCTGCTTGAATCCTAATCCCTTGAAATCATATATTTAGCTTTGGAATCAGGACGGGGGGGGGGGGATGTGAATGTGTTCTTATATAAAATATTAGAAAATAATGCACCTTGCATGATAACACTGGGTTTGTACATGGATATTGAAGACTCGGGTGTTCTTTTCCAGTTTGGAAAAAAGGAGGGATATAAATACATTAAATAAACAAAGCAGTGAGACTCATGTCCTCATCTCTCAGGTGATTCTTTCCAAAATTGTGTAACTGACTAGCTGCATTCACAGCAGCTTAGAAGTAACACTTGGTCATTGTGCCCTGAGGCTTATTCTCCAGGGTCTCTGCAGTGTGGGTTTTTACAGTTTTATATTCCACACCATGGCAAATTCCATTAGTCTGCAGCTTACAAATTGAGTTCTTGCCAACAAAGGTCTTTTGTCCTACGCCATGATCCATTTCAATCTTTAACCTTCAGTGTTTTTGAAAGTTAATTCCTGAGCCTCCAAAAGAGCACATGCCTGTTTGGGGTTCAGCTTATATCAAAGGGTGATCTCATTTTGTCTCCCACAGGAAAATATGCAAGTCATGTAAATGCAGCCAGGAAGATCACAGTCTGAGCTCCGATGCAGAAGATGATCGGAAAATTGGCCGCTTGCTCTCCGATTCGAAATACTCTTCGCTAACTGCCCGGGTGAAAGGAGGTGATGGTGTTCGCATCTATAAAAGGAACCGTATGATTATCACTAATCCCATCGTGTCTCGGAAAGATCCAACATTTAACACTATTACATACGAATGGGCTCCACCTGGACTGACTCAGAAGCTGGTAAGATCACACACCTAATTGTATGTAAGGACTACTTGAAACTTTCCAAAACACACAGGGTTTCAGTAGCTGCTAAAGAATCTAGCATCTCCACTATGTGTCCCTTTCCCCTGACCCTGAACCCCCTTTCTCACATCTTCTTAACTTACTTATTTTATATCCTGCCTTTCTCTCAGTGCAGCACACAAGGTGGGTTTGCAACCTACATTAAAACAGATACACCTGAAAACACACCATGCAGGTAACCCTATTAAAACAGCACTGAAAATGCTTAAAACCATTAAAAACACACACACATGCACACAGTGCAATACCCACCCTCAGGAGACCCTGTCACAACAATCAGTCAGTGTCCAAAGGCTGTCAGAACAAAAACGTATTTGCCTGTCAGTGAAAGGAAAGTAAGAGAGGAGGTCAGCCTAGCCTTCTGTGGGAGTTCCTTTATCTGGGAGAAGCCACCTAGAAGGTACTCTCTCATTTTCTCACCCGATATGCCTGTGAAGGTGGTGGGACTGAGAGAAAGGCCTCCCTAGAAGATCTCAAAGGCCAGGCAGGTTCATATAGGGAGATATGGTCCTTCAGATAGTCAGGACCCAAACCATGTAGGGTTTTGTAGGTCATAACCAAGACTTTTGAAGCAGCTGCTGTGAGAAACTTGAAGACAGATGAATTTTGAATCAAGACCAGAAGATCCTTGTCTTGGACTGTTTTTAATCACGGTTAATACATGGAACTAGAAGCTCAGATCTAGTATCAATCTATGGTATTTCAAAATCTCCTGCATAGAGGATGAGTTGCAGTGATATCTCACTCTAAGCAATTTATTTTTCTTGCCTCCTGGGACCATTTCTGCTGTTGTAAAGGAGGGAAAACTTGAGAAAGCACCAAATAGTTATTTTTTTTACCAGAAAGATATGTCTGCTACTTGTTTCTTGATTAGTAAATAATGTTGAGGCAGCACATTCGCTTGAAATGTTTAGTGCTGAAAAATCTAGTAGGAATGAATAGATCTTTATTGGCTATGTGTGTTGTGCATTCTGGGGAAAAAACCTGAAGAATGGTGTGCTTTTCCTCTTTATATACGGCGTGAGGCCTTTGAATTTTCCCTCCCAAATTAAATCGGCTGAACAATACGGAATTCAGTACTGTATAAATTTCAAAGCCCATGTGATTAATATGTGATGTTTGGTTCAGCCGGCTATTTGAGGGAGTAAGATACAAGAGGAGGAGTTTTCCCCTTCGGTGGTCTAGTTTTCAAGAGGTTGGGAGTAAATACTAACTCGATGCTCTTGCTGACACAATGGGGTATTCTCCCCTCTCCTCCAGCACATGCCCTACACTAGCTCTGGAAGGTCAGAAGACCCCACAAAATAGCACCTTGGAGGAAGAGGAGAGGGATCGCCCTTCACCTTGCAGATCACCCAAACCCCACGTTTCTTGCCCTCCTTAAGCCCCACTGCACTGCCACTGCTGTAGGAAGCCAGAAATTGTAGGCTATTTTCTCCAGTAGCAGTGGGAGATGGGGTGGTGGATAAAGAGGAGAAATATTTTCTCCCCTTCATTCCCCATCCCAATGCCAGTTGAGGCAGCAACAGGAGACGCGCAGGGCAGGTTGAAAATTCCACACCACACTGATCCGATCCTGCCCACCTGCCCAACTCCGTCCAGCTCCACTTTAGCTCTTTCTCACAGCTTTGGCAGCTCACTTGTTCACCCGCTCAGGCAAACCTTCCTCCGCTTACAGCTCAGCCAAACCACGGCTGAGGCAGCTCACAGAGGAACAGGCCGGACTTGCCTGACTGCACTGCCCACCTGCTGTCCAGTAGGTGGCCACATGAACCGCAGCTTGATGACAGCTTTACAGTTTTATTATATAGTAAGATACACAACATTTATTTATTTATTTATTGCATTTATATCTCACTCTTTCCTCCAAGGAGCTCAGTGTGGTGTAGATTGTTCTTCCCACTCCTCATTTAATCCCCACAACAATCCTATCATGTAGACTAGGTTGAGAGTTCCAAGGTCAGCCAATGAGCTTCATGGCCAAGTGGGAATTTGAACCCTGGTCTCCTAGGTTCTGGTCTGACAATCTAACCACTGCATACATAACAGAGTAGATGTTTATCAATCTGTACACTTAGAAGTTTATAAGACATTAGTTGCTTTCTCCGCTAAACCATTCATATAAATGGCCCGGACTTCCAAGGCCAGACGTTTTCACCATGGCCCAGTATGTTGTCTATCCTTGACTAGCACGAAGAGATGGAGATGCTCAAGAACAGACAGAGGGCAATAAGAAGTGCCTTATGTAAGCAAGTATCCTAGAGTTGCCTTGGGTGACCTTCTAAAGTTACAGTTCACCTCAAACCTCCCTGTTTGTAAAAGTTCTTTGTCACAGGAAAGGAATGAAACTGGAATTCTTGGGAAACCTGTCAATCTCCTGCAGCATGCCTCAGTCCCAAAATATATCTGTTGCTCTTGAAAAGGGGGCAAGACACATGGACAAAGTGGTCTGGGATTGGCCCAGTCCTCTTGGTAACCAATACGGTGCTCTGGGACTGACTGTGTAATGCGTAAGATGGTTCAGTGGATAATGACAGCTGAGGTAGGTAGCCCAAGAATCTAGAATAATAAATCACAAATGTCCCCCACCTGGCAGTAGTCGATAGCTGCTTACTCATTGCGTATTATGAGAATCTTATTTGGGGTAATTGGTGGCTAGTTCTGTGAGGTGGAAAGTAAAAGATTATTTTCCCAAATACTGCAAATGTGAACCTGTTGTTCAGGTTCTGCCTGTAGGCTTCCTATGGGCACCTGGTTGGCAACTGTGAGAATGGAGTGCTTGGCTAGATGAGCCTTTCGCCTGATCTAGCAGGGCTGCTCTTATGTTCTGAAACCCCTTCAGTTTTGACACAACCCTCAGTTTCCAAATGCACAAACAGTTTACATTTCTCGGTAGCACAGTTGGATGGACTGAGAGAGTTTGGGATAAGAATTCTACTTTGAAGGTTCGTAATATGGATTGCTGCAACACGGGCATGCATCCTCAGATATGGGTATGGATTTATATATGTTTCTAAAAATGAACAAGAGCAAGTCTTGCATTCTTCAATATTTTGATGGATCAACTACTTCACTACTTCTCTTCCCTTAAAATTTCATAGATTTGCTTCAGGTGGTCATTAGGCATGTTTGCGCATGGTCATTTCGAACCCAATCTCCAATCCTTCCTCAAGTGGGGGGCAGTGGCCAAGACATAGGATTGGAACTAATGCTAGTTCTCTTCAGAGTAGACCCATTGAAGTTAACGGACATAGCTGACAGGTACGTTAATTTTACTCTAAGTAAAACCTAGTTGGCTGCCACCCTTAGGGCTGTATTCAACAGCACTAAGGCAGAAGTTCTGTCAGTTGCAAGGATTTTTCTTCTGCAGTGGAACCTTCTCCCCCTCTCCTCCCCCCATGCACCGCCTAAATGTGTAATGGGGGTTCCCCCAGCCCTCCAGAGCAGATTTGGAGCTGGCGCAGGGCATGTACAGGAAGAGGAGGAGACTGGGAAAGTCCCATTAAGGTAGCAGGAATTCTTCCAAAGGCTTCCACTAGCGTAGCAATTTAGTTGAATACAGCACTAAAGTTTTCTTCATGTCACTAGGAACAAGTTTTAATTACTGTATTTTTCGCTTCATAGGGCGCACCGGACCATAGGGCGCACCTAGTTTTTATGGGGGGGAAATCAAGAAACAAAATATTATTTCCTCCCCCCCCCCCGCCCCAAAGAGCAGCGTGCAGGCTGCACGACCTCTGCCTTCTGGAGGGGTTGCGCAGGGCTATGGCACAAGCCAAGGCAGCGAGCGGGATGGATCCCGCTCACTGTTTTGGCTTCCTTTTTAGCCCCACTTTAGCCCTGCCGGGAGAGGCTGCACAGCACTAAAGAAGCCATAGCCCCGTGCAGCCTCTCCCTGCCGGAGGGGCTGCGCGCGGCTATCCCTGAAGCCTGGAGAGCAAGAGGGGTCGGTGCGCAACGACGCCTCTCACTCTTCAGGCTACAGCGAAAGCAATGCGAAGCCTCCAGAGCGCGGAGGGAGAGCTCCCTCTGCGCTTTGGAAGCTTAGCGTTGCTATCGCTGAATCCAAGGAGCCTGCATTCGCTCCATAGGACACACACACATTTCCCCTCAATTTTTGGAGGGGGGAAAGTGTGTCCTGTAGAGCGAAAAATACGGTACTTATTTGAGTTGATGAAGTTATTTAAGCCCTCAATAAAGTTTCTGCGACCAGAATAAATACCTTTGTTATTCTCCTTCTATATATAGGCACGTGAAGCTCAGGAATTTGATATCCTATCGTTGTGAAAACAAGTAGTGCCCTTTAACTCAAGTACATTTATTTAATGCTTACAGTTTACATGTTTTGTTTAGAGTTTTATCTGTCTTTTGATTGTGTTTTCCTGTGATCCTTAAAGTTTTGGGTTCTTGTTGACTGTTTAGATGTTTTTAGTTTCCATAGGAGGGAATAACTTTTGTCACACAGAGAGAATCGGTCTCATTTATTCAGTCAAGTGCTCTACTCTATCCCTCATGCATAGCGATGAAACCTTTCATATCCAGCACTTCTGAATGATGTCATGTAACCCAAAGTATAATGCTTCATAAGGAATGTGCCAGATCTAGCCCCCAACTGCATTTAAATCACTATAGCGCCACTTGAAGCAGTCATGGATTCCCCCAAATAATCCTGTAAAGTATTGTTTCTTAAAAGAAACTTTCCCTACCTTTCCCCTTAAAGAACTTCCCACAGTTCCCTGGGGAAAACGAGTGATTGTCAAATCACTCTGAGAATGGTAGCTCTGTGGGGGGAATAAGGTCTCCCCACAAACTCTCAGCACCCTTAACAACTTATACTTCCCTTTAAAGAATGACTCTTTAAAGTGGTATAATACTATTTTAAAGCTATTGTACAGATGGGACCATATTGTTTGCAACTTAGAAAAACAAATACTACTATTGAACCTTCGGTGGCTTTGATAGCATAATCTTCTGCAGCATCTGACTGGAGCCTAACAAGTTCCGAAATCAGGTCCAGCATTCCTTTCCATGCCCAGTATTTGGACTTGGCTGACTTGATACAATTGTGAGAACACATGAAAATACATTCAAGATATCTGGAACAGGTTTAGCAAGCGAGATTTGATTTAGCTGCGTGCCGTGATATCTACACTTTAAATAAAAATACTTTTTTCTTCACCTTCAAACTGACTTAAGTTGATTTCTAAGCTGTTTCCCAGAACTCTGTTCTACATGCCAAGAGGGATTTGGAAGTGAAAGTGATACAATTCAACAGCTTAAGAGGCAGAGTACACCAAAAATAAGGACATTTCCTCAATGTGAGGTGATGGATTAAACTCCGGGTGGCCAATTTGGTGCTCTCCTGGTCCTGCAGGGCTGGGAAAGGGAAATAATCTCTGTGAAACAGGCTGGAGACTCCACCTTTAATTTCCTCTGCCGCCTCCTTTTGTGGACTACAGCACCCATTATCCCTGGCCATGCTGAGGGGAGAAAAGGAAATTAGTTCATAAAATAACTGAAGGAACTATTGTGAAATAGCGAAAAGAATTTTCTTTTCATGAGCTTCTCCCCAGCAGCCCAATATGGTAAAAGCAAGTTGTTTCGGCATACATTTAAACTTCTGCATTTTTTCCTCAGTTATGAGAAGATTGTGTTGTGCTGCTGGTTTGGCAGATGTATGGTGGCATTCTGTCTGAGAGGAAGAAGACGCCCATAGTAACCCTTAATGAGGCATGCTGGGTAGCCATTCCCAATTTAGAAGCATTTGCATCCATGTTTGTATGGACAGTTTGTCCAAACAGGGGTAAAGGCCATGAGTTGCCCAAATGTGGATTGGAATGACTGCTGTCGCACCTAATCGATCACTGGTTACAGCATTTCCTTTCTAGGAAGGAAGGAAGGAATGCTTGTGTGGTGTTCACCTTGTTCACTGTGCTCTCTAGTTTCTTTAGGGTTTACTTTCATCAACCTCAGCCAGCGTAGCCAATGGTGGAATTGTAATCCGAAACAACTAGAAGGGCGCCAGTCGGATGGGGAAGGCTGGCATGGACAATGTTGAGCCAGTTGACCATCTGACTTGGGATGAAGCAGCTTTCTTTTTAAAATAAAAAAAACTAACGTTGTTGTTTAGTCGTGTCCGACTCTTCGTGACCCCATGGACCAGAGCACGCCAGGCACTTCTGTCTTCCACTGACTCCTACAGCTTGGTCAAATTCATGCTGGTAGCTTCGAGAACACTGTCCAACCATCTCGTCCTCTGCATAGATAACGGTTAACATTTTAGGGATAATCCAGACATGCATTTGTGCTGTATTTCAGGCACACACCCACACTTTAAAGCTCCCCGTGAATTTGCACAGGCCCAGTTTTATGCAATGAAATGGGCCTGCCTTTATTTTGTGTGCCAGTTGATAGCTGTGCTATACGAACATTGTACTTAATCAGTCACAAGAGGTCTGGCAGATTTTGCTTGTGTAACTGCATTGGGCATATTGTTTAAACATTTGGGGAACAGGTCTTCTATTGCAAAGCACTAGTGGGTTATGTTGCATGTTTCAAACAAGCAGTACTTTAGCCTGCTGAGGTATTTAATATACACCCTAACAGTTGTGCTGTTCATTAGGCAAGTGCTGACCAAGGTGGAAATTAATTGAACTCTCCTGAAAGCTGGTCTCTAAAAAAAACCAACCAGTGAATGTTCAACTTGGCTGCCTATGAACAAGTCACGCTACGAGAGGGAACAGTTCCCTGTCAGAGAATCTCTCTCTCTCTCTCTCTCTCTCTCTCTCTCTCTCTCTCTCTCTCTCTCTCCTAAACTCTGTTCCATAAAGAGATTAACTGCACTGAAAGTTCTCAGCATCCTTTTTGCAAATGTTAATCTTGAATGGGACCAGCCTTTTGTCTCCAGCTATGAATTACAAGCCAATGACTAACTTGATTACAGTACTTACAAACTACTTTGTTTGATTTGAAACATGGGTCTCCAAATAAAGTGCAGACTTTTCTCATTCCCCCCCCCATAGCATTGGACTGTGTGCTTGAGTAATAAAATGAGTTGGCTACTGGCCGCTGAACTTGGTGGCCACCCCCTGCCACCAGCTCTCCTGTTTGGCACTTGAAAAAGCAGTAGAGATTGCAAGGGGTGGTGGTGTTCAAAGGTGTAAACGCAACAAAATACTGATTTATAAATTAGCTTACTTAGGTTAACTAATGGCTTTACAGAAGGGAAAATGGAAGACCTTCCAGACTGTATGCAACCCTGCGTAATTTTTCTTTTTGTTGTTCCCTCCCCCCCCCCAGCACTAAATTAGAATCATTAACATCTCGCCCAAGTGCTGTTTGTGTGCTACATGTGGGTTTATAAGGCATTGCAGCTGGTGGTTAACTGTTAACAAGCTTGCCTTTCCATGGCTTTTAGCCAGCTAAATTTTGGCAACCACTTGAATGTAATCTTTCATAAATAGGAAGCATGTCTCCAGGCACATACTTAATATTTGCTAGACACTAGGGATGCCAAAAAGGTTAAGGGAGATTGAAGTTTTGGACTTGTGCCTTTGGTTTTTGTGACACCTGATGTGTGCTGGGGCTCTTTCTTAATCTGTTGTGTTTCTGGGATGTCAATCAAACTTAGGCTGGAGTGGGGCAGAGATGGGGCATCTGTGTCCTACCCTATCTGGCAGGAGCAAGGTATGTTGTCACCAGGCCAAAAGCAGTGAAAAGGAAACCCTGACTGATAGATAGATAGATAGATGATAGATAGATATATATTGCATATCTATTCTGAGTGGTTCAAGACTAGGCCCAATACTCCTTACAAGTAATCATCCCAAAATCCTCAGGGGGCCTGTTGTGATGACTTTACGAGACACCTTAAAAGATAAAGTTGCTCATATATTTGCTTAGACCTTGATGCCTCATTTGCAGCAGTGTCTGAGAATGTTAACAATATCATCTGGTCTGATTTTATGGGGTGGGTTACAGTTTCTGTGGTCCAAGGATGTAGACAAGACTTGTGTTCAGGCATTCAGCTGAATACAAATGTTTGCATGAGTCACACCCCAATGTCTCTGCCCACTCAGTTCCTGACCTTCCCCATGTCTGCAGGCTGATTATATTCCTGTTTGCTTCATAATCACCTCATGTGACTAGAAATCCCGATAAGGCATAACTGTGCCCCAGTGACCTCTCAGTTGGACCACTGTAATATGTTATACATGGAGCTGCCTTTTGAAGTTAGTCTAGAAGCTTCAGACCTTTGTCAGAGTAAAACTGCTCGAATTTTGACATGTACAGCATAGTTGTATATTTTGCAAGTGTTCAGAATTTTGAGAACCTGTTTTTTCTCCACCAGTCGTCTTGTGTGTGGCTTTTTTGGCAATTTAATTGTATAATACCAGCAATTTTGTTGAAGAACAGTATATAAATACTTGGGGAAATGCTTCAAAAATATTTGAAAATGTGAAAAGCCTTTGACATGATACAGCAAGGATGGAGAACCTGTGGCCTTCTGGTTGTTGTTGGGCTTAGACTCCCATCAGCCCCAGCCAGCATTGCCAAAGTCTCAGGAAAAACAGGACTTGTGAGCCAGCAACACCTGGGAGGCTCCACATTTCCCTCCCCAGTGATACAGTATCTCTGCTGCATGCTCTGTACATGGGTATTGCATCATGAAAGGATGCTCTCTTGACTTGACTAAACCTGACATACAGTTTGGCTGCACAAGACTCACATCAGGTGGCAGTGGTGTAGAGCCACTGGGAAATTCCTTACTGGTTGTCAGGGCAACGTGCTGCCATTTGGGATGCAAGCAGTAGCAGATGACACAGGTAGTGTTGGTGGCATCATTCGCCTGACCCCTCAGCTTTGGGAGTAGTAAGGTAGGGGAGCCAATGCGGTGCTCCTGCCAGCACATTTGCTCACCACTGCCCTCCCCTGCCCTCCACCACCTTGCCCCTTGCGCTCTCCCAGTAAGCAGCAGTGACTCTGCGACCTCCCAACCCCACCTTTGCTACTTTGCTACTGAATGCAAGGGAGAAACTCCTAAGATCTGAGTCATCTGCTGTGTTGCGTGGAGAGTGGCTTCCCTAGGGAAATGGTGGACAAAGTCACAGAGATGGACAGCCTTAGGCATTCTCGTTCCTTCTGGTGTCTATATGCCGCTTGATGCATTCACAGGTGGAGATGAATCAGCGTACAGGGGGGAGGTTCAAAAAGTTTCTACATGGTGCTATGAGAATAACTTGCACCTAAATAGTAGCAAGACAAAGGAGATGGTGTTGGACTTCCGGAGGAAGAGAGGGGAACTAGCCCCATTGTATATTAGGGGGCATTGTATGGAGAGAGTCTCTTCCTTTAAATTTCTGACAGTTTACCTTAGTGAAGACCTCACTTGGAAAAACAATATAACTCAGGTGGTTAGGAAGGCCCAACAGAGACTTTAATTTTCTCAGGGCCTTGCGAAAGAGCAATGTGAAACAACAATTGTTGACCTCCTTCTACCGGTCCACAATAGAAAGTGTCCTCTCATATTGTATCACAGTGTGGTACGTTGGCTTGACAGCCACAAACAGAAAGTCTTTACAGAGGGTGGTGAAGACAGCACATGATATCATGGGCAGTCCCCTGAGCCTGCTAGATGACATCGCAAGGGATCGTTGCCTTAGGAGAGCGAGGAAAATTCTCAGGAACGATTCACACCCCGGCCAGCACCTCTTTAATCTTCTACCCTCGGACAGGAGATATAGAGGTATGATCAGTCGTACCAACAGGCTAAAAAACAGTTTCTATCCGTGGGCTGTTAGGCTGCTGAATGGAAAATAATATAGTTCAACTGACTTTGGGGTTTGGTGTGTTATGCAACAAGCACACAGAGTGCAATGAGATTGAGTGTTTGTGGGGGTGGGGAGGCTCAGTTAATTTCATTGTACACAGGTTGTACATTGACAATAAACGTATCATTATTATCTTGTCTCTCTCTTTTTCTTCCACGTAAATCAGGCTACCCAGTACATGGAACTGATTTCGAAAGAGATGCAGCCAGTGGCTGGTACAGAAGGTGCTTATTATCGTCGCAGGAGGTTGATGAGACAGCTTCCTATTTATGACCAGGATCCTTCCCACTGCCGGGGCCTTTCAGAGAGTGAAATAAAGTTGATGGAGGACTTTGTGAAGAAATACAAAGATGGCGTTCTTGGCGTTGGGGAAGTTGCACTGCCAGGTCATGGAGGAACTGCCAAAGATGATGGGAAACAACATGGTGAAGGCATTCCTGCAAGTAAAGAAGTTGTTTCTACCAATGGAACCCTGGGGGACGTGCCTAAAGGGCAGGAATTGGTAAGTATGCAAAGGCTTCCCTGGAGGCATATAATCGGGATACATAGTGCATGGAGTTGCATAGGAAGGAATGGAGCATATTTCTGTGTTTGGCCAAATGTGGTTTAATGAAAGAAAACAATCTGTCTGCCAGAAGTGCTTAAAACAACTTAAGTGTATTTTTCGGTATAGACTCCCCAGTAATCTTGGAAATCTTAGTCCTTGAGTTCACGAGGCCGTCATGCTCACATACTTACTAATTTCGGAGCTTCTTCTGAAAAACCTTTGTAACAAACTGGTGGCATTGTCTTTTTTAAAATATTTTTATTTTCCAAGGATTTTTTAAAATGACAACACTTTTACATTCAATTATACACCAAATTCCTCCCACTTGCCATGGCTTCCTAATTCAATCATTCATCATCTTGCATATAATTATTTTTCCTTTGTTATTTTCAAATCTTAATTATAAATACGTTGTCCATATTTAACACATCGTAAATGTTACAACAACCCTGCTAATGTTTTAACATATTTACAGTGTTCTTTAACATATTCTATAAATTTTACCCAATCTTGTAAGAATTTCTTCTCGTCTTGTTGCCTGATCCTCATGGTAAGCTTTGCCATTTCGGCATAGTCTATCACAGGCATAGGCAAACTCGGCCCTCCAGGTGTTTTGGGACTACGACTCCCATCATCCCTAGCTAACAGGACCAGTGGTCAGGGATGGTGGGAGTTGTAATCCCAAAACAGCTGGAAGGCCGAGTTTGCCTATGCCTGCTCTATCATCTTGATTATCCATTCTTCCAAATTGGTGGCAATGCCATGGATGTGTGAATTGGGTGAGCTGGTAAGTTGAATAAGTGGAGAGAGGTGGGGGAGAGAGACAGATTGAGGAATGGGTTGGGCAGAAGTGGGTTGAGGACTGCCAAAAGGTGGGCTTGGGGAGTAGAGTTTGCAGGTATGAGCTCCTTTCTTTTTTTCTTTCTTGCCCTATGCTCTGTAGCAGTAGTGGAACGTACATATTGGCTCTGAAAGAGACATATCTGATAGTGTCTCAGTCCCTGCTCTAATTTTTGCTAGAGCAAGGGTAGGTGGGGGATTGTAAAGGGCAAGCTATCAAAAGGGGGAATATTACAAACAGTGAAAACCCTTTGCAAGTTCATTGCTAGACCATTTTGCAGCGACTCAGTCTGGGAATGATTTTTGTTACCCATTCTAGGGGGGAAAAATACACACCACCCTTCCTATCTGAAGGCTAAGACTTCCGCTTAAAGGCATTTGTAAAAACCATCTTGGCAAGGGAGGTTTATTTTGACTGCAAGTTCTTCCCTCCAAGTAAATACATACCTGTGGTGTTTATTCTCCAGAAGAATTTAATGCTTTATTTTTTTCCTTTGGGCACCAGTGGAAAAGCTAAATTCTTTGAAAAGCAATTACAAAAGCTCCATTTGTGCAGATGTCGTGAGACTGCTAAACTATGGGGCTGCTCTGCAAAATTCCATGGAAGGTTCTGACATTCCAAAAAAATGGAACATTTAAGCTTTTGTTTGGATTAGCAAAATGGCACCCGTGTTAAGGGCTGTGGGTGGGTGGTTAGATAGATTGTCCTCAGGCTATTCAATCAACAAGTGTTAGGATGTTGATAAAATCTTGTAGAATTTAAAACAAAGTACAATGCAAAGTGACTGCTTCTCACTTTGGTTTACAACTGCAGGTTCCTGGTGTTCTCTCAAAAAAAGATCTACTTTTTAAAACTTCTTCCATGTTCAAATTGTTTAGAATACATCTCAATACTTGGCAGTAAGCGTACCATCACACTGCTGAAATCCCTATAATTTTTATCTGATTATCTTGATTTTTTAAAAAAATAAATAAATTGGCAATTACACGTCTACTCTATAATTCTCCGGGAAAATTGAATTGTGTGTGATGTGCCAGCACTTTGCTGTGCCAGGCTGCCATTATGAAGCAATAAGTGAGAATCTGCAAAGCCACAAAACATTGTTCACAGACTAGTTTCCTTCAGTGCAATAACAACCCTTTTCTATGACACATTGAGTGTGGTCCCTTTGCACGTACAGAGGTTTTGACCCTCCTGTTAAAAAACTTTTTGCTATTCACACTTGCATGTTCCCTACTTCTCTGAGAGATGAGGGGAAACCCAGGGACGGTGATACAAGTTTGGACAGGGTCTTCTAGCATCCTATACAGTATAACATTTGCTGGCATATTTGTAAATAATTAGGTGCAAAATTGCTAATTCTGCATTGGGTTCTCAAACAAAGAAGCAGTACCCTAAGACTAAATCAGTTTTAGCCATCCCTAGCCCAAACATTTCAGCCCTCTGCCTAACTCAAACTTAGCAGTGACAACTGGTTATGACAATTAAGTTTGTTATGAATAAAAAATCGTTTTAAGTTAGAGCTTAATAATTATTTCACTATAAATATAAAGGTAAAGGGACCCCTGGCCATTAGGTCCAGTCATGGACAACTCTGGGGTTGCGGCTCTCATCTCACTTTATTGGCCGAGGGAGCCGGCGTACAGGCAGGTGGCCAGCATGACTAAGCCGCTTCTAGCGAACCAGAGCAGCGCACAGAAACGCCGTTTACCTTCCCACCGGAGCTGTACCTATTTATCTACTTGCACTTTGACGTGCTTTCAAACTGCTAGGTTGGCAGAAGCTGGGACTGAGCAACAGGAGCTCACCCTGTCACAGGGATTCGAACCACCTTAATTGTATTTCAGTTCAACAATTACTTTGATAAAATACATATTTTGTTATGTGCAAATGGCTTTAGATACCTATTAGGTCCATAAATTACCATATAGCATATATTCAACATGAAAAAACAGCAAGAATTTGTTGTTGACAAAGGACAGCTGGACATATAAAGGGCCCCATTACCTTCAGTAGCTTAGGGCCTCATCAAACCTAAATCCGGCCCTGGTCAGGACCAAGAATGACTCTCTTTTTGCATCCCTTGCAAAACTACAGGACAGGTTTCTTAATGCAAACTCGGCCAGCTTGTAAAAAATACAAAATCCTGCATTTGACAAAGTGAGCTCTGGTCCACAAATATATCTATCAGTCTTTAATGTGACAACATAGCTATGCGTCTAATTTTTGCATCTCTGCAATTTATAAGGATTTTTGTGATTTTAAGAATGCAATTGTTAAGAATACAGTGGTACCTCGGGTTAAGTACTTAATTCGTTCCGAGGTCCGTTCTTAACCTGAAACTGTTCTTAACCTGAAGCACCACTTTAGCTAATGGGGCCTCCCACTGCTGCTGCACTGCCGGAGCCCGATATCTGTTCTCATCCTGAAGCAAAGCTCTTAACCTGAAGCACTATTTCTGGGTTAGCGGAGTCTGTAACCTGAAGCGTATGTAACCCAAGGTACCACTGTACATACTACAGTTTGGATTTTAAAAAAATCATGTTGCTTCGAGTTACAAGTTAACTGCACTGTTGGGTCAATACTGTACTATCTTAGTAAATTAGTCAGATTCACCTGAATGGTTACAGAACATTCTGTGCACTGGTGGAGAAGTCCCTCCTTTGCCCATTTTACCCTGGCTGTGTTAAAAGAAAACAAACTGTGCAAAGAGGAGGCTGAAACATAAAAACCTCCAAGCTTTCCATCCACTACTAATCAGAATTCACCTCTGTTCCAGAGCATTCTTTGAAGCCAACAGCAGTCAAATAAACACTCGCTGAAAACGTACCCACATTTGTTCAACCACAAGGACTTCAGCTTTCAAGACATTAGAGAACACCAGTATTAGTGCCAAACATTGAAACCATTTGGATTTGGGGGGGGGGGGACTGAAGCTTTTTGCTGTTATTCCATAATTTTGGTGGCTCAAGCTTCAAGCATTAAAATCTGAGATAATGGTGAACTAGCACAGTTTATACTGATATTGGCGGGGGGGGGCTTGCCACAGTTCATGGGGGAATTCCTGTTGGGCATCTATACACAGTGCCAGATTTACGTATAAGCTAAACAAGCTATGGCTTAGGCCCCCACTCTCTTGGGGGCCCCAAAAAAATTTAAAGGGGAAAAAACTGGATATACATTTCCAAAATATGATAAAAAACAAAATCATATATTTACAGCTATTATTATTTCATGTTAAAGCAAGTTTCTAGAGACTAGATTATGAGTCTTTGTAAATTGTGTTTCTAAAGGAACTTTTGTTATTGCCAAGTGCCAATGTGTTTGCATTATTAAGTTTGTTATGAATAAAAAATCATTTCAAGTTAGAGCTTAATAATTATTTCACTATTAATATACTTCTTTTAAATTGCATTTCAGTTCAACAATTACTTTGATTAAATACATATTTTGTTATGTGCAAATGGCTTTAGATACCTATTAGGTCCATAAATTACCATATAGCGCATATTCAACACAAAAAACTGGCAATTTGTTGTTGACAAAGGACAGCTGGACATATAAAGGGCCCCATTACCTTCAGTTGCTTAGGGCCTCGTCAAACCTAAATCCGGCCCTGTCTATGCAATTAAATCTAAGGCCAAAGCAATCCAAAATTTCTGCCACTGCAATTGCAGAGCAACATCCCCAGTCCGGTCCCTTGTAGGGTTGCCATACGTACGGAATTTCCCGGACATACAGTCATACCTCTTGTTACATTTGCTTCAGGTTAAATCTTTTCAAGTTGCGTCTTGCGGTGACCTGGAAGTACCGGAAAGGGTTACTTCTGGGTTTTGCCGCATGCGCTGATGCTCAAAATGACATCACGTGCATGCGCAGAAGCGGCCAATCACGACCCATGCACGTGCAGACGCGGGTTGCATTCTGCTCATGTTGCGAATGGGGCTCCAGAACGGATCCTGTTTGCAACCAGAGGTACCACTGTACCTGGAATTCTGCAGTCGGAAGCAGAGTCCGGCAGAAATCATCAAAACGTCCAGGGAAATCCAGGCGTGTAGCAGCCCATGTCGGCATATTTCACTTTTTGAAACATGGCAAACCTAGTTACTTACAGCAGCAGCACCAGGAGGAGGAGGAGATTGATTGTGTCCTGATCTCTGCACCAACTCCATACTGGCACTGTGATCATTTCCAATGCCAGCTGTGACAGCAGCCTGAGCAGCCAATGGGTGCTCAGCCCCTTCCTCAGCTCATCCCCTTCTTCAGAATGCCCTGTGCCAGGGCTTTCCACCCAACCCCACTAGCAGGGATACTGCAAGCAGGCCTTCCACATGCACACTGAGTGGGCAGAAACTGGGAGGTCTGCACAGGCGAAGTGCTGCTTGTGTTACTTGACTGGCAGGAAACTGGCTAAGCTGCCAGAAGCAAGTATATCAATAGGAGTATAGCATCTAGATCAAGGGAAGTAATAGTGCCACTGTATTCTGCTCTGGTCAGACCTCACCTGGAGTACTGTGTCCAGTTCTGGGCACCACAATTCAAGAAGGACACGGACAAACTGGAACGTGTTCAGAGGAGAGCAACCAAAATGGTCAAAGGTCTGGAAACGATGCCTTATGAAGAACGGCTAAGGGAGCTGGGCATGTTTAGCCTGGAGAAGAGGAGGTTAAGGGGTGATATGATAGCCATGTTCAAATATATAAAAGGATGTCACATAGAGGAGGGAGAAAGGTTGTTTTCTGCTGCTCCAGAGAAGCGGACACGGAGCAATGGATCCAAACTACAAGAAAGAAGATTCCACCTAAACATTAGGAAGAACTTCCTGACAGTAAGAGCTGTTTGACAGTGGAATTTGCTGCCAAGGAGTGTGGTGGAGTCTCCTACTTTGGAGGTCTTTAAGCAGAGGCTTGACAACCATATGTCGGGTGTGCTCTGATGGTGTTTCCTGCTTGGCAGGGGGTTGGACTCGATGGCCCTTGTGGTCTCTTCCAACTCTATGATTCTATGAAGTAGAGGCCTCTTCTCAGTCCAAACCTCTCACAACTCGGTGTAAGTGTCTTAAGACTGGACACACAGTAACTACCTCTTGGAGTCTCATTTTAAACCTCCCACATTCAGCAAAGCTCTCCCCACCAGTGCAAAACATCTCTCCGTAGGCCTTCAGTGATGTGGTCAACTTGCATAGCAAGCTCGTAATAAAGGAAGAGGCTAAAGACTGCAGATTTCAAAGAGTTTAGGGAAATCCATGTACAAGTCTTGGCTTTCCGAGTCCTTTTCTTGAGATTCAGCTTGGGGCTGGAACACAAATATTCCACCGATGCCAAAGCTTCCCTTCACAGGAAAAGAGTGGTTTGTGTGCTTAAGGGAGGGATTCTTCGGGGAAGCTGTTTTTGTTTTATTTCATTTCAGTGGAAATGGAAATAAAAAGCTGTCAGTATTAACTAAGGAAATATTCATTGGCATGCAATGTGATAAGCCACATATTGAAAATAAGTTCTCACCGTGGAGACTCAGGGGGCCAACAGCAGCCTTTCCTTATGGTTGCAATAGCAGACTTAAAAGCAAACAAACTAGCCTTATATCAAAAAGAGGCAATTTTTTTTCTTCTGCATGCCTTCTAAGATCAAACTAGAGCACCCTCAACTCTTAACCATATAATGTTTAATTGTATTGTTCTTTGAATGGCTGGGAAATCCCAGCCGGATGGGTGGGGATAAATAATAAATTATTATTATTATTATTTTATTATTTGCATGGCAGGATGGGGGGAAGTTCATAATGGGCAGGGCAAACCAGACCCTGAATCTGCTATGCTAGAGGGGGCTTCAGTGGAGTAGAAGCTGTCCAGTTCCACCAGCAGGGAAGCTCCATTGGTGAGGGGTACCCCAATGAGTCTGGAGTGAGCAGGCAAAAGCTGCCACCACCAGTGTCCGTCCGTTCCTCTCCCCCCGTTCAGTAGCCAATAGAAAACCGGAAATGGTTTTTTGCTGCCATGGCTAGCCAGGAATTAAGATTACAGCCCAAGACTATAAAAGGCTGAAACAAATACAGTGGTACCTTGGGTTACATACACTTCAGGTTACATATGCTTCAGGTTACAGACTCTGCTAACCCGGAAATAGTACCTTGGGTTAAGAACTTGGCTTCAGGATGAGAACAGAAATCATGCTCCGGCGGCGCGGCGGCAGCAGGAGGCCCCAATAGCTAAAGTGGTGCTTCAGGTTAAGAACAGTTTCAGTTTAAGAACGGACCTCCAGAAAGAATTAAGTTCTTAACCCGAGGTACCACTGTAATGTCATAATTCAATAATTTAAGGTGATCGGTAGGATCTATATTTGAATGTCAACGTTATAGCTTGCTGAATCTTTCCCCTTCAACCTGTCATTAAATACTTATGTGAAGCTAAAGAGAAGGGCGGGGGATGTCTTAGGCCACAGTTATCTTGGGAGGTCCCCATGATCACACAAGCCCTGTTGAACAGCAGCCATACAAGACTTCACAAATGCTGCTAAAAATTACTTGGCAATATTTGCTAGGAAACAGGATTAAAAATCCCAGTAACATTTTATTAAAATAAGAACACGAGAAGAGCTATCTAGTCAAGCATCCTCTTCTCATAGTGGCAGCCAAGTGCCTGTGGGGAGCATAATATTAACATGAAATTAAAATGTAACTTAAAAACAAAAAAACCCCTTGAATTTTAGTTTCGCAGGAAGTAACCATTTTCTTTGCCATGTTGTATAAAGTGCAACTATTTTTCTAGAATTTGTTTCTATATTCATTTGCTATTTGCACTCATAAATGAGGTGTTATTTTTGCTGCTTTAGCCAAATCTCAAACTTTATTAAGCCACTGTTTCCAGGGAGGGTATATGTAACTTTCCATTTTCAATCCAATAACATTCTTGCAGCTATTAACAAGTAGAAGTTAATAGGTAAATAAGTTATGATAGGCGAAGAAATACTTTCTTTTGTTTGTCCTGGAACTTCTAACATTCATTGGATATCCCTGAGTTCTGGTGTTATGAGAGAAAGAAAAGCTTTCCACTATCCACTTTCTCTGGCTGATTTTATACACTTGTTTCATGTTTTCTCTAAGCTAAGAAGCCCCAAACGTTGTAAACTTCCCTCAGAGCGGCTCCATCCTGTTTATCACCCGCTTTTCAGAACCTTTTCCAACTCTACAGAATACTGTTTTGATTCATATCCCATCTATTTTTTAAAGCAGACTGTCTGCTATATAGCTTGCCATCTGCGTTGTAATCCATCACGGGAGATCACAATTGAATTAATAAAACAAATAAATATTACAAATATGAATCTAATTTCTGAAGATTGTTCTTGGCGTAAAGAACAATTAGTATTTTATTATTTTAAAATGTATTTCTATGATGCCTTAACATGACCCAGAAGAGAGAGAGACTTCATTGTAGTCTACATTTTGCTCAGTTCGTTGGTTTTTTTTTGTTGTTGTAGTTTTTTGCAATTGAGTTGCAATTGGAATACTTGCTGAAATACCCTTAGGGCACGTCAACACGCTTTGCCCTCCCTCTGTAGCCACGGACCAACATTGTCCCGTTCTCTTGCCAATGCTGGTGGCAGAGCCATGAAGAGTCTCCATGCAGTGGTGCCGATTGATGTGTTGAGCTACAGCATGCAATAAACTTGCACACTGTGGCTGATGTAAATGCTTCCACTTGCAGGGCCTAAGGCAGGAGATCCTAAAAGCTGGCCCTGGGGTTAAGGTGAATGGGAGCTGGCTGACACTAAGCATGAAATTGTACCTTTGGCTGTGAATTGGTTGAGCAGTGCTTAAAAGAGCCAGTGTGGTGTGGTGGTTAAGAGCGGTGGACTCGTAATCTGGGGAACCGGGTTTGCGTCCCCGCTCCTCCACATGCAGCTGCTGGGTGACCTTGGGCTAGTCACACTTCTGTGAAGTCTCTCAGCCCCACTCACCTCACAGAGTGTTTGTTGTGGGGGAGGAAGGGAAAGGAGAATGTTAGCCGCTTTGAGACTCCTGAAGGGGAGTGAAAGGCGGGATATCAAATCCAAACTCTTATTATTATTCCTTGCAAAAGGGTGGATGAATATTCATTACGGCCTTACTTTCTTCTTCAGTTCTGCGACCTCTGCAAGCAGGTGCTGCCCTCAGAATCCCCTGTGGTATATGCCAGCAGAGGAGGCTATGATCGTCAGTGGCATCCCGCATGCTTTGTGTGCTGCAAGTGTTCTGAACCGCTTGTGGACCTGATCTACTTCTGGAACAATGGGGCCATCTGGTGTGGGCGTCATTACTGTGAGAGCGTAAGGCCACGCTGTGCGGCCTGTGACGAGGTATGACAGCTGGGGAAATGGAAGTCTCTTCTCCTGCATAGCTCTGAATTTCTCTGCCTATAAGAAACTATCAGCTCTGAGAGATTGCATTTGGCCGAATGCCTCTGCAAAATGAATACTTGCCTCTAGTATATGAGTGCTTTTTGGGTGGGGGTGGGGATTTTGGTGGATTTGAGGAATAGAAAATGGAACAGGTGAATGGGGGTGGAACCATAACTACTCACGGAGGAACCTGCTTAGCACCAGGTACAGAAATATAGGGAGTGGTGTGCAGCTTTGAAAAAAGTGTGAGTAGAATGACTTCTGCTTGCACAACTGAGCTTTCCTGTCCCACACTGTCCCCAGAGGGTTGGAGGAAACCCTAGAATAGA
Source organism: Podarcis vaucheri (assembly GCF_965113315.1). Lineage (NCBI taxonomy): Eukaryota > Metazoa > Chordata > Lepidosauria > Squamata > Lacertidae > Podarcis > Podarcis vaucheri. Next base: position 95,367,288 of record NC_138760.1, on the reverse strand, counting down.
TGTAGGGGTCAGGTGAGGGAAGAGGAGAAGGGGAAAGTCCCATTGCACAGCAGGTCGTTCTGCTTGCACAAAGGACTACTAAGCACCATGTTAAATTCAACTCAGTGGTCTGATCTGCCTAACTTGGTGAACTAAACTATGACTTACCAGGACCATGTCAACATGCAAGCTCTTGGAGATGATCTCTCAGCCACTCTACTCCTCCCTCATCCTTTTTGCTCCAGGGACTTTTGGATTTGTGTTAGCCTTAGCTTGTTATCTGAAACTGGGCTGATAGTTAACCTCTCTCCTCGCTAACCATGAGCTGTTTGAAATATATTTAAATCACGGAAACCAGAAGCATTTTAAGGTGCTCTTTTTTTTGTTTCAGTTTTATTTTAATAAGCAGAGGTTCTATAAAAACCGAAAGCGGAATATAAACATGCCCTACAGCTTTGAACTAGCTAGGCCAGGGGTCTGCAACCTTTAAGACAAAAAGAGCCACTTGGACCCGTTTCCGAAGGAAAAAAAACCTGGGAGCTGCAAAACCATTGCGACATTTAAAACGAATATATCTCCGGAGCCGCGATCTGACAGCGGGCGGGAAGGTGACGTCGGGACGGTGCGTGACTAACGCACGCACCGCCCCCATGCGACATCACAGCCAGTACAGCGCCCGCCACAGTGGGGAGTCTCGGGGCGCACAATGCGCCTCCTCCCCTCGCTAGTATCTGCCCCGGAGCCGCAGCAAAGGTGTAAAAGAGCCACATGCGGCTCTGGAGCCGCGGGTTGCAGACCCCTGAGCTAGGCCAAACTACTTCCATAGTATATGTTGAGAGATATCCTCTTTTGGTGTGTTGCTAAATAGTTATGATGCAAACACTGCTTTGTTTTATATGTGTTTTGGCTTGCCAACTGCTTTGTTTGTGTGTTGCTTCCATAATGAAGCAGTTACAGGACTTGGCTGGCTCTAGGAAGAAAGCGACATGATAAATGGAGTTGTTTACTTCCACAGATAATATTTTCTGAGGACTACCAGCGAGTCGAAGGCCTCACCTGGCACAAGCAACACTTCACCTGCCTGGAGTGCGAGACCTTGCTGACAGGCCAACCATTCATCCTGGATGCAGCCAACCTGCTATGTACAACTTGTAGCAAAAACAAGCATCCTTAGTCGGCATGAAGTTTCTCAAACCAAAGTTTTCATTTTCTGATGCCATCCAGATTTGAATTAATGGGATAAAAACACAAGGAAGGGGGGGGACAAGTGAAGAAAGTCACTTCATAGTGGCTTTGGACTACTATAGCTATTTACAATCATGTTATCCTGGGAAATGAGGTGGGAAATGATGACAGGGTTGCAAACACATCGGGGTGAAATCTAGAGAATGGAATGTTCTAGTTCTTTCTAGAGAGATAAAACTAACGTTCTGGAAACCAATGCCCATAATGTTCAATTACTGATTGCCTGCATGTTACAATAACTAATCAAGGGTCTCTAGAAACATGCAGAATTCTTAATTTTGCTGTCGGGGCTCACTACCTTTCTTGTTATGAAAGTGTTATATTTATAGATCGAAACCACCACACTAACTCCAGCCAAATTAGTGGCTTTAAAGAATGGAACTATGTGGCAAAAGGTATATAACCCCAACGTTCACAAGAACTTTCTCTTCTTTGTTGTAATGACCGACTTCTCAGATGCAAGGGATCTGCTTATTAACTTGTGTTTACAAGTCAAGTACTGTTAAGATTACTATAGTAAACTGTTTGTCTTCATGTTTGTCAAGATATTGGTGTAATAATGGCTTGTACAGGGTGATTGGAACAGATGTATATTGCAACTTGCATTCAAATAATTCTAGCTATAGCTGTTCTTTAAACAAAATGTGTTTGCCTTATGCTTAGCTTTCAGTGGGCTTTATGGCGATGGATAAATAGTTTGTGTTGGTTGTTAGTCTGTCCCGTATATTCTTTTTCTCATCCCAATTAGTTTTTTACCCAGTTTCATACCTATTAAAATCTGCCATGTGGAGCAGTTCTATTGTGACAGCCAAGAGACAGGAAGGAGTGATGAGTAACTGGTTTGTGCTCAACAGTTTCTTGACTCTCTTTTAACTTCACTCCCTCTATTTATTTTCATTGAAACTGGAGGATGAGCTCAAATGTTGGCATAAACACACTTGCTCATATGCTTTGGTGACTTAGAAATAATAATGAACCTGGGCATTATGTCAACTCACTTACTACAGTGGTGCCTCGCAAGACGAAATTAATTCGTTCCGCGAGTTTTTTCGTCTAGCGAATTTTTCGTCTTGCGAAGCACGAAATCCTATAGGAATGCACTGAAATCCAATTAATGCATTCCTATGGTCAAAAAGGTCCAAACAAAGCCAAATTTGGTACAACAAGAGTTTATTAAGTGCTCTTTAAAGTCACACATACTGTAAAGAGCATTTCAAAAATTGAAGGAACAATAAATTAAGTTTCTAAACATGACAGGAAAAACATTTAAAAATCAACAAAGTGTACATTACATTTTCTAAGACTCTGGGGGACCACTCGAAGAAGGTTCCTCTTCCACTCTTTGCTTCTTGCTGAAGAACCTGTCCATGGTCTGCTGCTTCATCCGCCTTTTCAGCACCTCCCTGAAAGGCGACATGACCGTCGTATCAAAAGTGTTTGCAAGGTCATGTGCCACGTGCTTGTTAGGGTGGTTCCGCTCTGCAAAAGCCTGCACATACTTCCACTTCATGCAAATGTCCCTCAGTTCTTTGGAGGACAGCAGTTCCTCAGTTGCTTCCTCCTCTTCCAGCGAGGCCTGCTCCTGCGCAGCCTCTGCCTGCAGTTCGAGCAGCTCCTGGGTGGTCAGCTCGTGGTCGTGCTCCTCCACCAGCTCGCAGACGTCCTCCTCTGTGACCTCCAGGCCCATGGTCCTCCCCAAGGCAACAATGTCCTGCACCACTGTTGACTCTGGTGCATCAGAGTCACTTGGTGCCACACAGTCCGGCCACAGGCTGCGCCAAGCGCAATTCAAATTTCTCTGGCTGATCCCTTTCCAGGCCGTGGTGATCATCTTCAAGCAGGTGACGATGTTGAAGTGGTCCTTCCAGAATTCCCGCAGGGTGATGGTGGTGCAATCAGTCACCTCGAAGCATCGACTGAAAAGCTCCTTGGTGTAGAGTTTTTTGAAATTGGCGATGACCTGCTGATCCATTGGCTGGAGCAGTGGTGTGGTGTTAGGCGGCAGGAACATGATGTTGATGAAGCTGAACTCCTCCAACAAGTCCTCCTCAAGGCCTTTAGGATGAGCAGGAGCATTGTCCATCAGAAGCAATGCCTTCAGCAGCAGGTCGTTGTCCAGCAGGTACTGTTTGACAGCAGGGCCAAAAGCAAGATTGACCCAGTCCACAAACAGCACACGTGTGACCCAAGCCTTACTGTTGGATCGCCACATGACACTCAGCCGCTCCTTGTCGACCTTGTGTTTCTTGAAGGCCCGTGGGTTCTCCGAGTGGTACACCAGCAGGAGCTTGATCTTCAGGTCGCCGCTTGCGTTGGCACAGAAGAGCAGGGTCAGACGGTCCTTCATGGGCTTGTGGCCAGGCAACTTGGACTCCTCCTGAGTGATGAAAGTCCTTTTGGGCATCCTCTTCCAAAACAGCCCAGTCTCGTCGCAGTTGAAGACCTGCTGTGGAACGTAGCCCTCCATCTTCACAGCCTCCAGGAACTCCAATGCAAAGTCTTCAGCCACAGGAACATCAGAACTGGCAGCCTCTCCATGCCTGACCACGCTGTGGATTCCAGATCTTGTCTTGAACCGGTCAAACCAGCCTCTGCTTGCCTTGAAGACTTCTGGCTCACCTGAGGTTCCTGGCTGTTCCTGGACGAGGTCTGCGTGCAAGGCCTTGGCCTTCTCACAAATCACGGCTTCAGTCACTGTGTCCCCTGCACGCTGCTTCTCTTCTAACCAGATGAGCAGCAACTTCTCAACCTCCTCCAGAACAGCTGGGCGGTTCTTCATGATCCTGGTGACTCCCTTGGCTGCATCAGTTGCAAGGATCTTCTCCCTCAGGATGGTGCCGATGGTCGATGGGTTCCTGCCGTACTCCCTGGCGAGGTCTATCACATGCATCCCACCGTCGTGCTTCCGGATGATCTCCTTCTTCATTTCCAGCGTCACCTTCTCCTTCTTCCTCTCGCCGGCCTCTGCAGCAGCAGTCTTCTTGGGTCCCATGGCAGCACAGCTCCTAACTTCGTAAACTCAGAAAGAAAGAAAAAATCAGTGCTTCACACCCAAAAAATTCAAAAGCACCCAGCCACCCACCACACAGGAATTCAAACCCAGAACCAAGTCCTTGAATTCCAAACACCCAACCCAAAATAAAAAAAACCCCAAAAAGTTTTAAAAGTTTAACTTACCAAATGGCTGCAAATCACCAAAGTCTTCCAAATCCTCAAATGGCTGCAAAAGAAGTTTTGGAAAAGCTTTAAAAATCACCAAAGTCTTCAAAAACCTCAACTGTTCCCCCAGCCACCCACCCACCACACAGAAATTGCAAACCCCTCCCCAACTGTTGCAAACCCCTCCCCAACTGTTCCCCCAACCACCCACCACACAGAAATTCAAACCCAGATTTTTTTTAAAAAAAAAACACAGCAGAGTGCCCCAATGGTCACAGAAAATCATAAAAATTCAAAAAAAAACCCCACACAAGCTCCCAGATTCTTGCAAACCCCTCCTCAACTGTTCCCCCAGCCACCCACCACACAGAAATTCAAACCCAGAATTTTTAAAAAAACAAAACAGCAGAGTGCCCCAATGGTCACAAAAAATCATTAAAATGCAGGAAAAACCCACACAAGCTCCCAGATTCTTGCAAACGTCTCCACAACACCAAGTCCTTGAATTCCAAACACCCCAACCCAAAATCCAAAAACCCCCAAAAAGGTTTTAAAAGTTTAGCTTACCAAATGGCTGCAAAAGAAGTTTTGGAAAAGCTTCAAAAATCAGCAAAGTCCTCAAAAACCTCAAAAAAGGCTACTACACCGCATGCAATGTGTTGCTCCGCGAAGTCAAGTCGCAACTGCACCTCTTCAAGCAATGCACCCTGGGTATTAACGGTTTTACGAAAAAGGAAACAAACTTGCAAGACGTTTTCGTCTTGCGAAGCAAGCCCATAGGGAAATTCATCTTGTGAAGCAGCTCAAAAAACGGAAAAACCCTTTCGTCTAGCGAGTTTTCCGTCTTGCGAGGCATTCGTCTTGCGGGGCACCACTGTATTTGGTCTCAGCTACTGGATCCTATTATAGATATGGAGACCTTCAGGTCCTTCTGAATCTTATTCTGCCTAATGTTTATGATGAGACTCTCATCAGCTTAAACTGTACGATGTTAAGAAAACAGCATGTGATCATGAACATTATCCAAGGCACATCCAACAAGATGTGCATTGACTCTTGTGATAAGAGTACATTGGAATATGTAAAGTCTATCTAGTTCCTAATCATTCATTTGCTTGGGCTTAGCAGCAAGGCCAATATTAGTTGCATGTCTTTATGAAGCTGAAACTTTAACTCAGATTAAGCCCTCAGAAGCTATAGAAACTATTTTGTCGTTACTAGTTCTGTAAATATTTGGTTTGGTTGACTAGTCCAGCAACAATCGCCAATGTACTGTGATCACCTGTCAGGATACAGTGGGAGCAGAAGTTACTTGAGGTGAAGAACTGGAAAATAATTTCAATTAATTCTTCTGATTTGAGACATAGCACATATTAGATGCTTGTATTTTGCTTTCAGACATATAATCAGCGTGGCTGTTTAAAGAATTTATGGAAACTAGGTATGCACAAAGCATAAGCTTCTTCAGTAAATTTAGTTTTGGACAACGTTTTTTGGCAGCACAGGAGAACTCCATTCGGCCTGTTATATATGCACAGTGAGTTTCTGGGTTGAAAATAAAAACTTCAATCCGTTGATGCAACTATGCTGGCAAATCACCACCAGTTATGACTGAGAAATGTGTTCCATTGTAGTATCTCCAGTTGACACTCCAAGTAATGTGTAAATAAGACATAATGGCTTGTGGAACACAAATACCTGCTCAAGAGCCATTGCAGTGTGTGCCTCTGAACTTGCTTGGGGTGCACTGATTTCAGTAGTGCTTACCTGTGACACCTACCTGTGGCTGTAAATGTAAATGCACCAGTGAATATATTCATTTATTTACCCTGCCCCTCCAATGGGAGTACTTAAAATCTGAAGCAAAAATAAAATGCACAGCTTGTTTGGCCAATGGTAACTGGTAAAAGAAGGAAAAATCCCCACAATTTTATATATGATTTCACCTGGTATAAAAATAATTACTTTAAAATCAATGCAGGACTCTTAACACTTTTTAAAAAAAATATATTTTAAAGAAGCCTATTGAAGTGTCAATACAGCTCCAATGCAGACATCTATAGGGATGGTATTTGGGTGTTCAGCCAGTATAGCCAGTGTGGTGTCGTGGTTAAGAGGGGTAGACTCGTAATCTGGTGAACCAGGTTTGCGTCTCCACTCCTCCACATGCAGCTGCTGGGTGACCTTGGGCCAGTCACACTTCTCTGAAGTCTCTCAGCCCCACTCACCTCACAGAGTGTTTGTTGTGAGGGAGGAAGGGAAAAGGAGAATGTTAGCCGCTTTGAGACTCCTTCAGGTAGTGATAAAGCGGGATATCAAATCCAAACTCTTCTTCTACTCTTCTTCTCTTCAACACATAAACACATGCACTGAAAACCTGTGACCTTCCAGTTGTTGTTTGATTCTTAGTCCCATCATCATTTTTGACCATTGACAGGGTTGGTTTGGGCTGATGGGAATTGTAGTCAAACAGTATTTGGAAGGCTACAGATTCCCCATCTCTGCTGCAGAGAGATGGACCATGTGGTACATGGGTCAAAGGAGCAATAGCCTCATCAAAAGCAGGCTGGACTTCCTATAATGCCTCAGAATGGATTGTAAAGATGGCGTCCATGGTTTTGTAGCATTCTGCCACATAGCAGTCTGTGAAGTCAGCTGCATCAAGTATGATCAGATTTGCATGTAATCCCATTGCACATGTGTTGCAATGGATGCTACCACAGTCACTGGCATATGAGGGGGGGCAGGGGAGCACACCACCGCGGGCACCATTTGGGAAAAGGTTGCCATCACGGCTGCCCCCCCCTCCCAGACGCACGCTGCGGCCTCCCGGGACACGCACCACACACTGTGCAACCCCAGATGCACATCATGCCCCTGCGCCGCTCGCCCCGCCCCATCATGTCCCTGAGACGCACGCCGGCCACACCCTCGCCTGTTCTTCGCTCCGGGGGCTGCAGCATGTTGCTCCACCATTGACCACAGTGCTAAAAGAAGTAACCCATTGCATAAGTTTGGCAGGATGTCTTCAGGCGAATCACATAGTTCTGATTGGACAGTCTGGGCAGTCGGTTTGATGGGGACAGAATTCACCAAACCCTGACCCCCCCCCATACAATCCATCCCCCTTTTTCTTTTAATGGGGACTGCAGGTGAAATAGCACATGGAGAATTATGCCCATCACCTCAGCGCAGGTAGTTTATATGTGTATAGTGTGAATAATAAAGAAATAGTCATGTTCTTTTAAGTTGTGGGGCTTAGAATATCTAATACCTTCCCCTAGCATTAACTGACAAGACATGGAAAAAATGTTTCTAAATGCTTAAATATAAAGTATTCGAAAAAATAAAATGTAAAGAAATGGAAGCCTTTTGAGACGTGTCTTCATCACTTTTTTATCTTGGCCTTTAAGCAACTCAGATGTTTTTAAAAAGTTTTTCCTGAAAGGAATATACTATGCAGAAGGGGCAGAGTCAGAAAGGGGAGAAGGATAGTGCTGGCAATGCTTTCGCTCTCAGATTTGGAAGGCTGGAGTTCAGGTCTCGGCCCTCACCTTGTCTAACCCTAACCTCATAGTTGAGAGAGAAGAGAAAGCAATAACAGATGAGCGGCATGTGCTTGAAACTCTGTCTTTTGGTCACATTAGAATGTGGAATTCATTTAGAGTCACCTTTAAATGTGAACTTACCTGCTTTGCTCTTTTCAGAACACTGCCATACTTCGAAATTTGCACATCTCTGAATTTTTGCAGCTCTCCAAGCAAGGAATGTGTACAAAAAAAATAAATAGACTTGAGGCAAAGTGTGAATAAAAACGAATTCATTAGTGAAAATAATGTTCAAAAATGCATTATTTGGGGGGAAATTGTTTTCCAAAAATATGTATATTAGGTAGAAATTGCATTGAAATGTTGGTGCATTTTCACAAGGGCTATAAAAGAACCTCACCCCACCCCTGAAAAAAACACCTCAAGGCTGCTGTGGAAATGTGGATAGCTGAACATAAAGCTGGACTAATGAGAAACTGAAACACCACTGCAGCCATATGCCCATCCCATGGAAGATGTGAAACGATGGAGAGAATGCATGGAAAGAGATACACTGCTCAAATAGGAGACTCCCTACCCTCACCTCCATCAGACAGTTGCTGAGGGTTCGTGGTGTATACAGATCAGTTCTGGGACCAACCCTGTTTTTAATAACATCTCACAGCTGGTTCTCTCTGTGTAGTTATACCTAGATTCAAAGATAAGCCGTTTTACTTTAAATTCTACCACAGAACCACTCTAAGAGCTGTGACATAAAACCCAGGCTGTGTATGAATGAGTGAGAGGTGCAAAAATTCTAGCAGACCTGTGCTGGACGCTGCTTCAACTTTGTGAATAAAGTCTCCTTTTCTGTAAAGCAGACATATTTGGTATGTTGCCAGCTATATTCCGAGAGCCAGGCAGAACAAATGGTCTTTATAGTGAAGACAGGAAAAGGCCCTGCAAATTGTTTTCAATCCTCTGAACCTGATTATCCCATTGGGTTTGAAATTCTACTTTTTTTTTTCCTTCTGTGACAATGGAAAATTAAAATTAATGGCCAGTTGTCAGCAACTCTTGTTGATTATTAGTTATATGATGATGAGAATTCTAAATTACTCAGAAGGTGAGCCACTAGACTTTTTTTTTTTTAAGAAGAGAGTAAGCAGCAATATCTGCACAACAAGGCTACTTATCCCTGTGAAGGGGGGCTTTTAATTTTCTCCATTTTTTATGGTCCTCGGGCTACTAAAAAAAGGGACCAATATGACTAACCTTACTGGAAATTAGATTCCTCTTAAGCAATGTTGTGTCAAACAGTTGTTATACCACACTTTCCAGTGCATTTCCCCATAACTTTCTTAAGTCTTTTTTTACTTATAAAGAAATGTTTTCAAATGAAAATCAAGAGGAGGGACTTCCCTTAAATCAAATTAGCAAGTACATCAATCCCAGCCACTTGGTAGCCAACCTCATTGCCTTCTGAACTTCAATTAAAGGCCAGGGGACTGCAGAATGCTGGGAAAACGTTGAAGTTAAAACAGACACAAAACCTGCCACCTCACAGTAATAAGGAAAACTCCATGCTGCATCCAGGAAAAGGCTAAAGGAATTCTAAAGTAACCTGCAAATGAGGGAGAAAAACAGAAGATTTGTTTGCAGGGCAAGAAAACGGAAGGACAGATTTTGCCATAGCCATAATCTCTGTATTTTGTATTTCCCTTACCTGTCTGCTAGCATATCCTTGCTTTCTGCTTAAGTATTGATGGCTGCTAGTCTGAATGGCTCTCTGCCACCTCCAGAATGAGAGACAGCATGCTTCTGAATAATGGCTGCTGGAGACAACAGGAGAGGATTGCCTCTAGTCTAGCTTGTGAACTAGGCTTCCCAAAGGTATCTGGTTAGTCACTGTGGAAAACGGAGTCCTATGGATTTATCCAGGAGAGCTTTCCTTATATACTTATGTTTGATCTGAACCCCATTCCCCCAAGCTTTATTTCTGGCTACCCCCCAAAACTCACTGATTTTGGTACTCTTGCCGCTGCCCCCCCCCCAGCAGGAATGGCGGACACCTCTGCCTGGCTCAACATGCTGACGGGGATAATTATTTATTAAACCACAGAGCCTAGGACTTGCCAATCAGAAGGTCGGCGGTTCGAATCCCCGCGACAGGGTGAGCTCTCGTTGCTTGATCCCTGCTCCTGCCAACCTAGCAGTTCGAAAGCACATCAAAGTGCAAGTAGATAAATAGGTACCACTCCGGTGGGAAGGTAAACTGTTTCTGTGTGCTGCTCTGGTTCGCCAGAAGCAGCTTAGCCATGTTGGCCACATGACCCGGAAGCTGTACGCCGGCTCCCTCGGCCAATAAAGCAAGATGAGTGCCGCAACCCCAGAGTCAGCCATGACTGGACCTAATGATCAGGGGTCCCTTTACCTTTATCTATCTATCATCTATCATCTATCTATCTATCTATCTATCTATCTATCTATCTATCATCTATCTATCCCACCCACTCTGGGCGGCTTCCAACAAAAGATTAAAAATACATCAAAACATCCGTCATTAAAAACTGCCTTCAGGTGTCTTCTAAAAAGTCAGGTAGTTGTTTATCTCCTTGACATCTGATGGGAGGACATTCCACAGGGTGGGCGCCACTACCGAGAATGTAAACTGCCTGGATGTAAACTGCTCCTTCCTCAGCCACCAGGGATAAATCAATAATCTCCCTCCATGGATCACATGAGGAGAGCTGCTTGTGAGAGTAAAGGATGGTCTCACCCACTTTTGGCCAAACCAGCCATGGCAGGTGGTACGTAGAGCTATGACCCAGGAATGAATGCAGCCAAAACCCGTTAGCTACCTCTGTTTTAGAGACCTTTCATGTCAGCGTATAGAGATCTCTATGACCAGTTTAGATATTTGCCAAGGCTTAAAATTGAGGTCATGCCCTAGATGATGTGTATTTCAGTACACATAAGGTTAAAGCATACTCCTATCACGTAGCTGGGTTATTTTGGTTTGTCTAAATTGTTAGGAGGACATACTAAATGAAAACTCTAAACCAAACAACAGATTTATTCAGTAGTGTGGAGCACTCTGGGGCAAATTGTGCTGGGGGGCAGGGAATTAAACTAACTGGCACAGCTAAATTAATCAAAGGAAAGAAATGCAATACCCTCATCTGTTTCATATTGGCCACTGCAGACAGGAATTACAACCAGACTCCTTTTTTTTTCTTTTTTTTGGTGCTGTGTGAGACAGATTCATTGCACAGTAAGAAGAATTGACTGATTGAGAAAAGGCTGGTTTAGGTCTCGCTGCAGGTAATTAAAATGTGTGGAAACAAGGAGGTATTAACAGAAAACCTAGAAGTAGTTTTTTAAAAAATATTATTTTATTAAGCAGCAGAACAGCGCTTGGTTTTCCACCTGATGCCTGATGGTTTTACAAGAAATGATTTATTGCGCTGAGTTGCGATTAACAATGTATTTTGGAGCCACAATATTAAAAAGAGTTCTTCATAGGCTTTTGGTTACAGCCGATCCTCAGTAAAACATGGCTGGCTCTCGAAGTGTCAGTGGGAGAGCTTGATGCCATTGTAAATATACTGGGTTTGAACATAAAGCATAAAATTTCTAGGAAAGTGAACATGGGAAAGTGTGCTGCAGGGAATTGTCATTTAAAAGCAGTGGTTTGGTTTACAAGAATTTTATCAATTTCAAAAAATGCTAGGTGTATCCAGTGCTAGCCCTACGCAGAGCAGACACATTGAAATTCATGAGCAACTTAGGTCCATTAATTTCAGTGGGATTACTCTGCATGTAATCTAGTTGGAGAAAACACTGTATCTTGGAAGATCAGTGTGCTGCCATGCTGCTCCAATAAGAAGAAAAGAGGGGGGACTTGCAAACCAAAGGTTTTTGAGGCCTAAAGTCATGAATAGCCACCTGCGCAGGTGAAGAAAAGGCCCTGCCCTTTCTGGATGCTAATTAGTGGTGGGTGGTGCCGTTGTGATTGGCAGGACAGGAGGCCAACAGCAGGTGGAGACAGAGCCAATGGCAGACAGAGCCAGCTAATTCAGGTTTTGTCCCCACCCACTTCCCCGCTGAGTTCTGCAAGGGCAACATGAGACTAAGGAGGAGAAAAGTGACAGACTGAAATGGATTTAGGTAAAATACAGGCAAGTGGGCAGAGGTCTAGACTACCTGCAATAGGGTTGGGGTTGGAGGGCTGGGCAAAATCTAGGCAAAGAAAAGATGTTGCTAGATGATGCTAACTCCCATCAGCTTAAGCCAACAACAGTCTGCATGGAAACGGCAGTCCAACAGGATCTGAAGGGTTGGTCCCTCATGCATTAGATATGTGACAGGTGATCCTTTCTGAGCAGGTGATATCCAGATCAGACTCCTCCCCTCCTCAGGAGCTGCCTTGTGGATGTGTAGTGGGTGATGGGCATGTCAATGTATGCGGTTTTTCCTATGCAAGAGAAGTAAATAAGCAAATCCCATTGCGTCTGGTTCACTGTTTTGATTCTTAGAAGTAGAGCTAATTATGTTCAGATTTTTGGAAGTTATACTGAAGTTGTAGTAGATATTTATCAGCCAACACTGTTAACCGAAAGCCAGAAACAGTTTTATACTACTTGGTCTAATCCGTCCTTGGCATGCAAAATTGCTAGACTGCAGTACATCTAAGATAGTGATAAAAGTACTCTTTTTTAAAAAAAAAAGTTAGCAAAATTTCAGTGCAATAGTAAATTATTCAAATAAACATGCTACCGCATGAACTACAGTTATGTTTGTAAAGTGTGGCTCCCCAACTCCAAATGGACCAGAAGACTCACAAAATTATTGTTTGCTGGCCTTTTAATTTAGCCAAAGTAAGGCTTCATTTCACAGGCCTGCAGTAGGAGTTGCTCCATTAAAGCCACACTGTTCTTCTCGAGTGTGGATTTTCCATGGTTGTTTTTCCATAACCCATAACTTAAAACCACATCCCTGGAGTAGATTCCAAGAACAAAAATAAATATTATGAAAACTTAGATGTCTTAACTTGGGAGGGGAAAGCATGCTTTCCGTTAATGAAATGAAAAAAAAATTGGGTCAGTTAGGTGTGCCAGCTCGCAGCTTTCGGCCACAGTTTTTAATTCATCTGCAACAGGATCACTCTGCAATCCTGTGGTCTCTGGGAAGGTACCCCAAAGGGGCTTTAGGGCAGAAGAGATCTCCTGCTTCAAGTGGAGAGGGGAGTCTGCCTTTCCAGAAGTAGACCTGTCTTCATTAAGTCCTGCCACCATTGAGAGTTCCATGGCTTTTGTGTCAGCAAAAGTGGAACTTGAATGGTGGCAGAGGATTGGGGGAAGACATGGATCCAAAGGAAAGAAACTAGAACAGCCCTGGAGAATTTTCATCTCACTTCCCACTGGGAGGGAAATTGTTAAAGAGGAGAGAACATACTTAACAATTGAATATGGAAAAGGACAGCTTTGCCTTCTTATTTGTTTTCCTATATTTATATACCATTTAATACCAAAACAGCTTCTAAGCGGTTTACAAAAAATAACCAAAAAGGCAAAACAAAAACCATAAACATATTTCATCTAAAATACAGCTCACTGTATGACACAAAAAAAGAAGAAACCAAAAAACAATGCAGCATACTTTTAAAACGTCTTCCAAGTCAAAGAAGACTACCATTGTTGTTTGAAGCCCATCACCCTGTACTGCAGGAAGGAGGTCTAGAGGGTTCTTAGTACCACAGGGAACTCTCATTTTCATAAAACCATGAAACCTACTGGTATGGTCAGTAGGATGTTCAGTTAGGCATATAATGGGGAAGGTTGTCACCTAGGTACCCAAGCCTCAAGATACAGTGATACCTTGGTTCTCCAATGGAATCCATTCCAGAAGTCCGTTCTACTTCTGAAACGTTCGAAAACCAAGGCGCAGCTTCTGATTGGCGTAGGTACCCCGGAAACAATAGCTGACAACCGCATTGGACGATCAGCTTCCAAAAAAATGTTCAAAAATTGGAGCACTCACTTCTGGGTTTTCGGAGTTCAGGAACTGAAAAGTTTGAGTACCAAGGCGTTCGAGAACCAAGGTTCCTCTGTATATCAATGATAAAACCTTGAACATGATTTGTTAGCTAATTTGAAGCCCATGCAGTTCCTTCAGTGCTGGTGAAAGATGTGCATTGCTGAGTGCTTCACTTAGCACCCTAGCTGCTGAAGTCTGTACATCTGGACCAAGCACAAGAGCAGACGTTGGATGTGGTGGCTTGTCTGCTTTGGTTCTCCCTCATCCCCCTCACCCATGCCTTAAGGCTGCACTCCTCTGCACACTGAGGGCTCCTCCAGAAGATCTGTGTATTCATAATTCTTCCTGATCTGCTTACACAAAGTTTATGTGGTGCTCAGACTGTTTCCGGTCTTTAACGAGCATTTGTTGTATCCGCTGGCTCTGATGCTCAAAGCAGTGGCGGACTTTGGGCACTCAAATTTCAGTGGCACCCTGTGCAACATTAAAATTTGGCACACCCCCACGCACGGCCTCTTGCACTCTGTTCTAAAGCATTGTGTTGTTGCCCCCTACAGTGTAGCAACTTGTGCAAGCACACCAGTCACACTACCCTAGAACTGCCTCTGCTCAAAGTGGTGACAAGCCATCATCTCCAGCACTAGAATAATCAAATTTTAATTTGGACCTGATGAATGGTGGAACAACTGCTTTGCATACAGGAGGTAGCGGGTTTGATTCCTGAATTGCCAGGTAAGAGTATGGGAAACCCTGATCTGGAACTCTGGAGAGCTACTGTCAATCGGTATCAACTGGTGAGTCACAGCAGGAAGAAGAAGAAGAAGAGTTTGGATTTGATATCCCGCTTTATCACTACCTGAAGGAGTCTCAAAATGGCTAACAATCTCCTTTCCCTTCCTCCCCCACAACAAACACTCTGTGAGGTGAGTGGGGCTGAGAGACTTCAAAGAAGTGTGACTGGCCCAAGGTCACCCAGCAGCTGCATGTGGAGGAGCAGGGAAGCGAACCCAGTTCACCAGATTACGAGTCCACCGCTCTTAACCACTACACCACACTGGCTCCACCATGCAAATAGATGATAAAAGAATCATAATTAGGTCCCCAAATGCATGTTTGGGTTAAATACGAGTCCGTAAAGGATGAAGACTATTGGTATAGTCAGTACTGAGCTCTGCAATAAATTCCTGAAGGCAGGTAGTTCTGCCCCACACATGGCAGAAATAATAGAGTACAACTTGTTTTTTTTTTTTTTTTTTTTTTTTTTATGCGTAATTTTTTATTGTTTTTACAAAGGTTACAGTACATAATAAACTTTATCCAAACTCATATCCATTCACTTAAAGAAGATAATTTGACTTCCTTCAGTCATTCCACGAATCGTCCAAAATAACATTAATCAACAAATCCGCAATTCCAAATTTATAAAGCCGTACATCCTTCTCATCCATCCATTTTTTTTTGGCTTTACCCTTTACCTCTTACAGAGCTCCTTGGAAACCTACTAGTGTTGTCTGTTCATCTATTAAACTTTCCAGATATTTCGTAAAACTTTCCCAATTTTCAACAAACCTCTGATCTTTTGTATATCTAATTTTACATGTCATCCTGTCCATCTCCACATATTCTAATAATTTACTTCTCCATTCCTCTATTGTTGGAATACTCTCCTGCTTCCAATTTTTTGCTATTAGGACCCTTGCTGCTGTTGTTGCGTATTGGAACAATTTATAGTCTTTCTTCTTGATTTCCTTTCCTACCATACCTAGCAAGAATGCCTCTGGTCTTTTATTAAAGGTATATCTTAGCATTTTTTTCATCTCATCGTATATACTTTCCCAGAATTCTGTAACCTTTGGGCATTCCCACCACAGGTGGTAGAAGGTACCCTCCCTTACCTTACATTTCCAGCATTTATTGCAGGATCCATACATTTTGGCTAACTTAACCGGGGTTAGATACCAGCGATAAAACATTTTCATTAAGTTCTCCTTGATTAACACACAGGCCGTGAATTTTAAGTGTTGTTTCCAGAGTTTTTCCCACTCTTCAAAGTAGATGTTGCGGCCAAGGTCTTTGGCCCAATGGATCATTACCCCCTTATCCTCTTCGTCAGCTAGGTTCCAATCCAGTAAATATTTATACATTTTTGATAATATTTTTGTATTACTCCCTAGAATCTCTGTTTGAAACCTAGAATTTTTGCCGGCGTAACCTTTCTCTTTTACGTCCTTCCTAAACATATCGTTTATTTGGTGATAGTGTAGCCAATCGTGTACTTGGGATTTTACCTGGTCGTAGGGCCTCATTTTCCATTTTCCTTCCTCCTTCATAAGCAGTTGTTCGTACGTTACCCAGTTAGTACCCATATTAACCTTTTTAATGGCCATTACCTCTAATGGAGATAGCCATTGGGGTGTTCTGGGTTCTAGCAACTCCTTGTATCTTTCCCAGACCTCCAACAGGGGGCCCCTGAATATATGATTCACAAATCCTCTGTGGCTCTTCTTCCGCTCGTGCCATAGGTAAGCGTGCCACCCATATCTATTGTCGTGGCCTTCTAGGTCTAGCACTTCCCCGTCTTCTAGTTTTATCCATGTCTTTATCCAGCATAGACAAGATGCCTCGTAATATATCTTTAGATCCGGGAGGGCAAAGCCTCCCCTTTCTTTCGTATCCGTTAATATTTTGAACTTTACTCTCGGCTTCTTCCCCTGCCATATGAATCTAGAAATGTCTCTGTGCCAGATTTTGAATATCTTGTTGCCTTTAATAATCGGAATGTTTTGGAAGAGAAACAGAACTCTTGGGAATACCGACATTTTGATTGTAGCTATTCTGCCCCAAAATGACAGTTTTAACCTACCCCATGTTTCTATATCTTTCTTAACTCCTTTCCATACTGTTTCATAATTGTTTTTAAAAAGATCTATATTTTTTGGCGTTACCCATATCCCTAGGTATTTCACCTTCTTTGTTACTTCTATTCCTGTTTCTCTTTGTATCTCCTCGATTTCGGCTGCCTGCATGTTTTTAACTATTATTTTTGTTTTCCTTTTGTTTAGTTTGAAACCTGCTACCTCCCCGAATTGGTCAAATTCTCTAAGCACCTTTTTTATTGACTCTGGTGGTTCTTCCAAAGTTACGACCAGGTCGTCTGCAAAGGCTTTAGTTTTATGCTCTTGCTTACCAATCCTGATGCCTTTGATTTCTTTGTTGCCTCTAATGGTTTTTAGTAATACCTCTAATATCGTTATGAATAGTAGTGGGGACAGTGGGCATCCCTGTCTTGTTCCCTTAGTTACTGTTATTTCCTCCGTCTCTACATTGTTTATTATTAATCTTGCTTTTTGTTCCGTGTATATTGCTTTAATGCCGTTGGAGAATTCAGTACCTACTTCCATATATTCCAGTTGTTTCAATAGGAATTCCCAACTCACATTGTCGAACGCTTTTTCAGCGTCCACAAATAGCAATAAGCCTTGTTTGTCACACCTTTCTGATAAATATTCTATAATATTTATAATATTTCTTAAATTGTCCTTCATTTGCCTTCCCGGCAAGAAGCCGGCTTGGTCTCTGTGGATGCTGTTTATCAAAGTGGCTTTAAGCCTACTTGCCATAACTCCGGCAAAGATCTTATAGTCTACATTTAATAGGGAGATCGGCCTGTAGTTTTTGATTTGTTCTAATTCTGAATCTTGCTTTGGTATTAATGTAATCAGTGCCTCCTTCCACGTCTCCGGTATTTCTCTTTCCTTCAAAATGTTATTCATTACTTCTTGTAGAGGATGTAACAGGACCGATTCCATC
The DNA here is from genome assembly GCF_965113315.1 of Podarcis vaucheri. Lineage (NCBI taxonomy): Eukaryota > Metazoa > Chordata > Lepidosauria > Squamata > Lacertidae > Podarcis > Podarcis vaucheri. The sequence goes on along the minus strand of NC_138760.1, from coordinate 95,349,529 downwards.
TCTTTATAGTATCTACTGGTGAACCCGTCTGGGCCCGGGGCTTTCCCATTTTTTAAGTTTTTTATTATTACTTTTATTTCCTCCACCTCAATCGGAGCATTTAGTTTCTCTTTGTCTGTCACGGGGATCTTATTTATATTCTTGGATATTAGATACTTCTCTATTTCCCTCGTTTTATTCTTTTCAGTATTTCTAAAAAGTTCTCCATAGAAGGCCAAAAAGGCTTTCCTGATTTCTTTAGGTTTGTTTATCTCTTCTCCTTCCACCACTACCCTATTTATCGTATTCTGTTCCTTTCTTTTTTTCAATTGCCAAGCTAATATCTTCCCCGTTTTGTTAGCATATTCGAAATTCCTCTGTTTCAATCTTTTGATTTTCCATTCTATCTCTCTGTTTATCAGCATTGTATATTGGGATTGTAAAACTTTAATATTCTCTTTTATTTTCTTATTTTTTGGATTTTCAATTAATTTCTGCTCATTCTCTGCTAATTGTTGTATTATTTCTTTTTTCCCTTTTTCCCTTCTTTTATTCTTGATTGCACTCTGTTGGATAAAAAATCCCCGCATTACCGCTTTTCCTGCATCCCATGCCACCTTAGGCTTTATATTATTTCCCCAATTGTCTTCAAAATATTCTTTTAATCTGTTTTGAGCCTTTTCTATTACCTCTTGGTCATCCAACAGGTAGTCCTTCAATTTCCATCTTAATAGTCTGCTTTCCTGCTCTTTCAATTCCATTTTTATTGGGTTGTGGTCTGTAATAGTTCTGACCTGAATCTCCACCCGTAGAGATCTTGAGACTAACTCCTTCGAGACCCATATCTGATCTAATCTTGAGGAGGAGTTGTTGGGTTCTGAATGGAAGGTATATTGCTTTTCTAGTGGGTGTTCAAACCTCCAGATATCCACTAAATTACAGTTCTGAACCAGAGAGAAAAAAGTTCTGGGTAGTTTCCCTTCTTTGCCTTTAATGTCCCTCAGTCTGTCCCTTTCTAACGACACCACGCCGTTCATATCGCCTAATAGTATGATTTTTTGATCTGCGTAGTCAAATAGCTTTTCTTCCAACCTTTGGTAGAATTCTGCCTTATTTGTATTGGGCGCATATATTCCAACTATAATAATCTTTTCTCCCTGCCAATTTATTTGTATTGCTACTGTCCTTCCTTCTTCGTCTTTGAAGAGGTGTTTCGCTTCAATTTGTTTCTTTATGTAAATAACCACTCCTCTTTTTTTACTCTGATCTGAGGATATAAACTCATTCCCCAATCTTGGATTTATTAGAGTTCTTTTATGTTTCCTTGCTATATGTGTCTCTTGGAGACAGATTATATCTAGTCCTTCCTTCTTCAAGATATGTTCAATTCGGTTCCTTTTCCCCTTATCATTCATCCCATTAACATTCCAACTAAATATCTTTAACACCATTGCGGTTTAATTAAGGGAAAGCGAAGGAAAGCGAGAAACAAAAAAGAAATGGGAAAAGGGAAATAGCTGTTGGTTCTTTTTAAACTTCCTCCTCAGATCCTCCTCCCCCCCCCTCCTCCCCCGTCTCCCCCCCCAAGTCTCCCCCCAAACCCAGCCCCCCCTCCCCCTCTTCTTTTTGCGGTTTCAACTCTTTGTATTTCCTTAAGAATTTGTCTGTTTCTCCTGGGTTTGTCAGTTTTTGTCTTTTGCTCCTGTATGTGAAAGAGACTCCTTCCGGGAACTCCCACTTATACTCGATGTTATTCCTTTTTAATATCTGTACTAATTCTTTGTAAGCGTCTCTGCGTTTTAGAAGCCTGACTGGAACGTCTTTGAAGATTATTATATTGTTTCCTCCAATATTTAACCTTTTCTCTCTGCTCTTATGTAGGATCTTGTCTTTTATCTCCTTATCCTTAAATATAATTAAGCAGTCTCCTATGAATTTTTTATTCTTTGGAGGTTTTGCTTTTAACCTGAAGGCTGTTTGGATTGCCTTTTCTACATCTTCTGTTGGTAATTCCAACCAGAGGGCTAGTTCTACTGTTATTTTCTCTTTTATATTTTCCCCTTGAACGTCAGGTATCCCTCTCATCCTAAGGTTAGCCTCCCTCTGTCTTAATTCATTCATAGCAATCCAATCTTTTAAATCCTCTTGATTTTTGTTTAGACCCAGTATCTCGGCTTTAATTCTTTCTTCCTCACGTCTTACTTCCTTCAATTCTACTTTTGTCTTTTTCAAACCTTCCTCTACTGTCTGTGTCCTCCTGAATACCTCTTTCATTTGACTTTTCAGTTCACTGACTGTTTCCTCTAACTTCTTATCTACTTCACCAATTCTGTGTTCTACTTGTTCTAATTTGCGTTCTACATTTTTTTCGCTCTCTTTTATCTCCGCAAACATTCTCAATATTTCTGCTCTGAAATCCCCTTCTTGCTTTGATCCCTTCCTGTCCCCTGGCGTCCCCCCTTCAGGTCTTTTCCCAATATTTGACATTCTTAAATTGAAGGGTATCTCAACCTTAAAGAAGGACAGTGTACTTGTAATACTCCACAAGCAATTACCTGTATGGTTAGTCAATCTTAACCCTCGATTTTAGCAGTCTTTAAATTGTCAGAATTCGGTTCAATTTACAGTCACTTAACAGTCTCTCGATTCCAGAAGGTCGTCTTATTTCGTTCCGCTGTTCTGTGACCCTAGTATTGTCAGTAGTAGTCTTAAAGTCTCAAACTTCTGGTAGTTCAAAAGGTTGAGCTACAGAAAGTTCAGAAATTGGAGGGCTTGTATTTATGTTAGGCTGCGATGTATTTTCTCCAATCTACACCGTGAGACTTAGAGATTTTCCAGGAGAGTCAATTTTGTAGTTCGTAAGTAGCAGTTTCGGAGTACAACAGTTCCTCATCAGAAGCCTTTATGTTTTTTGCCTGTAAAAAACCATGTTGAATAGAAAAGGAGGAGAAAGGAAAAAAATATGTAAGGGTAGTGGGAGGGGTAAGAGGGGGGACGAGGGGGGCGGAGAGAGAAGAGAGAAGTGGGGGATCGGGAGGGGAGCAGGGGGAAGGGCCGTCCGAATCTAAATAAGACCGAGAGAGAAAAGAGGCTTCAAAATAAAGAGTTCTAATTGCAATAATCGCTCTGGCCACTAGATGTCTCTCTTTCTGCTGCTGCCTGACTCTAGAGGCGGAGCGCGTCACACAAGCAGATCGGGTACTCCAGCAGTCCTACACAGAAGATTTTTGCCTAATCGTTTCCAGTTGTTAAATAGACGGAGAGGAGTACATCCCTCAAGTTTCCAGATCAAATATATCCAAAGAGCAGGTACCTCCGTTTATATATTGTAAATTGTGGTTATGTAAGTTCCGTGTATTCTGCTCTTGCAAATGGCGCCGCTGGCACTTCCCTTCCACTTTTCCGCTTTCCGCTAAGCGTCCTGAGGCAAAGATGGCGTTTTGGCGTCCCTCCGCTTCAATAAATGGGTTTTAGAATAGTAACTGTGACCTCTGTTCCCTGTTTGAACATCTCCTTTTAGGGAGGGTCGTAATTTCCTTTAGAGAGTCTTTCAGGGAAACAAAATCACCACTGGTGGTAGCTCCATATAATTGTCTCTGCTCTGCAGTTTCTATGCGGTTTTGCCGACCCCTGGTAACGGCTGAACCTCAAAGAATTCACTTTCTTCTCACCCTGGGTTTTATTTTCCGGTTTACAGTTTCTCCTTGCTTTTTAAAATTGCAAGACCGACTCTTTGATTCCGCCCCAGGGTTTCTTGCTCTTGGAGTGGAGCGCTAATCTCTAGCGAGGACTGGGCTGTCCGCTGTTCGGGGGGTGGAGTAATGGCTGCCTAGGACCTGTTGCCCGACACCGCTGTTTCCTCACCTCTCTGGGTTACCTTGCAGCGGTGGGGGCCGGTCTCTGCTGGCTCCCTGTAACTCCGGACACCCTCCGGACGTGTTCCTGGGGTGCTGCCGCCCTCTAGCACCCCCCTGGCCCCCCGTTTACCGGACTGGGTTCGTGCTCCTGGCCGAATCCCTTCTCGCCTCGAAGACGCGCACCACCGGAATAGAGTAATAGAGTACAACTTGAAGGTTCCACCCCACAATCTCCTTCATAATGATTGACATTCTATCATGTCAGTGCAGCGTTTGAGAGCAGAAGCCAAGCTATAAGCAGGAAGGCTCCAGTTGAAATCTGAGCATAGCCATGAACTCACTGGGTAGCTTTAGCCTCACTTCCCAATCTGTAATAAGGCAATAACTGATCTCCTTTGCAGAATTGCTGTAAAGGTTATTGACATTCTGTATAGAAGCACTCTGAGAATTGAATATAATGTAAACTGTATTTTGCTTATTATTTTCTATCAGAATCACAAAAGCCTGATGACAGTGCATTAAAAGATCGAACATCCCTAAAGAGCAATCGTCTGTCCTTGCTTAGGTTGCATAACACAGGCAGACAATTAACGAGCTCTGGGCATTGACCCAATTGGCTCACATCAGTCGCACATTATGGCAATCAGCACGCACCCCTTATCATCCTCAAAGCACTCTTGACCTCAGACTCTTAAAGCTACAGCCAGCCTTCATGGCTCTGCAAGAGGTACTGCCCTAACTTTTGCTCACTCCCACTGGGATAGTTCCTTTCATTCAGTCAAATATAGGGTGGAGCACATGAAATGTCCTTCCCTTCCTCCAAACATCTGGCTATCATTACTGCACTGCGCTGCTCTGAATTTAAAAGAAACGGAGACAAGAACTTTTGTTTTTAATCAGGGATGTGGTGGTCCCAGCCATTCAACGTCGAGTATGTCCAAACAATCTGATGTCTAATGGCATACACATCAACTGATACAATCATGATACAGAGAACACTAGCACATGTGCATTAGCATAGCATGCAAAGGAATTCCTATCACCACAAAGATGGAGGGATGAGTTTATGCTTTCACTCACTCGGTCTAGTTTTTAAATGTAGGCACTCTAGAGCTGGATGATATATCAATATCTCATCCAAAACTGGTTTGAAGTCCATATCTTGATATCGGTTTTTATAGTTTTCGACCTTGCAATATATTGTGAATCATGATATGTGTTTTTTTGGGGAAGGGGTGATATTTGTCAAAACCAGTTTCAAGTCCATATCATGGTATTGGTTTCATAATTTTTGACCTGGCAATATACCACAAATCATGATGTGTGTATGTGTGTGCTATGCAAAAATCACCATGTGGGAAAAACTGTGAAGCCAGCCAATGCCTCTATATACAATGGTACCTCGGGTTAAGAACTTAATTCGTTCCGGAGGTCCGTTCTTAACCTGAAACTGTTCATAACCTGAAGCACCAGTTTAGCTAATGTGGCCTCCCACTGCTGCCACGCCTCCGGAGCACAATTTCTGTTCTCACCCTGAAGCAAAGTTCTTAACCCAAGGTACTATTTCTGGGTTAGCAGAGTTTGTAACCTGAAGCATCTGTAACCTGAAGCGTATGTAACCCGAGGTACCACTGTAGTTCCATCCTTATTTCAGACATTGTTCTATACTGGTATTTTGAAATGTTTAGCTAGTGAGGTATCTCAAAGTTGAAAACCAAGTATCGCCCAGCCCTGCTATACAGCAGCCTTCCACTACCGGGCCCCCTCCAGAAATGTTGAACTACAACTCCCATCAGCTTGGTCAGTGGTCAGTGATGATAGGAGTTGGAGTCTAGCATCCTCTACCCCAAGGGGATCCATTCTGATGCACAAGAGTTCTGATCAAGAAGAATTAAGTGAAATACTGTCAGAGTGCTATTTATTTAAGGAACCTGGCAAAATGTGAAATTATGTTGTTTGTGCAGAAAGCCTTCATTCTGCATTTTGCTAGCTTCAAGGACAGCAATATAGTCCCAGATAATAACAGAGCCCTGCAGTTGTGCCTCCACACCAATGAGAAGATAAAGCTTCCAGCAGCAGCTCAAGTAACAGAAAATGCCATCTGCCCTGGGAAACCGAAGAAGGCTAGGAGAAGATGATAAAGCAAAGAAATAAAGCTGGAACACGCACGGTTTCATATCAACTTCCAAAAACATCTGAAATGTGCTTTCATGGCAAAAGAAAAAGAAACATTCTTATGTTCACTTCTAGTAGTCCTTCTTTGAACCAGCACATGTAAGGAAGTGAGGAGAAAAGCTTTTTTTTTATTTACCACATTCCCTTGATCCTCCCCATTTTCTATTTCTACAGATAAGTCAGTTTCAGGCACTAGGGAATCTGCCAGAAAGACAGGACTAAAACAAATATTTTGATAGCTAGAGCTTGGTCTAAACTAGCAAGGTTGTAAATGCTGCTACCATAAATAAGTTATTTTGACTTTATTGCAGTGAAATTTCTGAAGCGTACAACTTCCAGAAAGGTAGCACCAGGGGGGTGGGGCTATGAAGATCAAATTATACTGTGGATTCAGGAGAGAAGGCATTCAAACAGCCAAGATGTGAACTGGTGGTGTGAGATGACAGTTTCCTTCCTTGGTTTGCTAGAGCTTGCCGTTCGCCGGCTCAGAATGGCTAACTGCATAAAACATGAGACTAAACATCTTAAAACAACAATCCAACCATAAAATCCTAATGGTAACAACAGCAGTTGGCATGGCGCATAAATCATATGCCAAATAAAATGTGAACCTCCAAATACCTAGCAGGACAGACCAGCCTTTCAATGCTGCTTATGAAAATTTAACAGTGATATGTACCTATTAGGTCATCCTCCTGACCTGGAGTCTGTAGCCCTGGAACAGTTGCAGAGAAAGAACCTCTGCAGTTTAGGCTGACAATATTACAGCACTATGCTTTGAGAGTGTGATAAAGTGGGAGAATCTCATGTTTCTTCTTTGCCAGAAAATAGCCAGAGAGATAAGGGATTTCCTTTAAAATTCCTTATAGAACAGCATGTTATTAAGGAACACAACTCTCACCATAAATCCTTCCAGGTGCCCGTTTAACATTCTCCCATCTGCAAGGTGACAGCTTAGCCCCCAAGAGATCCCACACAGCTGGGGGAACGTCTAACAATGCAATCCTGTCTTTTTCTATTCTTTGAGACCATGGCACTTATTCAAAGTTTAATGACTATAGGGCTGCACCCTAAATGATCCCAACATGTAGACAGAAACAATTGTGTGGCTCTTCTCCATGGAACGGGCAGTGCCCTCCCCGTGGGGTGCCAATGCTATGGAAAAGACCCATGCAATTGATGGCACTGACATGGCCAAGTTAGGGACCAGGTGGCACTGTGGTCTAAACCACTGAGCCTCTTGGGCTTGCCGATCAGAAGGTTGGCGGTTCAAATCCCTGCAATGGGGTGAGCTCCCATTGCTCTGTCCCAGCTCCTGCCAGCCTAGCAGTTTGAAAGCACACCAGTGCAAGTAGATAAATAGGTACCGCTCCAGCGGGAAGTTAAACGGCGTTTCTGTGCACTGCTCTGGTTTCGGTGTTCCGTTGCACCAGAAGTGGCTTACTTATGCTGGCCACATGACCCAGAAAAACTGTCTCCAGAGAAACGCTGGCTCCCTCGGCCTGTAAAGCAAGATGTGCGCCATAACCCCAGAGTCATCTGCAACTGGACTTAACTGTCAGGTTAACATGGCCGAGTTATTTATTTACTTATTTTAAGTATCTGCACCCTGCCTTTCCACTTTGAGAAGTTCTTGAGGTGGCTCCCAATATAGAATTTAAAATCCCGACAAAACATTTTTTATTTTATTAAATTTTTTTTTTAAAAAAAAACAGCTGAGCCTACATTGCTATCATTGCCCTGAGCCCGGCCTTGGCTGGGGAGGGTGGGGTATAAATAATAATAATAATTATTATTATTATTATTATTATTATTATTATTATTATTACTACTACTACTACTACTACTACTACTACTACTATTATCATTATTGAGGCAGCAGCATCACTACAATAAAACAGGGAAAGCCATTAAAAACTCAGCCAGTGCGGTGCCTAAAATATAATAATGGTGCTATCAGGTTTATCTCCCAGAAACCACAGTGGATGTGCAATACCTACCTAACCTCCAAAGGCTGCAGAAGAAGAAGCCCCCATCACTTTCGATCCACTCACAGATAGATGACTCCCACACAGCTAGGAGAACATTCAAAGGCACTCAAGTCTACCAGTAATTGTGTGACTGTGTTTTTGTGCTGCAATCATAGGAAATAAAACAGGAAGCTGCCTTCTCAAGTCAAATCATTGGTCCATCTAGCACAGTACACCATAGCCTACCTATAAAAACACCGCCGCCACAAACAGCATGTAGCACACAGAATTTGCAAGCAGCATTTGAGGAAAATGGTTGAAAACTGCCGGGACTTATTCTACACTTGCCCTAAGACTGCACTTAGAAAATCCTATACATGTCGGCTCAAAAGTAGGCCCCATTCAATGCCTGAAACAATGAGAAGCTGACTGCTGGTTTCGAAAAAGGAAAGAGGGTTGGATTTTAACGCCTTGTCCAACTCCTTCACAATAAAGATTGTTTCTCGAAACTTCTCTAACACTTTTTCTTTATGATACCCAGAAAGCTGAAGGAGTAATTATGTACTTTATTGGTATCGTTTCCGGATTTTTGTTGAGAAAGCGACATTTGATATCACTCTGTGCTACCACTACAATAAATGAGATGTTTACTGTTCCGACTAACAACCAGCCAGGGTAAAGTAGGTTTCTGAATCAACTGCTTTGTGGATGATGTAACCATGTTTTGTTTCACTAGGAAGAAAATGTGTATCTTCAGAAGGAAAAAGCCAAATATGGCAATAAATTAGACTGAAGCTATGCCCTAAAATGGGATTTTGGACTGAGATTAATTAGGACAATTCAGAAAGGGTAGACCGCATTGTAAATGCAAAATCCCTTAAATGTATTTACTACTGGACAGTTGGAAGTGGGAGGGAACCCACTAGGCTTTGGAAAGGGGAAAAACCAGCCCAAATCAAGGAAATTTTCTCCACAAAAATGAACTATGTCAGGGGGTCAGTATGTGAAGAATTTCAGAGCTAGATGAGTGGATAGACCAATACAGGAGATGTTTCACATGGCTCTTCTTTATATTTGGCATTTCAGGACTGAAAGAAGGAATCCTTTTAACACAGATCTAGGGGCATTTCTGTGTGTTTGAGTTATTTTATTATAATTCTTTTTTATTCAGTATGGGGGTTGTTGTGTAGATACTGCTCCACACAGCAATAAAACAAACATTCCTGTGATCTTCCCACATGATGGTATGGTGTGTTGTTTTTTTAACAGAGATTATCTGTGTGCATGTGTGAATCAGCCCAGGATTAAGGTGTTGCTCTTATTCACTAAACCATTTAGCACAAAACTGTAGTTTTCCCTCAATCTGGAGTCATTCTCGCTCACCTTGAACATGCTGCTTTCGGACCACATTGATCTTGGGTGGATGTGGTTACTTGACAACAATTTAAAATATTCTCCTTGGTTGGATTACCTTTGCCTTTTCCTCCCTGAACATGCCCCAAGTGAAGGAAGAAGGAAATGGTAATGTTGGTTTATTCCTACCCACAATGTCATTGTGCAGATACACCACCCATTGCTGAGACTGCCTGCATCTGTTTCCATACAGACACACTGTGGGGTAATGCCAAATCAGTCTGCAATGAGCTTTTATTTTCAGAACGAAACCCATTGTTCAAAAAGTGCTTATGCAATATATCTAGATTGTTTGTGGGCTATGTAGAAAGAACAAGTACCCAGTTCCCATTGATTCTAAAATAAAATGCTGTGTGTGCACAGCCCAAGAAAAATGAGATAAATCCAGATGTTCAGCGGCAAAGAACGTAGGGTAGGGGAAAATGTTTTTCCCCTCATACACCATCCCTTCCCTCACCAGGCACCTGATTCACCTTTACTTCAGAAGTCACCAACTTGTCTTTTCACATTCATGCTTGATGTTCTTCAAAAGCTACAAGCAGTCTGTGGAACACATTTATTATGGCACAGGTATTCATGGAATACAGTCTTCTTCCCCAGACACATGAAATGTTATTGTGAGTTACAGGCATCGACTTCAGCATTTTGACTTAAAAATTTAATAGATAAATCTGCATGTTCATATTCTTATTGATTAATATTGACTACAAGATGAAATAGGCAAAGGAAAAAGGGGGCAAAAACCCATCTTGAGAATATCTCGTATACCCTGTTAAGGACCAAAATGAAATTATCCATTTCTAGATTCCAGGGAGAAAGTGTTCTGAGAGCACGCAAATATTATTAACCAAGGGGAAATCTTATATCCTTTGCCTGAAAGGCTCCACCTCTGAAAAGAATTTCCTCAGGATCTTAACAATATTTAGCTGCCCAGGCAAGAGGGAGAGTCCCTTGTAGCAATCCAGTCAAAACACCTCAAGAGAAAGGGAATTGGCTTCCTCTCTTTTGGTGATATGTGCATTTTCACTATAGGCTACAGGAGACCATACATGGAAAGCAGAGCTATGGTAATTAATTTATCTTCCTTGTTAAATGAAATCACATCTTTGATGTTTTACTAAAAGATTTAATATTGGAATAAGCCCAAAGGGGGAAGAAATCAGCTGGCCAAAGAAACACATGGTTCTGGCACTTACAAAAAATTAAGTGTGTTATTAATGGATTTGAGAAGAAGGGCTTTCCCTCTTCACCAGTAATAGGATCAGTGGAGGGAGGAATTACAATTCAATTACATACAGCACAGGCTGAAATGCAAAAAAAAGTCATTTTTATTAAATATGATACATTTAGGTAGTAAAACGTTATGCCAATGCATAGAATAGACAGCTTAGATTGTAGGATGGCCTATAAATTGTTATGTAGCAAATACATATATGAAATAATACTTCCTACAGGGAGCCTCATGGATGTGTTCCAGTGGGTTCTAAAGTCCTAGGTCAGGCCTATATAACATGATCCCACAAAAGGAATCCAGCGATAGTGTCCAGATCATAGAATTGTCACAAGGGAATGCACACATCTACAGTGGTGCCCCGCAAGACGAATGCCTCGCAAGACTGAAAACTCGCTAGACGAAAGAGTTTTCCGTTTTGGAGGTGCTTCGCAAAACGAATCTCCTATGGGCTTGCTTCGCAAGACGACAATGTCTTGCGAGTTCCTGCTGGGTTTTTTTTCCTCCCCCCCCCTTTTTCTAAGCCGCTAAGCCACTTATCAGCTGATCCGATCAGCAGATAAGCTGCTAAAAGCAGCTAAAAGCCGCTAATAGTGCTAAGCCACTTATCAGCTGATCCGATCAGCAGATAAGCCGCTAAAAGCCTCTAAAAGCCTCTAATAGCGCTAACAGCGCTAATCCACTAATCCTTCAATGGGCTTGCTTCGCAAGACGGAAAAAAACCGCTAGACGAAGAGAATCACAGAACGGATTCTTTTCGTCTTGCGAGGCACCTCTGTATCAGCCCTTGTATTAACATCCTTCACAGTCCGCATCTCTGTCAGGCATTGCTTTTTTCTGGGGGGATGCAGGGGTACACATGCCCCTAAACATTTTGTGAATCTAACGGCAGAAGAGATTTAAAATTTTTAGTTTCTTCTCTAGCACGGTGAATCATCAGTTCCATTGCCAGTGCCAAATTTAGGTTTGATGAGGCCCTAAGCTACTGAAGGTAATGGGGCCCTTTATATAGCAGGCGGGGCCCATTACTTACATCATAGGAGCCTACACAGCACAAATCACTGTTGCTGTATGTAGGTTTTACTATATTTTATTTGTTTTTTATCTTATATTTTGGAAATGTACATCCAGGTGTGTTTTTTTTTCTTTATTTTTTTGGGGGGCCCCCAAGAGTGTGGGGCCCTAAGCTATAGCTTGTTTAGCTTAGATGTACCGTATTTTTCGCCCTATAGGACGCACTTTTTCCCCTCCAAAAATGAAGGGGAAATGTGTGTGCGTCCTATGGGGTGAATGCAGGCTTTCGCTGAAGCCTGGAGAGCGAGAGGGGTCAGTGCGCACCGACCCCTCTCGCTCTCCAGGCTTCAGGAAGCTCTGCGCAACCCTCGGGAGACCGGCGTGACTTTGCAGAGCTGCCTGCAGTCTCGGGCTTTGCGCAGCTCTGCGCAGCCCTAGAGAGCCCAGCGCAAAGTCGCACCGGGCTCCCGAGAGCTGCGCAGAGCTGCCTGCAGTCCCAGGCTTCGCGCAGCTCTGCGCAGCCCTAGGGAGCCCGGTGTGACTTCGCGCCGGTTTCCCGAGGACTGCACAGAGCTGCCTGCATTCTGAAGCCTGGGGCGCACTGAAGAGCGTGCCCGGGCTTCGCACAACTCTCAGCAAGCCTGGGGAGACTGTCGCGACTTCCCGCTGGGCTCCCTAGGCTTGCGGATAGCAGGCTGTTCTCGGGTCTGGGGTCGGGGGAAGGTCGGGCTTCCCCCGCACCAGCCCCACGGCTGGGGGGGAAATAATTTTTTTTCTTTATTCCCCCCCCCCAAAAAAAACTAGGTGCATCCTATGGGACGGTGCGTCCTATGAGGCGAAAAATACGGTAAATCCAGCACTGTCCATTGCTACCCCCAATGGCGTCCTCATTTCCTGTCACGGTGTTTCCTGAGTCTCAGATGGAAGTGAGCGTTTACTATGTGAAGTAGGAGTTGGAATCTAGCACTTCCAACGTGGAAGTTACTGTGAGCTGTCAGCTGTGTAATATGAGGTAATGCATGTTCTTTGTACTTTTGTCCTTTTATTGTATTTATTTTTCCCAATTTGAACTATAAAATGGTGATTTTCTGGAGTCAAAATGAGAGTACCCCTAAACATTTTTTTTTAATAGAAAAAAAGGCACTTCTGTCAGGAATCTGTCAGGCATGAGCCCCTTTCAGGCATTGGTGACACCAAACTAACAGAAGACACTGAGAAGAGAAGACCACAGTTTTAGTTCTCCCAGGGAAGGACTGTAGCTCCATGGCGCAGCATCTACTTTGGATGCAGAAAGTCCCAAATTCCATTCCTGGCATCTCCAGGTAGAGATGTTAAAGATTCCTGCCTGAAATCCTGAAGGGCCACTAGCAGTCAGTGTAAACAATAGGGAGCTAGATGGATCAATGTCTGACTCAAAATAGTTTCCTGTGTTCCTACGTCCCTTTAACGTCTGCTGCAACTTTTCTAAGAGATAACTTCTTTAGATGTGAGTGACTCTTGCTGTACCTTTTCTCATTGTCTATGAAAGAGCGCAGATCTGCATGGTATCTCATTGCCATGGATTCCAGAGTTGCCTGAGAAGCTGGTAATACCTCACAAGATATTTATTCCCACATCTTATCCTCCAAGATTTCGCAGATGAAAATAGAAACACTCCTGTGTATGTGTAACATCATTACTCCCAGACTCACTGTCTGAATGGCTTCACCCCTCCTGCTATAATATATTGCTAAAGACCTTTTTCTGCCTGCTGTGTGTATTCATTAACTCTGCAATAGCGTGCACTGCTTTGGCTTTTGAAGCCTGGTATCAGAGGATGCCAAATTGAAGGTGCAAGCTGGCTTGAAAAACCGTGTAGGAAGTAAAGATGTGTCATCTTATGATCACAGCATTATTTTTTTCAAAAAAGATATTTAATTTCACAATGCAGCTTCTTTCCAACTCATACATATCGAACAGCATTTAGGACTGTATTTGGTTACACAGTTAAAGGGAGCAGTGAACAAACATTTTGTGTCATGTGCATGATCTTGCCTAATTTTTATTTCTTTCTCACTCCATATGCCCCTTTATTTCAGATAAAAGAAATGTGCTTAATGGCACCTTAAGTCTAACTTATTAGAAGCTTTTTATTATAAAACAGCATACACTTTCATAAATGGCAACATATCATATGTTGAGCTGGAATAGGGAAAATAAGAAAAGTCTGTAAAAAGCTGACTTAGAGAAAACGTTTAGAAGTTCTTAAAGGGACTGTAATAGTGCAAGTTATGAGAAATCTTTATAATGTGCAAGGAAACCCTAATCCAAGATTAATGATGTTCTTTATTTTGGTTCACCACCATATAGTACCTGTTTGAAGTAGCTATTAAATTTACATATATAATAGAACGTTTGATGCTGTTTCTGGATGTATGTCCTTTGAACTTAGCTGGCACCAAATTTATGGTTCATCATTTCTTCATAAAACACACATCTTTCACTCTCTGTATTAAAATTGTGGCTAGATGGTGAAGCAAGGTTTTAAGCCTTTTAGGGAATTGACTTCATACACTGACAAACTGTCTTCGGTTAACAGGTTGCAAATTTAAGAATGGTTATTTGAAAGAACAATTCTTAATAAACCTGATTAGGACCCAAGCGGTATAATTTTAAAAATAACAATGACAAGATAATAATAAATGCAAGAATGATGCCATAAACACACAGACATAAACACACGGACACACTAAATAAAAACAATTCAGGAGGTTGGTTTTTTTGCCACTGCTTCCCTCTAGTGGACAGTCTTCAAAAGGGGAAATTCTCAGTCCTTTCCTAAAATAAGCATTAATAGCAGCAATCCTGCGTAAAGCATTTAACAAAGGTTTGCTGTTAGTGTAAATATGATTAGTACAGTAAACAAGAAACCTAGCAATGAAGCACCCTCTTTTTTTCTTCTGTATCATAAAACAAGATAAAATAGGTAAGCAAGACAAGGGGGATTCACATATTACAAATGTGTACAATACTCAATAAGAGAATTTTGGTAGGTAATTTTGTGACTCATAAAAATAACTACTTGGTGCATGTGCAATACTGGAGATTGTTTTGGTGGTTTCTTGGAATGATTGCTCATAGTTGGCCATGCATTCATGAAGAGTAAACTTGTATCAGAACTGCACTTTAATAGAGTCTCCTAGACCTACCTTTTGAGAATACTTCTTTCTGCAGAGCATACTGGTCTCTGAGATCCAGCATGAAACCTCCATTTGCCTCCTCATCATGGATCCCATCGTCCTTAAAACTATTTTAAAACTAAAACTGCATGCATATACTGTAGACTAGGACTGCCATACGTCCAGAATTTCCTGGACAAAAGCTCAACAACGTTTGTGTCCGAATTTTCCCTTTTTGAAATGTAGACCTAATGATGTTCCCATTCTGCCCAGTCCTGTAGCCCAACCATTAATCCAGTGTGACTTTGAAGCAAAAGAAAAAAATATACTCATACAAAAAATACAAATATACTAATACAAAAATATATTCTACACAGTGTAATACACTCTGCTAACGCAACATCTTTTAAAGTCCAGCTTGCATTTGAGACCCTCCAAGGTAAGTGCTACATATTTCCATATATTTTAATCAGCCTCTGAGCAAGATCTAGCAATCTTCTTTGGCCTTTCCCACTAGCGACCCCAAATCAAATGGAAGAATCTAAATTTCAAATCCTTGCAATCAACATATTGGATGGCATACAGGTCTGAGTAGACACACTGAAATCAGTGGACTTGAGTCCCTTGGTTTCATTGGGCCTATATCGAGTAAGTATGACTTAATTGGACACCACCAAGAATATACAGCCTTCAATGGATACCAGTCATGATGGCTATGGTCTACCTCCATTCCTGCAATATGCCTTTGAATACCAGTTACTGGGAATCACAGATGGAAAGAGTGCTGTGGCACTCAGGTCGTGCTTCCAGGGCCTCTGGTTGGTCATTGTCAACCAGGCCTTTGGCCTGATCCAGCACCCTCTTATATTTTTATCCACTGTATTCCATTTAAGTGCTTTTTCTCCTCCATAGTTTATTCCAACATTTTCTTCCTGGAGTTCTTCCTAGTTCCATCACTCCACCACCCAATTTCTCCATCTATGCAATAAATTTACCAGACACTTAGATCTCAAGAGGAACAGTATTAATAATGGCTGAAACTGTAGCGTAAATACAATTAGGTTATAATAATCACTATGTCTTTTGGTGGCCACTGTGGGCAAGCGAAATAAGACGGGGCTACAGATGGGTAAAAAGATGAATTGATTTGTACCCACAGACACCCGTGGATAATTAAGCAAGATGAACAGCTTGCTTCGTACTAGGAATCCTCCTTGCAAAGTGTCCCACTGTCAGATGATGGTACAGCCACAGCAATACCTCTCTGGATAGTCCAGGGCATGGACCTTGTTCTCCATTCCATAGACGTAATACATGTATGTCTTCTCAGCATACTGGTAGTGGACTTCAGTGACTGGAATTAGCTCTATCGTCTGCCGCTGAGGGACAAAGCCAGAACAAGAATTTATTTGTTTGTTTCTAAAATGTCTTGCTTGCTCTTAACCACAAGGTCTCCGGTCTGCTTATAAAACGTGTTCTCCCTAGCAGAGAGCGCGTGTTGCGGTGGGGGATACAAGCCACCCCATTGTTGCAGGGCGGATTTGTGGAGGGACCCAGGCAGTGAATTGGTTAATCGGGTCGCTGGGGAGAACTGCTTGTTGCCGATTTTGAAGGAGGGGTCAGAGGTTTTAAATACTGGCTGCCCAACTTTGAGCGTTCTCTTGGCTGCTTGCACCGGATCACCTGCCCACCCTCCCTGTATTGGGGGGGGGGTATTCACTTGACCTGGCTATGCCTGTCATGGGGTTGTCTGCTTTGAGGCAGGGGCCTGGTAGGAATTTGCCCATCTGGCTGATTGGCTGGTGCCATTTGCTTTTGTTTTTTGTTTTTTTTTGTTTTTGTTTTTTTAAATAAAATTTTTATTGGGTTTTCACAATTTATATAAACACACACAATACACAATACAGACATACAAACACAAAAACAAACACATATAATTTCCGGTCCTTAATTTCTTAACCACTTTCCCTGACTTCCCCACACCTCCCCTTCTTGCATCCCAATTCCATAATTAAATCAGCAAGTTCTTATCTCCTACTTTTACCTTATTAATATTTTACTTAATTCTTCTTAGTTAACCAGATTTAACTTATAAACCTCCATTAAACAACAATACCCATCTTTTACCTCCTTTTCTAAGTTCGACCCAAGTTCCCTTCCACAAATTTCCCAATTTTTATATTAATTACAAAACAAAATAACAAAAAACAACATATAATTATATACCCTTTGGATTCCAAAACTCTCACCCCCCCTTTCCCGGTTTTGATCCCCAAGGTGCCATTTGCTTTTGCCTACTGTGTAGCAAATCGTCACAACTTGTAAGGTTGGCGGTTAGGCATTGGTTCAAATTGGTTGGTGGAGGGGTAAGTGCCTACCCCTCCAATAGTGGTGCGGAAAGGGAATTCCGTTAAAGGAATCCAGGGGCTTGCCATTCTTTTCGTCCTTGTCCCTGGCATCGGACTTGAGCTGTGCAAGCCACCAGGAGCAGGAGGGTGAGAAGTGAGGGACTGAGGCCCAGCTTCATTTTCTCCCCAAAATTTGTTTCCCGCACGGGCTTTCGCTGGAATCCGGAAGTCAGTTCTGTCCCCTGGGCAAGGACAGATAGTTGGAACCAATGCCTAAGCAACCACTCACTTGGATGTATTTAAATAAAGTTGTGGCCAAAATCGTGCCAAAAACCCAAACCAAAATTGATGTGTGATGTGTGAGTTATTGGGGGGTGGCTTGGGGACCTCGACACGCAAGTAGCAAATATACAATTATAAAAACAGCTAAAAGTGTTGCAGTTATAAAACACATTAAAAACATTTGAGAGGCAACAGAAAAATATGAAATTAATGGAGGATGCAGAAATGGTGAAACTTATCGGAAGAATAAGAAATCAAGACAATAAACTCTTTGGAAAGGAATGGAAATGTTTTATTGAGTATTTACAAACAAACTGTAAACAGATTATTGGCAGGATTGTTGTATAGACCTGCGATTTCAAAAGTGTTTATGAGATAAATATGAGAATAGATAAATAAATAAATAAGATAATTTGAAGTATGCAGGAAATGACAAGAATAAATGCAAAGAACCACAGAAAGAGGGGAAGGGAGTTGAAGTTTGAAATGTTAGAATGTTTGTTGAATAATTGTTGTAATGTATATTAACAAAAATTTTATATGGAGAGAGAGAGAGAGATTTTACATAGGATTGAATCTGCATGGCACGAATCTTTCTCACAGAAAAAACCCATACCAATAATCTGCAGCCATTTACTGGTATCTTTTTTTATCAAAAGCACTTAGGGAAGGTGGGATACTTGATGTAAACATAACTAGTATGTCAGTTCTGGCCTTTGACACCCGAGACATGTGTTTTGGGGAACAACCCTTTTCCTGAGACCCTTTAAACTGTTTTTCATACTGAATTTTAAATTGTTGTCACCCGCCCTAGCATCTGCTGGTGAAGAGTTTGGTGATTAATTTACTTAATAATAACAGCTGGTATTGACTGTACAGACAGTTTTGTGGAGACACACACACACACTTGATTCCTGTGCCTGCAGCCTGAAGGAGGACAGTCTGGCAACAGAGATACCATGTAAAGCTGTAGATCATCCCTCTACCCGCCAAGATGCAGTTGGGAAGGTGAAAATGCCAAATCTGGAAGGAAAGGAGGGAATCCTACTTGATTGACACGCAGAAGTGGACATGGCTGTGAATGTGATTGGAATGGAGGCAGAACATGGCCTGTTTCAGCTTTTACTAGGCCAGCTGCTAAGGATTACCACCAGTGTTATACAATATGCATGTACCTGACCTCTACAAGTGTGCTTCCTAACATCATCATAAGTTAATTTTACCTCACTCCTCAAATGTAGATTTTATTGATGGGGCCCTTATGTGTGGAAGAAAGGTTTATCACAGCAGGCGTGTATTTTGTAATGCACGCATAAAGTGTCCCCTCACAGCATCATTGTCTTGAACATACCGTAGATCATATTTATGCATACAGTGGTACCTCAGGTTACATACGCTTCAGGTTACATACACTTCAGGTTACAGACTCTGCTAACCCAGAAATAGTGCTTCAGGTTAAGAACTTTGCTTCAGGATGAGAACAGAAATTGTGCTCTGGCGGCGTGGCAGCAGCGGGAGGCCCCATTAGCTAAAGAGGTGCTTCAGGTTAAGAACAGTTTCAGGTTAAGAACGGACCTCCGGAACGAATTAAGTACTTAACCCAAGGTACCACTGTATATTCTTTGAGGCAAGTTGCCTGGAGACCTGCTAGGTGACAAGTGACTAATAAGTCTAATAAATAAGTGAAGTTGAAGCAAGCTAGAAAAACGTACGCATGCACTGTTGTGGCTGAATGCAGCCTTCCAGCGCTGCTCCGATCATGTTAGGAGCTCTCTAAGGTTATTGGGAAGAGCCTGCAAGGTGGCTGTGTTTTATACTTGTCTCCCCCAACCCTAAGCTAACATTAGAAGTTTTCTTCCATAGTGGAAGAGGGCGCAAAGACTGGATGGTTATTTCATTCATAAATATGAACTTCATGCCTAAACTCCAGAATTCTCTACCGGGTTATTGCAGGAACTCCTGGGACAATGCATCAAGCTCCTGAACGCTTTATGTGTTAAGGTTTATTATGGTGATTAATGTTTCTCAGACATAGTCTGCTGGTTATATTTTAGCAATGAGAGAGTTTCAGGGACAACAAATTGGTTCAATTGATTCATCAGTTGAAAACATGCTTAAAAACCAAGCATTTAGTCAAAATATTTGACTACATAATTCCTTTACCATTGAGGTTGGGAATGAACCCTTTATGAAGGGTGCAGAAGTTAACTAGCTGCATAGATGATATGTTGTCTCTATGCCACCTGGTGCTAAAATGAAATAGTGCAGCATGCTATTACAATACAATGTGATTCAATACAACAGGTTCACTTTCAGTATTTCAGTATTTCCCCGGAATTGTGGCAAAGGAATGCCTGAGTAACGCTGAGGTCTGTAGCATGGCAGCAACCTTAGTACATTTTTAAAAGAAGTATTAAGAATAATTATCAGATAAGAATTGCCCTTTCACTACAAAGTTTTTCAGCTCAAATCAATTGGCTTGTATAATTGGCTTGTATTCAGAATTCCTGTGAGTGGAACTCTACTCATAGGATGTTCCCACCATTGCAAACAAAATGGGGGAAATGATTTCTGCCTATTCCTCATCCCCCGCCCCCCGTAAACCTGCTCAGAAGTGTTGGGGAGACAGAATGGAGGGCAGCAGAATGGAAATCACCTCCTTCCTTCTGCTCCAGCAGCAGCCTTCTCTGAATCTCGATGCCTCTTGCAAAGAGAAGGCGCCTTTCCATTCACAGATTATGATGAACAACAGATAGATTCATACAGATTCAACAGCATAGAATCAAAAATGAAAAGAAAGTTGACCAAAACAAAAACAAAAAACCACACATATTTGATTCTGTGAAATTTCCTCACAGTTTCAAAGTTCCCAGTATTTAGCTGGGGTTAAATGTTTGTTTAAATAAAAATCAAAGAAACACATGTCTATTGTGAATACCTGTTGCAGAATGCGGGATGTGTTGGTGAATGTGGCCCTGTGCTCTGCAATAGCTCTTTCAGATGCCAGAGAGATCTCAGGGTAAGGGAAGTCAAGAAGGGGATACACCTGCAATTTCAAAAGAAGCAATCAGAGTCATTCTCACCCTCCTTCACCCATCTCCTTTCTGACCATCCCCACCTATCCTCCCAACCCGGGACTCAGCAACATAAGTAAAAGAAAAGAAAAGAAAGTGTGTGTGTTTTAAATGCGTTACAGCATTATGACACCAGATGGCGCTGTAGAGTCTGCTCCTTCAGCAACATGATTTCCCATTATGAACTTTGCAACACGTTTCCTGAAATGTTTTTTTGATGTGTCCAGATCCAGCCCTGGTTTATTAACACACTAGGCAAATGAGTTAAGGTGATGGCTATTTCACTTAGTCTGCTGGAGCATTGTGTATAATGCATTGTCTAGCAAGATGAAATAAGAGCAACCAGCCACTTTTCTAGTCTAAGCCTGTCCATCACTTTCATCAGTTGCAGGGGATTTGCTCAGCATCATGCTCTGTTAGAGCAGCATATCAGGAGCTGTAGAACCAAAGCCGTATCATTTACATACTATGAATATGAATGAGATGAACATGGTGGATGTGAAATTGCTGGATGTGGTGCATTTTATTCTGCCATTCTGGAATTGTTAATACCAATAGGAAGAACACTGAATCTTCATCAACTGCTCTCAAAAGGCAGACACAGAAATCATAATAGATGATCACCTAATAGCTGAGCTGAGCTTTCGTAGTGCCTGAGTCTTTGGTATATAATATTGCCATTATGTTTTCAGATTTATCTCTACCAGCAAGAGGAAGAAAAACATGCATGTAAAAATGGAATGTGACATTATCGGAATATGGGAGAGATGCGGCGTGAATGTTATCTATAGAGAGCAAATGCATTGAACAAATACTTAGTGACATACTGGTGGCTTGCTATCAACATCAAACTGGGGAAGCAGCATGGCTCAGGGGAAAAGCACATGCTCTGCATGTGAAAAGGTCCCAGTTTCAATCCCAGGCATCTCCAAATAGGGCTGGGAGAGAGCCTGCCTGAAATCCGAGACAGCTGCTGCTAGCCAATGTAGACAGTACTAAGCTAGGTAAAGGTAAAGGGACCCCTGACCATTAGGTCCAGTCGTGGCCAACTCTGGGGTTGCGGCACTCATCTCGCTTTATTGGCCGAGGGAGCCGGCGTACAGCTTCCGGGTCATGTGGCCAGCATGACTAAGCCGCTTCAGGAGAACCAGAGCAGCGCACGGAAACACCGTTTACCTTCCTGCCAGAGTGATACCTATTTATCTACTTGCACTTTGACGTGCTTTCGAACTGCTAGGTTGGCAGGAGCAGGGATCGAGCAACGGGAGCTCACCCCGTCGCGGGAATTTGAACCGCCAACCTTCTGATCGGCAAGTCCTAGGCTCTGTGGTTTAAGCTAGAGGTACCCCCAACAGTCTGACTCAATATATAGCAGCTTCCAAACTTCCTAAGTACAAACAGAAACATTAGCTCCAATGTTAAGTAGGTAGTCTGCAATCTTGAGTAGGTAGTCTGCAATCTCATGAGATTTCTGAGCAGATTTCCATTGTCCATGAAGGTAGGGGGCAGAAAGATGTGAGTGAGTTATCGTGTTAAGCAGTTCGGCTGCTTCCAGTAATTTTTCACCAAGGTTTCATATGGCAAATACCAGGAGTCATGTTTGGGGGTGTGTATTTTACTCACAACAGCGTTCTCATCTTTAAATATGTTATCTCCCGTAACTTTATTGAGTAGTTCTCTGGGAAAGTTCAACTGATTCTCATAAATGAATTCATATACATTGTTCTTCCTGCAAGGTAAGAAGGATTCAGAGCACTGTGTCAGTCTATATTGATCAATGTATGGATAAGGCTTTCAGTGTTTACTAGTTATGATTCTACCTCCAATATTGGCAACAGAGGCTTTGGAGAACGGTTGCTGGTGAACACAAACTGGAGGTTGCTGCTCACACATAAACATTCTGAAATCACTTTTGGTCTTCCCTTGACAGACAAATTATTGTTGCCCAGAGGGGGGAAAACATTGAGAAGTTCAGGATTTTAGTGGGTCCACCAAAAATCAAAGATAGCATGAAATCGTTTATGCTCTGTGGTTTCATTTAATCCAAAAAACCTACTTGCTTTCATAGTCTGCAATTAAAAAAATAAGAATACACCACCATTTATCTTGTCAGTTATCATGTTACCTGTGTATAGCCCCTGATTGGTGTGTGTGTGTGTGTGTGTGTACGCTTTCATTCCCCCATCTTATACTTTCAAAGCAAGTAGGTCAAAATGGTTAGACATATTAGATGGACATGTGGAAGGGGGTGTGATAAAAGAACTTCTTTTTAATCTATCTGCCTGAGACAGGTGTCTCTCTGCATCCCATGTTTCCAGTGCCAAGTTCACTACTCCACGTTTCGACACAAAACTGTTGTTTTTGTTGTTTAAAAAAAGTCCTCATGGAAAATCATCAGTGACTCCCTCCCTATACACACACACTTGTATGCAATTTCCCTGATATACCCATATTAGCAAAGGCATCTCCCCTAATTTTATACATACGGTATTTAATATAATTTCCATTACATTCTGCCCTAATATATGCATTTGCGCATACATTATTTGGTTGCAGAACTACATTCCAAAATCTGGAGAAGTGCACATTTTGAAGAATGGCTTTGTTTCAGTTCACAGATTTCAGAAAGTGTGATTTAGGTATATTTGCCTTTAAATTTCTCCCCCACCCCTCCCTATAGGGTCTAGTCTAATTAATGTTGCAAATCACCCACAGAATCTTAGTATTAATAAACACTTCACACATATGAATTTAAGAGGCTTTGGCAGTCAAGGCAATTAATTTCAGAGAATGATGACAAAAAGAGCAACATCACGAAGAAGAGAACATACCAAGTTATTGTTAGCTGGATGTAGTGTAGCAACTTTTTCTCTCCATGGCACGTCGTACAGGTTTTGCTGCCTCTTCCAGAACAGGTGCTGCACCTTTTAGATGTAAAATTGAACTTTGTGCATGTATTGATTTATTCAAAATGTGATCCACCCCATTTTAAGCAGGAGGACAGTATAAAAAAGCACAGCCTAAGAAACTAAATACAAAATATAAGATAAAACCAGTAGGCAGATATATAATGCTTGTGACTTGAATTACCACTAAATTTCATCTGAAGGCAAATTTTGAGGCAAATTCCAAGCCTCTGTTCTGGTGAAATATTCAAGAACTGTTGAAGGCACCCAAAGAAATTTTAATAAGCTGTACACTTCCCGAGAGACTAATCTAGTTTTGTGGTCAGATTTCCTAACATCTCAAGATAAAAAATAAAAAAGCAGTAGCTGTGCCACAATTGGGTCAGTTTGCTGATGTCTGGAAGGGGAGTTAACTCTTTAGCTTGTGTTCAACTTTTCTGATCTGAATCTTCCTCTTCCCTTAAAGCTGCTATTTGCCCCAGTGTGGAAGGCAAATTGATTTAGGTCAGTGGGGGGAATGGCATTGAAGAAAGAGTTGCACCCCACTCCAAAACCATAGGCTTAGTCAAATCAAAGATGGGCATGGTTCTCCATTGCCTCACCTAGATTGGCCCTAAAACTAGTAATATTTCTCAGGGAGTTTTCATATATGTCTCCTTTGGATCCACATAGGCCATCAATGATGGCATCTAGTGAGTAGCATCTGGTTATCCCAATGACCCACTAGACCCTTTAAACTGTGTGAGAAACAGGATAGGAAATCAGTTGTCAGAAGGGGAAGGGCTGGAAGTATTATGGTCTTGCTTTGGTTTAGTTCCATTATGAGCCACCCTAACTACCAATATAAATGTTTAGGAGCTAAAAGGGGGGAAGTGTTTTTACCTATTTAACTTCAACACTCAACAGCGAGTCACTCGAATAGCATGATTTGTGCCAGCACAGAGATCACTGAGTAACAAAGATGTCATTGAAGGAAATGAAATGCTCATCTGCACAAAATGGCCGTTTCCCTACAAAGCTATAGAAGACTAGGTGACCCTTTTCAAGGAAAGTGCCATTCTGCCTACAACAGATGTAGAAAGCATATGTTTGTTCTTGGCAAATTTGGATTGCATCAACATGACGCAGATTAGCAGCAGTTAACAGCTGATTTATGAAAGCACTTTAAGATGTTGCTAGCCCCAATGGATCCCACTTTCAAAATTATTGCCACGATTATCCCGCAATGCCATCTCTGTTATTTTAAGCGTAATGGAGCCTAATAAAAACAGTTTAAAAGAATGGTGAGCTACTTTGTATCACTTAAAGATCATTTGTAAAGGCAATTAGTTCAGCAGTCGGAGAAGCAGAAGGGCAGCGGTTCTGCATACTGCAGACAACCTGGGAGGAGAAGGTGTCAGAAGAAAACAAGGCTCTGTAAAATATGGTACAGTCGTACCTCGTTTTGTGGCCGGGATCCGTTCCAGAGCCCCGGCCACTAGCCAAAAAGGACATAGGGCAAAGCACCGCATTTGCGCTTCTGCACATGTGCGAGCGGCAAACCCAGAAGTAACCCGTTTCAGCACTTCCGGGTTTGCCGCAGACGTTTGCCAGAACGGACACTAGACAAGGCAGACGTTCACGGAGGTATTACTGTAAATGGAAAATGGAAGTTTTTCCATGGGATTAGGTGAGATTTGGATCCCTCAACCAGATGGTGTCATCAGCCTTGTTTCTCAATGATAACGTGCATATCAAAACCTATCAAAGTACCTCTGAGCCCTGAGTACCTCTGTATAGACATAACCTTCAAAAATATTTTCCTTGTATAAAAAGTTAATGATGGGCTCAGAGGTTTTGATATGCACATTATCATTGCACAGATGAGATTTAGGAAGTCACAGCTTGAGGGTGTCAGACCTATTTGGAATGGAAATCTGTCAATTCAGTACTTAATCATTGAAGTTTGGCTGGTTTGCATTGCAGGGCAGTACTATGCTGTTGCTATTGCTATTGCTATTGCTATTGCTATTGCTATTGCTGCTGCTGCTGCTGCTGCTGCTGCTGTTACTCTTATTCTTATGCTTATGCTTATTGAATAAGTGGATAAAAGCCCCAAAATGTAGAATCTGTTGCGAAGAAATGAACTGGGTTTACATTTTTCTTATCCCTTTTGTTCCTCCTTCTCTGTCTCCCCTGTGTGCCTGCAAATGCTGCAAGGATGCCCCCCCTCCCGAGTTCAGGAGAGCCCATTAACTCCCTACTTTCGTCCTTGCCAGCCCCAATCTGGATGGACATAGTGCTTGCCTGCCAAGTGTACTGCAATGTTCTCAGCCTTTACCTAGAATGGTCAGCCTATCCATGCCTTCCATAAATAGAAATCCAGTTACCTTGCCCTTCCCTGGAGCTGGGCATGCAGGCTACTCAGGTTCTGTGCCTGCGCACATAGCAATAGAAGAAGAAGAAGAAGAAGAAGAAGAAGAAGAAGAAGAAGAAGAAGAAGAAGAAGAGTAGTAGTAGTAGTAGTAGTAGTAGTAGTAGTAGTTTGGATTTGATATCCCGCTTTATCACTACCCTAGGGAGTCTCAAAGCGGCTAATAATCTCCTCCCCCCCCCCCAACACACACTCTGTGAGGTGAGTGAGCCTGAGAGAAGCAAACCCGGTTCACCAGATTAAGAGACCACTGCTCTTAATACCAGGGAGTCATGGGACTGCTGGGCTCACACCTAGGAGGTGCCTGTAGACCATCCCATACATGCAGTGTCTGCATGTCTAGCAATGCATTTGATGGATCCAAGGGGTTCTGTTGAGCCGTAGGGAGATCTTGCCTCCATATTGCCACCACAAAAACTCAGAACATGGCCAGCATGCAGAGGTGCTCACCATTTCTTTATTTCCCTGTATGCCAGTGTGGAAGAGTGGTCACAGTGTGAGACTAGGACCTGGGAGATCAGAGTTCCAATCCCACCCAGCTATAAAGCTCTCTGGGTGACCTAGGGGCAAGGACTGCCTCTTAGCCTAACCTACCTAACAGGGTGGTTGTGGGGATTAAATGAGAAGGGGGAGAACCATGCCTCGGCTGAGCAGAGGGCATGAAATCATCCTCATTCCTTCTCTTCTCTTTCTGGGTTAGAAAGCTTCTGTGGGTGACCCTCCTTAGCTTACGAATAATCAGCTGCAGGTGGGATAGTAGCACACCCACCCCTCACCCCAATTCGGCCAGCCTTCCTTCCACGGAAAGAAGCATCTTTGTCACCATGGCAACACAGTCAAGCCTCCCTTTCATGTCAGCTCTTCCTTTCAGGTAATCGGTGGTTCGGCTAATGGGGCAATCACTGCAGGAAAAGCCTCTAAGAGCTCCTGCGATAGATATACGTATGTGTGCATATCTTTACTTTTGGATTTCGGTTTATCACTTTATAGTAGGACTCCCTTGATTTATTTAATTCTTAAGTTCCTTTGGTGTTGGCAGAAATTATCCTAAATATTTAATAAGTAAAGTAATATCTATCAAGCTGGTTTAGCAGAGAGAGAGAGAGAGAGAGAGAGAGAATATCCCACCTCAAAAAACTTACCTCTTACGTCCACTACCTGAACACATCTGGCATCGCTTTTGATGTTTCAGGTGTTTCGCTTTTGCTTTATGTCTGGCTCCACTGCATGTCACACACCTCATCTAAAGGTGCACCACAACAACAACAGAACAGATTACACGATTCTACATAGCTGTCAACTGTCCCTTATTTGGCGGAAAAGTCCCTTATCCCAGCGCCGTGTCCCGCTGCTGTCCCTTATTGATGGATGTCCCTTAAATTTCCCAGGTTTCAAAGGAAGCATCTCCTCTTCCTCCCTCCCTGCCAGCCAGGGAGGAGGGAGGCTCCAACTGGGTTGCTTGGCTGCGTTGCTCACCCAATAAGGAGTCTAAGAATGACTGGGGGTGGAGCTTGCATGCCTTGTGCCAATCAAATCGGCCGCGTTGCCTGGGGACTCGTCTTTGCTCAGCGCTTCCCAGCGGAGAGGTGACAGTGGTTTCCCTTGCTGCATCCCCTTTGCCGGGTTGCTGTGCTGTGGGAACCACCGCTTGAGGCTTCGTTTGGCTGCTGGATGGGCTTTCTGCCTTTGGCTCGGAGGGGCTCAGAAGTTGAACATACCTGTGCTCGGAAAATCCCTTATTTTGGCTGCTGATCCCTTATTTTCAAGGCTGCTGGTCCCTTATTTTCAAATCTGTAAGTTGATAGCTATGCGATTCTAGAAGTAACAGCTTTTCCCCAAATGTCAGAAATGTCTGCCTGAACATGCCATTCCCCAACACATTTGGTATTTTTAAGTATGCAAGGCACTGCTTTCCTTCTGGTGTATATATGGATTTTTCAACACAGATTACAACATGAAATGACTAAACAGGATTGCTGTACAAGTGGCACAAGTGAGAACACAGAAGAAAGAAGGAATTGAACTGGAGAGGACACAGCCAATACTCACTCTTCCGGCACCATGACACCCACTGCATTTGTATCGGCCACGACCATGACACTTGTGGCATTCCTGAAATATAAATGGTGCACAAATACAGATTTCTGCCAAGTATTTCCAGCAATTGCATGCCATTGTCTTAAACAAAATGAATGGTGGTGCCTTAACTGGGGAAGCAGAACAGTGCAATCCTATGCATGTCTACTCAGAGGTAAGTCTCATTTAGTTCAAGGGAATGACTGTGGCAGCCTAACTGAACTACCAAGGGCAACAGAATTTTTTTACCTACAGCAAATGAAAGCAAAGGGTATGTAAATGAAAACCACCTACAAAATATTAACCATCACAGAGCTGTGTGATAAAGCAGATCAAGAAACCAGCATAACTGAGGTATAATAATGTGACTTAATGCTTGATTTTCAACCCATGATTGACAAATTACCTTTACTAAAGAAGAGTGAGGAATGCGAAACTTTTTTGTATCTTCCTGAAACATCTGTGGAACTTGGACTTTAATATCCCATGGTTGAGGAGATGCGCCATTTTGTGGCCCATCTACCAAAATATCTGATAGAAAGAAACAACATAAACACAATATTTTAGCAAGCCTAGAGACCATAATCCAAACCCAAACACCACTTAAGCCCATTGAAATCAAATAGTAGATGGAACAGGGAAACCTCTGCTTTGTTTACAGGGGGTCCTGTTTTGCTTCGCCCTGATCAGCATATTGCTGCTTACTCGTCTTATTATAATTAGAAGGAATACTAGAATTATTTTGTAAAAATGTTGCTTAATATGAATAAAAATTGAGTACCATGTGTATATATATAGTTCCGCATTTTAGATCCTTGATTAATATATTCATTGAACTAAATTATCTAAAGAGTTCTCATTTGAAATAGATAAGACAGCTAGCTATTCAATATCTATCTTTTTTCCATGCCGAGTTAGATTTGTCTAGTGGACCCAAGATCCAGATATAATGTTCAGGTTTTCTAGGGGTTCATCAAGTTGTGCAGAGATTATCTGTGCAGTTTCTTTGTCCAGACTGCTCCTTTGGATCAATAAGTGAATTCATTCTTTCGAGGGATGTCAGTCTGAGCTCCTTGACAGGCACTGAGGTATTTCACACATTGCAAGAAGTTTCTAGAGAAGAGTTGCCTTTTTGAATAGCAATAATGGCTGCCTCCAGCTACCCAAAGACATCACAAAGCCCCCACAAACTGGGGAGGGGGATGAAGTTAGTAAAGAGAACCTTTCAGCTCTCTTCAGCAACTCTCAGCTGCTTTGTACAACAGGCCATGCCAATCACTTTAGTAGGAGTTTATTACTTTTCCAGGAAAGCCATTACACTGCCCCTTCATAATACTGATAGTACAAGCAACCTTTTTTCTTTTAGCTTTGGGTTCTTTTATGAGCCCATGATAACTTGAAGAAAAGGCCTTTTCCTAAAGTAAGTGGGAACTTTTCTGTGCTGAGTCAAAGTTCAAATGATCTGACAATCCTATGAAGCAGTGCTTTTTTCTAAAAAAAAAAAATGCTTAGGGTTACTCTCATTTTGACTCAAGAAAATCACCGTTTTATAGTTCAAATCGGGAAAAATAAATACAGTAAATGGACAAAAGTACAGATATTCACAAAATGGACAAAAGTACAGATATTCACAAAATGTTTAGGGGTATGCGTACCCCTGCATACCTCCAGGAAAAAAGCACTGATATGAAGGAACATATTATGCACAAAATGAACAAAAACTGAAGGCTTTATGAAATGTTAGTGGCATGGACGCAATCTATTTGAGAGGCAAGAATCATCAGCTTCTGAAATATTTAGAGATATATTGATTGGCATATGAGATACCAGTTTCCCTTTGCCCCCTGTTGATTATTTTGGAAGTGTTAACAGCATTCAGACTGTCTGTTAAATTTCTGGTGTCAAAGGGCAGGACTCATCTAACTTCTGAAGTAGACATGTATACCACTGTACTGTAAGTTGTGCAGTGAATTCTTAAAGCGTGCCCGAACATCAGCTCCCGCACAGCAGGATATCTGTACAGTGGTACCTCAGGTTACAAACTTAATTTGTTCTGGAGGTCCGTTCTTAACCCGAAACCCTTCTTAACCTGAGGCATGCTTTCGCTAATGGGCCTCCGGCTGCCGCAGTGCCACCATCCTGGGGCAAAGTTTGCAACCTGGAGCAACTACTTCTGGGTTAGCGGAGTTGGTAACCCGAAGCGTTTGTAACCCAAGGTACCACTGTATAAGCTTCTCTGCAAAGTTATCACGTTTTGCATTTGCCATTGGGGGAGGGGATTGCTTAACATTCACTTCCCACTTATTCTGCAAACAGTAAATTTTAGGGAGTACCTGATCTCACATGAACCCTTCACAGGAAAAAAACACACCCTGGTTGCTAGGAAGAATGGAAAGGCGAAGTATGGAAATTCCAAGGACTACTAGAAAGCAAGACAGATGCAGGAAAAGTGCACTAAATCGGGTCCTCCCTAAAAGAGAGCATGTGTTGTGGTGAGACCTGGCAACCAAACCCTGTGCTGTGGGTGGGTACGTTTGGATAGCCACAGCACCCAGTTGGTAGGTCCCTTGATGCTGGGTTTAATCAGGCCAATGGGACTCAGCCTAAACGGATCAAGGGACCCAGAGCTTCCTCTTTCGGTTTGTGCATCTCCCTACTTTCAGGGCTTGTTGTGTTTGACCTTGCTATGCCGTCTTGTGTCGTCTGTCGTTGGGACTGGGGCAAGGCAGGAATTTCCCCACTTGGCTGATTGGCTGTTGCCATTTGGGTTTCACCTGCCACATAGCAAATCATCACAACTTGTAAGGTTGCGGATAGGCTCTGGTTCAGGTGATAGGGATGGGGGAACACTCTCACCATCCCTGTATGAAGGGTATTCTGTTAAAGCAGGGGTCTGCAACCCGCGGCTCCGGAGCCGCATGTGGCTCTTTTACACCTTTGCCGCGGCTCCGGGGCGGATACTAGCGAGGGGAGGAGGCGCATTGTGCGCCCCGAGACTCCCCACTGTGGCGGGCGCTGTACTGGCTGTGACGTCGCATGGGGGCAGTGCGTGCATTAGTCACGCACCGTCCCGACGTCACCTTCCCGCCCGCTGTCAGATTGCGGCTCCGGAGATATATTTGTTTTAAATGTCGCAATGGTTTTGCGGCTCCCAGGTTTTTTTTCCTTCGGAAACGGGTCCAAGTGGCTCTTTTTGTCTTAAAGGTTGCAGACCCCTGTGTTAAAGGAATCCAGGGACTCAATGGTTTGGTCAACCCCTGAGGGGGTTGTGCCCGTGCCTGAGTCCAGGGGGACATTTGGTTGGTGGACATAGCCTGTTCCCGACTTTCCGCTTATCCAGGTGTCCGCCCTAGGCTGACCTATGCTGGTGCCCTGGGTCAGCGCTGCCTGCAAGGGTGCAGGGAATTAGTTGAACCAGAGCCTATGCAACCACTCACTTGCTGTAATCAATAAAGTTGTGGCCTAAATTCTGCCAAAAACCAAACCAAAATTTGAGTCTTGTCTGAATTTATTTAAGGGGAAGGTTTAAAGGTCTGAACACGCAAAGGGAAGAGGAAAACACAAGCTCTTTAGGAACCCAGGGGTTCCTGTTGCCTGGTGTTCACACACCTCACTCATCAATGACAGCTCTGACTTCGCCCATTGGCTGAAAACACTGACAGGTAGAAGCAACCAGGCTCACTTATTTCCAGAAATCACTTAGAAGGAGAATTGCACATTTTGCTTCATAGCTTTATTTCTAGGAATTCCTTTTTAAAAGGAAAAAAAAAAAGAAATCCCTGAGTCTGCCTCCCAAGCTTGAGGGCACCACTGAAGCCCTTTGAAAAACCACAGCCTAGTGTGTGTATTTTTCTGCAAGGAATTCTCCCTTAATTGCATGCATTTTGTATGTTATTTTCATTTTTTCACTATTATGCACATTTCTGTGCACATTCTTTTACTGGAGAATTACATTACAAATAGTTTGGATTTTGAAGGAGAAGTTGTTTTGATTCATATATTGATTCTGTGGGTGTGGTAGGTTCGCTTAAAGTGTGAACAAATTATTCTGATTTCATGGACAGGTGTTACAGGGAATCAGCCATCCACGTGGCTGTGTGCTCACTATCAGTTATGACAGAATGGCTGTAAGTAAAATGAAGCTAGATTTTTTAGGGCTCTGTACAAAGCATGATTAGGTGACAAATTACATTGGATTACAGTGACACAGCTGCAATCAAAATGGATGATTCACTATTCATGAAAATTACTCACTGGCATAAGGC
This sequence comes from Podarcis vaucheri, assembly GCF_965113315.1. NCBI lineage: Eukaryota > Metazoa > Chordata > Lepidosauria > Squamata > Lacertidae > Podarcis > Podarcis vaucheri. Next base: position 95,317,368 of record NC_138760.1, on the reverse strand, counting down.
TCAAAAGTCCATTCGCATAATCTTGTTTCAGTAAAGGTTTCTAGCCGATACTGTGGAGAAATAAATATTGTAATTAAATGCAATTACTAGAAACTGTAATTATCACTGAAAGTAAATAGGAAATATTTTGTTCACTTTAAGCCCTGTTCAGCAAGTAGAGTTGTCTGGGGACATTTTGAGATGGTAGTCTGTGATGGACCAGTGGCCATGCCATGCCATCCCACATCTCCTGAAAGTAATTGAACAAGGAGCAAATCTCTCCCCACCTCTCTGCTTCATTGCCCTCCTGTTCCTCATATTCTTAGTCATCTCACAACACTAAAGTAATCTCAGCCTCTCACAAACCAAATTTGGCATGTTCAGCTTGTACCACTGGTCACCAAGACTCATGTACATGAACCAGTTTTTATTTATGAGACTTAAGTCTCGGCAAGAGTGGCCCACCCATGAGGCAAAATGAGGTGGCTGCCTCAGCAGCAGGATCCACCGAGTGGCAGATCCAGTCTGCAAGGACTGCGTCACCTGCCACAGTGCTAGAGACAGCTGCAGCTCCTTGAAGGCCACATCTACCACCTCCTTCACAGCCTCCCCCCGCCGCCCTAATGTTTCCTCCACAATGGCCTCTCAGTGAATAGGAGGCACTGCTGGTCTTCTCCCAAACCCTGTTCCCAATGTTGATCTTTATTTTTCCCCTTGTTCTGATGTAGATATTCACTCCCCTTTTCTTCCCTGGTGGGGGGTCATGGACTGGCTGGATGCAGAGGAATGGTGGGAGGCACCAGCTGGGGAACCCCAGGGGAAGAAGGCTCAGAGCTGGAGGATTTGTGGTGGGACGATGACGAGTGGTAAGAGGGAGCAGACTGGGAGGAGGTTGTATCGGAAGCTGAAGAGGTAACAGGACTTAGTGAGCAGGAAGAGGTTGTGGTAGAGCACTGTTCAGACTCAGAGATGGCAGCAGGGGCTGGAGGGAGTGGGGCCAAGAGGTGGAGAGGCCTGCTGCAGAAGAAGCCAGGGAGTCTCCCCTCCTCCTGCGTCCAGCTCCCCTTCCCCCTGGGATTCTAGAACACACTGAGAAATGAAAAGGCCAGAGCAGAGGGTGGTTGTGCCCAGACGCAGCTTGGAGAGGAAGAGTCCTAGTCAGCACTAGAAAGGTGGGGACTTTCCGCCCTCGCAACTGCTTCATCAGGGCAAGAGGTCCAGGAAAGGGTTGCTGAGACCACTGGGCTGGAGCTGCAATTTGTTTCCTTGAATAAAGAGTCACTGGCCTTGGTTGATTTATTGTTTTATTGCTGACCTACAACTGACTCCATAGGGACGCGGGTGGCACTGTGGGTTAAACCACAGAGCCTAGGGCTTGCTGATCAGAAGGTTGGAGGTTCGAATCCCCGCGACGGGGTGAGCTCCCGTTGCTCGGTTCCTGCTGCTGCCAACCTAGCAGTTTGAAAGCACGTCAAAGTATAAGTAGATAAATAGGTACCACTCCGGCAGGAAGGTAAACAGTGTTTCCGTTCACTGCTCTGGTTCGCCAGAAGCAGCTTAGTGATGCTGGCCACATGACCTGGAAGCTGTACGCCAGCTCCATCGGCCAATAAAGCGAGATGAGCGCCGCAACCCCAGAGTTGTCCATGACAGGGGTCCCTTTATCTTTACCTTTACAACTGACTCCAACTGACTTTACATCCTGACACAGGGTGAGGGGCACCATTTTGTGGTTCGCCCCCGGTGCCAAAATGCCTTGGGCCCGTCCTGGCCCTCGGGTATATGAAATAATCATTAAGAGGTTGCAGCAGTGGGGGCAGGGTGGGGCAGCAGTGCTTACCTGGCCTCCTGGCAGCACAATTGCTCCTGCTTACCAAGAGGGAGAGTGGGAGGATCAAGATGCCAGGGTGGCTGGAGCTGTGCAAACACATCAATGGAGCCAGCATGTTGTTCCTGCGGGTGCATTTGCACAGACTTCCCCACCGCCTTGCCCCTCCCACTCCCATTCCAGGCAAGCAAAAGCAATTCTGCTGCCAGGTGAGGTAAGCAACACCCTGCCCCACCCTCTGCTCCTGGAAGCATGCCTCTGAGCAAATGCAGACTGAATAACCTGCACACTGAAGATTAAAGGGAAGAGACCTCAGTGGAGAGCATGTGCCTGGTAAATATTTTTAGCTATGAGATGCTGCTAAAGTCCCACTGAAATCAATCAGACGGATTGGAGTGCTTACCTATCTGCATCAAGCCACTTCCCTCCCCTAACTCTTGTCTAATTTACACCTGTTGGAAGCGCATCTGGGGATACTCACCCTGTACAATGTTTGCGGCTTCAGTTCCTGAATGACAAGCTCTCCTGCAGCTCTGTTGCCATAGCAACATTTGGAATTGACAAAGCTGAAGAGCGCATTTCTGGCCATGTCATCTGTCATTCTTGGGATCCTGTGGATTAACGGCACAGCACACACTCATTTCTAAACCATACATAAATGAATTTAATACCCGTAGCAGTCGTTCAGGAGCTCCAAAAATGCAAACATGGAATGAAGAAGTGAATGGCAATCACATCTCTTGGTGCGATACACGGCCTCTATGACGTTGCCGTCAGGGCTCTCTCAGTGTCCATAACACAATAATGAATGGGTGGGGAATAAAAATCACTGCCAGCCTCAAGTTAACCAAAACAAATTATTAAATAACATGCCTGTTCTTATCTAATATTCTTGTGCTCTAGGCTGGTTGCGGTTTCCTTATCTCTGTCAAATTATATTGATATGCCTTTTCTCGACAGCCCCGTTCTAAAGATTACAGGCAGCGCAAAACCTCTGAAACACACAGACACGTATAATCTTGCTCCTTTTATGTAGAGGCAAATGGATCCTAACGATGGAGTTTTGAAAGCCCCATCCATTCTCAGCAGCTGGTTCTGTGCACTTTGCTCAAAACAGGGCCATCACACAAACCACCTGACCATTGCTGCCTGGAACAAAATGACTAGAGGCAAACAGCATGGGCTTAATGTAGTGGCTGGGGGAGAGGAGTGGCTGACTCTATGGAGTAGCAAGTTCCTGGTGCAAACATGCCCACTGTGGTCCATGGCCAGTGTGGTGTGGTGGTTAAGAGCGGTAGTCACATAATCTGGGTAACCAGGTTCGCGTCTCTGCTCCTCCACATGCAGCTGCTGGGTGACCTTGGGCCAGTCACACTTCTGTGAAGTCTCTCAGCCCCACTCACCTCACAGAGTGTTTGTTGTGGGGGAGGAAGGGAAAGGAGATTGTTAGCCGCTTTGAGACTCCTGAAGGGGAGTGAAAGGCGGGATATCAAATCCAAACTCTTCTTCTTCTTCTTCTTCCATTAGGGCAAATTGGGTGCTGCCCCACTAACCTCAGTCTGCCTTAAGCCAGCATCCCAAATGCCTGCCCCCCTTTTTTATTACAACTAGCCTAGGGGTGGCCCTGGCTATCAACTTCCTCCTGCTTAGCTTCCACTTCATCCTTTTAGAGATCAGCAGTTTAGAGGGTGGGAATGAAACAAGGAAAACCTGTAATTGCCTTTGCATTGCAGGGGTTTGGACTAGTTGACCCTTGGGGTCCCTTCCAACTCTACGATTCTATGATTTTATGACACTAGCTACTGTTGGCCGGCCAGTCTTCTGCCCTAACCATCTCAACAGGCACCAGCCACCAAAGAATTTTTGTTTGGCCCAATCCTGTAGGCTCAGGAGATTCAGTCTGTGGGTACTTGCACCTTTTTTGCAGGGCGTGGGGTGTGATTCATACCAGTGCTAGGACCTTAGAAAGGCAGCTTTCCAAGACAAGGAAAATAAACAAACATTTCTCACCTGCATTGCAGAAACACTGGGTTGTTTCTCTGTTCGCTAAACTTTTGCATTACCTCTGGAGGCGGAACTAATTTTTTTCTGCCTAGATGGGAGAATTTAAAGAAGAATTAGTCTTCATCGTCAATGATTTCCTGGTGCTGACAAAGCGGGTGGGGTGGGATAACAGTGAAAACCTGAAAGCTAAGGAAAATCCCCCATAGAGCTGATGCGAAGAAGAAGAGCCCCATGGACTGCAAGAAGTCCCATGGACTGCAAGAAGATCAAACTTATCCATTCTGAAGGAAATCAGCCCTGAGTGCTCACTGGAAGGACAGATCCTGAAGCTGAGGCTCCAATACTTTGGCCACCTCATAAGAAGAGAAGACTCCCTGGAAAAGACCCTGATGTTGGGAAAGATGGAGGGCACAAGGAGAATGGGACAACAGAGGACATGATGGTTGGATAGTGTTCTCGAAGCTACCAGCATGAGTCTGACCAAACTGCGGGAGACAGAGGAAGACAGGAGTGCCTGGCGTGCTCTGGTCCATGGGGTCACGAAGAGTTGGACACAACTAAATGACTTAATAATAATAATAATAATAATAATAATTCTCATCATTCTGCTTTCTATCTTCTGGCCATTGGCAACTAAATGAACTAGGGAAACATATGAAAAGACATTGATACACATTTTTAACTGTTGTAATTAACATGCAGCATCTATCTGTCAAATATATATTCTGTCTGAAAATGGAATCCCACCTTTCTCTAGTTCTTATGGCTGATAGTCAGTGAAAGGGTTTTCTGCACAGATTCTCAGCTAGGTGAGTTCTATTGGCCATGGTTACAGATGTGCTATGGAGGCAGCCTTGGGTACTTCCATCATACAGTGCCAGCCCAAGACATTCCGCGGTAGCAAGTGGAAACTTACATTGCATTACAGTGGTACCTCTGGTTACAGACACTTCAGGTTACAGACTCCGCTAACCCAGAAATAGTACCTCAGGTTAAGAACTTTGCTTCAGGGTGAGAACAGAAATTGTGCTCCAGCGGCACGGCAGCAGCAGGATGCCCTATGAGGGTTTCAGGTTAAGAACAGTTTCAGGTTAAGAACGGACCTCCGGAACGAATTAAGTACTTAGCCCGAGGTACCACTGTATAACGTATTGTTCTTTGGCAGTAATGCATCGATTGGGTTGGATCCAGACTAGTTCTAGGGAGAACTCTTCTCTGTTTGAGGGAGCAGATCGTTGCTGCTGATTCTGCATTGCAAAACTCAGGATCCCCTGAAAACCTGCTCCAGAGGATTGGGGGACCTTCAGGAACAGCGGAAAGTTGCCCTGCCTTTCCTTCAGTGGGACCCTCCCTTTCATGAATGGAAGGAGCCTCCATTTGCAAGAGGGCAAGTCTGAATCCATCCCCAAAGTCTTTAGGCTGAGATTCTATTGTTTGTTTATTTGCTTATTTATTTAATTTACTTGTCGCATTTTTTGCCACTGCAGCTCAAAGTGGCTTACAATATTTTAAAGCGACTTAACAATATTTTTCTAGGGGGGCCCTGATGTCAGTGCATACTTACCAAGATCTCGGAAAGTCCACTCATAATGACCCAGTGGCTCTAACAGATCTGCAGGAGGTGCTAAAGGACTTTCAGGCTCTGATTCCAGTTCCAGGGTAGCTGTTTTAGACATAAATATGAGTGGAATATTTGGTCAGATTATCGTGTATTTTGGGTTTCTTTTTTGTATAATCATATGTTCTGAATTCTATGGTCTCAGACTTTATTTTTTAGCAACAGTCATTGCCTTTTTAATGCAAGAGTTTAGAATTGCCCGAAAGTAATCTTAGGGCACCAGATGTTTCTTTGATTCATGTGCTCTTCTAAAAATATGCCCTTTGCTGAGCTGTAACAATAGGTGCTCATGATTCCTAATGCAGAAACAATGCACTCAGTAACCATCACGCTAGAGTGCTTTGTGCCATTTTGAAGGTCCATACAAGAATATATATATACATGCAGAAGCTCCAGGAAATGCCACTTGCTAACAATGTACAATTCTAACACTGGGGAAAGTGACTTGATGACATCATTCATCAATTTGATAAAGTGGACCTTTCTGCTGAAAGCATTCACAATTATTCACTAGGACAAAAATAATCTCTCTATTCTTCTACGTACAAAAAAAAAAATAAGATGATACACCAGTCCATTTCTCTTGCTTTAATACAATACTGTGGTCTAGAGGTAGAGGGCAAAAAAAGAATTGATCCGGACACAAGCAATTTCTAGGTTCCTTTATTACAGATGATCTCACTAGACCAGTGGTACCTTTTGACACCAACACCCATCACCCCTTGCTCATGTTGACTGCAGCTGATGGAGTCCATCAACATCTGGAGGGAACTGCAATAGCTACGCTTGCCCTAGGCTAGAGAACACAAGTAGGTTATGCTGCGGGAGGTTTTGATACCTTAAAAAAAAGAACCCAAAACCTTTAATCAAATCAATTTTTCCCTTGCTTAAAAAAAAAATGTGGACTCAGAACTGCTTCCAGGTTTTCTGAGTCCAGCAGGGCAAGAGGGAGCTAGTAGCCTATCTCGTTTCCAGAATCTGTTTAGAAAAGGCCTGCGCTACTTCAGCAGTATTGGTACTGAAAGTCCCTAGTAATGAACTGTGGTCTGTCAAATGCTCATCAAGGGACTGTAGTACTATCCAACACATACCAAGATTTATGAGCTCTTTGGTGGAAATGGTCAAGCTGGAGTCTATACAGAAATTTAACTGAGAAGCCACATCTCCCCTCCATAGCCATTTGACTGCCATAGTTCTCTGATGAGGTTGTCCTGGTGGTGCTTCATAGTCCTGCCATCCATCTTTAGTGTGGTGGCACAAGTTTTCTCAAAAGCCTTCAGTGGCTCAGGACCACAATACCTCCAAGACCGGCTCTCCCCATATGAACCACCCCAGACCCTGCAATCGTCATCTGAGGCTCTTCTTTGCGTGCCCCTTCCATGGGAAGTCCAGAGGGTGGTAACGCAATCATACTTCTTACCTCCAAAGGAATGTGGCTTTGCAAAACCAACAGGCCAGATTCTGTGCACCTGAGAATGATGTTTGGCTTATGGATATCCTGGCTGATTTGACATGTTGCTTGTGAGTAGATTGGCGGCGAGCCAGAATTTGGACCAGCTCGTGTGGCAGGTAAGGCATTGAGTAAAAGCCTTAGTTCTGGTCGGAGAGAAGGTGGTAAGCCTCTGCCTGTCCCTCCAAGGGAATGGGGTATCCTCTTAAAGGGACCTTGGAGGAGGTGCTTCTGTCCAGACACCTGGGCAAGGGCAAGGGCCATAGCACGTCTTGAGCCGGCGATCCTGGCATAGTAGCACCTATTTGATGTATGTCATAGGACCTCCTTGGCACTGTTTCGACCCCTTGGTCTACCATTCAGCAAACCATATCAGTTACAACCCAATGCCTATGCCAAGCCCTTAACATCTGTAATAAATAAAGTGGTGGCCTAATTTGAACCATACGGTGTTGGCAATCATGAGTGATCTTTCAGTCATTGGTACTCAGGCTCACAACACCTGTGCATGCAAGGGCCTTTCTGCAATGGCTTCCCATTTGTGGAATGCTCTCCCCAGGGAGGCTTGCCTAGGGCCATCATTCTATGTCTTCAGGCACCAGGTAAATACTTTCCTTTATAACCAAGCCTTTAGTTTTTAACCATCAGTGGCCTTTCAGAAGGGGGTGGGATGTATTTCCTCCCCTATTAGTTTTAATGTATCTGGGGGTGGGGGTTGTCTGTTTGGTTGGTTGTAAGTCACTTTGGGCTGGGCAGGATAAAGCAACTAACAAATTCAATTAACAACAGCAACAACAACAACACTTTCCCCCTGGAAATTAGGCATGTGCTGACAGTTACCTATTTACCGTGAATGCTAAATGCCATCCCACCCCCACCCCCCGCCACCCAGCATTTCCTTGATTAATTTTACTGATCTACCCTACTGATAACCACTATGAATGTAAGCTGGTGATGCTGTGTTTTAGATTGATTTTATTTTATTATGTTGTGTATCTGTATTTTTTACAGTGGTACCTCAGGTTACAGACGCTTCAGGTTACAGACACTTCAGGTTACAGACTCCGCTAACCCAGAAATAGTACCTCAGGTTAAGAACTTTGCTTCAGGATGGCACAGTGGCAGCAGGAGGCCCCATTAGCTAAAGTAGTGCTTCAGGTTAAGAACAGTTTCAGGTTAAGAACGGAACTCCGGAACGAATTAAGTTCTTAACCCGAGGTACCACTCTACACCGCTTTGATATTTCTTACATTTAGCAGTGTATATATTTGTTAACTAAATAACCCATTATTCAGACCTGAAGGGTCTCTAGAGTGACCAAAATTGGAGAAGAAAACAACATTAAAACTGCATAGAGAACTTGTAGAACATGAGACACTTAATTTCAGGGTCACTGGTTGGAGCCCTACATTGGCTGAAAGATTCCTGCATTGCAGGGGATTGGACTAGATGACACACATGGACCCTTACAACTCTACAATTCTATGATTTTATGATAACAGTCCATGAATGCTAAAACCACACTATCTAGGCCTGATTTACCATCGGTGAGCCAGCTTTGCAGCCCTCACCTTCATTATCGCCAGGTTTAGTGGGTGCCAATTCCAACATTTAAGCAAAAGAAGATGAACTCAAGTTGTTATTTTTCTTTAAGCCTCCCCTCCCCTCCTTCTACGGTCTTTAACTACTGGTTTGAAGCTGGTTGTATAACAGTGCTCACAAATCTGTCCAGCTTGCCTTGAAAGTTAACTATAGTTTGTAAATGCCATAGTTAAGGTCAATTTAAAAGGAAGAATATGCTCATGTGTGCCAGATATTGGCCCTGAAAATAATGATATAGTAAATAACCAGAAAAAACAAAGTTATAAATAGTTCTTGTTTGTAGTCTGCAACTTGCAGACAGACCTGTTGCTATAGCAATCCAGTTGGAAGTCACAATAGTGTGTAAATACAGCCTCCTTGTTCTAGGTTAGCGGAACAAAGAAGTTGGGTGTGCTTGGACAATGGAAAAGGGTGTATTCACATCTATTCATAATATTCATTTGACCGCAGTTGTGTGATACCTCTGTCAAAACCCATAGAAATAAAGGGTTCATTTCCATTAACTCTGGGTGAAACACATGAAGATATTGAGAGTTGTTGTGCCATTATGCATGTCAATGAAAACTGCCCCCTTCATTATCATTATAAGACATCCAGAGAAAAAAATAAAGAAATGATGTTATGTGCGACAGAGGTACATGTGAACCCAGCTTCAGGCCCATTACAGTCAAGGAGTCTGCGTGGTATAGTGGTTACAGGGTTGGACTAGGACCTGGGTTCAGATCCCCACTTGGCCAAGGAGTTCACCTGGGTGACCTTGGGCCAGTCACTGCCTCTCAGGCTAACCTGCCTAACAGAGTTGTCGTGGGGATTAAATGGTAGGTGGATAACCAAGTATACCATCTTGAGCTCCTGGGAGAAATAATGCAATAATGAATAAATAGTGGAAAATAAAGGAGTGAAATGGCATGTTGCCTAAAGCATACATGTTGCTGAATGCTCTTTTCTGCTTGTTTATATGAAACAGTGTGGGTGTTTGTGTCTTTAAAAATTGTAGCAGTATGGATACAGTTGAACTTACTCTAAAACAATTGCAAGTCAAGCAGTTTGGCAACATTTGCTGCATGGATGAGTGGCTATTAGGGGGGAATGGGATGGAAGAGCTGCAGCAGTGTGGTAGCATCATATGCCCCTCTAGAGAACAGGGGAAAGAGCTGAAAACTTAAGCTATTCAATATGTTGTTTCTCATTCACAATGTTTATAAGACATTCTCAGCATCTTACCAAATGGCACACTCTAAGAAAACAGGACCAGTGAGTTACCAGGAACAATCAGAAACTAAGGTAATCTGCCTGCTGAATTGCCTGCATGTGGGTGTTTGAGCAGGCTCAAAGATGTAGAAGAAGGCATCTCAGAGCAATTCAGAAATTGCCCCAATATCATCTATTCTGATGCTTTGTCAAATTTTCAGGGTTTGTCCCATACATCTTCCTGCATTTAAGGAATGGGGTGAACTTTAGTTATAAATAAAATCATAATCATATCCCCCTGTAAGCAAGTATTTCAAGCACATTGCCCATATAATCCAGCAATATGCATGAGCCACGTCTTCACAGTATTTTCCCCACCCTTCTCAAATCTCTGAGCTGCCATTAATTATACTCTTCTAGTTTTTAAAAAGCAGCTTGTTTCTGGAAGAAGAAACAGCCCAAGGAATATAACCGTGCATGTGTAGCCATTGCAATCTTGCGCACTACCACACAAGATTAAGGCCATTTATTTTCTAGGTGCTGCATGTAAAAAGGCAAATCACATAAATTGTCCCGATCTATAATATTCAGGTCACGCCAGCCATTTCTTTTCTGCAAGAAAAACACCTCCCCATTTCCCACTTAGGACTACTGATTTGATCTGTAATAACTGTAATCTTGCAATAGCTTTTCTGTGTCCGTGATGGATCATCTTTGACAAATACAGCTCAGCCCCAAATTGCACATCCACTTTCATATTCTCCAACATTTCAGAGATGAAAACAGGGACACTCTTGTGTGCTTAATTTACTCTGCAACAGTCTGTCCGGCTCCGGTTTTCAAAATAGGTTATTTTCCTAACAGACCATAATAGAGGTCTATTCTCTTGTTACTGGTATATTTAAGAGTGTTTAATATAATGCTCAATACCACCATTGATCTGTTTGTGCTCATTAGAGAATAGCAGCAATTGGCTATTTTCTTTACTACATTCATCCCCGCCTTCCCTCGAAGCATTTCAAGATGGCGTACAATGGCGCTCCCTAATTGTATTTTTGCAATTACCCTGTGTGGTAGGTTAGACATAGACTTGTTGCCAGTGCTAGTTGAGTAGGTCCACTGATATTAATGGGCCCAAATTATTTCAGTGGACCTACTCTGTGTAGGACTAATGTTGGGTGCAACCCACAGTGACTGACCCTAAGTCATCCAGGGAATTTCATGGCTGAGTGGGGATTTGACCTTTGGGATCTCCAGTCATAGTCCAGCACTAGACGAACCACTATACCACAGTGGGTTTTTAGAGCCCTCCTCACCTGAATAGTTTCAGAGGGAGAAGAAGGAAGGAAGGAAGGAAATTGGCACTTTCTGTCTATATACAGTGGTACCTCAGGTTAAGTACTTAATTCGTTCCGGAGGTCCATTTTTAACCTGAAACTGTTCTTAACCTGAAGCACCACTTTAGATAATGGGGCCTCCCGCTGATGTCGTGCCTCCGGAGCCCAATTTCTGTTCTCATCCTGAAGCAAAATTATTAACCTGAAGCACTATTTCTGGGTTAGTGGAGTCTGTAACCTGAAGCGTATGTAACCTGAAATGTATGTAACCCGAGGTACCACTGTATAATGCTTGGACACTGGTATCATGACGAATCTGCCAGTTCCCACTCAGAGATTTAAATTCTGGAATCCCATGGGAGGGATTAAAACCTGTGGGTTGGCCACTTTAATAATTTACACTAACAAAATATGGTCCTGTACTATATCCCAGGAGACAAAACACAGGCAGTCTTTTTACCAGGGCAGAGTACCGGTAAACATGGTCTTTTATGTATTCATAGATGTGTAAAGGGACAAGATGAAACAAGATTCCCCTTAGAAGAGGGATCAGTTTTAAATTGAATGGAATAAGGCATTTATACTTCTTTAAGTACACTAGGAAATTGCTTTCTTTTGTTTCTTTCTCAGAAAAAGCCTCTGAAGCAGAGGAAAATGGAGCCTTTAAACCAAGTTCTCAACTAGATCTTAACTATATGTATGAAGCTGCTGAATGATATCCCCTTGGACAGAAATACCAACTCTTTCTTAAACAACCATTTAATGTCAGCATCAAAATAACCAGTGCATTCATTTACTAGCAATGGGATTTGGTTATTAAGCCTCCTTGTAAAGGGCTATTTGACAACCTTCTGCAAAACAAGAGCAGGAGGTAGCTTTAGATGATGCTTCTGTTAATTACACATCATTCCCTTATGGGTTAGAGAAATGACCATTAAGCCCAAATCGCCTTCTATGGACTCTTGCTGTCAGAAAGTGCAAAGCAACCGCAAGGCAGAATTCAAAGGTTAGTGAAAAGTCAATGAATGGCTCCAACTCAAATAGAAATCCAGGGAAACCATGCACCAGGCTTTCAACCAGATATCAATATTATTCTACCTGCTCTCCCATTTCTGAAAGAAATTGCAACTAGCCAACTTTTCATCAGGTTGTACTAGAAAACTTGCATTTATTTACCACAAGCCACACACTGTACTTCAAAGCCGAGTCTAAGGCTATGAACACACCATACATCAAAAACAAATTTCCCCATTCTCCAGAGAACCCTGGGACCTGTAGTTTACCCCTAACTGAGCTACAGTTCCCAGCATGCTTAGCAAACTACAATTCCCAAGATTCTTGTGGGGGGAGCTTTAAATGTACAGTGTGTACAGCCGCTGATTTTGAAGAACGACTTCCCAGAACAAAGCATGCTTTCAGACAAATTGCCTGCTTTTGCAAGGCATACTGAACAGTGTGACTTTGTTTACTTACTGTCTTCGTCTCCGTTCTGTCCCTGATCCATTCTCATGGTGCAGGATGAAGTCTCTGAGTCCCACTCCAACAATTTCCACATATATTGTTTACTGAGGATTCTGTGTTAGGAGCAGATAAAAATCCCATGCACGCCCCTGGAACCACTCCCACTTTATAAAACAATCTGAAGAAAAGTATGTAAAGTGATTCATCAATCTCTGTTGAAATGAAGTCCAGGCTACAAGTTAAGATCTCCCATTGATACCTGCCCCCGATTCTAAAAATACATTATTTCACTGTCTGTTGGATGTGATTGTGGGTAAAAAATTCATCTTTGTACTTTACTCTTTTTCATTCTGCCTAAAACACAGGATGCATACACACTGTACATTAACACACACACACACACACACACACACACACACAAAAGAATCCTGGGAACTGTACTTTATCCCCAAAGGGCTACAATTCCCAGCACCCTTAACAAACTACACTTCCCATGATCCTTTGAGAGGGGGAAACAGTGCTTTGAATGTGCATGAAATGCATGGTGTGCATGTAGTCACAGTTTAGATCAATGTCTAATTCATTGCTGCCAAAGGGAGCCTAACACTCTCCTAGTGCTTCTTTAAAGGAATTTTCACAGGTGAGGAATAAACTCAAAAAGGCACCTTTAACCACCCAGAAAGGCACTTTCAAGCTGTCATAAAAAAATACAAATAAAGCAATACTATAATTATAATAAATGTGCTTTAACATTAAATGCGATTTAGGCTCCCTCCAGACAGGGATTCAGCATTGAAATCTACTTACTCAACTATCTCAAACAGGTTGTTGGAAACAGGTTTGTTCTTCAAGTTAGAAAAGGTAAATCCTGATTAAATGGGGGAAATGGGGGCTGGTATTTTGATGCCAACAATGTCGTGTAGATGCTGCTTTAAAAAAATGCACAAAGAGCATACCATTCTCAGTGGTGGCTGGTCCCCATTGGGAGCCCAACAGGAGGTGGCGCTAGAGGCAACGGCAGGCCGAGTTAATGGATTTTAGCTGTCTCCTCCCTTCTGAGTTCAACTAGTGCAACACTAAGGCTAACAGGGTTTCTCAGACATTTTCCAGGAAAATCCGGATGTTTGTTAGCCCATGTCAGCAGTGCTGTTTTTCCTCCCCACTGTATATGGGCAGCATACCCATGTTTTCCCCATTCCCCAATAGCCAATCAGTGGCTCAAACTGCCGGCGAGGAAAGGTTGCAGCATTTGTGACTTTTTAGTTTACAGAAAAGGGAAATAAGAGGCGACATGATAGCCATTTATAGAATTATGCATGGCATGGAGAAAGTAGATAGAGAAAAGTTTTTCTTACCTCTCTCCTAACTCTAGAACTCGAGGACTTTCAATGAAGCTGGCTGGCTTCAAAAGAGGATGAGACAAACTCATGGAAGATACGGCTATCTGTGCCTACTAATCCTGAGGGCTATGTTCAACTTCCATTATCAGAGGCAGTAGCCTTCTGAGTGCTGTTGTGCTCAGGGTCTGCTTGCACATTTCCCACAGGCATCAGGTTGGCCATTGTGAGAACAGGAAGCTGGACTAGATGGGTCTTTGGTCTAACCCAGCAGGGATCTTTTTATGTTCTTATTTTCCTAACATAAACAGTTCTCAGGTGTGTCTTTCTGCTCTTTATAGTGTACTCAAGTCTCTTGATCTTTTTGCGTTCTTTTCCAGCCCTGTGCCTTTGTGAGATGAGGTGACAAGAACTAGGCCCAGCAGTTGTTGATGTCAGCCAAAGTTTGTTTCTGGAAAGCACCCTGGAAGCTCTGCTGAAGTAAATCTTTTGACCAAGCAAACGAGGCAGAGTGGAGCATGATCTTCCCCATTTTGGCACTAACAGGCTAATTACGAAGTTTGTGGTCAGAGCATAGTGAACATAGACAAACAATACTGGAAGTATTCACGCTTCTTATATGTGTGCTAAACTGAAGCAGGTGAGATGGTGCTCAGATTCCACAGTAGACACGTCAAACACAGAGCATTCTTGGAGGAGACTACCCAAGGCAATGTGTGGGAGAATCAATCCAGAAGGCCAAGTTGAAGGAAGCGGCAAGGGAAAGGAGACCGGCAGCAGTTGGGTCCCAAGGAATATCAACATGAACCCTGAAAGCACCAAGGAGCAGAGTGGGAACACTGTAGGAGAGGATACCTTCCCACCTACAAAGCTTTGGCCCACCAAGGGTTAAGAGATAAGGATCTGGCCTTGTGGCCAGAAAATATTTCCCATCCCTGATGTACAGCCTGGTTTACAGTTCAGTTTCTACACCCATTCCCATGTAGGCATAAATGTGGACAAAGTAAGTGATATTGTAAATCTGCATGAATCAGTCCAAGAAAAAGTGTTGCCTGCCTGGTATGTTCCAGTTATACTTGTGGGCGCTCAAGCAACATTTGGTTTCAGTTTGGGATCTTCTTCTCTTCATTAAGGCAGGCTTATTCTGATAAGATATGAGAAACCAAAAAATTCTGTGCTGGAGTCAATAAATTAAACAAGACCACCACCCAAGAATATATAAAAAGGAGGGGAAATTGGGAATCTAAACTGGCTTGCTAATGGCGATAAATTTAAACTGGCAAAAAGAGATGCAATTTCTCATGCTGAAATTGCACCAGAAAAATCACAACAGCCTCCAGCGCACGCAGAGCATTTCAGTAAATAACAGCATCTGGTGCTCGTTGCAGTAGCACTTTGCAGCAGCGTAGCCTAAACTATTCATCACTATTAATATGCATGACTAATATAGTGCTCACAGGGGAGTGATTTGACACTACAATTCATCTTGGTGTTTATCAGATACGAGTCATGAAAATCTCCCCCCCCCATAAATTTTCCCCTACAGAACTGTGATTAACATCTGTTGTAGAAAATTGTATAAAATTAGCACACTTTGGAGCTATGCATTAAAAAGATATGGCACTCTGGTTATATATTCTCCACTTGCTTGCCGTTGCAACGAAAAGTCATCACCTGGGTGTGCTGCTTTGAGCAGGTTGTGCAGAAATGTTGTAAGGGCTCAGGTGCGGGCAATTTGAGTCTGTCTGTTGGACAGAGTGAGTCTGCGCAGCATCATGGAACCTGACAAAAAGAAAGCAGTTTTGCACGCAGCACATAGTTCATCCACGGAATTTGCTTCTGCAAGAGGTAATGATGGCCGCCATGTTGGGTGGCCTTAAAAGAGGTTTAGACAAATTCATGGAGGATAAGGCCTCGAAGGGCTGCTAACCATGATGGCTAGGTTCTGCTTCCACTGTTGAAGGCAGTATGCTTCTGAGTACAGTTGAACTTCGGTTTTCAAGCATCTCGGAAACCGAACGTTTCGGTTTTGGAACGCCGAAAACCCACAATTAATTGCTTCCGTTTCTGAACGTGCTTCGGAAGTTGAACAGCTTCCGAGGCGTGTTTATCAATTCTCTCCATTGACATTTCCAACTACCCATAGCACCTCGGTTGTCGAACGTTTTGGAAGTTGAACAGTCTACCAGAACAGATTATGAAGGACCAGGTGCGCAGCCTGGGAGTCATTTTGAACTCACAGCTGTCCATGGAGGCACAGGTCAAATCTGTGTCCAGGGCAGCTGTTTACCAGCTCCATCTGGTACGCAGGCTGAGACCCTTTCTGCCCGCGGACTGTCTCGCCAGAGTAGTGCATGCTCTGGTTATCTCCCGCTTGGACTACTGCAATGCACTCTACGTGGGGCTACCTTTGAAGGTGACTCGGAAACTACAACTAATCCAGAATGCGGCAGCCAGACTGGTGACTGGGAGCGGCCGCAGAGATCACATAACACCGGTCTTGAAAGACCTACATTGGCTCCCAGTACGTTTCCGAGCACAATTCAAAGTGTTGGTGCAGACCTTTAAAGCCCTAAACGGACTCAGCCCAGTATATCTGAAGGAGCGTCTCCACCCCCATCGTTCTACCCGGACACTGAGGTCCAGCACCGAGGGCCTTCTGGCAGTTCCCTCACTGCAAGAAGCCAAGTTACAGGGAACCAAGCAGAGGGCCTTCTTCGTAGTGGCACCTTCCCTGTGGAACGCCCTCCCACCAGATGTCAAAGAGAACAACAACTACCAGGCTTTTAGAAGACATCTAAGGCAGCCCTCTTTCGGGAAGCTTTTAATGTTTGATGTATTATAGTATTTTAATATTCTTTTGGAAGCCGCCTAGAGTGGCTTGGGAAGCCCAGCCAGATGGGCAGGGTATAAATAAATTATTATTATTATTATTATTATTATTATTATTATTATTATTATTATTATTATTTCGACAACTGAGGTTCCACTGTACCAGTTGTTGCAGACTCCAGGAGGGGTGTCTGTTGTGCTCATGTCCTGCTTGCAGGCTTTCCCCAAACATCTGGTTGGCCACTGTGAGAACAGGGTGCCAGATTAGATGGGCCCTTGGTCTCATCCTGCAGGTTCTCCCTAGATTCTTATTCCAAATTGTTCTCTTATTCATACAGCTTTCTAGTAGTAATGCCTATCATCTCAGTTGCACCGTCCTTTCAAATCCTGACTACCCAGTTATGCTCACATCCTTAAATGCATGCTAATAATGCCTTATACAAAACAGCCTGTAATACTCTGATAACATTGTTATCAATTTATCAGATCCCGAGGGGGAAGAACATATTACGATATTTAATACTTGCAAAGGGAAACACTACAGTTGCACAATAAAATAATATAGCAAAAAATAAAAATAGCTAGGGAAAGAGCCCTGCGTCTTGGAAACATTGGATTGAGAGCTTTATCAAGACAGTGTTGCAATATTTCCTTCTGGAGTGAACTGAGATAACAGTGGCAAATACCAGGCTTGGTACCAGTAAATGGTCTGGTGTACATGATTGTTGTTTGTTCATGTTGCTTTGATATATGGACTACATGTCTAAAGTTTTCAAGTCATAAGGTTCAGGTAAAATGATGCCCCAACTGTTTTAATTATGTCTTTTGTGTTCTCATTTTGTATTTTTATGTTGTGTACCACCACCCTGTGATCTTTGGCAGTAAGCAAATTTAACAAGGAATAATAATAATAATAATAATAATAATAATATCATCATTCCAGTTGGTAGATGTTGTTTATGTCCATTACTTCCATTCAGAACTGTGTCCTGCCTGTTACACAGTCCAATTCCAACTACAATGTCTTGAGAGAATATCATTGTTTGTGATCTACTGACCTTTAACATTGGCAGTCATCCATTGTATCTGTCTACTACTTTAACTACTTATCTTATGTGGGAGCAGTTCCAGCGACCCAAAATCTTGTTAAGAAACTTCCTATTGTTCTAAACTCTCATATGAAAGGCTTGGTCTGCTCAGTGACGTCAGTACAATGCCCCAAGGAGCTGTTCGTTTTCTGTAATTTTGCTCAAGCAAAATTCCTCGTGGAACTTGGCATCTGGCATAGGATCTTGGTTTCAACTTCAGCATGTTTACCTCTTATGACTATGGGTGTGTGCGTGCGCTTGCATGTATACCAGTATACCAGCCTGAGCTTATTTACTCATAGTAGAGTCATAGTACAGCCAATTATTTGCATTACCACAGCTACAATATCATTCTGTCCCTCCTAATGCAACTTCCCACTTCTGCATCCATTTCTCCCTGTCAACCTGTGCTGGAAAAGCAGCTGTGGAGTCCTATGTAGTTTACACAGGTTATTTGTAATCCAGCTCCATTCCTGTCCCTGAATGCTTATTCACATTGTAGTACCACTGTGACAGGACACAACAATACTGCAGAACTGACTAGTGACCTTTATTTGTTTAAGACAGGCTTAAGTGGTCCTAGGGCAAGGACACGATCTGAAGCATTTCATCGGCACTGGAATTTATTATCAAATCCCAGTGAGCTACAATTAAATAAACACATTTTTATTTTGGTCTGGCTTCTTTGCCAATAACATCATCCCCAAAGAAATTAAGCAGGCAGAACTTTGATTTATGTTATTTATTATAAATATATATATATATGGCCTCTGACAGAAACTATTCAAAGGCAACTCAAAAGTTAAAATGAAAATTGCAAATAAGACAAAACTGTGAAATTATTAAAATAGCAGCAGTTAAAAACATGGTAAGAGAGGTGGTAGAGTGCACACTTTGCATGCAAAAAGTCCCAGGTTCGGTTCCTGGCGTCTCCAGGCAGGGCTACGAAAGACTCCTGTCTGACATCCTGGCTGTCAGGGAAGAGACAATATGGAGCTAAAAGCATCAATGGCTGGCCTGAATGGGCTTTCTATGCCATGTTATTTAACTCACAGACAATCTGGATGGCTCTAGGTATGTCTCCCTAGGGAGGCTCTTCCACGGTCTGGGGGCCACAGCACAGAAGGTGCTTTCTCTATTCAAGTCCCCCACCCAGGTGGCAAGAGGACATGGAGAAAGGCCTCTGACAAGGGAATGACTTTTCTGGCTGGTTCACAGAGCAGCAGGAAGATAAGGAGGTGATGGATACTCTGGGATATTTTGGTCCCAGGTGGACAAGGGCTTTCCTGCATCACTTAGTTTCACATCATGCTGGGAGTAGCTTCACTTGACTAACATCTGTATGTCATAAGGTCCTTAAATGTATAAGAGCAGGACCTATATAGAAAATTGGCAGATGTAGCTATAATAGAGGGTTTTTTTCTTAGTAATTAACCCATTGTGAACTAATGAGTATCATGGTTCAGTGGAAATTTCAACGTGGGTTTCCTTGGACTAAGTCCAGCATTCTGACTGCTATACCACATTGTTTTGTGCAAGTATTAGGACAGGGGAGGAACCCACCATTAGGAGACTTGCTCATTATTCCCCTATAGCATAGCATTCCAGCAAATCTGATCAGTTTTGTACGTAATCATTTTCTACGCAATGATGTAAGTTAATTTAAAAACAGAAACAAAATCCAAAGGGTTGCTTAAATGTATTACACCACTTGAGACGTGTTCTTAAATAAAAAAAAGTTTCATCCTGCAGACTCACACTAATTCTTCTCTGGGGTGATCCTGATATTTCTTCAGATAGAATTCCATAATGTAACCCGAGGTACCACTGTAGATGCTAGTTGCCTTAATACTGGTACTTAAATACAGAGGTTGTTGAGCACCAGGTACTGGGGCATTTGATCACAGCTAAGACTCAGTTTTCAAAATATTTTCTCATTGAATTCTATGTTTACAATAACATCAGAGCATGCTATATGGTGGCTTCAGTTATGATCCTTCAGATCCTGCATGGAGAATCTGTGATCCTTGAGGAGCTCCTGGACCACTTCCAAGCAAGCATGGCCAATGGTAAGGGATGGTGGGAGTTGTAATCCAGCAATCCCTGGTGGGCCACAGCTTCTCTGACCTTGCTATAGACCTTGCTAAATGTGGCACTTGTACAATCAGATACTGAAATGGCAGCGAGAGGGGATCTGTTCTAGTATAGGAGACAAATGAAAAATCTGTCCAATGTATCCCTCACTTACCTGACCTTCTTAATTAAGAGGAGGAATGCAAATCACTGCAGAAATTCGTGCAATATGATGCCCAGTGCTGGAATATATTTCATTCTGAACTGCTTATACTTCCACAAGAAGTTTACAGGATGCTTAGCTTGAGGCATCCTAATGCACAACCACAAGAAAGCAAATGCACTGAATCCTCTTTTGTACATTAGAACAAATAGTTTCCTTCATCTCCCTAATTGAAAAGCACAGCCAATGCAGTCATGTATTAGAGACAAATGTCCGGTGTACAGGAATAGCACCCACAAACAACTTTGACTGTGCTGAACTATGGCTGAATCCCTAAATATCATACAGAAAATGTCCTTCAGCAAATAAAATAAAATAAAAATCTGCAAGTTGCTGTGAAGAACAAATAACAGGGAGCAGCTGTGTTGCTGAATGCCGCCAAAACTGTCCTCGTGTCACATGATGGAGCAGCAGCACTTTGCTGGATAGTCTTTGGTATATACTTTATTCTCATTGCCAAAGATGTAGAAGGAATAGACTCTCTCTTTCCATTCATAGTCAACCTTTGTGAGTGGCACCAACTCAACTGTTTGTTTCTGAAAAAAAGAGATATATAATTTACTGAAACACCTGCTCCAAAGAGCAAACAGGGCCGGCCCTACCATTAAACTCCTTCAGGTGGCAGATGCTGAGCAGCAGTGGTAGCAGTCCCCTGGCTGCTCCTTCTAAGCACCCCTGAACACCAGACATTCCCCTGTGTTGGAAGCCACAGTTTGTATGCCACATGGCCTGTTCTCAGTGACCTAAATTAGCTGGCTACTTCAAATGCTGTGGAGGATGCCATCCCATTTCTGGTTTTGTAGTAAGATTAAGCTGCCAGTACAATTGGCTTCTACACATCAAACAGGGAGGATGTTCCATCTTGTCCTTTGCTTCAGGCAGCATAATGTCTTTGCCAGACCTGAGCTCAACTCTGTTTCTTTAGAAGAACTTTTATGCCCTGCCTTTCAGTTTGGAGGGTCATCATTTGTGTAACACTGTAATACCCATAGTTCTAGTATGCTGTGGAATAGTTATTGAATGACTCCATTGTTCATCCCCCAGCTTGTGGTGATGCGTTAAAACTCATATGACTTCACATGAAATTACATTCACTGACAAGCCTATTGTGCAACTGTTCAGGGCCGTGACAATTTTGACCTTATTGATACATACATCACAAGGAAGGAATTTCAGAAAAGCATTATGTGAAAAACTATTTCCTTTTGTTTTGGAATATCTGCCTATTGGTTCTCACAGGTCCCTTCCTCCCCCCCCCCCCTTTTTAAAAGATTTTTTATTGATACAACAAGAAAAAAGAAAAAAACACAAATTCCAAATTACACACAGGAATAGACACATAATTTTCTTAGCAAACAATATAACATATATTGGTCTTAACACTAAAGACCCAACCTCCTGGCTATTCCATATTCCATATTTCAATTTCATATTACTTATTGCCAATACACACTTTTATCATAATTAAACTTATTCTTAATATATCTAATTTCGTGTATCTACCTTACAACTATTACTGAAGTTCCTCGAATGCTGCAACATTTCCCCCTTTTTGTTTTACAAAGGCAGAGGATAAACGAAAACAAAAACTGTTCCCTATTTGCAGTCGCCATACAGTTCACCAGCATGCAACTTCCCTTTTAAGTTTCCTAAAAAGTATTGGGCCCTGGTATAGCCAGCAAAAATATTGCTGAGAGTCTGCCTCTCTAAGTTAAAGTTACATCTCTCCCTCAGAAGTTCAGTAAGGGTGTGTGACCTGGGAGAGGGCATTCTGTGTGGCATCTCCTAGATTGTGGAATTCCCTCCTCACAGAGGTGTATCTGGCACCTTCATTGCATAGCTTCTGATGCATGCTGAAGATTCACCTCTTCACCCTGGCCTCTGAAACATGTGTTTTCAAGACCCACTCTATTCCTACGACTGTAATTCGTTTTAACCATTTCTTGTTCTGATTTTTAAATTGTTGTATCCCCTCCCTGGGACCTGCTGGTGAAGGGTGGGTAAGACATTTAATAAATAATAATGACATAGTAGAATAAAAAGAATAAGAAGAAGTTATGCCAAGTGACTGACAAGAAACAAACCCTAATCCTTTATTACAGGTATCCATTGATTCCATTTTCCACCTACCTGCCTCAGGACTCTGTGCAATCCTTCTGAGGTAAACTGCATATTGTGTTGCGCAATGAATGCTCGGGAATAGTCCTCAACTAATGGCTCTGGGAAATCAACTATGGGAAATACCTAGAGAACGAATAAAATACACGGCTATATTCACATTTGTAAAATGTTGTTAAACTCCCAAGTAAAGCCAAAAAGTGGTGGCGTTGTTGTTTTGGGACAGAGATGAGGAACCTTGGGTCCAGGGGTCAAAAGTCAGCCCTCAGAGCCTCTCTGTCTTACCCATGGGGCTCTTCCCAGTGGCACACCCCTCACCGACGCTGCTTTGCACCTTCCTTGAATTTTTATGATTGGCCCAAGAATGGCCTTGGGCTCTTTAATGCTCCTTGCTTGTCCGCATGGAATACAGTATAGAAGCAGGGCGGATTTAGAGCTGTGCTAGCAGTACACACACACTGGGTGCTGAGCTGAGGGGACACCGTCTGAAAGCCCGAGTCGCTTGGCTTTGGGAAGGTGGTGTTGGGCTCTGATAGAGTCCTAGAATCTTCCTGTCTCCTTCCCAAAGCATAGTTAGTGCTTTCCCAGCTTTGGGAAGGAGGTAGGAGGGCTCTAGGACCCTGCCAACCCCTCGTGCTTCCTTCTCAAAGCCCAGTGACTTGCTTCCCTGCCTTTGGGAAGGCAGTGCAAGGATGGAGGGGGACAAATTTTGGTTTTGTACAGGGCACCATCGTACCCAAATCCACCACTGATAGAAGACAGGGTTTTGCCGCACCAAATACTTCTGTATAAGTGGGAAATTTAACAGGTGCTGCTTCTCCTGCCATTGTGAGCCAAGGAAAATGCACATTGAAAATTCCCTTTCAATATAGCATTCAAATTCACAGTCAGTTGTTCTTTCTGGCAGTATCCTGTGATTGCCCTTATCAATCTTTTTAGGCCCACTTTTGTTTGGAATAGGAGTACCACATCATCTGCATATAGTAGAACTGAGATGGCCATGAACACTTCATTTGTTCTTTTAGAATGGCAATGGCACCCACATGAGAGGTGCCAGAATCCATGCGAGAGGTGCTGGAACCGAGTTCTGGCAAGTGCTGGCTGGGGGAAAAACCCCTGAGTATAGGGCATATAAACACCAAAACCAACCCAAATACTCTTCCTTTGCATGGGACAACAACAAAAAATTAGCAACATAGGAAATTCCCATCAATATTTCCTATTAAAAAAACAAATCCTTCTCACCTTATAGTTTTGATAAACACACATTTAACTGCTTACCTGGAGCTTATATTTAAGCTCCTATTTAAAGTGTTTCCATAACCTGAATGACCTAACTTTCAAAAAATGTTTATGCATTATGTTTGGTATGGTAAAAAGGTAAAGGATGGTTAAGTCCAGTCAAAGGCGACTATGGAGTTGCGGCACGCATCTCGCTTTCAGGCTGAGGGAGCTGGCGTTTGTCCACAGACAGTTTTCCGGGTCATGTGGCCAGCATGACTAAACCGCTACTGGCGCACGGAGGACGAGTGCCAGAGCCCACAGAAACGCAGTTTACCTTCCCGTCGCAGCGGTACCTATTTATCTACTTGCACTGGCACGCTTTCGAACGTCTCAGGGATTCCAACTGCCAAGCTTCCGATCAACGAGCCCAAGAAGCTCTGTAGTTTAGACCACAGTGCCACCCACATCCCTATGTTTACTATATACACTATAGCACCTCCATTATGTGGCTATAGAACTGCACTGCAACATTTAGAGAAGTGAAGGTTTTGAAGGAGGGCTGTGTTTTAGTTCACAGATTATTTCAGAAAGTGTGAATTAGGTAAGTTTAAATGTGAACTGAATTGAATTTATCCCCCATCCCGAGTATATCCACACCCCACAAAAGAAAAACAGCACCCATGTCCCCAGGCTATTTGGTTGAATGTGGCTTACCAAGGAACCTTCATCACTAACAATTTCTTTCCCAGTCACTTCTTGCAAATGGTGAACTGGGAAGCCAGAATTCTTGTCTGCTACATGTTCTAAAACATTGTTCTTCCTGTTGAGAAAACAGAAACGAAGAAGACATATTTGCTTTCTTTTTCAGGCACACGTTCAAGGACAAAGTAGGCTGGGCAAAGCGTAACAGTGCTGACCTCACAACATCCAGCTCCTAGACAGCACTGAAAAGATAAATTAATACAGCAAACCTGCATGTCTTCCCACTGATTGATTTCAGTGAAACTTAGTTCTAGGTAATTGTGTATAACTGCAATCTGAATGAAGGCTTTGCTTGTATCCTGATACCACAATTTCCCACATTGCTTTTGGATGACTCGGAAAATGTGTTTTGCTTAGCAAGGAATTTTGGCTCCAGTGATTTATGATGAGGTGAGATGAAAGTGGAGGGGGGGGGAGAGACTGGTCTGTGTGTGACTTGGTTGCTCGGTCATTTGGAGGTTTTTTTGTTGGCTCTACTAGCATTGCTATGGGAAAAATTCATGGACCACTAGAATAGCCTCGTATTTAACTATTTGTCTGGTCTCTAGACAAGAAATTAGATGCAAGTGAGCAGGGCCAATCAGAAGATGGTAGCATAAGGGCCATTTCCCCTGGGCCTTAAACACAAAGAGAGCCTCAGATTTATACACTAGTTAATCTTTTGGTAGGGCTGCCATACGTCCAGAAATTCCCAGACATTCGAGCCAGGAGGGGGGGGGGAGCTAAAAAATTCTGGCAACACTATTTTTTGGCATTTGATGCACAGGTTTTTTTTTATGAACCTCAGACCATAATGTGTCACACTCAGCTCAGAGCTGCAAATATGAATTGTGATTTGGAAAAAGACACAAAATTGTTAACTGATGTAGATTTTGTCATTTTTAGAGTTTAATAAAATCAATTATAAAATTATTATTTCTGTTTTTACATATATATACATCTTTACATATTTGCTTTCGTAGATTTTCACGGGTACAGGAATGCAGGTTTTGGTGTCTTCGGGTGTCTTCCCGTGTAAGAGTCGGGGTGTCTGTGCGACGTTTCGACGAGGTCTCACTCGTCATCTTCAGGCTGGTGCTTTCGGCTTCTTGTTACTGGAACAGAGCAGAGTCTGGTCTCAACAGTATTTATAGGAACTCAAACACCAGACTCTGCTCTGTTCCAGTAACAAGAAGCCGAAAGCACCAGCCTGAAGATGACGAGTGAGACCTCGTCGAAACGTCGCACAGACACCCCGACTCTTACACGGGAAGACACCCGAAGACACCAAAACCTGCATCTTTACATATATATATATATTTATACATAATATATATATGTTAGAGAAAGGGGGAGAGAGGTTCTCACAGCACAAGATTAAACCATTGATAAACATGTCCTCTTAGCTCAGCTGATTATTATTTTTTTTGGGGGGACCACAATAAAAACTAGTGTTTTTATTATGGTTTGGGGCCCTGAAAGTGGCCTGGACCTCTCTGGAATTCTGGCAGGGCCTGCAGGTGAGTGAGCTGAAGTAGGGACGGATCATCCAGCCCACTTGGTTTTAACGCTGGCTTAGGATAAAGTGAAGCATCTTGCTCCATGGCCAACAAGGAAATATTGTGGGTCTGGCAGAAGACGGATGGAGTTCCCTGTTCCTCATCTACCAGCCCACTTCCCTCCCCTGCTGGCTGTAGAGGAAGACCAGCGGGGAAACCAAGTGGGCTGGTGGGCAAGCGATGGAGAGACCCGTCCCTTCTAGGCAAGCCCACTTGGAAATTTTAAAAATCCTAGCAAGATGCTAATAAAAAAATAACAACAAAACAGTCAAGTAACTTTCTTGGATTTCAAGTCCAGCAGTCTGCATGGTGAAAAAAGGAAAGAAGTGTCAATTGATGTTCTCTGTTGATGTACACTGGGCATTCCTAGCATAAAGCTTAATATAGCAAAAGCTGCAGAAAGTAGGGGTGTGGTAGTGCAGCTGCCTTGCATGCAGAAGGCATCAGGGTCAATCCCTGGCATCTCAAGGAGAAACCTGTGTTTGAAACCCCGGAGAGCCACTGAAAGTCAAAGCAGACAATACTGAACTAGATAGAGTAATGGCCAGATTCCATATACAGTGGTACCTCGCAAGACGAATGCCCCGCAAGACGGAAAACTCACAAAATGAAAGGTTTTTTTGTTTTTTGAGCTGCTTCGCAAGACGATTTTCCCTATGGGCTTGCTTCGCAAGATGGAAACGTCTTGCAAGTTTGTCTCCTTTTTCTTAAAACCGTTAATACAGTTGCGACTTGACTTCGAGGAGCAACTCATAGCACGCGGTGTGGTAGCCTTTTTTGAGGTTTTTAAAGACTTTGGTGATTTTTGAAGCTTTTCCAAAACTTTTCCGACACCGTGCTTCGCAAGACGAAAAAAATCGCAAGACGACAAAACTCGCGGAACGAATTAATTTCGTCTTGCGAGGCACCACTGTAAAGCCGCTGTAAAGATTCCTAGTACTCGGTGATGATCTCTGCTAATACCATGCCAAGGGATCACTCGAAAATGTTCAAGGGTTGTGGCAAGAGCACACCTTCATGGAACTCTTCTTCCTTTGGCTTTTCAACTTACCAAGTTATCGTAAGTTCGGTATGAAATAGCAAGACACCGCTTCCATTGCAACGGTAACACTTCAGCCAGCCATTGCCACGGCAATTGAAGCAACTGCGGAAGAGGAAGGTGGGAAAACAGACACACACAAAAATGGGAAATAGAAAATGCGCACATACTTAACATTTAGAAGCAATATAATTCTTTACTCTGCATATGGCTAGATTTTTCTAAGTTGAATAGTTTTTAACAATTTCATCGTTACTATGGACCAATGGGCACGTTGATACAGATGATCACAGGGGAGGTGAATGAGGCAGAGAGTGCTGAGAACACTGCATGTCCCCCCCCAAAAAAAATCACAATTGATCACAAATTCCCCTTGCTGAAATAACGGGGGGGGGGGAGCCAACTCAATAATCTCCTGCCATGCAACTTACTACAAGTGGTGTAAAGGGAAAGGTAAAGGGACCCCTGACCATTAGGTCCAGTCATGACCGACTGGGGTTGCGGCACTCATCTTGCTTTATTGGCCAAGGGAGCTGGCGTACAGCTTCCGGGTCATGTGGCCAGCATGACTAAGCCGCTTCTGGCGGACCAGAGCAGAGCACCGAAACACTGTTTACCTTCCCGCTGGAGCGGTACCTATTTATCTACTTGCACTTGGATGTGCTTTTGAACTGCTAAGTTGGCAGGAGCAGGGACCAAGCAATGGGAGCTCACCCCGTCAAGGGGATTCGAACCGCTGACCTTCTGATCAGCAAGCCCTAGGCTTTGTGGTTTAACCCACAGCGCCACACACGCCCCTGATACAAGTGGTGTAACTTACCACTTATTTACTTACCGATTCTTTCCTGAACCTGCGCACCACGAGCAGATATGGCTGTCCTCCTGTGAACCAGTCCCACCACAAGCCGAACACTTTTTCTACATTAAAGGACAAAACAAAATAATCAGGCATGCATGTGTGTATATCTTTGAAACTCGCTCTTTCCATTTGGAGAGTTGAGTGCACATTTGCCACATTAAGTAGGTTGTGATTTTACCTACAAACAGAATGCAACAAGTGTGCCTGCAACCAAATGTTGCAGTGTAGCCTCCAGTGAGTGCTCCTGTTCAGGGTTCCACTCTCTCCAAGCTGGGCATGTTTCATAAGAAGAGCCTACTGTATCAGACCAGTGGCTTAGTATCCTGTTCTGAGAGTGGAAGACCAGATGCCTTTGGGAAACCCAAAGCAGGACCAGAGCATGAGAAAACTCTCATTTCCTGTGGTTTCCAGCAAGTACATTATTCATATAATTTAAATAAAAAACAGCTCTTTTACGTTTTGAATCGAAAGTAAATATCAATTGCAAAAAAAACTCCCAGAAATTTCAGAAAAGAATTCGGCAATGTTTCCATCATACAATACCTTGCCAGTTCCTTTACAAGGCTGACACATAGTTTCACCACGTCTTTTGCAGTTTGGACAGTCCTGAAATCAAAGCAAGGAATGCAGTATAACTGAAAATGATTTGGGAAACTTATTCATTCATTCATTTAAGCTGCCCTTCATCATATGATCTCAGCGCGGTTCACAGAATAAAACACAGGATGAAAAACAAGTGCATAAGTAAAGCAAAACAGCAAAACGAAACATCTGCAATGCGGAAGTGTGGGGAAAGTAGACAGGGAGGAGTAGTCTCCCTCTATATATTCTACTATCTATGAAAAAGTCTATGCTTGAATCAACCCAAAATCTTTTCTCTTCTCATGATAGAAATCCCTAAACTACAGTCAACTTGTTCAATGTTATGATCTCGTTTTAGCAAGACATCCTATAGGTGGCTTTATTTAAAGGTGTAATAAAAGGGGGAGAACCCCCAAAGCAGGTTGCAGTAGTCTGCTCTGACTTAAATCTGGCACTTCTGTTTCTTGATATCAACCTTTGGTTTCCACTTTCCACATTAAAAGAAATGACATGGACCAGCAATGCTATAATAAAAGCAATTGTTAGGAGCAATGAGAGTGGCAGGACATGGTTCAGACTGAATC
Source organism: Podarcis vaucheri (assembly GCF_965113315.1). Classification (NCBI taxonomy): domain Eukaryota; kingdom Metazoa; phylum Chordata; class Lepidosauria; order Squamata; family Lacertidae; genus Podarcis; species Podarcis vaucheri. The sequence goes on along the minus strand of NC_138760.1, from coordinate 95,288,639 downwards.
AAGTGCTCAAATATTTCCAGTTTCTTCAGCATGGAGAAACCTATTGAAGTGAGGCATAAGATGTCATTCACATAATGTTACTGAGCACTCACTTACTTTCCGTTGAAATTAAATGGTAGATTTGCACTTCAGCACCAACTTAAGATACATTTATATCAGTTGGACTTACAGCTCACTTAGAGGATGTACCTAGACTATTGGATTTTAGCATGGAGAGACCACCTAAATAGTTTTGTTTTTTGTTTTTGCGCCCGCTTTAAAAGAAACCACACAGCCTATGTAAAAAAATATCCATGCTTTGTTCTTCTGGGTGGATACAAATCAGTTTTTCATGGCAACTTGCCCATTTGAAATGAAATACACACACCAGACTATATAAACCAAAGGGGGGGAAATACTCCCTGCCAAATCCCCATGCGTTAAAAAAAATACACCAACAACTTTCTCCACTAATATATTATCTCGCAGTAAAAACAATGCTCTCTGCCAAGATCATAAACTGCGGGAAGAAGCAATTAATACCAGGCTGGGGGACGCTGTTTGTTTCAGAGTATTTAAAGTAACTGGTTTCAGAAGGGGTGCAACTTGTGCTAAGTTAAGCCAAAGCACTTTGAATTTCTCAATTCTATTTTATTTTACTTTTTATGATCTATTTTCTACGGTGCTGCTGTAATTTCAGTAAGTTCTGACCCAGTAGTGGGCCCTGACCCAACAGTTCAAGGTGAATAGATCAGGAAACCTGACTTCAGTTCAACTACTGATTGCATACATGGCTTTAGTCTTGAAGAACCAGCAAGGCAGAAAGCAGAGCCGGCCCGCCCATGAGGCAGGGTGAGGCAGCCACCTCAGGCGTCACCCCACAAGGGGGACTGCTCCACTGCTCAGCTTCACCGCTGGTTTCCCCAGCCTCTAGGGACAGAGAGAGACTAGTGGGAAAGCTCTGTGGAACACCTCCCCTCCTGTCACCTGAATGGAGGAGCTGATGGGAAGCACCACTGCTTGGGTGGGAGTCAGGATCTGAAAAGGATGCCCCCTGCCCAGCAGGGGAGACTCTACACGCAGTCAGGGAAAAGGCCTTACAGAATTTGCACCCTCACATCACAGAGGACGGCAGCAGGACATTTCACCTCCAGAGCAGAAACGCCTCAGGTCTCCCCTGGTGGAAAATGTCAACAAGGCCGTAATACCATGCATTCTTCTCCATCTTGTTCTATTTGCTGCCTGCCTTTTAGGGAGACTCACAGAAATAAGCCCTATTGAACACGGTGGGCCTTACTTCGGAGGAAACATGCACAGGGTTGCATTGTAAACTCCACTGAACTCCTGTGTAGAGCAGCCAATGGCTTGTTGTTTTCTTACCTCAACTGAGTACGAATGGGGCACTGGAATATGCATTTCACAGTCCGTAAACAAAGGAGGTTCATCCACTGTTATATCCCATGGGAGAGGTGGTATTCCAACAGCAAAGGAGTCTACAAATCCACCTGGAAGAACAGAAGCCACCATAAAATTAGTAAGAATGATGTACCCCACCTTCAATGGCAAAATGACAGGTTGACAAATGACCTGCCATTACTAATGTTTGTCTCAAAGGTGGTAGATATTCTGGGATTTTTCAACCAGAACAGCAGCTTCCCTGAATCATCGGTGCTGGTTAAATGTTTTTCAGCAGTACAATACAATAGTACAAGTAAATATTATGGTTTTCTCCCTTGAGAGGCCCTAGAGCAGGAGAAACCAACATGGTGACCTCCAGTTATTGATGAACTACAATGCAAATCATCCTTGACCACTGTCAAAGCTTGCTAGGGCCGATAGATGTCATGGCTGAACAACACCTTTAAACCCATTTTTCACGTATGCTAGCGTCTCCCAACCTTGTACCCTTCAGATCTTGTTGGACTCCAGTTCCTATCAACCCCAGCTAGCACAGCCAATGGTAAGGGATGATGAGAGTTGGAATCCAAAATATCTGGAGGGAAACAAAAAGGGGAAGGCTGATCTATACAGATACCAGAATGGTATACAGAGGCATAAAACAAAACAAGACAGTACAATAAAACAAATACAATATAAACATATTATGGCAACAGCAATAGCAGAGCAGACTAATAACCACCAGTGCAAAACTTTAAAAAGCATAGATTTTAATCTGGCACCTGAAGGATTTCAATATTGACACCAGTGGTACTCCTATGGGGAGCATGGTACTACCACAAAAAGGCACTCTCTCTCATTGCCATATAACAAACTTCCACTGAGGAACTTCCTTCTCTAAAGAAATTAAGGCAGAGGAATGTAGCGAAGGGACTGTGTTGCCTTCAGATATTTTGAGTCAACAGCTCTAAATAATAGAGCTGTATGAAAAGTAACCCAAAACTCCCTATTCTCTGGTCTCAATACGATTATTATTTTTAAATGCTCTTTTTATTATGCATTTGATGTTTGGTGTTGACTGCTTTCACACTTGATATTTTTATCAGCTTTTTTTTATAAAAAAAAAATTACAATTGTTGGTGTTTTATCATATTCTTATTGTCGTTGTTGTAACAACACACTGCCTATGTGTAGAAAAGCAGGATTTAAATTAAAATTATAACCAAATAATTAAATAAATATTTTGAGAGGTATGGGAGGCCTTTGGACTACACTGTTGGGTACTGTTTCCTTCTGTGTCTTTAGAGAGCAGAGAATGGCTGAATCGGAAGTCCTGTTCTGTGGAAAACCTATGAAGAGCTCAAGAATCACAATGGGAACTAAGGAGCCTGTACTTTTCAGTCTCCTCTGAATAGCGTGAGATAGTACAATGTTAATTATTCTTCTGCTGCATTAAATAATTTGCTCCCCTCCAAAGAGGAATATGAGCAGTCTTTGTTTTCCTGAAAGGAAGGATGTCTAAATCCTTCACACCCTGAGCTCAAAGTAAGCTAATTTCATTAAAACTGGTTGTATATGAGGAAATATGACTCCTGTCAGCAGCTGCCCACAACCTCACAACTTCTGCTGGAAATAGAAAGAAAAGAGCAACCTGCTTTCTAAATTGGAAGATGTGTAGTAATTATGTTAGCTTTACTTAATTGCAGACTTCCCTCTAGGAGCTCAGGGCACAAAATATAAAACGACCTTCAAATTAGGACAAAGGAAAGAACAATGGGCCCAGGTTCACCCAATTCACCTACATTGCTGAGGGGAATTTGAGCACAGGTCTTTCCAGAAACTTCCATGTGCTAATCACGATGCCCCTCTTTATTTGGTAGCTGGAAAGGTACACAGTAACAAACTACCAGAGAAGGAAGCTTAATTTGGAAGCTGGAAAAGTATGAGGTGCCAATCTCTCTGAGAGAAGAAAACTCAATCTGGCCCTGTTTGGTAGCTGGAAAGAGATGAGGTGGCAATCGCTCGGAGAGTAGAAAGCCTGGCCTAGCAATCTTCTTTTTCATGTGTGACTCACCATCATAAAGCTCACTGGCCATGTGGGTGTCTCTCATTTCCGTGAAAGTCTCCAGACGATACTGAGGACAGGAGGAGGGGGAAAAAAAACCTATCAAAATGATAACGTAAGGGTATGTGGAAGTGGACTTGAAATGGTTCTTTTTAAGAAATGAAACCTGCAAATGAGAAGTGTTGCATGGAGAGCTGGCTTCTCAATTGAGCTCAACAGGGTGCAGCTCTGTTCTTCATATATTTAAAGATTCAACCCTAGAGTACGTGAAGGGATTAGACCAACTTCTGAGTTTGTGCAAATACTTCCCTTCACCGTTAAATAACTACAACACATCTGGAATTAAGAGCAGCGGTGTAAATTATTGAGCTTTGCCTTGTCAACCCACAGCTCATCCTTTAACAACAACCATTTTGTATGAGAAGTAATTTGAAAAAGAAAAGAAAGTGTTTATAGAAGCAGAAAGGGTCCTATAAAAATACTTGTTCTGCATTAGATTCCCAGAAAACGATCGTATGGAGACCATCCTGGGCTTTCTCCAGTCCAGCACACTTCAGCTTCAAACGCCCAACTCTTCTCTTTGGATTCAAACAGCAACAAGCGTTTCTCTTCATGAACTGAAGGGTGTCACCTTCTCAAGGCAGCATGGAGAGATTTCCAACCATGCATGAATATTAATGTTCTTTTGTTAAATTCTCTCACCACCCATTCAGTTATCTGGTTGAAAGCCTGCACACACAGCAGTTCACACAGTCAAACTTGTGACAATTTTATATTTTGGCAAAAGGGGGAAAGGTCTAGAGATGGTGCTTGGCCTGTACTTAAACTGCACAAGTGCTCACAGCCAGAATCTATTTTCAGCACTGAGCCTAAGCCCCAGACTTTGTGAAATAATGCCTCTAAGCATGCACAGAATGAAAGAGGCCTATGTACTGTCCAGGGGTCTGCAACCCGCGGCTCCGGAGCCGCATGTGGCTCTTTTACATCTTTGCTCCGGCTCCGGGGCGGATACTAGCGAGGGGAGGAGGCGCATTGTGTGCCCTGACACTCCTCACTGTGGCGGGTGCTGTACTGGCTGTGACGTCGCATGGGGGCGGTGCGTGCGTTAGTCACGCACCGTCCGGACGTCACCTTCCCGCCCGCTGTCAGATCGTGGCTCCGGAGATATATTTGTTTTAAATGTTGCAATGGTTTTGTGGCTCCCAGTTGTTGTTTTTTCTTCAGAAACGGGTCCAAGTGGCTCTTTTTGTCTTAAAGGTTGCAGACCCCTGACCTAGTCCTAACCCAAGCTGTCTACTAGCAGCTAGGAATGGATTAAGCTATCTATTTCTGGTCCCTATTGCTTTTGCATATTTTTATTCATAATCCTCTTCTATTCCACTTCTGCATTATTATTATTTTTGGAGGGGGGAATTTAAAAAGAATTTCCCCCCAAAATATGCATTTTTTCCCAGTATACATAGATATATTTAAATGCATACTACATTTAAAAATATTTATCTCCTCAAAAAAAAACCTATGCATTTAAATAATATATTTTGATACATTTAGGCTGCAATCTTATACATGGTGACTTGCAAGTAAGTCTTGCAGAAGTCAGTGGGAGTTAATTCTGTATCCATGCATATGGCATGAACTGTGCTACAACATTTGAAGAATAGATAAGGGAAATTCCATTCCACACGAAAGGTGCGATCAGATCATTTTCTATAGGGATTTGCAAATATTGAATTCTACCTGCTACTTTTTCTTTTTTTTTACTGGGACCTTTTGCTGCTAAGCTGTTGTCCCTCTCCAGTCCCTCCCTAGAGATGGAAAGAAATGTGACCTTCTTCCCTTCTCATTTTAACACAACCTACCTAACCTGCACTCCCAGAAACAAATATGGAACTATTCTTTGAAATTCTCCAAATTTTGCAATGCAGTTCTCCAACACAAAAATGTGTACCGAAAATGCATTCGCAACAAGAAAGTGTGCATTTTAAAATGTATATATAGGTGGAATAACATACATTTAAACAAGCATTGTTTTATGCAAAATGGCCTACAGAAATAGGTATAATTAGGCAAAATGCTGGAGAATTTCCATGAGGATATTTAAATGAATAAATTGCAAACTAATATGGGAATGTGGCAAACTGAATTTGAGTTTGGAAAAATGAGAGACGGACAGAAATAAAAACTGACAGAATTCATCCATGCCAAGTCCCACCGCAAGCTGACATGCCACTACTTGGGTCCCTACACCAGAAAGCAAACCATTAACATACTGTGCAACTGTAGCTTGTACCCACAAAATTAAGGAGAAGGGATTTCAAGACACGTGCCTTGGCTCTCCTGAGTTGTTGGAAGTCACCCAGAGTGGCTGGGGAAACCAAAACAGACGAGCGGGGTACAAATAAATTATTATTATTATTATTATTATTATTATTATTATTATTATTATTGATTTAGATACTACTTACATTTTCATTCTCAGAATTAGTTATAATTTCAACATAACAACTAAGTCAAAAGTGTGGCTCTATTTTTTTTATTTTTAAGTAATAACCACATCTTTTGGAAATAACTCTCGCACCACCACTGACTCTTATATGCGTACTCTGGCATTTTCACAATGAGGAGTAAAGGTTTTTAAGAATGCATAAGAACATAAGAAGAGACCTGCCAGATCAAGCTAATGCCCCACCTAGTCCAACATCTTGTTCTCATCATGGTCAGCCAGATACCTATGGGAAGCCCCAAAACAGGACCTGAGTGCAACAGCTGTCTTCTCCCCACTTGTTCCCAGGAACTGGCATTCAGAGACAAACTGCCTCCAACAGGTAGCTAGAACACAGCCATTGCATAGACTTCTCGTGCCAGCAAATCCCTCTTTAAGAATTAACTATTGGTTCCCAACTGAAAAGATACCTGCTTTTTTCCAAGAACATTTCCTATACCTGACAGTCATGGGGCATACCGAAAACACAGGGAAATGCAAAGTGGTGTGATTTTGGGGAACCTGAACGTTCAATTATCTTGACCTGAGTGGCTCCTAGGGAAAAGCCTGAGAGCAGCTAAGCTAAACCTCTGGCTTGAAGCTCACAAAGCCTGATTTTCAGGAACGGTCACTTCGGTTTATACTACTATGATACATACTCTGTATATGTTGAGAGGAGTGAGATTCTGGACTTTCATTTGCTTTGCAGGGGCTGTGCTATAGCAACGCTTACTGGCTGCGTACTGTAGGAAGGCTTCTTTAACATCTTGCTCAGAAGCAAAGAGGACACTGGGAAAGGAAATCAAGACATGTTTCAGTTTGTAGTACTTGCTAGATAACTTTATACTTGGAATTTATAGCCTTAAAAATGCCTGAACGTTAACAAAATTGGAACAACTTCAAGGGCTGCTTTGGACACTTAGGATGTGTATTTTGAGGCCCACATTATTTCTGCGATTGTAAGATGTTTTAAACTGTTTATAATATTGTGTTTTAATGTTGTGAACCCACCTCCGGACCTTAGGGTGAAGGGCAGGTAAAAATAATAGCAACATGAAGGTGGTAACACATAGTCAACCCTTTTCAATAGTGATTGCTGTGAGGGCATTGGTCTATCTAGCTCAGTATTGTCCCTCATGGGCTTGCCGATCAGAAGGTTGGTGGTTTGAATCCCTGTGACGGGGTGAGCTCCCATTGCTCTGTCCCAGCTCCTGCCAACTTAGCAGTTCAAAAGCATGCCAGTGCAAGTAGATAAATAGGTACCGCTGCAGCGGGAAGGTAAATGGCATTTCCGTGTGCTCTGGCTTCCATCACAATGTTGCGTTGCGCCAGAAGTGGTTTATTCATGCTGGCCACATGACCCAGAAAGCTGTCTGTGGACAAACACTGGCTCCCTCAGCCTGAAAGCGAGATAAGAGCTGCAACCCCATAGTTGCCTTTGACTGGACTTAACCGTCCAGGGGTCCTTTACCTTTACCTTTACACCAGAGGTGCCTTTCAGGTGTTGTTAAACTGCAACTCCCATCAGCACCAATCAGTATGGGCTAATGGTCAGAGTTGTAGTCCAACAAAATCTAGAAGCACCACATTGATTATCCCTGGTCTACACTGGTTGGCTGAAGCTCTCCAGGACTTTTCCAGTCAAGATTCCACCCAATAGTTTTAACAATCACTCGTAACAACACCCAGAAACAATGATTAAAGAAATGTCTTACTTTCCCTCTCTTAGATATGGAGGGAGTCCCTCATATTCTTCACAGGACATGTGAGCAGGTATATCAGAAATGGACCGGTTCTCTGCAATGGAATAAAAAAGATATATTTGTAATGTCTGTCCTTTCCAATTAATTTGTTTCCTAGGTGCAACTTGAGGTGCTAGTTATTACCTTAAAAGTTTGAAGCAGCTCGGGCCAAACTACTTGAAAGACTGTATTTTTTTCATGAGAATTTCCCTGTCCAGTAAGATCAGTGCCCACCCCCCAACCAGACATGTGCTATTGCTTTCCAAGGCACAGTTGGCGGGAGTGCTTTTTCTGTAGTGGCTTCCAATAAAGCAACTTCAGGAGTAGAGTGGTGTTAAGGAGATAATGATTCAAGATGGACCACAGAACACTAGAGCAGACAGCGCCCCAAGAGGATGTCATCATCCCCTTTGTCTTTGTCAGCAACTGTAAACAATCAACTAGCTTTTGGTTGTTTTGCTCCTAAATATATTGATTGTGAGTGCAGACCTGGTGATTTGTCAGTTCTTATTTTGTTTATTAGGCCTAGAACTTCCTCTCTCATCACCATTATCAGCCTCAGTTCCTCAGACTCCTCTCCTGCAAAAGTTAGTTCAGGCACTGGGATTTGCCCCATATCTTCCATTGTGAAGACAGGTGCAAATACTTAATTCAGCTTCTCCGCAATCTCCTTATTCTCCTTTGGCATTCCTTTGATTCCCTTGTCATCCAAGGGTCTAACCATCTCCCTAGATGGTCTCTTGCTAATATATTTAAATAATTGCTTTTTTGTCAGCCTTAATATTTTTTAGCAATATAGTCCTCAAATTCTTTTTCAGTATCTCTTACTGTCTGCTTGCACTTTTCTTTTCTTTTGCCAAAGTTTGTGTTCCTTTTTGTTCTCTCCATTTGGACAAGACTTCCATCTTTTGAAGGAAACCTCTAATAGCTTGGACTCATGTAAATGTCAACTCACCAGCATCTGCAACGGTTTCCTTTTCATCCTCAGGGCTGTTGTCCATCATCTCACAAGGAGGGGCAGAGACTCCTTCCCAGAGAGATGAATTACAAGATGCACCTAAAACACAGAAAGATGATACAGAACAGGGCAATTCACAGAAGGTTCCTCCAGATGGGTTTCTTTTTGCAAGTTGTTATTATTATTATTATTAACTTATGTATTTATACCCTGGCTTTTTCTCTGATGGGACTCGAGGCACCTTAGAGATAAAAATAAGAACTGCTAAAAACATAGGAAAAACCCATCATTAAAACAAACATATATATATATGTGTGTGTGTGTGTGTGTGTGTGTGTGTGTGTGTGTGTGTGTACTGTAATCATTTGTATTGGTTATGTGTGTGTGTGTGTGTGTGTGTGTATAACAAATGATTACAGTAAAAACAGCACAGCACTAGCCCGTTCATTAAAAGCAGTCAGTTCCCCAAAGCCCATTAGCACAAAGGCATCTTCAGCAAGGAGGGAGCCAGTCTAGCTTCTCTAGGGAAGGAGTTCTAAAGTCTGGGTTTGTGATGGTTTGGTCCTGGACATCTGCTGCTCCTCCCATTAAATAATTGTTCTTCAGTACTTCCACATCGTGGAGTGTGCACTAGCTTCCTTTGGTTCCTTTCAAATTGTTATTGCCATCCTTCCTCTTATTTTCAACAATAGAGGTTAGTTGTGCTTTGATGCCTTGCCACCCTGCTCTTTTGTACAGTCCTCCATCGGTGGCAGATGTGCTGCTGCTCTTCTCCTTTGCCTGCAGCAGGAAATCCAGTTTTTGATGCCTCCCTCTCTGCCCCCAGCAGCTGGACAAAGATGACGGAGGGTACGGAGGAGGGAGAGATAGAGGGAAAGAGCTACCTGTTCCCCACTCCTCAGTTGCTTCTGTACCCCCACTGATACACACACACACACTCACACACACATACCTACTTCCCCTTACTGCAAAACAAAACCTTAACAGGCTCAGCCAGCCACAAAGCTTCTTCTTTATGCTCCTGACGCAAGCCAAGCAGCAAAAGAGAGTGGGCTATTTGCACTATGGCACCATGCCAACACCACACTATTGCTCTTGCATTTTTAATGCTCAGGCTCTGATGGCCGCGCTTAAGCTGTGTTCAGTTCCACACACACACACAAAAAGCATCAACAGGAAGTATGTGGGAATGGCTGCATCATGAAGAAGCAACTTCAGCTTGGCACGTTGCTATGAAATGTTTCTGGTGTTAAAAGTTTTGGGATCTTTGCTGGAAGCTACTGACCATGCGTGGATTGCTATTCATACCATGAGACTGTTCTGAAAATTTTGAAGGCAAAAATTAGCTTGGATACAGGAGTGTGTGTGACCGCCCCAATAGCATCATGAGCACAAATCATCCTGAATGCACCTGTAAATATCATCTGTAGGGCCCAACATTTCAAGAACTCGTCTCCCTTCTTAAGTGCATGTGATAAACACAGTGCAAAGATGATTACTACTGGCTTTGTAAGTCCAGTGTTTTCCAACAGGTGATGTTTTGGACTTGGATCTCGAAAACGGACTGTCAAATCAACCATCTACAAGAAAATCCCTTTTTATCTGTCAATTGTCAATTTGTAAAATGGAGCCAAATAATTCGTGAGGATGAAAAGGTTCAGGAAAAAAACCTCTATTAGAATTATTTTAAATGGACAGTGTTATTGAAATGGAACAATGAAAAAATAGAGCCTGCCAAGTCAATTACTAAACTTTGTTCAGCACCATACACTTTCTTAAGTCATGCAGCCTTGGGAACGCCTGCAATCTTTTTGAACACCAACCACAGGTAACAACAATGCTATTTTTCTAGAAAAAGAGGTGCTGGAATTCACCATGAACACCTCCCTCATTCTCTTAGAATGGCAATGGAACCCACCTGAGAGGTGCCAGAACTGAGTTCCTGTGAGTTCCCCCTGAAAAAGCCCTGGGATTGATCCTGACTGTGAACACAGTTATTAAATTCCTGTGCTGAACAATCAAGAGATTGATCAGAAGATAGATATGGATTAGATAGTCCATAGAACATACTGGAACAGAATGGGAGAGGTTAAAATGAAGTCAGAGGCAGTTGTTTCAATTGATGCATAAGTCCGAACACCACTCATTTTTGGAAAATAATATACAGATATTGGTGTGATGTGAAGATTTTCTATTTTAATCAAATGGAACATACTGTCAGCTCCCTGAATCAAAGTCATGATTCCATTTTAGTCAGCTTATGCCGAACCCTAATTTGTTTGGCTGCAATCATATACACACTTATTTGGCATCAAGCCCCACTGAACTGAATGAGACTTATTCCTGAGTAGACATAAAGGATTGTGTTGTTAGTAAATAAAATCTCTCCCTCCCCTCTCTCTCACACACAGTTTACATACAGAAACGCCAGGTTTGACTTACTTTTTCAAGGCCTCTGTGAGGGGGGACTTATTTGTGAAGCTCAAAACATACAGAAGAAAAGGAAACATGCTAGAGAATGTTATTCTTACTTACATAAGCTTCTGGACGTGTTATGGAGTTGATGCTTCTTTCCTTTATTTCAGTGCCTGTCTAGTTCACACCAGTTAGTACATCCTTTTTTTTTGTTTTGCACAAGCTGCTGTTGCTAGAAGGAGCGCTGGATGAATATCCCCAGCTCTCTCGGTTTTGTTTTCGTTTCCTTACTTTGATTTCAAATGGAAGGTCCAGTCTTAATCAGCTCTGAGTCTCCCACCCTATTTGTGTGGAACCGTTTACCAGCGGCACTCCAGAACAACTCTGAAGTCTAACTCCAGCACGCTAGTAGATACCACTGCTGAATTTTGCTCTAAACAATTCCTAAAGAAAAGAAGATGTTTGGATTTAAGCTCCTCTGTCTCACATACCAGGCATGCCTTTTCTGTTCCAGCTGCCTCTCAAACGCTCTGTTCTGCGCATGGAAGATTCCTCGAATAAAACTCTTGTTTCCAAAGAAGCCTAAGGCATTAGCCCAGAGAGTGTGAGTAGGCCGATTGCTGCTATGGCCAAAGTATCTTTCACAGCGTCAGAGGATGAGTAAATATTTGAGCAGCAACTCCTTTTAACAGCTTTGTAAGGTGCAACGCTTGAGGAGGAATGTGTCAGTGGAACTTTCTGGAGGAGAACCGATTAAGTATGTGGCATTTCACAACACACGTGGTTAGAGCATTAGAGGAAGTGCTTGAGAAAATATAGGTGGAGCTTTCTGTTCATCATCCACAGCAAACAGGGGGCATTTCTGCAATAGCACAGGCATCCAAATATTTTGTTCTGAGAGCAGACAGACAAAATGGTGAGAATCTCATTTTGAAGGTATGAATGTATTTCAACTCTCAGAGGGAATGTGCTTAAATTGTCAGATTTTCACAGGAAAAGTCTGTCCCAATTCACATATGACTAGAAACTATGGTTTTCTGCCACAAGAATGTGTGGTAGTGAACCTCCCTCCTCACTGTGCATTAGGGAGCAAGATTGAAAATGTCTACTTTCCATTTTGAATATACAGTCATACCTCATGTTACGTTTGATTCATATTACGTTCTTTCAGGTTACGTCCTGTGGTGACCTGGAACTACCGGAAAGGGTTACTTCTGGGTTTTGGCGCTCGCGCATGCGCAGAAACACAAAATGACATCATGCGCAGAAGCAGTGAATTGCAACCCACATGTGCGCAGAAGCGCTGCTGCGGGTTGCGCTCTTTTCATGTTGCAAACAGGCCTCTGGAATGGATCCTGTACACAACCAAAGGTACCACTATACTGCTGTTTCTCATTGGCAGCACGTACACTATACATTTAAAGCAGATTTAAATCACACGCACACACCCCAAAAATATTGGGAACTGTAGTTGGTTAAGAGTGCTAAGAGTTTTAGCTCCATGGGGGGCAATCTACATTTTCTAGGATCCTTGAGGTCATGTATTTTAAATGTATGGTCTATATGCAGGCATTATATCCAAACTCAGAAAAGTGTAGCATATTCTAGCTGTAGTTAGTCCAACAAACAAACCAAGTTGCACTAACATGCTCAGCGCTATACTACCATGGAGTAGCATATGGATTCAATGTTTTTGTATTCTTAGAAAATAATATTTGGCAGCAATAGTAAAAAAAAAAGCCAAATCTAATTAAGCAATATTGGAGCTTTTCTGTTTGTTGGGATGCCATTTCTATCACTGATATTTTGTCTAGGAGAGAGGCATAGAAATTGGGGGTGGGGAAAATGCTGGAAGGAGGAAGTTGTTCTGAAAAGTGCCAGCTGACATTATAGAAGGGACGCGGGTGGCGCTGTGGGTTAAACCACAGAGCCTAGGACTTGCCGATCAGAAGGTCAGCGGTTCGAATCCCTGCAACAGGGTGAGCTCCCGTTGCTCGGTCCCTAGCAGTTCGAAAGCATGTCAAAGTGCAAGTAGATAAATAGGTGCCACTCCGGCGGGAAGGTAAACGCCGTTTCCGTGCGCTGCTCTGGTTCGCCAGAAGTGGCTTAGTCATGCTGGCCACATGACCCGGAAAAACTGCCTGCCGACAAACGCCGGCTCCCTTGGCCAGTAAAGCGAGATGAGTGCCGCAACCCCAGAGTCCTCTGTGACTGTACTTAATTGTCAGGGGTCCTTTACCTTTAACAGTATAGAACAATCATGTTAAAAATATAAAACATAGCTACTGAGATATAAATGAAATTAAGAATAGCATTTTAAAAATTATTATTATATATATATTTGGGCTATAGCTCTGTGGTAGATTTTGCATGAAGTTTCTTCTGCCCCAGACATATCCAGTGAAGGAAAGGAATTTCCCCTGTCTGAAATCCTGGGGAAATTAAACAAGCACCAGCAGCCATTCACGGCCACTTGTGCCCCAAGTCAAACAAAGTTCAGTGATTTTCCTATACAATGTATACGTGTATGTCGGCTGCACTGCCACCAGCCTCTTCTCTCATCTGTTTTGCACAACAAGAAACTCGGAGACTGTAAATACCCTGCCCATCTTGTAGATTTTGCTTGGAAACTGTTTTCAGATCTTATCTCAGCCTAGGGCTGGCTAACTCTAGGTTTGCCTTACCTTGTGCAATCTTTGGAACCGTCACTTCCATAACTTGCACAATTTCCGTCTCTGTTTGAAAGAAGGCAAACAAAAGAACGTCGCTTAACTTCTTTTAAAAGAGTTGGATCTTTCTGACTCAACGTGACAGTCAGCTGTTCCCCAAGGCTATAAGGTAGGGCAGTTAAGCATGCCAGACTGACAGGGCACCTTTGGGATATTCCTGTCCTGTGACTGACGGCGCTGTACGCCTTGAATGTACAGATAAGGAGGCATGGATTTTTCCATAGTGAAGAAACACAATTGCTTATTGTACCACAAATCATTACTGACTTCCTGAGCCTGTGCAGATGGTCAACCTGGGTAGAGAGCTGGGGAGGGCTGGGGGGAGACAGAGTTTCATCTGTAGCCCTATCCCCACACCCAGCCCAACCTTCTCACAACTTCTACCCAGAAGCCTGTGCACCTGCACCCAAAAGGGGAGTCTCTGAAGGTGTAATCTGGATCCTGCAGGAGCCAATATGCTTTCAGGTAACAGTCAAACCTTGGTTCCCGGACGCCTCTGTTATCGTACGTTTCGGCTCCCGGACGCCGAAAACCCAGAAGTAAGTGTTCCAGTTTCCGAACATTTTTTGGAAACTGAACATCCAACACAGCTGCCACTTGAGTGCAAGAAGCTCTTGCAGCCAATTGGAAGCCATGCCTTGGCTGTCAAATACTTTGGAAGCCTAAGGGGCTTCTGGAATGGATTGTGTTCAACAACTGAGGTTTGACTGTACAGTGGTACCCCGGGTTACAGACACTTCAGGTTACAGACTCCGCTAACCCAGAAATAGTACCACGGGTTAAGAACTTTGCTTCAGGATGAGAACAGAAATCGTGTGGCTGCAGCAGGAGGCCCCATTAGCTAAAGTGGTACCTCAGGTTAAGAACAGTTTCAGGTTAAGAACGAACCTCCAGAACGAATTAAGTTCTTAACCTGAGGTACCACTGTATATGAATACACAGACCGTTTCCCACGCAGATGTTACAATCAAGGGCAGAGGCTAGGGGTTAGGGCTACCAGGCAGAACTACAATTCACAGAGCAGTTTAACAGCTGACCCCACTTTTCAGGGAACTCAGGGAATCGTAGCACAGTGAAGGGAATGGGGGGGGTCTCCTAACAACTCCCAACAACCTGTAGTAAACTACAGTTCCCAGGATTCTTTGAGAGGAGTCATGGCTGCTTAAAGCACTATGATACTGTTTACAATATATAGTGCCGTTGAGGCCTAAGAGAGAAGGCTAGGCTAAAACCCTTCTGTCTGACATCGAGTTCTCTACATGCAGGTGGTCTGGTTTTTTTCTATGGAGGGTCATTCAGCCACAATATTCCCCCACCTGCTGTCTAAGTATGGGAGCATGTTGCCCAATTCACCTGCTGCTTATCTGAACCACCGCTGAATATTTGAGTTAGCTAAAAAATTTCCCTTAATAAAAAGAGAAATCGAAAGCCATATTCTTAGCTTGAATACTATCATATATACCACCAGTGATCACAAATCCCCCAAATGTGGTTCTTATGTAGCCAAAATCACACCATCTACACATATGAGGGAGAGGTATCTGCTGGCTGAACATACAAAAAAATCTTGAGCGAGGAAACACCCTCCCAGTCCAGGAAGGACTGAGCATGCTCAGTGGCCACAGAACGCTGACTTGGGGAAGGGGGTAAGAAGGGACATAAAAAAAAGGAAAGGGGTGTCTGGAGTGTTTGGATTCCTGAACAGGAGGACTCCAGACTGTAGCATTTTGTTTCATTTCCCACGGATTTGCTCTGTCCTATGTAACAGATGATGAAAAAACAAAACAAATCGACAGAAAATAGAACAGAACAGACTGTTATACCGGGAAGCAAAAGCATTTCCAGCATATGGGTAAAAAAGAAAAAGAAAAATCTGGCATAGGGTTCCACTTGCAACTCTATTAAGAAATACACTGTGAATTGTATTTTATCAGTGCCAACTAATGTACTGGAAATGATGAGTCCTCTTTACCTCCTCATCTGTTGCCGTTACTGTCGGATTTGTTTTCAACATTTATTTTTTTAAAAAAATGTATCACATATGGCTTTATTTAGTAGAACAAAATTGTTTTTGTTAAATAACAACTCACCCCATAAGCAGGTCTTTCTCCATCGCTACTGAAAGGCAGCTGTTGTTGTTTTGCTGGGTAGCGGGGAGAGAGAGAGAAAGTTCCTGCTTCCCAGAAGGCCTCTCTTTCTGCAGAAGTTGGTCTGTTTGTCGGAAGTTTACAAGGACACATGTGCACAACCCCTGTCAAATGGCAGCTCGCTGCTCAATTGCTACAGAACGCTGGAGAAGAAGCGGCGGGAGGGAGGCTGGATTGTACTTTCTTAAGCAGGATGTTGATTGTGTAATGGCAGTTCCTCTTTTCGCTGGCATAGAAAACCTTGGAAGATTCAGGATCGAGTTAACTGGCCTTGCAGTTAATTCCATGTTGTTGCTGGCTCTGGAAAAAACCAATTGTACACTTAGAAATCCAGTGACATCATTAATGACCAAATACTTTTAGGAAGAACACACATACGGAGTCTTGAGAGCAAAGAGGGCTCTTTTAGTTTTGCAATGCATATTTATTTCTTAAAATCCTAGTTGTTTTAAATGTTAAATGTCAGGCAAGCATCACTCATGCTTCATGAAGTATTTTATTCAAAGCTGTGCTAGAATATGGGTTGGGTTGTCATTTCACATGTACTTCTGAAAGTACATCCTTTGAGTTGGATCCTGAAGAGCTTCCTCCAGGCATGGGAGATGGCTGCCAGTCCAGAAGTGTGTGTTGTGGTCCCAAACACAGAGATGTTGAATTCCAGAGCAGCAAAATAGGAACAGAGGGTCCAGATGCAGGTGAGTAGCTAAAACAGAGTAGCTAAAACTGGATCTACCCCACTGAAAGCAAACTGCACGGACAGGTGGTATCCACACTCCTGTGTACATTCCAGTGCACACAGATTAATTTTGTGGCTGTTCAAAACCTCAGAGACACAAGAGCTGTTGTCACACAAGAGCTGTTGTCAGGCCCTAGTTAGCCAGGTTTTGAGGCTGGCGGTAACGGGCTGGCAGTCCACATGAGCCAGAACCTATAGTGAACAAATATCAGAGGGCCAGAAGTAAATGCTTGGCACAGACAGGGGTCAAGGTTCACAGAAGCAAGCAGGGATTTGGGCAGTGTCTCCACACCAGGAACAAGTTGGTCAGACTGAGCAACAAGTTAGGTGGAACTTTAGTGGGCCTAGAAGACAGGGAATGATTCTGGAAGTCAGCTGACCCAGGCAGAGTGATCCTGTGACCTAGGTGGTACCATCAAAGCAAAGGGTTTAATGGTTCAAAATCTAATGGTTCAGAATCCAAGGGAAGCTTTATGGTTGACCAACTAAATGCATTTCATAAAGTGTTGGCAGTGTTACAAATTAACTATTCAAAATCAACAATCCTTTTCTCTAATAGAGACATAGCAGGAAAAACCAACAACAAAGAGTTTAGTTTGCCAGACTTGCAAACAGGGATATCTCTGGGCACATAAAAGACTTGAGTTACATTTGGCCAAGAGATTGAAAAAAGTGTTGATGGAAGAGATTCATAAAGACCAAGCGGGCTTTCTCCCGGGAAGACACTTGTCTGACAATTTGAGGAATATAATTGATATTTTGGAAAAACTAGAAGTGAACATAAATACTAAAGCAGTTTTGATATTTGTGGACGCAGAGAAAGCTTTTGACAACATTTCTTGGACTTTCATGAAAAAAAAACTTACAGGGTATGGGGGTAGGCCAAGGTTTTGAAAATGGTATAAGTGCAATATATTCTGAACAAAAGGCTAAATTAATTGTAAATAATGTGGTGACGGAAGAATTTAAGATAGAAAAAGGGACACGACAAGGTTGCCCAATCTCCCCATTGCTTTTTATATCAGTCCTGGAGGTTCTGCTGAATATGATAAGAAGGGACCAGTTGGTTAAAGGTATACAGGTCGGAGCCAAACAGTACAAATTGAGAACATTTGCAGATGACTTAGTATTGACGTTACAGGAGCCAGAATCTAGTACCAAAAGGGTTTTAGAACTGATTCAATAATTTGGTCAAGTTGCAGGATTTAAATTGAATAAGTTAAGGACCAAGGTTTTAGAGAAAAATTTAACACCAATGGAGAGAGAGAGGTTTCAGAATGAGACAGGTTTAACAGTGGTTAAGAAAGTTAATACCTGGGGATTAACATGACAGCAAAAAATGGGAATTTATTTAAAGATAACTATAAAAAATGCTGGGCTGAAGTGAAAAAAGATTTAGAAATTTGGTCAAATTTGAAGCTTTCACTGCTGGGTCGTATTGCTGCGGTAAAAATGAATGTATTGCCTAGAATGTTGTTTTTGTTTCAAACACTGCAAATTGTGGGCAAAATGGACTGTTTCAAGAGGTGGCAGAGAGATATTTCTAGATTTGTCAGGCAGGGCAAGAAGCCTAGAATAAAATTTAAAATATTAACAGATGCAAAGGAAAGAGGTGGGTTTGCCCTGCCAGACTTTAAACTTTACTATGAATCAGCAGCTTTTTGCTGGTTGAAAGAATGGCTGCTTCTTGAAAACACTGACATTTTGGATTTAGAAGGTTTTAACAACGTATTTGGATGGCATGCATATCTGTGGTATGATAAGGTCAAAGCACATAAAGTATATAAAAACCATATTGTCAGGAAAGCATTGTTTAATGTTTGGATAAGATACAAGGACTTATTGGAAAATAAAACCCCAAGGTGGCTGTCACCGATGGAAGTGAAAGCTCAGAAAAAGCTCAATATGGAGGTCAAGTGGCCGAAATATTGGGGAATTTTGGAACAGGATGGAGATAGACTGAAATTGCAGAGTTTTGAAAAACTAAAAAACAAAGTGCGAGACTGGCTTCATTATTATCAGATAATGGAGGCATACAATTTGGATAAGAAAATTGGCTTCCAGGTGGAAAAATCAAAATTAGAAACAGAATTGTTAGAACCCAAAACTAAGATTTTGTCAAAGATGTATAACTTGCTGTTGAAATGGAATACTCAGGATGAAACAGTGAAATCTGCTATGATTAAATGGGCACAAGACATTGGATATAACATAATGATGGCTGACTGGGAACAGTTATGGACCACAGGTATGAAGTTTACGGCATGTAATGCCTTAAGAGAGAATATTATGAAAATGATATACAGGTGGTACATGACCCCAGTCAAGCTTGCAAAAATCTACCATTTGCCCAATAATAAATGTTGGAAATGTAAGGAAACTGAAGGTACATTCTTTCACCTATGGTGGACATGCCCAAGGATTAAGACTTTCTGGGAGATGATCTATAATGAATTAAAAAAGGTATTTAAATATACCTTCTTGAAGAAACCAGAGGCCTTTCTCCTGGGCATAGTCGGCCAATCGGTGTTAAAGAAGGACAGAACTTTCTTTATGTATGCTACAACAGCAGCAAGAATACTTATTGCAAAGTATTGGAAGACACAAGAACTACCCACTCTGGAAGAGTGGCAGATGAAAATGATGGATTACATGGAACTGGCGGAAATGACTGGCAGAATCCGAGACCAGGGAGAAGAGTTGGTGGAAGAAGATTGGAAGAAATTTAAAGACTATTTACAGAAAGACTGCAAAATTAATGAATGTTAGAATGATGTTGGATTGAAGTTAAGTGGTTTCTAGCTGTAATGGTATAAAAGAATATGAAAAAATTGGATTTTTAATAGGTAAAAATTTAATGTTATAATATATTAAGATTAAAGATCAGGATAAAATAAGGAGGGAAAGGAATTGCTGAACTTATAAATTGAACTGGAATACAAAAAAGGGAGGTATGAGGAGGTCCGGGAAACAAGCAAATGAAAGATAAGTGACAAAAAGATGGAATTGTTTTTAACTGTTTTTTACATTGTATTTTTTCTTTTTTCTTTTTCATTATGTAATATTGTGAAAACTTTAATAAATATTTATAAATAAATAAAAAGACTTAAGTTACAAGCCCATGACACACAACTGCCTAAAAATTGTGTCTGCTGATTTATGTGTTTGGATGCAGATTTAGGCTGACTTAGGTGGGAGGACAGCGTTCTCGAAGCTACAAACATGAGTCTGACCAAACTGCGGGAGGCAGTGGAAGACAGGAGTGCCTGACGTGCTCTGGTCCATGGGGTCACGAAGAGTCGGACACGACTAAACGACTAAACAACAACAAGGTGGAACAAAATTATGGCTCTCACTATCAGGGATTTCTCTGAATGATGGCTTTCCTAGCCCCCATCCACTGTCTGTGGATTGGGTTCTCTGCAAATGAAGAAGGAAGATGCTTTAGCTAGCTAGGTTCTCATGGCACTGTGATTTGCAGTGTGCCCAACTGCCATGTAGGCAAAAAATAAAATAAAATGTGAGGGTGGCGAAGAGTGGGAGATCCAAGACCACCTGCAAAAGCCGTGCAGCGTCTTGATCCCTTCACCAGGGTGCACTCCTTGCTTGCAGTGGAAACAGAGCTTTTGTGTTTCAGATAGGAAGTCACTGGGTTTATCTGCCAGGAGCCATGGGCTGCTCAGTGCCTTATAACCATCTGCCTATCTGCATATTTATGCTTACACAAATGTGTTCATGTACGACAGCGAGGGATGAGGGGAGATTTCGTGTGTAGCTCGTGATATGGAAGCCCCCATTGCCAACAACTTTTGCCCAGTTCAACCAAACTGTCAGAAATACAAAGAACCAACCCCCTTTCCCCCTAGAATTCAAAAGGACAGCTTTGGGTTCTTTTAGAACAGTGGGAAAGTAACTATTGCTGTTAAAGAAAGAGAAACATTTTTATATTTTGACCACAGGGTGGCACTGTAGAACTGAAAAGCAGTAAGACAAAAGCTGTACAATAACAAGGACGGCATTGAATGGGAGCCCAACTCTTGTCTGCCCAGTTTTAGGGTAGCCTTTTAAGCATTACAAAATGTTTAAGTGCAGTATGGTCCCTCATAGCTTTCAATATCAGATGGCCAAGAGCTGAATCAGTGACACCTTCCCCAGGATACCAGGGTTTTAGTGTGGAGGATGCTAAGGGTACAATCCTATACATGTCCAGTTAGATAAAAGTCCTGCTCAGTTCAGTGACGCTCATTCCCAGAGAAGTGCGAATAACACTGTAGTCTCTCCTGCCATTACTGCTGGCATCTCATGCAGAACACCAACAGCCTGTACCAGTCTAGTACAGTGGTACCTCAGGTTAAGAACTTAATTCGTTCTGGAGGTCCGTTCTTAACCTGAAACTGTTCTTAACCTGAGTTACCACTTTAGCCAATGGGGCCTCCTGCTGCCGCCATGCGATTTCTGTTCTCATCCTGAAGCAAAGTTCTTAACCTGAGGTACTATTTCTGGGATAGCGGAGTCTGTAACCTGAAGCGACTGTAACCTGGAGCGTCTGTAACCCGAGGTGCCACTGTGTATGCATTTTCTGTTCCCCTCTTTTTATGTTGTGAAGCACCCTATGATCTTCGGCTGAAGGGCTACACATTTAATAGTAAAAATAATATTAATAGCAGACTCACTGAGCAGCAGTCTAGCTGACCTATTGACTTACCAATTGAGAAGTGGAGCAAGTGACTGAAGAGCCACCTGAGCAGGTGACCTAGTGCTGGAATGGGTGACTGAGGAGCAGCAATCCAGTCTTGAGGTTAACAATGCACTGACTAGTGGTCCAGTTATTTGTTTTTATTATTATTCAGTTTTACAATATAAATTTGAATTTGAATAATCATAGACTTCCCTCCATTGGTTCCATTGTCAACCTTTTTCTACTGCATCATATAATTTCTCAATTTTTCTTAAAAATTAATTTTTACCTTAGTTTTCATTACAAGTGTTGTTATAATCCTGCCGAAGTTTTTCGTCCTTTACAGTGTTCTCTTAGGTAACTTATAAATTTCCCGCATTCCTTATTAAAGCTTCTATCTTCTTGGTTTCTAATTTTCATGATCATTTTCACCATTTCGGCATAGTCCATCTTCTTTTTCAACCACTCTTCTCTGGTCGTGACTCTGAGCCAGTAGTATCTGCACTGCTGTCATCGCATACATGAATAGTATGCTCTTTGGTAGTGGTCAAGTTATTCTTGGCCAACAGACAAAGCTAGTCACAGGGGCTACCAATGACAAATATGAATCCAGGTGTAACCTCCAGCTATTGACCTACCCCTTGAGAAGGAGTACAGCCCCTCCATCGTGCCCTTTGTCTCCAGTGCGTATTGTTGTGCTCGTGTATCTGGAGCCAAAACTGCACCACCCACAGTAAAGGCACAGGCAGACTTAGGGTATCCCTAAGGCAACACTAGGTTTGCAGAAAAGCCCTTGTAGGAATAAATCCTATCAAAGAGGGGGGAAACCAAAACACCCCATAAGAACTCAATGACACAGAATGTTTAGGGGTGAAAGGGGAGAGCAGAAGGGAGGGAGGGAAGGAGAGAGAGAGAGAC
The DNA here is from genome assembly GCF_965113315.1 of Podarcis vaucheri. Lineage (NCBI taxonomy): Eukaryota > Metazoa > Chordata > Lepidosauria > Squamata > Lacertidae > Podarcis > Podarcis vaucheri. Next base: position 95,266,392 of record NC_138760.1, on the reverse strand, counting down.
TACAGAGATCTATACGAAGAGTAGAATGAATTGTTTATTTGGTGATTTTCCTGGTTCACTTTGAAAAACAATTTTAAATTGCTCTCAGGATGACAGAAGAGATAGCTCCCCGCAGATAGCAACAGAGAAATCAAAGCATCAGTATTCAATGAAACAGTTGCACTAGATGAGGGGTTAGCAAGCTTTTTCAACAGGGGGCCGGTCCACTGTCCCTCAGACCTAGTGGGGGGGGGCGGACTATATTGGGGGGGGGGGGTGATGCAAGAGCAACATGAGCCCGGTGGCTGCTTAGCTGTGTCTTGCGAGCAGCAGGGGCTGGCGGTGGAGGGACAATAAGTGGCGCGCAAAAGGGCTCCGGAGAGGGGATGCTTAAAATGGCGGCTGCTCAAGCGCTGCTGCTGCTGCTGGCACCAACAAAGCCTAGCCCCTTTCCTCCTCTAGGCAGGGAGGGCCATCCAGACTGGAAAAAGACAGGGAGGTCAAGAAGGAGGAGGTAAAATCTGTTATGGTCAAATGGGCCCAAGACTTTGGCTACAACATCCCAATGTCCGCCTGGGAAAATTTATGGAAGGTCAATATGAAATGCTGAAAAATTTGGGAAGTGGAAGGGTCAATGTTACACATGTGGTGGACATGCAAGAAAATTAAGGAGTTTTGGAACACAATCTAAGATGAGCTTAAAAAAATGATTAAAGTATCCTTCATAAAAAAAACAGAGGCTTTTTTCTTAGGGATACTTGGCCTAGACATACCAAAAATTGCGAGAGAAATATTCTTATATGCTACAGTAACAGCAAGAATACTAATCGCAATGAATTGGAAAGGAGAGAAAATACCAACAAAGTTGGAGTGGCAAAGTAAATTGATGGAGTTCACCAAACTGGCAAAAATGACAGACAAATTGAGAGGTAATACTGAACAAACATTTATTTGGAATTTGGACATGTATAAAAAAAATCTTAAAGATTATTGTACTAGTTTAAATGTGGCAGGATTTGAATGACTTCTGTGTTACGATGGATATTTATAAGAAGATATATTATTGACAATTAAAAAGAAAATAGAGATTAATAGGGCACTAAATAAAATAAGAAGTAAATGCATGATGTGGTGGCGGGAAGTCGTAGGGAACAGAAGAATGTACAGTGAACAAATAATGTGATTTTCTTTTTGTATATCTATTATGATTATATGTATATTTCTTTGTTACATCTTTTAATATCAATAAAGCATTAAAAAAGAACATATTCAGGAGACACGCTGGGGGGGGGCAGGAATGTTTTGTTGTGCAAGAGACATCCTTGCACTGATTGCTCTTCTTTCTCCTTCTAATATGTAATCCTGGAGTTTGGCAAACTTCAGTCCTTTACATCCAATTTATTTAAGCATCTTCCACAATTCTTATAAAGTGGGTCAATAAACTTAATTTATAAAATAAAAATGGGATGAGGGGGACTGCAAATATTCCACAAGTTTTAATCAACAGTGCTTCTTTTACACCAGTTGAAATAGCCCATAATAATCACAGGATGGTACAGCAACACTTCTGTGGATAATCCTCCGCATGCACCTTGCGTTCCTTGCCATAAACATAGAAGGAGTAAGGTTTTCCATGCCATAAATATTGTACCCTGGTGAGAAGTATCAGCTCAATTGTTTGCCTCTGTAAAAACAAAGAAGATACTTTTAGGGTCTAAACATCAGTGTATCGTTTACAGAAAAGTTCAAACCTGAATGGCTTTCTTTTATACACAGAAGAATTGCAAGAGTTAGGCACATTCTGAATACGGAGATGCTGCAGCCCTATCTGGCAGGTATGGGGAATCTGGGACGCTCCTGACGTTCTTGTCCCAAACCGTTGGGCATGCCTGCTGGGCTTACTTAAGCTGGAGCGCAACAACACCTGAAAAGCCAGAAGTTCCCCATCCCTATTCTCTGACCCACCTATCCCTTCGCCTAGGGTGCTGCCAATGTAGGAACTCGGCCAAACAATATGGGAAAAGCCTACAAAGCTTAGGATGTTTGCAAGGGCACAGGCCAATGGAGGCCAGCAGGTGTATGAATTTCACCATGACCCTGCATGGGGGAAGGAAGCGCTCCAGGAAATTCTCTTGGATCACAGCACCGAAGACCATCGCCTCAGTGGTGATTCGGTTAATATTCACAGCACTTGCCTGCCTCAGTATCCGCCTTGTAGATGCAAACTGAGCTTGGTGTTGTTCAACGGCATAGCTGGAGGCTTGACTGACGCCAAAATCAGGGAAACTAATCACTGGATATACCTATGGAAACACAAATTTCAAAGACATACAAATAGAAAACTGAAGTCCTGAGCGAGGAGCAAGAGCAGGCTAGTCATTGTTTTATCAGATTATGCAGACATGAAGCATAGCTGATCTCTAAAATACAACTGCATATCACCCAAGAAGAGCCAGCACTGCGGACAGGTAAGTAAAACTACTATTGCCAATACGAGATGATGAAGCAAGGCTGTTTCTGGGCAACCCAGTATATCCCTGTCCAGCCCTCTCTCTTTTACACAAAATTATCAGGAGAGTTCACTGGGAAGAGAGTTTAGTAAACCACTCTGTGGGAAGAGGGATTAGTAAACCACTGTAGCCCTAACAACTCTGAGCTTCCTTAACCAAAGACAGTTCCCAGGATTCCTTGGGGGAAAGCCATGACTGTTTAATGTGGTGTGATGCTGTTTTCAACGTCTAGTGGAAATGGGAGCCGGAGAGAGGTTGGGTTCCCACTTTGGCACTTCTAATGCTCTGGCAGCCCAGTGCCAAAACAAGCCCCAGCGTGGGCCTCCACAGATAAATGTGTTGCCATTTGACAAATGCACTACTGAAGTGGGCCAAGCGCCACTGTCACCCAACACCAAAATTTCTACAGTTCCATGACTGGAAGGAGGAGCACAGAGATTGTTCTCCCTTGGGTTGCCCCACCCGCATCCTCCGCAGCCGGGAAGAAAATGGGGGATTGTCCCTGACTTCGTGCAGAGCAATAGGTCCACAAGGTTTGCCTTGGCTATCAAGGCCAGCAATAGTTTGGGAGCTATGAGGGTGCTTTAGAAAATGTATACCCCAGCCTCATACAAACTATACACATGTTTTCTGGAAATGCCATTAAGATGCAAAATCTTCAAATCATGTCTTAACAAATCACTGGGTATGAAAAGCTTTTTTTTAATCCAATAAATGTATTATTAAGCTATTTGTAAGATTGCGTTTAAACCATCATTCCTGTCTAAAGTTATTTCCTGACTGCCACTGTTGGAGTTGGGGTCAGGAAGCCCTGGTCAGAAGGGTTTCTTAGGATCTAGGATGCAGCAATGATATATAAGATAACTTGTTATGTCTGAGCAAGAACACAAATCTGTCAAAAAATGGGCATATGGCTAGTTCTAAAATAGTAGGATCGCTGTATGATTTGGCTGTAAGCTACCTAGTGGGCAGAGGCATAGAGTGGGGGGTGCCAGGGGACAATTGTGAGACAATTCGTACCTGTGTATTTTTGTATGGCTACAATTACTTTTATGATTGCGTGCGTGTTGTGGCCCAGGGTGAGGGAGAGGTAGCAGAGGTTGGAGTGGGGTGGGGGAAGATTTAGGTACCGATCATCTTGGGAACAATATATGGTGAAATATGTTCCACCAATTAATTAACTGCCAACACTTAAGTTGGTTCCTTTTCAAGTCCTGCCTCTCTTTGCATTACTGCATTTCATTACCATAGGGCTGTCATCAACAAACAACGTCTCTCCAGTAACCGTTTTGAAGAGTTCAATAGGAAATCCAGATCTTTCATCTGCCACATATTCATAAACGTTGTTCTTCCTATGAAGGCAAAAAGCAGGAGAGTTGCAATGACAACATGCAGGCTTTCTCTGTTTTGACAGCACAACGGCCTTCTCAAACCAAACGCTCTCAAAATGGCTCCCCCTGCTATGTAAGCTTTTTACGTGGGGTCAAAGAGCCGGCCCAATCTCCAACATATATCAAACACAGTACAATCCTATGGGGGAACTGAACCACATCAGGCGCTGACCATAAATTTAGGAAGTCACAAAACTGGCACAATGCTCAAAGGTAGCTGTCGGCACGGATTGAGCCAGAGCAGTGCCTCATCTAGCCCCATACGCTAACCTAAATGACAAGAGGTCTCAAGCCCATATTTTCCAGATCAATTGAGTAACCATTTCTAGCAACTATACTGGATCCTTTCACTCATGAAGCTGAACGTAAAACTCAGGCGGCTCTGGTAGGCAGAGCCAATTTTCCACGCAGTTAGAAGCAGCCTCCCCTTTCCACCACAGTCTATTTGGACAAGACTTGCCATTCAACTTGCAGCTCAATGAATGACAGCAGTTGTCCTTTTCCTTCACAATCGTTGCAGACTGTTTTTCCCATACCAGAACACTCCTGGCAACTGTAAATAAAATGTAATAAAACACAAGGTGCGATAAAATGTAATGAAACTACTCGGCATAAAGCTTGGTACTTTGTGAGCCCGGCAGAAACACACACACACACACACAAAAAGGGAAGGATAATCTGGCAAAACCTATGGAAAAGAGGTTTCTCAGTTCTAGAGCTATCTTCTTGTTTTATTTTTCCGTTGGGAAATGGCGCCATCTCCTGGGCCTCAGGACACATAACAAGCAACATTTTCCAATAGGGCCAATACGAGTCAGGGGATGGCAACCCTATTTCTGCTCTCTTGAATATACTTAGCCAACACAGGCACACAGAAACATGCAGTGCTGCATGCCACATAGTTTGGGTGAAGGGCTGGAAATCTGCTTCATTTGCTTTCTTCGGATCTTTCTATTTCATACATATCCCTAAGCCTTTCTCTCATATGTATTTTTCCACCATGGAGCTCCCACAGGCTTCCATTCGCCCCCCCCCCCCAACTAGGCACAGACCAGCTTTAGCTTCAGGGAGGCTGCTGCATTATCATAGCAATTATATGTACACAGAAAAACTCAATGGGGCGGTGAAAGGTAAGGACTGCAGGATATTTCCTCCATTCACTTGAGGGCTGTCTAACTTTTCACGCTAATTCAAATTTTGCAAAACGACTGCACATGTCTCTGAATGCAAAAAATCATAAAACAGAAGAGACTTCCATTTATATTTCTAGTTTCTCTGACAGTTACACTATAGCCCTCAAGCCAGGGTGCTGCCCTTAGGCAACGCCTTTTGCTTTATTTTACATTTGGGCACAAATTCCTTCCCAAGTGCAAAATGCATTTCAATCACTTCAGTTACAGAAAGATCCAGGACAATACTTCTTGTATCCCCCCCCCCCAAAAAAAATAATTTAGGGTCTTTAAAGTCCTTCACATGCAGTATTTCAAACATCTGCACACCTCTGAAGGAAAGCTAAGTCTTATTATTCCCATACTGCAGAGGTTTCTTTCACCCTGCAGCTTTCCCAAGGCCAATGAGTGAGGCTGGGCACCCATTCATAACATATTTAAAGGTATATAGTGCGTATACAGCAAATGCAAAATTTGAATCAAAGACTTCCTGGTTTCTGAGCAACTGTGCTATAGTAACTAGAGAAAAGTACAGTGGTGCCCCGCAAGACGGATGCCTCGCAAGACGGAAAACTCGCTAGACGAAAGAGTTTTCCGTTTTGGAGGTGCTTCGCAAAACGAATTTCCTATGGGCTTGCTTCGCAAGACGACAATGTCTTGCATGTTCCTGCTGGTTTTCTTTTTTCCTTCCCCCCCCTTTTTCTAAGCCACTAAGCCGCTTATCAGCTGATCCGATCAGCAGATAAGCCGCTAAAAGCCGCTAATAGCGCTAATCCATCAATGGGCTTGCTTCGCAAGACGAAAAAACCGCTAGACGAAGAGAATCACAGAATGGATTCTTTTCGTCTTGCGAGGCACCACTGTAGATATTTACACATGCATGCATTGACACAGTAGACGTGTGAACCTATCATCTGTTGAACCTATAGCTTGAAGCTCCACCATAAGATTGCCCATGGTATCTCACGTATAGAGGATCAGGAAGGAGTGCAATTGTCACACATAGTGCAACACTCAAACCCCACAGTGAAAATAAAAATGAGCATCTTCTTCATATATTTGCATATTGACTCACGCACTTTTCAAGTCCACTTCCTAAACATTGGTCACATGTGTCATCCACAAACCGGACTCCTCTTCCATGACATCTCCCACACTGTTGCTGTTGGGATTTAATTTTAGACAAAAGAGCCAGAAATAAGCAGGGTATCGCCAAACAATACACTCATTGGGCATAAACAGATCTCCATGATCATCTTTAACAAGTAATCACTTCACTACCTTCTTTATCAGTCATTGAGGTGCTATCTGCCGAAGCAAAGATGTCCATCTTGTAACGCCCTGGGAATGTAGATGGAGAGGCCCAAGGCACCACCTTTGTACATATCCCCAATGAGGACATTGTTGCGAAGAGGTGTCCCTATGGTCAAATGGGCCACAGAGTCAGCTGTAACTGCAGACCTGTCAGAAATGTTGGCTAGATCCAAGCCTTCTCAATTCTACCTGCTTTTGGTGGTTCTCAAGACAAGACAGTCTTGGGTGGCTTGCTTGTGGGAAACAAGGGGAACTATCTCCCCCACCCCACCCCGGGAATCAGATTCCACTCTCCACCAAGCGTATTTTAATGCCCTATGAACCTCAAACTGCTGCCATCTGATCAGTTTCATGGAACTCATGAAATGTGGTGCTGAAGTATGAGGAGAAGGGTCAAACCTGAAGACCACTTTATCTTGGTCAAAAATCCAAAGGTCTTCCCTCTGTGACAGAGGACTTCCCTGTCTCATTGACCCAACCTGGCTGATTCCGTCCAAGTGAGAGGCGTTGACCTTCTCCTCCTGCTTTCTTAACACTGCCTAGATGCAGCTGCAGATTTCTTGCCTCTTAACAAAAGAAGATGCCCAGTTCCATCAATCTGTGAACTACAGTGGCATGGAGCAGGCTGCTCTCAGCAATGCCTTTGATACTCTATTCAATTCCACCATACTTCATCCCTTTCTATTTTCACGAAGCATGTAAAAATGTAGGTTTTTAAAGATAAAAATATAAACTTTTTTCTGAATTAACAGATTAAAAATGGATGGAAGGGTTGTTAGTCGCAACCTTTATCAATTTCGGGTAGTGTTGCAATGTTTACTTTAATTAATATTTCTCACATCCATGATTATGTAGTCAGTCGTTTTAATTGTTCTCTGATCTGAGCTTCCAAATATGGAAGAAAAACCAGCATAGAAAACGTATACCCCCAACATCCAGTACAATTGCTGTATCAAATATTTACTGGCTTTCTGGTTTATATCGCTTGGGTTCCAATTTTGTTCTACTATTCAACATCCCATCAGCTGTTTAAACAAAAGACATGTTGCTTCCTCCTCCACCTTTTATTTTCTCATCTGTGTTCTCACCTTTCTACAAAACAAAAACTCCATACTAAGCACAACATCCCCCTTACGCACAACTACTTACCTTGCTGTTGCCGTTGCATTTATTGCAGTGACGTCTACCAGTCGATCCACATGTCGGGCAAGCCTTCAAAATCAAAGAAAGGAGAACGTTAAAACGGAGCCAGCAGCTTTTATCTGGACCTGGGTTGTCTGGAAATACTATGCTGCTCATAATCAGAGCAGGCAATGTTAAGAGGATCTGGTGAGCTTCCATTTGATTTACATTAAACTATGGCCACATTCATAACATACATTCAAAGTGTTATGGTGCCATGGCTCCCCTCCCCCCAAGAATTCTAGGAACCGAAGTTTGTTATGGGTGCTGAACTGCAACAAGACCTTGAAGATTCCCACCAAGGTCTTCTACTGTCAGAAGGTTCGGAATTTCAATCTCAGCCACAGCCTTATGATTTCTGTGCTTGCAGACATTGGGCTAAGGCAGAACCTAGCTGTTACAGCCAACAAGATGGAGAACACCTTGGGATGGGGTCACAATGTCTTCCATTCCCAGAGCTACCATTTCCAGAGTGAATTAATAAGAATTTAGTCTTCATGGAGAACTCTGGACATAGTACAGTTGTACCTTGGATCCCGAACGCTTTGGTACTTGGACATTTCGGCTCCCAAACACCGCAAACCCGGAAGTGAGTGTTCTGGTTTCCGAACATTTTGGAAGTTGAACGGACTTCCAAAATGGATTCTGTTTGACTTCCAAGGTACGACTGTAGTTCTGTGAAGGGAACATGCAGCTCCTAACAATGCTCAGCACCTGTAACAAACCACAGCTCCCATAATTCTTTGAGGGAATCTATGAGCGTTTAAATTAGTATGGCGATGCTTTAAATGTATCGTATGACTTTCCTTTCTTGCTTGACTTTCCTTCAGTCATCTCATTTGAATACAAAACTCTTTTACCTCCAGAATTACGCAACTCTCTAGTTACTCGGGTCACATAATGATCCACCTAAATGCCTATACATACATTTCTGCACAAACTCTTACCAGTAAACCTGTGTACAATTTGCAACAACATTCCTCTGTCGCTTCTTTCTGCTCTTATATCCCATTATAAATCTGATTGTGAACTTAGTTCCTTCAGTCTGCTGCCTGAGAAACTCCAAAGTGCTGCTTCCCTCTTACGTGACTCTAGTCCACAGTCACTGGCTGCTTCTCATAAATCTCTCCCACAACAGGAACAACTCGGAGATCATAATTGCCTTGTACTTAAGGACAACAGTATAAGCGACAGAGTAAGGACAAGAGTATAAGCTACTGGCCGCTAGAGAGTTGGGGAAGCAGTCCCTGACCTCCCTCACAGACACAGCACAAAATCAGGGCCTCAAGCTACAACCCGGCATGTACACTTACCTGGCAGTAAGCCCCATTGAGTTCAATGGGAGTTACCTTGAAGAAAAAAGGCACAGGACTGTGCCAAAGAGGAGGGGAAGGGGTTCTGGCCAGACAAAATGCATGAGCCTATGTCAGGCATGACCAAAGTCCGTCCTGGGGGCCCCTGTGGCAGTTTATTTCCTGGGGTAAAATCCTAAAAAAAAGCTCGACAACTTTGGACTGGAGTCTGGACACCACTGGCCTATGTATACCACCATTTTCATTGATACATTAGCTCTGTACCGTTAATGCTGATGTGTGAGGCACTCTGATTCTCTGGGTTTTCTCTCGGAACATGCCAGGAGAGTCTGCTCTCATATCCCAAGGCAAAGGAGGTGTCCCACGCAGGTAGGAATCTACTGCTCCACCTGGTGTAAGAAAGCTGCACTTACACTACCATCTGGCTTTGCCTCAGAGAAGCTTATGTTTTCCAATGCACAATACAAGCAAAATAAGAGCATGCATAATAGCCGCTACAGCAAAATGATAGTTTGCTATTGGGAGCCAGCTTTCATCACCACGATTGTCACCAGCATTTCAACAATTAATTTACTGCTTAATCAGTCATCTCTAAGCAGTGTACTTCCTCCCTTCACAAGAGAGTGACGTCCTCATCCGTTCTTCCCCATGGTTTACCTTTGTATGGATTACAGTGCAAACTATGCTTCAAAATCAATAGCGTAGCTTCCCATTTTCAAACTATCATTTTCCAGGAGCCAGTGTTGCAAAGGTGCCCTGATTTTAATGCCACCTCTTTTGCTTAACAAACACAAACAAAATTACTTCTTTAAAATTACACCAATTATAAATTTACCGCATTTTTGTTTCCCCAACTTTTCAGTTAATAACTAGAGTGACCTAAATTCTTTTCTCTACTTAGAAATATAGACCCATTAGTTTACCTGATCTCACTAAGAAAATCTGTGCTACATATCTAGTACCAATTATGGGCTGGAAAGCAACCAAGGACATATCATCTTATGAGCAAACAGGCATCCAAGTTGTAAGATCAACAACTGATCACTGCTTCATTTCATGTTGTATTGTACAGAAATATCCTTAAAATTGCTCTCAGACTTTGTATGTGACCTTCGTCAATCTCAGGACTTCTTCTGATACCATACCAAGACAATGACCTCAGAAGAAACATAATTTTCTTCTGCACTTTATATAGTACAGTCTCATCTTACCAATGTTTCATTTAATGTCAGGATGGGTGTCTTTGAGGAACTCTCCAATTCTACCAAAACTGTGAACGGCATCCATCTTTAGCTATACAGTTGTACCTTGGATCCTGAACGCCTTGTTGAGTCGAACGTTTTGGCTCCTGAACACCACAAACCAGAAGTAAGTGTTCCGGTTTGTGAACGTTCTTTGGAACCCGAACATATAACATGACTTCCGTGGCTTCCTGAGGCCAATTGGAAGCCGCGCCTTAGTTTCGGAAAGTTTTAGAAGTTGAACGGACTTCCAGAACGGATTCCATTCAACTTCCGAAGTACCACCATACCTTGTTTTCAGGGCATACAGAAATGGAGAGATAAGGTGGTCTATACTAAAGCCCAGTTCCATCTGATGCTTTCAGATGTTTTAGAACAAAGGTACACAAATGTTTTTTAAACGTATCTATCCTTTTGGGTTGAAGGCCTTGTTAAATATTATTATACCGAGTCCTTTACATAATGCATTGAGAAAGCAATAAAAGCTGGCTCCTGTAAAATTCCTCTCAGTTTGCTACCCAAATTCCCACCACCTGCTGACACAGCCTTTTGTGGAGTGGCAGAGCCTTCACAACATCCTCAGCTGCTCAGTGGCCATGGAATTGGGGGTGGGGGCAGGAAAAGCTGGCTTAATGTCACCTGATGCCTGCTGTTAGACCAGCTCATGATCCATTGCATCCTAGGCCAGCTCAGCCCCATTCCCACCCTTGGAAACCCATTTCAAGGCCCTCTGCTGGGTATCCACTGGGATAATGTCAACGGGACTCCTGCCTGCCCAACTGGTGACTGGCAGGAGGCCAGCTCAGCCGGCAGAAGTCAAAGGAGATGCACCACACTGTGAAGTGTTTGGATGGCTCAGTCTGGCTTAAGTGGGGCTGGATTGTAAAGTAGCAAAGCAGCACTTACCCTTATAAGGTTCTGTCTTCCATTCAGAGGATCTTGATTCAGTGAAGGTCTCCAGTTTATACTAAGAAACAACTTTCAAGAATTAAACACTTAAGAAATAGTCAGCAGATTTTTAAAACTGGCTTAGGGAAATTACATAGGGAAGCAACACCTTAAAATGTCTCTGGTTAGAGCCAACACAAAGCAACCGCCAGAAGACTACAAAACAGTACAAGTAAAATGCATCTCTTATCCATTAATTCAAAATGGTTATAGATACTAAAAAAACAGAATGTCCCCACCTACAAGTTTTCATGCTAATATAAAAGAACTGCAGATACTGAAAAAATAAGTTGCAAAGGCTAATGAATATAAATCCATAAATGTGTATCAATTTTGAACAGCGCATAGAAATGTTCATGCAACAGTTTTTCCTAGCAAAAGCATTGCTTTGAGACGGGCAAGATATCCAGCGATGTTGGTACTAGATTAAAAAGTTCGGAAACATTCATGAAGGTAACAATCTCAAGAAGAACCAGAAATGTGAGTTATCCTTCAGAATCACCTGCCAGCTCTGATATGTCTCTGGAGAAAGGACTTGATCCCACGCCTAGTGAACTTTGTAAAAGTTCTGTCTTTTCAGACAGGTTAGGCCAGGGATGAGGAACTTGCAGCCCTCCAGATCTTTCTGAATTCCAATTCAGCTCCAGCCAACACAGCTGATGGTCAACGATGATGGATGGAAGCTGGAGTCCATCAACACCTCGAGGACAACAGGTCCCCCAACTCTGGTTGAAGTCATGATCCATGCAGTGGCCAAAGGGAAAATTCAATTTGCAAAATTCTTTCTCTTTATTATTTTTTCCTTTATGTGCCTTAAACAAACACAACCTTCTGCTGCACCACAGCACCACAGAATAACTTCAAGCGCTCTATTACCTGCACAGTCCAAGTGGGCACCTGCCATCAGTTTGCATTGGTAGGTAAATGCCCTACATGAAGTATCCCTAATTTTCACACAGACACTTAGCTATGCCATTGCGGACAGCACAGTAAGATCTGGGGTTAGGAATGAATGATACCTTTTATTTATTTCTTGTTTGTTGATTCTTTGAAAGGACCTTCCGCACTCAAGGCAGCTAACTATTAAGAATATAAACATAGTAATCAAAATAAATAAATGGCAGCAGCAGTGGCTGGTGTGCTGTAGTTGGGAAGAAGCGCAGAACCACCTTCCCAACACCAGCGTCACTGCGGCTTACCTGGTTGGCACTGGGGCAAGGTGGTGGTGTGGTTGGGGCAGGTGTGTCAGATTGGCAATGCCTCCACCATACCAACTGTTCCTGCATAGCTATACTATTACCAATATATACTGCTTACTCTGTAGGTATTGAATAACTGTAGGTCATTAAACACCATCTCTTTGGCTGGGTCTGTGCTGTAGCAGCACTTGCTGGAAGCGTACTGGATAAAAGCTTCTTTGGCCTCATCTTCTGAAATGGCAGGAACACTGTAGGAAAGGACCAAAAGGAGGGATAAGCAAAATTGACCGCCAACCTTCCCATGGTCCTCTTTGTCAGGGGTGGGGGGGGGACCTCAGGGTCAAGAACCAAATATGCATGCCATCTCTCTTGGGGGGGAGGAAGGGAAAGGAGAATGTTAGCCGCTTTGAGACTCCTGAAGGGGAGTGAAAGGCGGGATATCAAATCCAAACTCTTCTTCTTCTTCTTCTTTTTTCTGGCACTCAGAACTCTCCCCAGGCCTGGTTAGAATCTGTCTTTGAAGTCTGAAAACACCTCGTGAATTTCAAACTGGAGGCTGCGGAGAGATGTGTTTCTGTGGAAACTAGCCTATTGAACAAAGGTGAAATCTGCATGCCCTGCTTGGCCCATTTTTGCCTCTGGCCCCACCCACACCACTGTCATGTGACCCTGAGAAAGATGTCCACAACAGAATGCATAACAGTATCCACTTACTTCCACGTTCTCTGGGGCGGCTCTTGCCCACCTCCATGTCCAAGAAACAAGTTAGGTGGAGGCAGGCAATGTTTTCCTCCTGTAAAGGAATGGGGTTTGGGTAAGAACAGCAGGATAAGCAGTTGAGAATGTTCTCAGGTCTCATGAGCAACGTGCTAGAAGAAAGTTCTCCTTGGCAATAGCAGAAAGGAACATTCATGCAGTGGGTGTTGAACTTGGCCAGGTAGCGAATCAGCAACCAGTGCAGATCTCGGAGTGCAGGTGTGAGATGCTGACAAGGCCTTACTCCTGTTAGCAATCACGCTGCAGTATCCTGCACTAACTGCAGTGTCTGGATCAAGCACAAGGGAAGCACCTTAAAAACTAGCACTTGTATTACAGAATACACCAGGGGGCGGCAAGGTTTACCTTGCCTGGGCTGGTTCACTCCAGCAGAGATCCTTCTGTGGGCAAGGGCACATGTGCGCATGAGCACGCATGGCCGCGATTTCCGGTGTCTGCGCCTGTGCAGACACGATTTCCGGAGTCTGCATCTGCGCAGACGTGATTATTGGGGTCTGACCATGTGCAGATGCTATTTCCAGCACCATGGAAGCAAGTCCCTGTGCTGCGCTGGTTTAGCGTAGCGGGCGGGGACTCGCCAAGCGGGTGGCTTGGTTTGGGGGTGGCTCGTGGGCTGGTTATACAACTCCCATGGGCTGCTTGTGGGCCATGGGCCTTAGGTTGCCTACCCCTGGCATACGCTTTAGGGAACTAGGGTCCACACCAACAAGTGCTTGCCTGCAGCTGTTGTGCCTTCATAGCCAGATATGTTGCCTGTGTTATACGTAGGAGAATAAGGTCCTGGCACCTGAGCCATGTCTCCTGGAAAGGCGGCACCTACAACAAAGTTAAGGAAAAGGAAGATGTTGAACGTTGTCATCCCTCAAACATCGTACGGAACACTGAAACCTAAATATAGGATTTCGTCTTTATTACGCAAGTGATAGGTCAAGGGTTTGGCACCAGTGGATACCTTTGGGATTTGAGAAAGTGCCATGGTCACAAAATGTAGGGAGGACGTAGCAATGCTGAGCCAATGCAAACAAGAACTGAGAAGGAAGGGCAAATTTCTCATGCATCATGGATATTTATCAAGACCTTACACAGGCACCAGAGGTGGTACCAGTGGTCATGCTAGCACCTGCAGCCACGTTGGCAACCCCTGGTAAACTAGGATTTAGCGTGACATCTGAATGGAGCCAAGGTTAACAAAGATAATTAATGCCCGTAATGTCTTGCTTTTCATACCGAACGTCCACTGAGCAGATGTCTGTCCAACAGTTCCGTATGTCTGAGTTGGGACTCTAGCAGGAGAAAGTGAAAAATAATGTAATGCACAATAACAAATATAAATGTGTATCTGAAGAAGTGTGCATGCACACGAAAGTTCATACCAAGAACTAACTTAGTTGGTCTTTAAGGTGCTACTGGAAGGAATTTTTTTATTTTAAATATAAATGAGCGGCTTAGTGTACAAAAGGAGAAATAGATGCAGTCAATTTAAAATCCTTATAGAGTGCAGTTGTGGATGTGATTTTAACACTGTCAGATGAAGGTCTGAAGTAGTAGGTGCTTAACACTTTATATATAAAGTCAAGGCTGGCTTCATACGACCATTTTTTCAGCAACAGATTGTTTAAAAAAAGAAATTGTGAGCTGCCGTTTTAGTTGATTTGAAAAGCCCTAAAGCCACAATATAATAATACCTTTATTGGCATAGTATTAGTATCGTAATGCCTTTATTATGACTAACTGAATCGTCATAAAGTAGAGAACAAGCTTTTGAGTTCTTGAGAACTCTTTCAACAGACTTTGGGAGTGAGTCACAATGTTTATCCATTGCCAAATGACAAAGTACATTCTTTTATTTGCCCTGAATCTTCCAGCAATCAGCTGCATTTCATGTCTACAAGTTGCAGTGTTATGAGAAGGGTAGGAAAACTTTTCTCCATGCGGTACAACTTTATCACTTTTTCTCCAAACTAAAAAGTCCCAAACATTGTAACCCTTCTGCACGGGGGAATTGCTCCCTCCTGTGCAGAAAGTTGCATTTTGATCATTTAGGTTGCCCTTTTTTGAAACTTTTCCTCCTCCCCTCCCTTTTTTTAAAAAAACTTAATGTTTATAGAGAAAAATACAAAACAAAAAGATATTAAGTTTTGTATTTTTGGGGGGGGATACAAAAAGATACTAAGTTTTGTATCCCCTCCCCTCTTTTCTGAAACTTTTCCAACTTGCAATATCCTGTTTGCAGTGGGGCTTTTACGTTCTCATGACTGACACCCGGAGGTCGGCATGTTCTGTATCTCAGAGTTGAGGGAATCTCTGCAGAAGTACGCATGCTCTGCTTGTCAGAGGTTCCCGGTTCGATCCCCGGTATCCCCAGGCAAGGCTAGGAAAGATACTCTTGCTCTGTGTCTCAAGCTCACTTCCAGTGGCTGAGCATCTCCAGGAAGGGCTGGCAAGGAGCCCATCCTGAAACCCTGTGGAGAGCGAGATGGCGTCAGCATACTTCCTTATGTCTCCTCATCAGGGGTGGAGAACCCCCGGTCACATGCCGTATGAGGAAACTTCCCATGCCCCTAGGAAAAGAAGCTAATTTCCTGGAGCTATTTTGTTTTTGCTTCTGTGGTTTTTGTAGATAGGAAGGTGCTTAACTTGGGGACGAATTCAAGTCCCGCTAGCTGTGGAGAGGAAAGCGGGCCGCCTCCACTGACCTGGGCGCGGCGCGGCGCGGCGCGCACAGCTCAGGGAGGAGAGACTGGAGGGGCGGTTTCCTTCCGCGGCTGCGTTGCCTTGCGCGCTTTTGCGCGCCTCTCCCGTTCGCCCGCAGCAAAAGCGCCTCTGGAAGCAGCTTTTTTCCTGCGCAAAGAAAAAGCCCCCTTTGCAGCTTTCTTGGCAGAAAGAATCAACACGTGGGCAACGGGGACTTTCTTTCCCCTTTACTTCGTTCCAGCATGAATTAAAAGGAATGGCGAGGAGGGAGAGGGTGGGGAGGACGGGCAGCTTTCAAGGGAAGCGGAGAAGAGGGGGGGGGAGCGGGTCCCGACGAGGGGGATTTTTGCAAAAGGCTCTCACCGGATTCCATGACGGCCGTCCGCCATCGCTTCTAGCAAACCATCTCGAGCAGGCGAGCAAGCAACCTTTGCCCCCTCTCTCTTTACTTTCTCTTTCCGGATCCCTCTTTGGCCAGCCTTGCGTAACTTTCTGTTTCATATCAGCTGCGGAAATGTGGGCGGTGGAGAAGCAGAAAAAGGAGGAAGCGAGAGGAAGGCGAAATGGACAGGAGTTCCCCTATCCCTAGATCCATTCTCATGTTATTTCAGACCCTCCAAGTGTCCCTTTTTCCCTGGAACGTCCTTGATTTACAGAAGCCGCCCTGGTTTCTGATTTCATCCCGCTTTCCCTTAGGACTGGCTTCCTCAAACTCGGCCCTCCAGATGTTTTGGGACTACAACTCCCATGATCCCTAGCTAGCAGGACCAGTGGTCGGGGTGATGGGAATTGTAGTCTCAAAACATCTGGAGGGCTGAGGTTGAGGAAGCCTGCCTTAGGATGTCCTTATATTCATTGGAGAAATGTTGGAGGATATATCATTTGTGTGTAGAGCCAAGGGCATAGCCGGGGAGGGGGAAGACGAGGGAGCCCCCCATCAAAGAAATAATTTGACAGATTTTTCCAAGCACTTGGGGTCAAAAGAAAGTACAGTGGTACCTCGGGTTACATATGCTTCAGGTTACATACACTTCAGGTTACACACTCCCCTAACCCAGAAATAGTGCTTCAGGTTAAGAACTTTGCTTCAGGATGAGAACAGAAATTGTGCTCCGGTGGCATGGTGGCAGCAGGAGGCCCCATTAGCTAAAGTGGTGCTTCAGGTTAAGAACAGTTTCAAGTTAAGAACGGATCCACAGAACGAATTAAGTACTTAATCCAAGATACCACTGTAGTTTAAAACTGTTGTTGAGACATTTCATTCAGAATCTGCTATATAGAGCCTGGCAGAGGATCGTGACCAGGGCTGGATTCAGGTTTGATGAGACCCTAAGTTACTGAAGGTAATGGGGCCCTTTATATGTCCAGCTGTCAACAACAAAATAGCGCTATTTTTTCTGTTGAATATATGCTTTATGGTAATTTATGGACCTAATAGGTATCTAAAGTCATTTGCACATAACAAAATATGTATTTCATCAGAGTAACTGCTGAACTGAAATACAATTAAGAAGAAGTATATTAATAGTGAAATAATTATTAAGCTCTAATTTAAAATGATTTTTTATTCATAGCCAACTTAGTAATGCAAACACATTGGCATTTGGCAATAACAAAAGTTCCTTTAGAAACACAATTTACAAAGACTCATAATCTAGTCTCTGGAAACTTGGCATAACATGAAATAATAATAGGTGTAAATGTATGATGCAAACTACCAACAATTATAAATAGCTTTATTAATATGAAATTGTGTTATAACCTGTACAATGCATTTTTATATAATATCAATATCACCATAGTAGTCTACACTGTTCATTGGGACAGCAGACCTTTGTATCCTGTTACACTTAGTGAGTGTAAAAGACAATATTTCTAGTAATATGTCACATTCATAAATAATACCAATACTAGACACGCCTAGTATTGGTAGATCAAAAAATTATTTAACAGGACTGATTATATTAATGCATCTACCCAATACCCATTCAACTGTATAATTTTATCATTATTCATTGTATACTGTGTATAAAAACAGTACACAAACATGATCTAAATTACAATACTTTCCTTGCCCTTGCCAAAGCAAAGTCACTGATGATATCAACAAGGTACCACTGTATATAAAAATGAGCAAACCAGTGATATTTTAGGGAGCAGGCTAGCAGGTGGGGCCCATTACTTACATCATAGGAGCCTACGCAACACAAAACACTGTTGCTGTATGTAAGTTTTATTTTATTTCGTTTTTATCTTATATTTTGGAAATGTGCATCCAGTATTTTTGCTTTAAATTTTTTGGGGGACCCCAAGAGAGTGGGGCCCTAAGCTATAGCTTGTTTAGCTTATATGTAAATCTGGCACTGATGGTGACAGGTGGGTGCCCCCTCCCCCACCCCATCATAGATCCTGGCTATGCCTATGGGTAGTGTTATTATTGCATAGGTAAGGTGCAGCAGAGACGCGAGTGGCATTGTGGGTTAAACCACAGAGCCTAGAACTTGCTGATCAGAAGGTCAGCGATTCGAATCCCCGCGACAGGGTGAGCTCCCGTTGTTCGGTCCCTGCTCCTGCCAACCTAGCAGTTCGAAAGCACGTCAAAGTGCAAGTAGGTAAATAGGTACCGCTCCAGCGGGAAGGTAAACGGCATTTCCGTGTGCTGCTCTGGTTCACCAGAAGCGGCTTAGTCATGCTGGCCGCATGACCCAGAAGCTGTACGCTGGCTCCCTTGGCCAATAAAGCGAGATGAGTGCCGCAACCCCAGAGTTGGTCACAACTGGACCTAATGATCAGGGGTCCCTTTACCTTTAAGGTGCAGTAGGGCTGCAACGCTGGCCTTCCCCTCCCCCAACATGTGCCTCCTTGGCCCAAACTCCTTCGTGCCTGGGCATTCAGCATGATGCCTTCAAGGCATGCCTTCAACTGAGTAGCCAAATATGCATAGGCGCATGTTGGGATCCTCAGCTATGTGGAGTTGATAAAGAGACAGCTGCATGGAGGAGCAGAACAGGATTTAGTTAACTCCTGGATTACATATTTCTGAATTGGGAGGGCACCAAACTGCAAACAGAAAATTCAACAGTTGTAAGAAAAAGAAGCATGATCTTATCAGGAGTTTACATGCAAGTTGCATTTTCATAATGGGGGTTGCATTCTGCAACTATACATAAAAATTATATTACATGTAATGGATTTTCTTTCTGTAGAATATTTTGATTATTTATAGATATTGCTATGTGATCAGTATACATGCATCTAGATTCAGGTAGGTAGCCATGTTGGTCTGACACAGTCGAGATAACTAACTAACTAAATAAATAATATATATATTTTAAATGTCCAGTAGCCCCTGAGAGACCAATTACTGGTAAGTTTGCTCTCAAGAAATGTCTGGTCAGTTGCTCTCATGTCCTGCTATTGGGCTTCCCAGAGATATTTAGTTTGGCACTGAAGCTTTTGCCAAAGGATATGGCAACCATTTACCTAGTGCTTCTTATTGTCATCTCTGCAGGTGACAATCCTCTATGCGTCCACTTGTGTAAATGTATGATGCAAACTACTAATAATTATAAATAGCTTTATTAATATGAAATTAAGTGTTATAACGGGACGCGGGTGGCGCTGTGGGTAAAACCTCAGTGCCTAGGGCTTGCCGATCGCATGGTCGGTGGTTCGAATCCCCACGGCGGGGTGAGCTCCCGTCTTTCGGTCCCAGCTCCTGCCCACCTAGCAGTTCGAAAGCACACCTAAGTGCAAGTAGATAAATAGGTACCGCTTTATAGCGGGAAGGTAATCGGCGTTTTCGTGTGCTGCGCTAGTGCTGGCTCGCCAGAGCAGCTTCGTCACGCTGGCCATGTGACTCGGAAGTGTCTCCGGACAGCGCTGGCCCCCGGCCTTTTAAGTGAGATGGGCGCACAACCCTAGAGTCAGACACGACTGGCCCTTTGTATGCTTATTTAACAGGACTGATTACATTAATGCATCTACCCAATACCCATTCAACTGTATAATTTTATCATGATTCATTGTATACTGTGTATAGAAACGTGGGAATCGGCGGGCACCTTTTGCACCTCCCCTACTCGCGGGGGAACCCGATTTCGGGGACCCGGAGCGACGTGGGGTGAGTGGCGCGGTGCTTCGAATTGTCTGCTTCTTCCACGGAGCGAAGCCACATAGCTGTTGCCGGAGAGCACTGACTTTTTCCTGTGGACAATTTGACTCCAAAGTAATTACCCGTGAGTAGAGCTGATACGGGAGAATCGGATTTTAAACGTTTAATTTGGCATCGAAACGGGGAGGTTCAAAACAGGAAGTCCGCCTTCCCTATTTGTAAATAGACTGAGGCAATGAGTTTGTAAGCTGAAGTCTTGGAAAGCCTTTTGTAAAAGATTAAATTTCCATCGGTAAAGAGTATAAAACAAAGAAAGGCTGCAGGTTGTCATTGCAACTCTCCTGCCTTTTGCCTTCATAGGAAGAACAACGTTTATGAATATGTGGCAGATGAAAGATCTGGATTTCCTATCGAACTCTTCAAAACGGTTACTGGAGAGACGTTGTTTGTTGATGACAGCCCTATGGTAATGAAATGCTTTCAGCAAAAGCAGTAATGCAAAGAGAGGCAGGACTTGAAAAGGAACCAACTTAAGTGTTGGCAATTAATTAATCGGTGGAGCATATTTCACCATATAATCTCCCCCAGACACATAAATCTTCCCCCACCCCACTCCAACCTCTCTCTCACCCTGTGCCACAACACACACGCAATCATAAAAGTAATGGTAGCCATACAAAAATACACAGGTATGACTGTGACATGCATGTGCTCCTCCTTCCAGTCATGGTGTTTTGGTGTTGGGTGACAGTGGCGCTTGGCCCACTTCAGTAGTGCATTTGTCAAATGGCAACACATTTTTCTGTGGAGGCCCACGCTGGGGCTTGTTTTGGCACTTGACTGCCAGAGCGTTAGAAGTGCCAAAGTGGGAACCCAACCTCTCTCTGGCTCCCATTTCCATTAGATGTTTAAAACAGCATCATACCACATTCAACAGCCATGACTTTCCCCCAAGGAATCCTGGGAACTGTCTTTGGTTAAGGATAATCAGAGTTGTTAGGGCTCCAGTTTCCAGAGTGGTTTACTAACCCCTCTTCCCAGGGAACTCTTTTGATAATTTTGTGTAAAAGAGAGAGGGCTGGACAGGGACATACTGGGCTGCCCAGAAACAGCCTGGCTTCATCATCTTGTATTGGCAACAGTAGTTTGCTCAGCATTTTACTTACCTGTCCGCAGTGCAGGCTCTTCTTGGGTGATATGCAGTTGCATTTTAGAGTTCAGCTATGCTTCATGTCTGCATAATGTGGTAAAACAATGACTAGCCTGCTCTTGCTCCTCGCTCAGGACTTCAGTTTTCTATTTGTATGTCTTTGAAATTTGTGTTTCCATAGGTATATCCAGTGATTAGTTTCCCTGATTTTGGCGTCAGTCAAGCCTCCAGCTATGCCATTGAACAACACCAAGCTCAGTTTGCATCTACAAGGCGGATACTGAGGCAGGCAAGTGCTGTGAATATTAACTGAATCACCACTGAGGCGATGGTCTTCGGTGCTGTGATCCAAGACAATTTCCTGGAGCGCTTCCTTCCCCCATGCAGGGTCATGGTGAAATTCATACACCTGCTGGCCTCCATTGGCCTGTGCCCTTGCAAACATCCTAAGCTTTGTAGGCTTTTCCCATTTTGTTTGGTCGAGTTCCAACATTGGTAGCACCCTAGGCGAAGGGATAGGTGGGTCAGGGAATAGGGATGGGGAACTTCTGGCTTTTCAGGTGTTGTTGCGCTCCAGCTTAAGTAAGCCCAGCAGGCATGCCCAACGGTTTGGGACAAGAATGTCAGGAGGGTCCTAGATTCCCCATACCTGCCAGATAGGGCTACAGCATCTCCGTATTCAGAATGTGCCTAACTGTTGCAATTCTTCTATGTATAAAAGAAAGCCATTCAGGTTTGAACTTTTCTGTAAATGATAAACTGATGTTTAGACCCTAAAAGTATCTTCTTTGTGTTTTTACAGAGGCAAACAATTGAGCTGATACTTCTCACCAGGGTACAATATTTATGGCATGGAAAACCTTACTCCTTCCATGTTTATGGCAAGGAACGCAAGGTGCATGCGGAGGATTATCCACAGAAGTGTTGCTGTACCATCCTGTGATTATTATGGGCTATTTCAACTGGTGTAAAAGAAGCACTGTTGGTTAAAACTGGTGGAATATTTGCAGTCCCTCCTAATCCCATTTTTTAAAAAAAGAATTCTATTGTCCCACTTTATAAGAATTGTGGAAGATGCTTAAATAAATTGGACATAAAGGACTAAAGTTTGCCAAACTCCAGGATTACATATTAGAAGGAGAAAGAAGAGCAATCAGTGCAAGGATGTCTTGTGCACAACAGAACATTCCTGCCCCCCCCCAGCTTGTCTCCTGAATATGTTCTTTTTTTAATGCTTTATTCATATTAAAAAGATATAACAAAGAAATATATTTAAAATCAAAATAGAAATACAAAAAGAAAATCTCATTATTTGTTCACTGTACATTCTTGAGTTCCCTACGACTTCCCGCCACCCCATCATGCATTTACTTCTTATTTTATCTAGTGCATTATTAATCTCTATTTTCTTTTTAATCGTCAATAATATATTATCATATAAATATCCGTTGTAACACAGAAGTCATTCAAATCCTTGCAACTTGCAACTGCTAGTGGCTTGAATTAATTAATTTTTATAATGAATGATTTTAGAATGTTGTTTATGTTGTACTTTTGTACTGTTTTATTGTTGTTAGCCGCCCTGAGCCCGGCTTCGGCTGGGGAGGGCGGGATATAAATAAAATTTATTATTATTATTATTATTATTATTATTATTATTATTATCCTGCCACATTTATACTAGTACAATAATCTTTAAGATATTTTTTTTATACATGTCCCAATTCCAAATAAATGTTTGTTCAGTATTACCTCTCAATTTGTCTGTCATTTTTGCCAGTTTGGCGAACTCCATCAATTTACTTTGCCACTCCAACTTTGCTGGGATTTTCTCTCCTTTCCAATTCATTGCGATTAGTATTCATGCTTCTACAGTAGCATACAATAATATTTCTCTCACAATTTTTGGTAAGTCTAGGCCAAGTATCCCTAAGAGAAAAGCCTCTGGGGTTTTTTTTTTATGAAGGATACCTTAATCATTTTTTTAAGCTCATCATAGATTATGTTCCAGAACTCCTTAATTTTCTTGCATGTCCACCACATGTGTAACATTGACCCTTACGCTTCCCTGCACCTCCAACATTTGCTTGAAATATTTTTATACATCTTAGATAATTTTAGTGGAGTCAGGTACCATCGGAATTGCATCTTCATAAAGTTTTCATTCAGGGTGTAACAAGCAGTAAATTTCATATTGACCTTCCATAAATTTTCCCAGGTGGTCATTGGGATGTTGTAGCCAAAGTCTTGGGCCCATTTGACCATAACAGATTTTACCTCCTCCTCCTTGACTTCCCAGCCTAGAGGAGGAAAGGGGCTGGGCTTTGTTGGTGCCGGCAGCAGAAGCGCTTGATCAGCCGCCATTTTAAGCAGCCCCTTTCTGGAGCCCTTTTGCGCGCCTCTCATTGTCCCTCCACCGCCGCCAGTCCCTGCTGTTCCAAGACACAGGTAAGCAGCCAACGGGGCTCGTGGTACTCTTGCATCATCCCCCCCCCATGCTAGGTCTGGGGGACAGTGGACCGGCCTCCTGCTGAAAAAGCTTGCTGACCACTGATCTAGTGCAACTGTTTCATTGAATACTGATGCTTTGATTTCTCTGTTGCTATCTGTGAGGGGCTATCTCTTCTGTCATCCTGAGAGCATTTAAAAAATAATAATTCAAAGTGAACCAGGAAAATCTCCAAATAAATGATTCATTCTACTCTTTATATAGATCTCTGTAGTCTCTCTTATTCTCTCCTTCCCTCCATCCCTTCTGCTCCCCCCCCTTTCATCCCTAAACATTCTGTGTCATTGAGTTCTTATGGGGTGTTTTGGTTTCCCCCCTCCTTGATAGGATTTATTCCTTCAAGGGTTTTTCTGCAAACCTAGTGTTGCCTTACGGATACCCCAAGTCTGCCTGTGCCTCTACTGTGGGTGGTGCAGTTTTGACTCCAGATACATGAGCAAAATAATACGCACTGGAGACAGAGGGCACGATGGAGGGGCTGCCGTCCTTCTCAAGGGGTAGGTCAATAGCTGGAGGTTACACCTGGATTCATATTTGTCATTAGTGACTAGCTTTGTCTGTTGGGCAAGAATAACTTGACCACTACCAAAGAGCATACTATTCATGTATATATATAGGATTGTACCCTTAGCATCCTCCACACTAAAACCCTGGTATCCTTGGGAAGGTGTCACTGATTCAGCTGTTGGCCATCTGATATTGAAAGCTATGAGGGACCATACTTCACTTAAACATTTTGTAATGGAGGGGCTGCACCTTCTCAAGGGGTGGGTCAATAACTGGAGGTTACACCTAGATTCATATTTGTCATTAGTGACCCCTGTGACTAGCTTTGTCTGTTGGCCAGGTATGGCCATATCTGAGTTAGAATAACTTGACCACTACCAAAGGAGCATACTAGTCATGTATGCAACGACAGCAGTGCGGATACTACTGGCCCAGAGTCCCGACCAGAGACAAATGGTTGAGAAAGAAGATGGACTATGCCGAAATGGTGAAAATGACCATGAAAATTAGAAACCAAGAAGATAGAAGCTTTAATAAGGAATGCGGGAAATTTATAAGTTACCCTAAGAGAACAATGTAAACGATTATAACAACAATTGTAACAGAAATTAAGGTAAAAATGAAATTTTAAGAAAAAGTTGAGAAATTATATGATGCAGTAGAAAAAGGTTGACAGTGGAACCCATGGAGGGAAGTCAAAGGATTCAGGGAATCCTATATGTTTATGATTATGATTATTGTTTGGATTCAGATGTATATTGTAAAACTGAATAATAATACAGTACAGTGGTACCCCGCAAGACGAACGCCTCGCGAGACGAAAAACTCGCAAAACGAAAGGTTTTTTCGTTTTCGAGTTGCCTCGCAAGACGAATTTCCCTATGGTCTTGCTTCGCAAAACGAAGCTTGCCCCGGGGACAGCGGGTCTTCTCTTTTGAAGCAAGGGGCTGCGGGGAGATAGCGATCTCCCCGCAGCCCCTTGCTGCAAAAGACGTCGGGGGGCAGCGGGGAAGAAGCGCTTCGCTTCCCCCGGACCTCTTTTGAAGCAAGGGGCTGCGGGGAGATCGCTATCTCCCTGCAGCCCCTTGCTGCAAAAGACGTCGGGGGGCAGCGGGGAAGAAGCGCTTCGCTTCCCCCGGACCTCTTTTGAAGCAAGGGGCTGCGGGGAGATAGCGATCTCCCTGCAGCCCCTTGCTGCAAAAGACGTCGGGGGGCAGCGGGGAAGAAGCGCTTCGCTCCCCCCGGACGTCTTTTGCAGCAAGGGGCTGCGGGGAGATCGCTTCTCCCGGTGCTCCGAAGCCGGGCGGGGGGCAGGGGACACCTCCCGCCGCTGCGGGGACACCTTTTGAAGGCAGGCGGGGGGAGCAAAGATTTTCGCCCCCCGCCCGCCTTCAGAAGAGGTCCAGGACCTCTTCTGAAGGCTGGCGGGGAGCAAAAGTCTTTGTCCCCCCTGCCTGCCTTCCCAGGGGCTTTTAAATCGCCCCGGACAGCGGAGAAGTCCTCCGCTGTCCGGGGCGATTTTAAAATGCTGGGGGTGGGAAGAAAAGCCCTTGTCCCCCCCCCAGCCTTCAGAAGAGGTCCGGGGACAGACTGTCCCCGGACCTGGTCTGAAGGCGGTTTCCCTAGGAACGCATTAATTGATTTTCAATGCATTCCTATGGGAAACCGTGCATCGCAAGACGAAAAAACCGCAAGACGAAGAGACTTGCGGAATGAATTAATTTCGTCTTGCGAGGCACCACTGTATACCTAAATCCGGCACTGCATATGAGAATCAAACCTGCAGCCTTGGTATTATCAGCCCCATACTCTTAACTAACTTAGCTAGTGATGTTAGGCTTAAGCCCTAAAAATGGTCATGATAAATAATATCGGAGATGGGAGTTTATCATGTTGCCAGCCCAACATGTCAAAGACGCAGGTTTCAGTAAAACATTTCTCCTTCCATATATTGTTCTTTCTCCATGTCATTTAGTATGAGGCCCCTCCTTTAGATGAAATTGTACTGCAGAAATCATGGAAATCAAAGTATTCCAGGCCTTTGGTGATAGAATAACAGCTGCAGCCCAGGAGTGGGGGACCTCTGGCCTTCCAGATATTGCTGGGCTCCAAATTCAGTCTGCCTCAGCCAGCATGGCCAATCATCAGGGATCTAAAGAGCCTTACAATTCAACTTCTGTCACCAGTTCAGTCTGTCAATGTGAATATTGTTCTTCATGTGGATTTAAAAATAGAAGAAACCCAGAGTGACTTTTAGAAATTCCCTTGCAGAACACAGAAAAGAGGAGCAAGCGCTTTAGTCCTATGTAAAAATGTGATTGCTCCCTGAAGAGCTGTTGAAATGGGTTTTCTTTGATTCAAAAGAGAGCCTTGATCAAAGCACCACCATGTGGCAAAAGCCATGTACTGTTGATGTCAGGAAACTTCGCCGCCTTCCTGATTGAGTGTTATGGTTCTAAATGCCAGCTAGCTGTCATCTCAGCATGTGTTGGAAAACTATTTTATAACTAGATGTTTGAGCTTCATTATTCTGCTCATTTCGACTTGCTAAATATAGTCTGTCATTATTTGCCTTTATAGAATAAGCAGACAGCTAATCAACTTCTGCCTGTATAAACAAATATGCCACCTGCAGTTAATTGTTGCCTCTGAAATGTGTCCTGATTCATAGACGTTTGTGCAAATTCAGAGTCTACAGGAGGCTCTTATGTTGGGTGCATTCTGTGGAATAATGGAGATGTCTTAAGAAAGATAGAAAAACTGAGATATAGACTTATTTACCCTTATGAGGAAATAAGTCACACTGAACCCACGCAGCCATATGTAGTAGTGGGTTGTTGGCATGGAAACTGCAGTCATTCAGCAAAATATTTGTGCTAGCATAACAGGATTTTCCCTTCCTCCCCTGTGCCATCCCCATATCTGTTGGGGGGGCGGTTTGGGGGAAGCCCCAGAATATATTTAGTAGGCGGGAGGGGGGGTGAGAAGGAGAATATTTCATTATTCAAGGAGAATCCTTATTTTGGTGGTACATTCTCCTTAGTACTATAATGAATACAACCCACTCTGTGTCACTGAGTTCAGATCAGTATTTGTGGAACCAGGTGGTGGTAGTTTTTCCAGACTAATTAAATCTAAAAAGGGTGTAACCTTACTTATGCAGCTCAATTCACCATGCCACAAGTACCTTTAATAATGTGAAGTGAACCTTATTTAAGAGTGTAGGGATGCAAGTGGTGCTGCAGTCTAAACCACTGAGCCTCTTGGGCCTGTCGATCAGAAGGTTGGCGGTTCGAATCCCCGCAACAGGGTGAGCTCCCATTGCTCTGTCCCTGCTCCTGCCAACCTAGAAGTTCGAAAGCATGCCAGTGCAAGTAGATAAATAGGTACCATTGTGGAGGGAAGGTAAACAGCATTTCTGTGCGCTCTGCTTTCTGTCACGGTGTTCCGTTGTGCCAGAAGCAATTTAGTCATGCTGGCCACATGACCCGGAAAGCTGTCTGTGGACAAACGCCAGCTCCCTCGGCCTGAAAGCAAGATGAGCGGCACAACCCCATAGTCGCCTTTGACTGGACTTAACTGTCCAGGGGTCCTTTACCTTTTAACTTTACCTTTTATTTAAGAGCGTAACCATTTTTAATTGAAATCTCATCATGTGGCAGAGACAGAAATCTTTTCAAGTCACAGCTGGTGTGGCTGATTAGATAGGCATCCTGAATCCAATCAGATATGAAGCCCACAGAAAAAAGTGCCACTGAGTTCGGCAGAGCTTCCTCCGGATTTTAAATGTGTGTCAGTTTGCAGTGTTGGTAAAGGAGGCTATGAGTTGGAGAATACAGTGCAAGCAAAATTGGTTGTTCTGAAGCAAGACAAAAATATTGATACCGATACCAGAGAAAATACTAAGTCTCCGCATTTAAAGTTATTGTTTAAATTTGAGTTTACAAGGCGAGAGCTGAATTGGGTGGAAGGGATTGCTGTGTGATTTTGGAAATAACGTGGAACACCTTTTTCCAAAAGGAGAATACAATCGTGCAACTCCACCATGCATGGGAAAATAATATTTGGAATGTGGCTCTATCGGAATGCCTTATTCAACATAGAAGGGCAATTAAAGACACTTCAAAGATAGACACTTTTGGCGAGACCTGGCTTCCATTCTTTTCCTTTATAAATGAGACAGAAGATACTTTTTTCCACCCACAACACAAGAACCTCTGTGGAGGGGATACTTGAATTGACAATGCATAAATAAACTTGCATCGCTTGTGCTGCATATGAAGCTTACTAAGAATGTACCACTGGACAAGTTACTGTAGTTATATGTTGTTCTTGTATTTATATGAAAACAAAAATATTTGGATTAAATATATGTATATATACTGATGCTGTTTCAACATAGATATAACAGAATAAGCATTCTCTTGCTGGGGTTTCCACAGGAGGGAAATAAGGAGAGAAACTATCAGAATCTTTGACAATGAATGTAGAAGGGCTCTATCTAATTCATGCATTTTACAAGCCAGCAACTGTACAAAGACACAGAAATGGTTATAAAGCACATTGAATCTCAACCATTAATGAAACACAGAGAAAATCAGCAAAACTATTTTTTTTTAAAAAAAGAATATAGAAACTCAGTTATAGGTTTTGGATAGGCATGCTGATTTTTATTTTATTTTTAAATTTCAAACAGGTGTCTAAAACAATATAGTGAGGATACTTGTCTAAATGTCAATAGGCAGGAAGTTCTAAAGCATAGGTTCTGCCACAATAAAATACTGACTTTGCAAATACAGGGAAACCCAACACTGTCTGATTCACAACATTGGGGAGGGGGGAAACCTCTATGTTTTTATTTTATGGTAAATTTATAAGTTTAAAACACACATATTTAGAAGATGCCCCAAAGGGCTCTACTGCCTTCAGAGTAGTCCATTTCTTGCAATTTAAGTTCTGATGCCAACATTTTGCAATTGTTCTGCAGGGTTTTGTAGTGGAAATCGCATGCTTGGCAATCATTTCTGAACACCCCTTGTACTGTGAAATACTCAGAATATGGCCTTTCTGATGTTTTCAATGTTTCCCAATTGCTTCCAAAGTCTGATCTGAGTACAGAAGCATAATGTATGATGAGTGAATGAAAACAGAACAGTCTGGAGAATGTGTGAGCTTTATGTGCACAGATTCCAATTTTTTTAAGCTTTAAGATTAAAACACCATTTATAAATTGCCATGTGTGGTAAAATCGAGTCTTCAGGAAGACACCAACTTATGGTTTCCTTAACAGAGTTACCTCCTCAATTTTCCCCACTTCCATATTGCAAATCTGGGGTTGTAAGAACATGGTCTTATTGAATGATGGCTGAAAAACTGGTCAAACTTTGTCTTTCAAATGTGTCAAATAAATTGCTCGATGGCATCCATTCAGGAGTTTTTCAGATTTTAAAGTTAGCCTGATTTAGATAGGCTCATCTTTACAAAGGTAAGAGAAAATCTATATATTTCCTGAGTGCCAGGAACAAGAAAGCTCTTCATGCAAGATCACCTGTAGGGTTCGAATTACATCAAGAACAGGGCCAGATTTAGGTTTGATGAGGCCCTAAGCTCCTGAAGGTAATGGGGCCCTTTATATGTCCAGCTGACCTTTGTTAACAACAAATTGTCGCTGTTTTTTGTGTTGAATATATGGTACACAACACAAAACACTTGGTTTTATTTTATTTGTTTTTTATCTTATATTTTGGAAATGTACATCCAGGGGTTTTTTCCTTTAATTTTTTGGGGGGCCCCCAAGAGAGTGGGGCCCTAAGCTATAGCTTGTTTAGCTTATATGTAAATCTGGCACTGGTCAAGAAAAATGGAGAGGGGGGTATTACCAATAATGTGAATTTACCAGATACATTTTTGCCTTGCTGGAACTGGCAGGGGTCTGATGAGTGTGTGACAGAGGCAAGGGGGGCGCGTGGAGACTGATTCAGGAGAGCAGGCCAGAGATTTATGGGGTTTGGTGCCACCCACAAGGCAAGAGCCAGGGCAGGGGGGAGAGGAAGGGTCTGAGCACTCAAGAGATGGAAGTGGGGACACAGGATGTGTCGGAAGTGACTGTTCAGGTGCGGGGCGGACCAGTCAAATCCCTGCTATCCTCTGACCCTCTGTCTCCTAGAACCAGGAGGAGCTTGAAGAGGGGCTGCCTGAATATTACTTGCTAAAAATTAGAAAACACAAAACTACCAACAGTGGAAGATTGGCAGATGAAGACGATGGACTTTTTGGATCTAGCTGACCTGACTGGAAGAATCCGCGACCAGAAAGAAGAGGAGTTTCAAGAGGACTGGAGGAAATTCAAGGACTATTTGAATAAATATTGTAATATAAAAAATTAGAAATTACTTGAAAGAAACAAATAGGCCTAGGATTAAATTAAGTTCTAATTAAATAAATGGGATTTAGAATGTTAAGAAAAGTGAATAAGATGGACTATAATTGGAAATTGTTTTAGTTTGATAATGATATTGGAAAGCTGTTACTTTTATTTACAAGGAAACTCAGATGGGAGGGATTTGAGGAAGTCAGCCAAGATGTTTAAAAGGTTGGATTTGTGAAGAATGAAGTTTGTTGTTATTGTTTATCTGTTTATTGTTCCCCCTTTTTCTGTCTTCTTTTTTCTTTTTCTTTTTCTGTTTTTGTGTATCATTTTGCTTTGTGTTACAGATAGGTAGCCGTGTTGGTCTGCCATAGTCAAAATAAAAAAATTCCTTCCTGTAGCACCTTAAAGACCAACTAAGTTAGTTCTTGGTATGAGCTTTCGTGTGCATGCACACTTCTTCAGATACCAAGAACTAACTTAGTTGGTCTTTAAGGTGCTACAGGAAGGAATTTTTTTTTATTTTGCTTTGTGGTTTGTGTTATCACTGTGGAAAATTTAATAAAATTTGTTTTAAAAAAATGAAGAGGGGAGCACAGCAACAACTACGTAGACACTAGGAGCATGAGCGCATGTGTATCTGGTGCACCTTAGGAGCTGTTCTAAGTGTGCTTTTGTCAATAAAGAATTAACTATCCACTATTTGCCTTCCTGGGCTGTGTGTGCACTGGATACCACATTATCTCTCCCTTACCATGGTCTAGTGCAAATATTAACAGGAAGCACACGTGTATTTGCCATGCTTTTTATTGCAGAAAGTGTTATAAAGAAAACAATAAAATCCAGGAAGTGCGTTATATACAGGGTCATTGCGGCAGAATATCTCCGCTGGAACTCTGCAAATAAAATGTTGCATTACCTGGACGGGCCCACGTTTTAAAAATGTGTTGCTAACAAACAAAACGCCCACGTCTTTTGCCAGTTGTCCTCAAGGCAATAGATGGTAGCTAAGTAATTAATTAATGAGTTGCATACAGATAGCAGTTGTATGCTGTGTGCTCCAAAGCAATTTCCACAGGTGAGGAGATGCCAAACCAGGGGTTGGTAACTTGGTTCAACACCAAACATCACTGGGGAAGCAGCAGGTGGTTACATGTCCACATCGATAGCCTTGCTTGTTTGATTGAAATAGACTTCGAGCTACGTAACAGTCACGTTTCATGAACCCGTTGCACTCCTTTGGTGACACTGTTGTTTCATAGAATCGTAGAATTGTAGGGTTGGAAGGGAGCACAAGAGTCATCTAGTCCAATGCAGGAATCTCAGCTAAAGCATCCATGACAGATGGCCATCCTACCTCTGCTTAAAAACTTCCAACAATGGAAATGACGAGCAGAATTCGTGACCAGGGACAGGAGGCTGCGGAAGAAGACTGGAAGAAATTTAAGATTTATCTTAAGAACTATTATAAACTTGATGAAGTTTAGATTGTCGAGATTTTACAGAAAGAAAGGGTTGCAGTAATATAAGATTAGACCAAGAAAGGACTATGATGAATTAGGATGGGAAAATACATTTATAAGTTGCTATAAAATTTGGACATGAGGATGCAGAAAGGGGAGGTATGGGGAAGTCCGAGGAAAGAAGTTTATGAAAGGATATTTTGAAATTATAATTTTTTTTTTGTTTGTCTGTTTTTCTTTTATGTTTGTTTGTTATAAAAACTTTTGTAAAACTAATAAAAATTTTATAAAAAAAAAAAAAAAACTTCCAACAATAAAGAGTCCGCCAGCTTCCGAGGGAGACAGTTCCACTCCGCTCCGTGAGATTGCTTGGAGTAGTTGTGGTGAAACTTTGGCCATTCAGATTTTTTTTGAACTATGGCTCACATCAACCCTTGCTATTGGCCATGGTGGTTAGAACTGATAAAAGTTGTAGTTCAGCAACATCTGGAGGCCCAAAGGTTCTCCACTCCTGACTTACAGCATCAAACAAACTGCTTCATAATGTAACTTCAGCTTTATTCAAATAAAATTTTTACAGTCGTTCCTCACTCAATTAATAACCTCTCTGGTCAGAGCCAGTGTGGTGTAGTGGTTTAGAGCGGTAGACTCGTAATCTGGGGAACCGGGTTCGCTTCCCCGCTCCTCCACATGCAGCTGCTGGGTGACCTTGGGCTAGTCACACTTCTCTGAAGTCTCTCAGCCCCACTCACCTCACAAAGTGTTTGTTGTGGGGGAGGAAGGGAAAGGAGAATGTTAGCCGCTTTGAGA
This sequence comes from Podarcis vaucheri, assembly GCF_965113315.1. Classification (NCBI taxonomy): domain Eukaryota; kingdom Metazoa; phylum Chordata; class Lepidosauria; order Squamata; family Lacertidae; genus Podarcis; species Podarcis vaucheri. The sequence continues at coordinate 95,233,755 of NC_138760.1, read as the reverse complement.
CTCCTTTGGGTAGTGATAAAGCGGGATATCAAATCCAAACTCTTCAGATGAGAGGAAGTACTGTATTTTTCGCTCCATAGCGCGCACCGGACCATAGCGCGCACCTAGTTTTTAGGGGGGGAAATAAAGAAAAAAAATTATCCCCCCCCCAGCCCCAAAGAGCAAAGAAGCCAAGACAGTGAGCGGGATCCGCACACCGACCCCTCTCGCTCTCCAGGCTTCAGCAAAAGCCTGCATTCGCTCCATAGGACACACACACATTTCCCCTTCATTTTTGGAGGGGGAAAAGTGCTTCCTATAGAGAGAAAAATACGGTAGGTGTTGCTCTTTCCTAGGTTCCTAGTTTTTCTCAGGAAGCACAACACACTGTATCTATTCTAGTGGATTTTTCAGTATTAGCTACTGTTTATACATTGTTACTAAACTAAAACTAATGATGTTCCTGTTATCTGGGAGGAAGCCAATTTGAATTCAATTGGGCTTATATCTATCATCCATCTATCTATCTATCATCTATCTATCTATCTATCTATCTATCTATCTATCTATCATCTATCTATCTATCTCTATCATCTATCTATCTATCTATCTATCTATCTATCTATCTATCTATCATCTATCATCTATCTATCTATCTATCTATCTATCTATCTATCTATCTTTGAACTTAGCCTGATTTTTATTCCCTTTTATTCCTTTCCTTTCCTTCCCTTCCCCTTCCCATTTTATGAAGATTACCCACTCTGGGATCCCACAGCTAATTCTCCCCTGGTCTCCTCGCTGGTCCAAATAGGACTAATTTAGTCAGCTAGCCCTGGTGTTCATCTAATGTTTATTGGATGGTTCCCCCCCCCCCAATTGATTTTTGAATTCTGAATTTATTGTTATTCACATTTTATACTGTATTTTATGCTGTTTTTGTTGCATCAATTAAGTGTTTAAAATTTGTTGTTAGCCGCCCTGAGCCCAGTTTTCTGAAGTGGGAAAGGCAGGGTATAAATAAAAATTTATTATTATTTATTATCTACCAACTACCCATCTATATAGGATTGCACTGTCAGCCTTCTAAATCAAATTTCAAGTTACAAATACAGCTGACTGAATGACTCCCAGCAAAACCCTATGTGGGTCTACTCAGGATTAAGACCCATTAAATTAAATAGGAGTGCAGACTCAGGAAGTCTTTTCCTATGGACATAGCCATGATTTATGTTGGGAGGGGCAGGACACCCACCTGTCATCACCCTATGCTTGCCAAAACGTGTTTTGGAAAAACTGTACGTAAAATATGTGCATTAAGAGAGATGATTCCTAAATGCTAACAAATTTTCAAGACTTACCGCTAATTTTTGGGGGGGAAATCAAATTTTATTTTTCATTTTCCATTTTACAAAAAATAACAAAAACAAGAATAAAATTTTACAGTCCATCAAAATTCAAGTCGACATCCCCCCGTTCTGTAGTTATTTATTCCCTTTATCATTGCACACCCACTTCTAATATATTTATTTAGTTCCCGTTTATACTCCCTTAAAAATTTCCTCACTGCTTCATTTTATGTCAGTCCTGCTAACATCATAAGATTCTTACAATGGCTCTTTCAATAGTTCACAAAATCCCCCCATTCTGTATTAAAGAGTCCCTCTTCTTGATTTCTTATTCATCTGGTAAGTTTTGTGATTTCTGTGTATTCCATTCATTTTAATTGCCAGTCTTCTTTAGTTGGAACTCCTTCTTCTTTCCATCTCTGGGCATAAATCATTCTGGCCACCGTAGTAGCATACAAAAACAATTTTCTTTGTTCTCTTGGTACCTCTGAACCCAATGTTCCTAAAAGAAAAGTTTCTGGTTTCTTAACAAATTATCTTCAAATATTTTTTTCCAATTCATTATAAATCATTTCCCAAAATGCTTTTATTATCTTGCATGACCACCACATATGGAAAAGGTAGCTTCCTTCTCTTTACACTTCCAACAAGTACCTGCTTCCGATTTATACATTTATATCGAATGTATAAATTATACATTTATACATCCGATATAAAGCATTTTAATATAGTTTTCTTTAATTGTATAACACACTGTAAATTTCAAGTCTACGTTCCACAGTTTTTCCCACACTGACATCTCTATATTATGTCCTATATCTACTGCCCAGCCAACCTGCTTTTCTTTGCAGGATAAAGAGATAATCTTTAGCCTATCAACTGAGAAATAGTTCACGCAGTCCACCAGACCACAATTTGACTCATAGGAGCTTGTCTGTTCATCCCAAACAATCTAATGAACGTGTCACTAACTCAAAAAAGTTGTTGGTTGGGAAAACTTCACAGTGCAAGCTATGTATTAGCCCTGGGCATCTCAGGGTCTCCAAACCAGTCTGTGAGCTACAGCCTTACATATTAAGTTGTTCACATCAGCACATGGTTCCCTTGAGTCAAAAAAACACACACCCAAAGACACCCCAAAACAGCATGTGAACACAGCAGCTCCAATCAACAGCTTTTTCTCTCATTTTTCTCTCTTCCCCATCCCCCTCCAACTGACCATAATATCAAAATTTATTTAGCTCACCTTTGTACTTTCAGAACCATGGTAACCAAAGGAACCATTGTGTTCCTCCACCCAAAGAAATCATAACCATAAATTCACTTGATTAAATTCCCATGGGGCAAGCTGAAGGCTTGTTGGAAACTATCGCTCAGCGTATAAATTGTCTTCTCTCAAAAGGGTGCCAATGATTCCATTTGAAGTTGTTGCTCCCCACCTCCTCAGTGTTCAAAAACCTACCATGGTCAAGCAGGAGGGAGAACAATTGGGACAAAATAATCTTTATTTGGTGTTTAATTAGGTAGAATGCCGCTGTTGCCTGATTTCTAAAGACTGCTGTGAAATAAGTGCAGGCCTACTGATTTGGGACTTCCTTCAATTATGTTTTTCCTTTGCCTAAGTTTTCCTTTACAGGAAAGGGCTAGTGAAAACAATCAAGAAGCTTAGCTCTCCGAGTGCCTACCAGCCCTTTAGAAATCTGCTCTGCTGTTTTCTGGACCTATTTATGGATTCTGCCCTTGCCTTCAAATAACCTACTTTTCCTTCAGCCTCACATTGTTTTATTTACTTCTGTCATTTCCCCACCACCCTTCATCACATAAATCTGATCCTAGGCATCTTTCCGAAGTATAAAAGGAACAACAATTACTATAGATAATGATCGCTAAAAACTAATCAGAAAGCACAGCAGCCTGAGAATACTTTAAACAATGACTGGTCTCGCTAGTTTACCCACAAATGCCTGGGTTTTACATGGCAGTGGAATCTCATCAGAGTCTCTGCTCTCTGTATTCCTTGGTGGGGGCCGGTATCCTAGAGTCAAGTGGGGGGGGGCAGAGCAGGGTCACTGTCCAGCAGGCCAAGACTGCCAGTGGGGTGTCAAGAAAATACCCACCCTACCAATTGCAGGACCCGGAGTGGAAGCTATCGAAGGCATTGCTTCAACACGCAGAGTTATCCTCTGATCTCTATATCAGATTCTTCCTTCCTTCCTTAGCCAGCCCACAAGGGAGAAATTCTGAGAATTCCATGGTCAGTGAGGCCTGCTCACGTGCCTTGTGCAAGAGTAAAAACCAGGTTTTGCGCAAAGATCACCACAGCCAATCACAAAGGAACAACCACACCCTAGGCCAACCCCAACCTCTCTCACCACCAAAGGAACACAAGTGAATAGCAAAGAACCTGCACAAGCGACGCTGACACAAAGCCCCACATATATTAAGTAAAATAGAAACATTGCCACCCGACCCCATCCCTACTCATCTTTTTCCCCACCTCTTTCCCCCTTTTCATCCTAATGTCTCAACAAATGAAACTGATCTGTAAAAAATGTTACTTGGGGGGAAAGAGAGAGAGAGACATACTTTTGTAGACCAAGAAAATCTTTAATAAAAATACATTTAAAAAAACAACCAGTTTTTGCTTGGTCTGGCTAACTTTAAAGTAAAAAAAAACCCACACACACAACTCCAGATAAGGTCACACAGATGCCTCTTCAAGTACAGTGGTACTTTGGGTTAAGTACTTAATTCGTTCCAGAGGTCCCTACTTAACCTGAAACTGTTCTTAACCTGAAGCACCACTTTAGCTAATGGGGCCTCCTGCTGCTGCTGCGCCGCCGGAGCACGATTTCTGTTCTTATCCTGAAGCAAAGTTCTTAACCTGAAGCACTATTTCTGGGTTAGCGGAGTCTGTAACCTGAAGCGTATGTAACCTGAATCATATGTAACCCGAGGTACCACTGTACAAGGATAGTGGTTGAAGGAAAAGATGTTGAGGGGCTGGTGTTGCAGAGGGAGGTTGCCTAGAGAATCAACAGACACTTTCTCCCCTATGCTGGGGGTGTTAATGGATATGCTCTGCCCTAAAATATACTGCTGAATTAAAAGTCTGACTAACTGGCAATCCGGTTTGAGTCTCCCAGTTGAACTCCCAAAAAGAATTTTCTCCCCCACACCCCTCCCCCAGCTACAGGTTAAAGGACATTTAAGAGGGCGATCCTGTCCTGGCATTGTGCCATGTCACACCAATGGCAGCCAAATGGCCGCTGTATCCATTGTACACTCGGACCATGAAGGGAAAGGGACATGCAACTGTAAAAATGCTAAAATGGCATTAGAATGGCAGGTGTGAACAACATCCTTTGAAAGATGGCAAACCCTCCAACTGAGGCAGAGCCCACAGTCACCTCCTCATGTCATCCACCTGTGAAGGGAGCTCCCCTGTGTACCTCAAGCCACATCACCACCCACCCAACGCAGAGAACTCATGCAGTGTGCTCCACGTAAAGCAGGCTTGAATTCTCTCACGTACAAACATTTTTACCTCGTCACCACCCAGTGGAAATAACACACACAGCCAGGAGGGGGCAGCAAGCAAGGGAGACGTGCTCTGCTAAAGCACAAGCAAATGCCCATTCGCAGAACTGATGGTTCAAACCCACAGAGAGGTTTGTTTTTTTCTCCTCCTGTCCTCATCAGACACCACTTCCTGAACAGATTCCAAGCAGGATACAAACCCAGGAATGGCCAGTGCATCTAAAGAAACGCACAAATGAATGCCCAGGGTCCCTGGCCCAGATAACCCTGAAGACAAACATTTTATACCTACCCTTCGGTCCATTTCAGTTTTTCTGGAGGCAGCATGAAAGTCTTGGCGTGGCCCAGAGCAGTGAAGTTTCCCCTCTGCTCTGCACTGAGGCTCTGCCTTTTACCATTCACCATTGACAGGGATCAACTCTTATACGGAACCAATGAAGAGCATTGACTGTCCTCACCAAGAGGCTGGCAAGTTTCCTTTACCTTGCCTGTGCTGGAAGAGAAGAAGAAGAAGAGTTTGGATTTGATATCCCGCTTTATCTCTTAACCTGAGGTACCACTTTAGCTAATGGGGCCTCCTGCTGCCGCCGCGCCACTGGAGCACGATTTCTGTTCTCATCCTGAAGCAAAGTTCTTAACCCGAGGTACTATTTCTGGGTTAGCAGAGTCTGTAACCTGAAGCGTATGTAACCTGAAGCGTATGTAACCCGAGGTACCACTGTATATGCATTTCACGCACACTACCCAGGATTAGCTGAAATCTAAAATGGCCCCACTCTCATTACATGACAGCTTCAGGGCCAATATGGGCCTGATCACTATGTGACACGGTGATTTTATTGCCCTCCACCTCCCAAGTGAGGCGATATGCACAGTATGGTTTTGGATTGTACCCTTTTAGTTAGATGCAGACTTGCTATACAGGCTAATATGACAGACGATCTTGATGAAGGTATAGTATGAAGTAGCTATCCCAAGCAAGATTTTGCTGTGAAAAGCTCTAGAATCCCCTAAACTATGAAATACCAGAGATTTTTAAAGCTTCATCAGTACGAAAAGCTGCATCAGAGGAGCAAACAAGATTTGTAAAGAAGACAATGGAGGAATTTCACCTAAAAGAAACAGACTTTGCAACTAGAGAGAGACCCCAGGAACATAACCAAAGAAGTTATAAAGATATGTTTTCTGTGCAATCTCTGCTGCGCTGTGTATTAATAGAACATGGCTTTTGTAGCTGTCATAGTTGATAGAAATAAATTCCACTGGAATTCAGCAAAACTCATAGTATATACCTCTAGCATAGCCTCTTTTGTCAAGATAGCTAGAAGGAGGGCTTCAGAATTTCTCTAAGGGCTCAGCTAGACTGGTAAAGAAAAAGCGATTTATATACGTTGTATATGTGATATAACATTGTGCCACCAGATGGCGATGTGGAGTCCCATTTTTCTCTATCTGTTTTCCCTGTTTAAATTTACGCTTTAAACTGAAGCGCTTCTTTGATGATCCAGCCTACCTCTATGTACAATTTTAAGGAAATACAAAGCATATAATAAGAGAGTGGTTTGACTTCGGTATGGGAGGAGGTACAGTGAAAGGAGGCAATATGTCACATTGATATTCTGATTGCATTGTCATCTATTGAGTTTATTGTAATTATGCCAATAGAGTGTGAAAATTGGATCCTGAGCAAAGACCCTGGGGATAGTGATGTGTGAGAACTAAAATGTCACAGTGCTGAAGGAGCACAAAGCAAAGCATGCAAGGCAACTGATGTGGTTTTGCCATTTCAGATTTCCCCCATCTGTTCCTTGAAAGCCAGAGTGGCTGCAACTTGCAAGCTCGGTCTAGACTTGAAGAATCAAATGCCTTGGGGGGGGGGGAATCTATACCTGTTCTTTCCACAAAGTGGAAATGACGGATAAAGTAATCGTGGAAGACAGAGGAGGGGGAAATGGATTTTGTTGCATCAACTTTCGAAGCCAATTTAGGATTGCACTCTCAGACAGCGAAAGGGGAAAAAAGAGTCCCATTGAAAGAAGCTCCTTGCAAGGACTTCAGCCTGCACAATGGCACTTTCCCCCCACTTCCCCCAAAACTGGCTTGTGGTGGGTGTCAGGTAACCCCCATAGGAGTACATGGGGGGGGGAGGGGATGTTCTGTCTAGCAACCTCAAACGCTTGTCCTGATGGAATGACCACCTTAGCACAATGTTGCGTTCCTCCTACTTTATTTAAAAAAATTATTCTAGTTGCAAAACCTGGGAAGCTGTGAGGGGTTGGTGAGTGGATGGGTAAGATGTAGAGGGGAGTAGCTTGGATGCTACAGTGGAAAAAGTCAATGAAAAAAAAAGAAAAAAATGAAAAACAAGGATGTAGGGGCTTGGGCAAAGGTCTACAGGCTAGGGGAAGAGAGAGGCAAAATAGTTTGCAGAACACAAAGAGTATGTCCTTGTAACAGTAAGTCACAAAAACTCCCAAACGAATACAAATACCAGTACAAAAAAACACAATGTGGGAAATTTAAAAAGCAATAAAAATACCATTTAAAAGTCATCTAGGCCATCACAGGACAAACAGGCAGAAAATCATGAAGACTATCAGCAATTTTCAAGTGGTCTGTGTTCCATACTTTGCAATATTTAGTATCCCTTTACTGACTTCTGTGTTTGATTTATTACATCAGGAAAGGCTTCCATTCGCCCATGAGGTTCTTTATTTTCCCAGTGTCTTTCATAAGAAACGTTTCTTCATCGTCACCAAGATTTGTGACACATTCAAACCCCGTTGTCCACAGTTAATTTGCTTTTCTGTTTTGTAATTGGGATATGAACTGTAATTAACACATTGTTGGCTGAGCACTCATGGTCTTCTTTCTTCTCTTTGAAATAGGCTGTTTAACAGGGTCCCCATTATGTAAGGCCGTTCTACACCAGCTCATTGTGGAAAGCAGGAGAAGGTAATATCCTAGAAGCCTGGAGAGAATCAGCACACACAGATCAAAAAGGAAGTGGCTGGAGAAGAAGTTCGTGATTTGGCTGGAAGGAAATCAATGGAAAGCCCCTTACCCAAATTTAAAGACTTCTAGTCATGACAAAACTAAAACTGGAAATCCAACCCACAACAGCGTTGAACCAGACCCTTCATATTAAAGCCAAACCGAGTCCTTTTTATTAAAGAGATGGCAATCCATTTTAATTGAAATACTTTCAGCTACCTGGGCTGTAATTAAGCTGTAAGTCAGCTCTCAGACCACTGACACCACAGTATTCTCCATCAAGTTCCAATAAAAATCAACAGAGCTGCTCGAGTCCAGGACCATTTCCAGGTTAAGTGATTCATTTGATGGCTGCAGCCTGTGAAAAGAGCATTGATTTAATGTAGCCCGTGAGAATGCTTGAAAATGGTTAACCTTGAGAAATCAAACAGCAATTATTTAAGTGGAGCAACTTTCTTGTCTTCCACAAAGTTATACCGAAAAGAGTTCAGATCCAATATATGCACATGAAGCCCTGCAATTATGAACCAACTTGCAAATAAAGGTCTGCCTACAAACTTCAAAATGCAGGTGGGGTGGGGGCAGGGATGTGGTACAGTCCTCCAAGACTGTACCTATTCAGAATACAAATATAGTGGTACCTCAGGTTAAGTACTTAATTCGTTCTGGAGGTCCGTACTTAACCTGAAACTGTTCTTAACCTAAAGCACCACTTTAGCTAATGGGGCCTCCTCCTGCTGCCGCGCTGCCGGAGCCCGATTTCTGTTCTCATCCTGAAGCAAAGTTCTTAACCTGAAGCACTATTTCTGGGTTAGCGGAGTCTGTAATCTGAAGCGTATGTAACCTGAAGTGTATGTAACCCGAGGTACCACTGTAGTAGATTACGATTGTGATTATTGCTACATAATTATTTATACCAGCCTTTTTCCCTGACAGGGACTCAAGGCAGCTTACAGATAAAATGACGGATAGTGTGATTGAATAACCTCCTGAATCTTTCGCATGTGAAAATCTAGCATATGTGAGGAAAGTGTGCTTCCCAACATCCTATTTTCTGACAGCGGGGATTTCTTTTCCACGAGTGAACATTTAAACATTCAGCCCTTGCACTTCATTCTGAAGCAGCACAATCCAAAAGGGTAGATCGGCTCTAAGGCAAATTGAACTGGGATACATCTAGGAAGCAATTAAGCTCTGCTAGAGGGAGGATAGCATGAAGAATATTATCGAGGCTATTTGCCACGGTCCTTTTGCCCTCCATGTGGGTTCACTGCAGAATTTGTATGAATAATGAAGTGGTCATGTCATTTCTTCCTTCACAGCATCACCACTTGCCTGTTTTTCAGCATTTCACCACATGGCCATGTACTAACTTGCCACAACCACAGGACAATGTGACTTAGATTTTAGCCCTCCAATAATTCCTGAGCAATAATTCCTGAGACTTCCTGAGCAAGTCTCAGCCTATGATTCATGTGCAACTTTTAGCAGAGTGGGTTAAGTATGCAGAATGTAGCATGTGATGCTTCTGTATGCACAAAGGGCCAAACTATCCTTGACAGTGAGGAATGATGTCCCAACATCAGTGCTGAAGGGGTAACTGCCGGGCCAGCTGACTTCTGTATGTGGATCAATGTGGCTGTCTCTCTCTGTGTGTGCACCATCTTGTCCTTTGTCTCAGGCTGGCCCTGGGCGAAACGCACCACCCCAGTTCCAATCAAATAGCTGTTATTAAACTAAAAACCAGCAGGAGAACCAGTTGAGAGATCTCCCACTGTTACTTATGGTTGTGGCAAACCCACAACTGGCCTCAACCTTCCACCCTGTATACACCCAGTGCATGAGCACTTCATAATATAGTCTATGCTCAGGTTTCTCACAAGTCCCTACACAGAATACATGATTTTGATGAGGAGATGTGAAGTGGTCCTTGGATGAAGCTAAGCTGCTTTCCTCAATTGTGATGGAAGATGTTGTCCCACTTGTCAAGATCTCACTGCTAATCCAGTTACATTCTGTGCATGGAACTGGGGAGGATGGCTCCATCTTGTCTTTCGCCTCAGGCCAAGAAAGAAGTCATCTTGGGCTGCTGCTGAGTAGATCAGTTCTCCCAAAGCTTTGCGATCTCTCTTCACCCTGTCTTTACTTCATCTTAGGTCCTCAAGGACGACTGCCCTCCGAAACCAAATGGAGTATGTCACACGTTCCGTCTCCCTGCCTTTCATGTATAATCTCCAAATGTATCAGACCTCGCAGAAGCAGGTCTCTCTTATGATTACATTTCACCCTAATTACTTAGGTTGAAGCTGCCTCCTAAATGCATTTGCTTCATAAAAGACACAAAATTAATTCTGCTTCCAATGGCTTTTGTCCACAGAGATTTTGTGTTTGATCTCCTCCACCATTTCCCCCATTCTTTCTTGATGCTTCCCACCCACCTCAGTCTCACTGCACCAGGAACACCCCCCCCAAAAAAAAAAACACCAAACTTGATGTCTTTGAGTGTCAGCTAAAGAAGTAATTGGAAGCTCTTGACTTGGCTAATGCTTTTTATTTGGCTGTAAAATATTCTACTTCATTGAAAACTATCTAAACTTTGCATAGGACTTCAGTGGTGGCAGATTTGCATTCATTATGCTCAAGAAATGCAATGTTCTTTTCCCGTTCCCCATTTTCATATACAGGCACAATTTTTTAAAAAAACACACACGTAAAATTACAAAAAAGGAGAACAACATTAAGAAGATTAGAACAGAATATTCATGGATCACGATAAACATAAATAAAATGATTTTAATTACGTTTCTCCAGCCTGAATGTGATAAAGGGGTTCAATAGTAAAGAAAATGCATTTAGCCCTCATTATATTCTGCCTCATTTGTATGAATATGGTGATTCTGATAATTTGGGTGGCATACTACAGCTTATTGAGCCATTTGCTCAGAAGGAATTTCTTTCAGCTATTTTCCCCATTTACTGTGCATCAATAATTGGAGGGTGGCAAACATATCTCCAAATAAATTAATGCTCTGTACTGAATGTATTTTAAAGCCTATTCCCAGGTTTCCATCATACCACAGTGTCACAATAAGCAATGGAATCCGGGATAGCGTATGGAGAAACAGGACTAAAATATCGTTTCATGCAAGGTCCAGGGAGACCAGAATTCAAATCCCCTCTCGTCTGTGAAGGTCACTGAATGAGGTTGAGACAGTTCCTCTCTCTCAGCCCAGCCTATCTCATGGAGTGGTGGTAATGACACACCCTCCAATATTTATCCGATGAAAATAGGAACGGCCCATTCCATAATGATGATTTTACTATTTATACCCTACACATCTTACTGAGTTGCCCCAGCCACTCTGGGCAGCTTCCAACATATTTAAAAACATAATAAAACATTAAATATTTTTTTAAAAAGAACAGGATTGCCTTCAAACAGCTCAGGGATCGGATCACTCCATACCCTCCAACATTTCTCCAATGAAAATACAGACATCCTAAGGAAAAGTGGGACATTCCGGAATCAAATCAGAAACTGGGACGGCTTCTCTAAAATAGGGACACTTGGAGGGTCTGGGAAGATAAAGCTGGAAGTGTGTAGAGAACTTTGTATGCCACTTTGAGGTCCTTGGGGAGAAGAAGGGATAATAAATGCAATAATAAACAAATAAATGGGCATACCAGGGGCATGAAAGTGTTCAGTGTCGTCCATAAACTCTATGGAGCAAAGTAACAAGGCCACAATCTAGGAAACAGATGAGAACCTATCATTCATCTCAGACACTGCTACCCCTAATTATGTTCCTGGCAATGATATTTCAGTGGCAGTAACTCAGTCCTTAGAAGCGCATGCTGAGGGAGGCTTGTCTAGTCCCCTCATTGATCCTCGTCTGCCACCCCACTGGGCTGATTTGTTCTGTTCTGTTCTGGTGCTCTGGCTTTTAATCTCATTTCTGCCATTTTTATCTTCCGTTATCTGATTTTAGTGTCATGTTTTTGACTTACTGTGGATAACAGAGCGATTCAACTCCCCCTTGTGGTGGGCATACATCTTCCTTCACACAACTCTCCCAGCTAAGCTGGCTTCCTGCCATCCACTATTGACAGAGTGATGCCCAAAGCAAAATGCCTTACCTGTCAAAGGCCAGGGTACAGAGATGCATCTTCAACATAGAGCAAAAGCTGTTCAATGAACATGCAGGTAGGAGTCCTCTGTTACTGGGATGCTTACAAACACCAGCCAATGGATGGCTTTGGAATGGAGTGTTCTGGAGGTGGTGAAGGAGTGGGGCTGAGTCAGTCCAGGATCCAGTGTCTCGCTGCCATCTTGCCACAGCATCAGACCCAATCCAGGCCCTATCTTGCACTCCAGTAGTTGTGCATGGCAAGGCTGAGGATACAGGAGCGTCCTCACCACTCTGTAAAGACCCACCTGCTGGTGATGAAGGTTTAGTTTGTGCCCTGAGAACAATTTAAATCTGGGGCGCCACCAAGAAAAAGGCCCTGTTGCTGGGAACCACCCACCACACCTCAGGCGGCACAGGAACCCAGAGAATGCCTTCTTAAGAGGATCTTAGTTTCTAGGCAGGCACATGTGGAGTCAGACAATCCTTTTAGTACCCTATCTTGGGCTGTGAAGGGTTTTAAAGGCAAGGCCAGTGTTTACCTCAGGATGGGGGGGAAATGTATTAGACAGGACCTGTAATCCAAGCATAGCAGGAGATCTTTGTACTTGAATCTGCTTTGTAGGAGCTTGATTCCAAGGTAAATAATTGGCATGCAAGGCTCCTGCTCCTTTTCTCATTCTCATCATATGAGGTGCTTGTGGAAGCAATAGATACCTGTGTGCTGCATTTTGAATAATCCAGGGTAGAAAGGTTCGGCAGTGTCCTTTTTTAAAAAAAAAGAAGATTATGCTTTTCAGGTTTATACATTTCACTAATTTTACAATCATTGTAAAATTTCAAAACTTGGCTTCCTTCCCCCTGTTCCTGCAGTTCCTTAAATTTATTTTTAATATCTTCTGCATATCCAAATTAACTTAATTTGCTTATTTATTCATCTTATTCTTCTGGTAAGTTTCGCCATTTCTGCTTATTCCATATGTTTTTGTATCCATTCTTCTTTTGCTGGGACTTCTGCTTCTTTCCATTTGGGGGCGAGTAACATTCTTGCCGCTGTAGTAGCATACATAAATAAGTTTCTATACAGTTTAGGTAGTTCTGTCCCTATCATTCCCAAAGGAAAAGCTTCTATGTGTTTTTTTAACAAAGGTTATTTTAAACATCCTTTTCAATTCACCATATATCATTTCCCAGTAAGCTTTAACCTTACTACAAGGCCACCACATATGGTAAAAAGAACCTTCTTTCTCTATACATTTCCAACACTTATTTGATTTAGATTTATACATTTTTGCCAACTGACTCCGTGTTAGACACTATCGATATATCATTTTCATATAATTTTCTCTTAGACCATAACATGCTGTAAATTTCATATCCATATTCCACAATCGTTCCCATGCTTCCATGGGAAGGTTCAGCAGTGTTCAGAGCAGCTTAGTAACACCTCGTCCAGGTGTTGTCCACCTTTTGGGGAATTTTGAGAAAGAGTTGTGGGTGCCAATTACAAAATGGCCGAGGTTGTGACATAACACAAAATGGCGGTGGTAGGGATGTGGCATGAGGAAGTGAGCGGGGAAAGTTTCTCATACATTGTGGCTTTTTCAAGGAATATTGATGAGATATTTAGTAGATGCTGTCGGAGGTACTGGCAGACACAGTGGCGCCTTCAACTCCTGCCTTAGACCATTTAGGAAGTGCGTAAGTTAAGATAATGATATTTAAATTCAACATCATTCAGGCTTCTTTGAAGCTGGAGAAGGAGAAGCTTCCCAGAACCACAGATCCCCTTTTCAAGTGTCACTTCACATGTTATATTTTCCAGATGCCCCATAGACCAAAGATGTCTTAAGCAGAAATTAGAGGGGTTGCCATTCCCTACTCTTAAAGTGTGTAATCACAATGCAAGGGATAATGAAAGGAATTAGAAGACTCCTTTCATTTTCCATCAGCAGGTATTGTGGTTTTGTGAGAGAGAAGCAGGAGGATCTGTCTCTCCTTTTTCCTCATCCAGTTTTTCAGCTCCCTTAATTCTCCCATTCCCCCAGCTCATTATAGAAGGGTTCCATAAATGGTGTGAGCATCCAGAATCCATGGGCAGCTGATAAGGCCCCAGTACTGACACTGAACCCGGGCTCCTTACATTGGGAGGCTAGATCTGGAAGCTGTCCACTGCTAGAATTACCTGCAATGTCCTGCAGTGATGCTGTGTCAGGGGCAATGTGGGTCTGGGCTGCCTAGTGTAGACTGCAGAGCTGCCCCCATCAGGTTTGGACTGTCCAGCAATTTTAGAGGGGCACTTTGCTGTCTGCCCTCCATATCCTGACATGCTCCCTGGCCATAAAATACAGAGCTGCTCTTGAAGCAAAAGCATTTGTTGGAAAGTTCCTGGAAAAAGATGTCCATCGACTACATGCTGAAAACATCTTTCTTCTCAATAGTTTTTATTATCACAAGTGCTGTATTTGGTTTCTTTTCATTTAATACAAAAATGTAATGGAAGATAATATGAGGAGTTGGATGCAAATGAAAACGCTAGCTAAGCACTACTCAAAGCTGAAGTATTTGTGGCCCATTTCCATGCAGGAGAATGCAATTTCAATTGCTCACTGTACCTTATCTCAGTATGTGCTGCTTTGTAAAAAATATGTTATGGAAAGTGGTTTTGCTCGTTTTCTGCTATGTATTTTTCTTCCCCATTATTTCCATTCAGCTTCCTAATGTTAACTGTTTAAGAACAGAGAAGTTGGCAATGCACAGGTTACAAATAGCCAAGCGGCAGGTCCATAGGACTGGAGCTCAACGCATCTTAGGAGGATATATTTTTATGCCATTACTTGTCAATGGTAAGGTTGCAACATTGGGGAAATGTTAGTATGGAATATTGCACACCTGTGGAGGCTCTGTGTGCAATTTGAGAAGTCTGGGTTCTCAATAAATAGCACATGGAGCTTCCACTGATACACAAGGCTCACCACAAGGCTCAAGAGACTGGAGAATTTGTGCAAACCTGGTGGCAATTACGCTCTTCTTTTAGGGCAATAATACCTGGAAAAGGGCTTATACCTGTCACAAATCAGCTCGTTCTATCCCTCCATTGCTACCCTATGGGAAGCAACTTACTGTTCCGGATACCTGACCAATAATGCAGAACCCAAACTCTTTCTCAACTGACGTAGGAAGTATGCTTACCTGGTCTCTGCAGGTTTGTTAAAAACCACTCCACTCACCTTCCCCTCCCCTAGGAGGAAGGCAGCACAACTGCCTTGGGAGTGAAGGTATTGAGAATGTAACTAAACACTGAATAAACTATGGTTGCGGCATGCTAAATGCTAATTAGTCAGTGATCATTCTGCTCCAACCAACTGGCAAGGAAATGCATATAACTATCTTCATGCTAATTAACATGAATCCTGAAAAATGAGCATAAACAACATCTGGGACTCCATCCTCAGATAAGCAGGGGGTGGAGAGAACGCGCTTTGAATTTCAGAGGCCCTGTTTACTTTTTGTGGGTATGCTTGATGCCGACGCACATTTTTCGGGAGACACCTGGTGCTTTGGGATAAAAGTGCCGAGAGGCAACAGGGTAAGCAGATGAAAATTAAATGCAAAGTGACTTCATTGCACACACTTGGCTGTGCCCTGTAGTACTTGACCCATTTGCAAAAAAAGAAAGAACATTTTCCAGTGCTAGACTATGCTTAGTCTTTCCAGAGGTGATAAACATGGACAACACACTGGAGTTGAGGGCTCACATGACTAAATGTTTCTCTTTATACTCCCCTCACACACACCATACACCACCAACCTCAACACACACACATAAAGCTTCTTCACATCTTACATAGGTGTAAATTACGCCTGCCCATATTTTTTGTTCAGTGTGTTTCCAGTTGTGGAGATTCCTTGATAAAGGACCTTCTTGTTTAGTTTGAAGAATTGTGTTTGTGGCATGGAAGGAGGAACAATGGTGGTGTGGTGGGGGTGGGAATCCTGTCTTCCCCTTAAGTTAAGTGGTAGTAGGCATTTGGTGAGGAGACTGGTTGCTTGGAGGAAGCAAAATAGGCCGTTGGCCTGAAAACGGAGCTCATAAACCACTGTGTTTCCAGGAGAACATGTTATGAAGAACAGTTATGGTTGTGATAGCAACCTGGCATCTAAACCAAGTGCCTGTTAAAACTGATGACAGTCGTAGTAGCGGTAACAGTATATATGACAGCAAGTGAAAGGTCCAGGTGTTCTGGTAGTTTACGGAGGCAAATGGACTATTCCTCTGGCTGTCAGAACTTCCCTATGTTATCTTTCCTATTCATCTCCATCTCCTTTCCTTCTCTGGCAGTGCTGGACTACACTGTCATTACTTTTCAAGCTGCCCATCTGTATCCTAACCCTCTGAGCTCTGTCCAGTAAGTAGCTTTATTGTTTTAACCTCTCTGGTGTCCACTGACTGTTATGAGGAACCATGACAGAGGATTGCACAGCAACAGCAGCATTTGTAGTACTCTGCCAAGAATGGGGGCCTTTAATCCTACAACCAACCCTTAGGCCACAGAGTTAGGAGTTACTACTGTCACTTGGTTCTTCTCATTTGGTCCAGCCTCAATCTCAAGTCAAACAAGCAACATTTTTCAAAGTTGGTTGTAACTTGGCTTCCACATTGATTTCCAGGCTCTGTAAAACAGAACTAAATACTTTGAGATCCTATAGTTTTAAAAACTTTAAGACAACTGAGCCAATAACTCCTGCCCCATTTGTCCACTGTCCCATTTCTTCACTGCTCTCCCCTGCCCATACTCTCCCCCTGCACCCACCATGGTCAAAGGACTACCATTTTACCTTCTCTGCATGCAGAGGGCCTGGAAATCTTAATGGGAAAATAAAAAGACCATAAGCATATGACTGTTTCAATAAATACAAAAATGAGTGCTTGTTTAATAAGGCATGGCATAATGTATGCTTGGTGCATTACGGTTTTATATTTACAGATGCTTTGCCGTTTGTTTTTTCTTGGGTTTCCATCCATTTCTTTTATTTGCCATGTTTTCAAATTAAAGAACACAACCAAATCTTCACATAAAATCTTTTTTTCTTTAAAGTACTTGCATGAGTTACACAGCAATGAAGTTATAGCCACATAATATTTATCAAATTTATCTACAATGAAATAAGTCTCGACCTTAAGTAAAGCTTTTTAGAACAATGTGTTGGATGGATCCCGAGATGGATCCTGAGAACTGCTGTCAGGAAGGAAGTCCACAGATTGTCCCTTTCCTTCCTCCCCCCCCCCATAGAGAGCAGTAGGAAGACCTTCCTGAACAGCCTAGAATGGGGCGGAGCTCCACCCAAGGTGTCTGTGCCTGATTTTGGCCAACCCTCTTTCCTACTCCATCCCATGCCATTCAGAAAGGTTCCCCAGTTGTCAGGAGACACTTTACAGGCCAGCAGCAGAAGAGAGGAATGAATGAATGAATGAACGAACGAATGAATGAATAGAAAAGGCCCCTTCTGCTAGCTTCTTTCTGTGGCTTGCTGCTCATAGTTCTCAGTATCCAACCCATAGCTTTAATTTTGCAAACATTTAAGCTCTTGAATTGCTTTAAGATCTCCCACTGAAATTGATGGACCAACCTCCACATTTAATAAGGATGCTCAGGATACTTTTTTAAAAAAAAAACCATCAGAATGTAAGACTAGGCCTGAAAATTGTTACTGCTATTAATGGTATTCAGTGGAATTACTCCTGAATGACACCGCTGATTTTCCTGACTCGTAGTGGTATTCTCACATTGATGAAGCTCTGAAAAAGACAGGGAATTTCTTGCCAATCTATCCAATGCATTTTGTCAAGCAAATGAGCACTTATAGGCTCAGACCTTATGCAATATTCATACAGATTTCCATTCACTAAGAGAAAGGTTGAAAGGTTAAAAGAAAAATGTCTGAATCAAATCCTACTGATTTGATAACCCAAAGCTGCAGTACTTTGGAGCCAGCCAGCTAGCCAGCCAGCCAGCCAGCCAGCCAGCCAGCCAGCCAGCGTTCACATCTGTTTTGAAGCATTGCTGGGATTCTCCTTTCAGACAAGATAATTAGGCTTGTTGCTATTAACATGATTTAATTTTAAAATGTCTATCCTACCCCATCCTTTTGGCTCATTTACAATGCAAAAATGAAAAGCTGCTCAAATGCAGATTAAAAACAACAATTAAGATATCCTCAGATTTATCCCCAGCCACTAAAGATGCAATCCTAAAACTAGGGAGCAAGCCCCATTAAACACCGTGGGATTTATATCCGAGTAGATGGCATAGAATTGTAATGTAAAAGGCTCTTTGCCTTAAAGTGGCAGAACTAAATGGATGCAAGCAGTGGAAACATGTGATATGGATACTGCAGGACTGCAGGTGGAGAATCTCTAGAAGTGAATCCAATTTGGATGGAAAATCCTCCTTTGCAGTTTTGATGGATGCTCAGATATTCTTTGAATATTCTCTGAATGCTGTTTTTGGCATCCAGTTATATTTCACCTTCTCTGGGGGGAGGGACAGAGGAAGTGCAACCATGTTTGTGGCTTCTGTTGGATCTCTCAGTGGCTTTTGATACCACACTGACCATGGTATCCTCATGGACTTTCTCTGCGAGTTTGGCACTGTTCTGTAGTGGTTTTGTTTCTACTTACAGGGCCTGTCTCAAAGAATTGCATTGGGGCACTATGTGCCTACACCCTGGCAGTTCAGTTGTGGGGTGCTGCAAGGCACTATGTTATCCCAAAAGGCTATTTAACATCTATAGGAAGCTGCTTGGAACAGTCATATGGAGAACTGGGCTCAATGCCATCAGTGTGCCAGCCAACTCTATTGTTCAATTAAATCTGAGTCGGGAGAGGCAGTGGAGCAGCTGAACCACTGCCTGTATGCAGTGGTGGGCTGGATGAGGGTGAATAAACTGAACCTGAGCTCTGTTAAGAAAGAGAGACTGCAGGTGAGTAGCTCCCAGCTCCTAGAATTGAGGACTTTGACTGTTCTAGATAAGGCTGTAAAGGTAAAGGGACCCCTGACCATTAGGTCCAGTCATGGACAACTCTGGGGTTGCCGGCACTCATCTCGCTTTACTGGCCGAGGGAGCCAGCTGTACTCAATCTGAAAGAACTGGTAAACAGTTGTCCATGGAATCCCAGGGGGCAAAAACCACCTACCAATCAGTGTTGGCTATCTTTTCTTGGGGTGGCAAAGATACGTTGGCTACTGTGATTCATGCATTGGTAACCACATGTTTAGACTATTGCAATGTACACAGTGTAGGGCTTCTCTTATGGCTGGTATGGAGTCTGTGGCTACTGCAGAAGGCCACAATCCACGCAGAAAGTGGCGGCCCTCACCAGATACTTATCATACCTGTACTGTAGAACCTGCACTGGCTGCCTATTAGCCACCAAGCCAGGGCTATTTACATATAAAGCCCCCAACAACTCTGGAACAGATTTATCCAGATTTTCCTTCCACTGCCTGGCAAGGGCATTAAGATTCTTTTTTAAAAAGGGAACCTTGGTTAGCCTGGTCACAGACTGATGACCGTCAGTTTGTGGGACTGCAGTGGTGAGCTTTTTCACTAGTAGCACTGGTGTTGAAGAATTAATTTTCTGCTGAAATATAAGAGGCCCCATCTGCACTGGCATTCTAACAGCTTTTGAAGATGCATCAGTTTATGTTGATTTCTTAACCTGAGTGTCCTGTTCTTAACTGTGTATTTTAATTATGAATATTTATATCTTAACAGTTTGTATAACTTGCTTTTAAACTTTGTGAACTGCCTAGAAGCTCCCCCCCTCCCTTTTTGGCATTAAGTGGTATATATATATAAATACAAAATAAATAATATTCAATATCTTTGTAGTCGATACCTTGCAGTCCGTGATTGTCAGCATGCAATGGCATTTAGTTATGAGACAGTGCTGGCAGCTGGTGAAATGTGTCTCCACTACAAATCCTGGGGACAGCCATTTTGCTTTTATTTTGCTGCAGTTATTTCTTTTTAGAAGTTTGTGAGCAATGGGATGTTATCATGTCCCTATCACTTCCAGGAGTCATTTGGTTTCAAGCTTCTCCAAGTGGCAATTACTTGTCTTTAATTTTTAAATAATAATAATAATAATAAAGGTAGCTCCCTTGCTCAGACCACCAAATCAAAAAAGGTCTTAATTCTGCATTGATTTTTTTTTAAAAGATACACATTAACGTCGAAATGCAATGGGACAAACTGCTCTTTGGGGGCATGAATAAATGGCATAGAGCATTTTTAGGCTGATCAACCCATCTCTATCTGAAAGTTCATTTTGTGGTGGGCATTTCCACATTTGATTTCACCCCCTGGCCTGAAAAGTTAATATGGGACAGGGAAATAGTTATTCTATTGCAAGTGTAGTTTGTCTCCTAAAACGCCTCCACTTCTATCTGATCCATGCTCTAAAAGTGTTCAAAGAGGAGCTGTCCTCCACTTTGTACCTGTGGGCAGATGTTGCCTTATGGCTTCAATGACTTGTGGAGTCCATTGTGTCTTTTAAAAATACAGCACTAGAACCTTGAGCTATCCATTCTGTGAACTACTATTAGACTATAGCTGTCTTTCTGCTATTCTGCTCCTTAAATAATGAGTACCCTGCACATCATACACACATTTTAATATATTTTATGCAATATATTATATATATGTATATATGTATTTACATCCAAACACTCATGTATACCTCTATTTCATATTTTTAAGTATGTACACGCCAAGGCCAGTCTGCCCATCTTGTTGTGGCACAGTTCTTGGAGGACTTGGGTTTCTCCTCCTCACGCTGTGGACGGCTGAGTGAAACTCCTCTGACTGGAGCTTTTGAGGCTCAGGACAAAGGTGGAGGAGTTGCTTTTCCTGCTAACGCTCAGGTCACATCCTTGCCGAGATTTTAAGTACCGAGAGGAGCAGCAGAGGAAGCGACGCAAGAGGTCATGGAAAAGGTGGCCTGTGAAAAGCATGTAGATCCAGGGGTTACAGCAGCTGTTCAGACTTGCTAGGAGGGTGGTGATGATGAACGCCACTTCTGTAAGGGAGAAAGGCATGACAGGTAAACAAACAGTGCACAATTCTGTGAAGTTTTAGCTACAGCACTATTTGCTGGGGGGAAAGGGCCCATATTGCCACCACCATGCCAGGAGGGTCAGAAACAAATTGGAAGGTGTTATAAATGCCTGGCTTTGGCCCTCCTTCAGCCCAGCATGTCCTGCAGTACTTTCAATGACATTAAAGAGGTGGAAAGCAAGAAAATATGACATGATCCTGGGTGCATGACTAGAACATGGTAACTGTGTAGAAATTGATAAGAGGTAAACCGACCCTACCATTTGGCAGCACCAGGAGATCCACCTTAGATGGCAATTTTTGACATACATACATTGAAAGAGCAAGAAACTATCACTCACTAAAATCCTGCCCAGGTGCTCCATGTTAAATCAACACACAAAGAGGAAGTGAGGCTGCACACCAACCCCTACATTATGCACTGAGTCATCCCCCCCCCCCACTGCATCTCCACATACAGGGCAAAGGTATTCAAGGAGAAGGCATCTATGCCTAAAGCTGTGAATGCAAAGGCTTTCATGAGACCTGATTGCAGGTGGTTCCAGGTCGTGTGGAAGCCTAATTCCCCATCACTACAGATTCTGCATGATTCTAAAAATTAGAAAGTAGAAAAATCTATTGCTACTACTGAGAGAAAAATCAACCAGTTACCATGTCATTTTTAGGCATGGATTTCTCCAACGTTTCACTCAGCAGAAAGCTCGAATCTTTTTCAGATTCTAACAGTTGGACTATAAAAGCAACTCCAAAATCTGATTTACTTTGAACTAGGGATGAAATTCAATTCAGTTTGCATTTAAGGCAAGTCAATCCAATTTGCACTTCCTGAAATGATATGTGAGCCAAAGCACAACTTTCTTTCAAAATTCGCACTTACCTGAATTTTGTGATACAGTTCTCCAACCAAATAATGTTTACAAAAATGCATATACTAAGGTAAAATGTGAGTAATAAAAAGTGAGTGAAAATAACCCATTGAGAGAGCATTCTGTGCAAAGTAAAATGAAGCCTCCCCATCATCAGCCTACTCTTTGCTTTCAGGAAATTGGAGGTCAGGTTTTGGCACTGCACTAATCATACTAAACTTTTACAACTGTGTTTGTACTGTCTCATAGGATTTATGGCCTATTATTTTGTTTGTGCTGCTGTAAAAGTGTTACTGAAAAGTAATTACAATATGATTGCTTTCAACTGTTTAATGTTCAAGGAAATAATGCCTGTAAGAATCACTCCCTTTGCATGCTAGATGGAAAAAATGGAAAAGGCTGGAGGAACTTTCCCATTCGTTAACTACGCTTTAAAATTACCAGACATTTTGGCAACTCATGAATTAGTTGCACTTTCTGTGAGGTCTGATTTGGCAGGGTCCAGTCTTACTCAAAAAGCATAACTGGGGACATTGAGATCAATGTCAACTCTCAGACTGCTGAGAGTCTGAGGGCCCTGCTCCTACCTCTCTCCACCAGGCCTAGGGCAGGGTCTAGGACTGCTGCTGCCCAACAGAGAGTACTATTTATGTTCTTTTAAACTGCTTTTTAATTGTGTTTTTAATCTTTTTTACAAAATTAAAATTCTTTTTACCCGTTTTCATGTGTTTTGGGGAGGTTGTTTGGCGGTTTCTGTTTATATTTTGATTATGTATTTTGTGTTTTTATCTTGTAATTTTATCTTGTGAACCACCCTGAGACCTGTGGGTATAGGGCGGCATATAAATGTAATGAAGTAATATAATAATAATATAATTCTATCAGTCTCAGTTTTCTTTTAGGTGTCAATATTACACAAGGCCCGTCGTGCACCACAGCCACCTATTCCCAACATGACAAAGTATTTAAAAATCACAGGAAAGGTTGTTTATATAACACACTATCTCTCTCTCTCTCTCACACACACACACACCCACCCAAAAGACAGTATAAGTTGCAACACTGAACAGCTGGATCAGTCCAATGGCCAATCTAGTCCATCATCCTGTTCTCACAGTGTCAACCAGATGCCCAGGACCAGCCAACCCGTGAGGCAAGGTGAGACAAGTCAACCCAATTTGCACTTTCTGAAACAATATGCAAACCAAGGCACAGCTTTCTTTCAAAATTTGCACTTATCTGAATTTTGTGATACAGATCTCCAACCAAATGATGTACACTAAAATGCATATACTTAGTTAAAGTGTGGATAATAATAACTATATTTGGCAGCAGGATCCGGCCTCCAAGGACAGCGTCAGCTGCCGCCGCCGCTACAGCCATGGTGGCAGCAATGGCTGCAGCGTGATCCTTGGAGGCCAGACCTGCCAATGCTGCCTCTACAGTGGCCTCTTGGTGAATAGGAGGCACTGCTGTTCTTCTCCCACCCCCAGGGAGGAAATAGTAAGGGCTGCCTCTGGGGTCTCCTGGGGTCTGCACATGCCGGGCTGGATTCAGAGTGGGTCCCTTCTCCCCTCCCCCCCTGCGATGGCCTTTGAGTCCCACTTCAACTGTCAGGTAAGGTTGATTTGATTCCCTCCTTTTCTACTAGTGTAGATTTTCAGTCACTCACTCCTCCTGGGTTGCAGGTGACACCATTTTGCAGTTCACCTCAGGTGCCAAAATGTCTTGGGCCAGCTCTGCAGATGCCTGCGGGAAGCCTGCAAGCATTCTGCTCGCTTGTGAATCCCAGCAACTGGTTTCCAGAGGCACAATGCCCCTGGAGTGGAGGTTGCCCATTCATTTGCCTCAACTGAATCTTTGTCAGCAGCAACACTGTGCTTTGGATTCTACAGGCTGATCTGTGAGAGGCTGCCAAGCAAATGGCCATCCTGTTTGGATAGGAGGCTAAGCCAGATGGGTTGTGTTTGCTTACCCTTCTAGTGCTGCCGTTTAATATCCTAACTGATTGCCTCAGGCATACCCTTACAACAGCTAGACATGCCAGGGCCATGGTCCTGCTTGCGTTAAAATGTTTTTGTTTTGTTTTTTAAGGTGACCCATATTCATTGTGGAATAAATCCCTTCAGATGCCCTATATCTGCCAAGAAAGAAGTATGTTGAGCTCATGTGGGGTCTTTGAAGTGTAATAAATCACAAAGCAAACAATGGTTTTAGCTATTGCTAGCAAAATGCCCTGAGTGGTATGTGTTTGTGTGAACAGAGGGCTTGCATATTACAGGGATCTCTGGGTATCTGGGCCTGTGCAGTGCATTGCACACACATGCATGTACAGTGGTACCTCAGATTACATATGCTTCAGGTTACAGACTCCGCTAACCCAGAAATAGTACCTCGGGTTAAGAACTTTGCTTCAGGATGAGAACAGAAATCATGCTCCGGCAGTGCGACGGCAGCAGGAGGCCCCATTAGCTAAAGTGGTGCTTCAGGTTAAGAACAGTTTCAGGTTAAGAACAGACTTCCAGAACAAATTAAGTACTTAACCTGAGGTACCACTGTACTTCTCTCTCTCTCTCTCTCTCTCTCTCTCTCTCTCTCTCTCACACACACACACACACACACACACACACAACCCCTTTTAAGTGAAGATTGAGTCCTTTATCTTTGCCAATGAGTGTGAATGCAATCTTTCCTTTAACATGGGAGAAAAGAAACAGGCTTATTTCTCCTGCCCCTGGCAACTCCATTCACTAAAAGTCATATATATAGTCCTGCCTCTTCTTAGTCACATGAGTCTGACATTAGAGTGCCCCAGTTCTGGAATTAACTTAGACAGATGTATATTAATATAACAGTGACCCATAAGAGGAAGGGTTTTCATTCCCATTGTTGCTTGGTCCACTACAAATGGTCAGAGACTGCTCATGCATTTTCATTAGACTTGCAATATTATCTAATTTATTCAATATGAGTTGTGTAACTATGAAAAATAGCACAATATCCTGACAAACACAATGTTATGGGTCCAAGGCAAGATTCATATCCGGCAAGCTCCTTTTACAAAGGTTTACATAGGTTTTATAGTAAATGTAGTAGGTTAGGTTTCTTCATATATAAATAAAATGTAAGGCTGTCACTATGCAGCCCCAATTAAAACATTTGTTGTGCTGCATCACAATCCTGGATTTGCATGAAGTCAGGGAAGGGGAGCAAAAGAGGAGGCAGCTTGCGCAACAGCAGTGGCCATGGTATTAGAACAAGAAGGGATGATCATTGAGAGGGGGAAAGTGGTGGTTTAATACAACAGCTGAAGTTTGAGTAAAGAAGGGGATGGAATGAACTGAGAGGGAAAATGGTGGTTTTAAACAATGGCAGAGGTTTGAGTATAGTACTGTGTAATATTTGAGGGTTCCGCATTCTTAATCTCTCACATGAGGTAGCTGACAAATGGAAAACAGAAAAGTTTCAGTACAGTGAGAAGGGCAATACACTGAAAGGAAAAAAAGTGGCTGTTTTAAACAGCAGCAGAAGTTTGAGTAAAGTGGAGAGTGGAGGAATACAGAGGAAAACTGGTTTTAAGCAACAACAAAGGTTTGAATAAAGCAGGCCACACACAGTTGTGCTGTCTCTTCTATTTAGTAACTGATAAACTGTGTGTGCAGTTTTTTCTGTGTTACTGCACATTAAGTTTTCATATAGGCTAAGATACCCACAAACTTTTTTTTTTCATTTAAAGGTATTTCATGTGCAAATAGACTTATTGAAAGATACATGTTTTAGTTATATTGTTAGCTTTTAATTACATCCTTGCATGTGAACCAGTACATATGTAAATATAAATGTTTATTATGTTATAGAATCATAGAATTGTAGATTTGGAAGGGACACAGAGGGTTCTAGTTTCATTGCTCTTTCTGTTGGGATACTACATTTTTTATTTTTATTTTTTGGTAATGCTGGGGACTTATAAAATTTGACATAGTGGGTTCTCCCTCATGCAGAGCACAGGTTGCGGGTGGGGCTGACAAGACATCTCACTGTTACTAGGCAAATGGTTTGGCCATCCTTTAAGCAGGGGTGGGCTGTTACTGGGGAAATCTAGATGTTGCCATTTGTTGATTGACAGCCCTATTTGTTAAATACAATGCTCGCAGCGAGGAACTTCCTCTTTTCGCCGCTTACTTCGGATCACCCGCCCTCCCTTCCGTAATTTTAGGCTGTTTGCTTGACCTTGCTATGCCTGTCATGGGGTCGTCTGCTTTGGGGCAGGGGCCTGGTAGGAATTTTGTCCATCTGGCTGATTAGTGTGTGCCACTTGGTTTTTGCCTACTGCGTAGCAAATCGTCACAACTTGTAAGGTTTGCGGTTAGGCATTGGTCTTGGAATTGGTTGGTGGAGGGGTATGGATTCGGCTGTGCCTGCCCCTCCAAAATGCTGCTGCTGGTGGAGGGGTATGGATTCGGCTGTGCCTGCCCCTCCAAAATGCTGCTGCTGCTGCTTCAAGGGTTTTCCGTTAAAGGAACCCCAGGGCTCCCCATGCTTTTGTCCGAAACCCCCTGGCAAGGGGCTAGGGCCACGCAAGTCCCTGGGAGCTTTCTGGGGAGAGGTGAGGCATGGTTCCCAGTCTCGTCTCTCTCCCCAGGTGACTTACCCTTCCTGACTTTGCGGGGGGTGCGAAGGTCAGAGCTGTCCCCATGCGGGTGCAGTTAGTGCTACCAATGCCTAAGCAACCACTCACATTGCTGTAATTTGAATAAAGTTGTGGCCAAAATTATGCCAAAAACCTTAAACAAAAATTAAGTGTCAATTGTGTTTTTCTTTGGGGGGGGTGTCTTGGGGACCTCGACGCGCAAAGCTTGGGGTCTAACCATGTCCTAATCGTTCTCTGGATAGCAGGATGAGTTTGGCTATCCACATTGTGTCTGTGATGTATACAGACACCCACATGTATGTGTGAGGTTGGGTCAAAGGTTATTGCAGGCTACAGCGTGGTGGTGGTGGGGAAAGCAATCTAAAATGTTTAGACAAAAAGCTATTATGTTTGAAAGAGTCCAGTGGGGAAAGGTATCAAGACTTCTGACGCACATTTGTTAATATAGGGGCACAACAACTCTGCCCAGAAAAGCTCTTTGCAGCTCTACATCTGGAGACTGGAAGATAAACATTTTGCTCATTAGGAAACTTTTCATCGTGCTGCTCTCTCAAATGGGTTTTTGTATTCCAAACGCCTGACCCAGCCATGCCTCTGTTAATCAGAGTGCTTCGCTTGGTGGATTGTTAGCTTTTGCACTTTACATACACCTTTCCAACTGAATGCATATCAGCCTCTGACAAGCGTTGTAATGAAAGTTATTGCGTGATCCTAATCTTGTTGTCTCTGTTGAAAATGTCACCATGTGCCATGTGACTTACTGGTAAATCTGTGGGATTTAGTCCACAGTTCAGATGGCAGTCTTAGGGATCTTTCTTCTTGACTGTTTCGCCTCTCTGCGTTAATTCCTTGAATGATTCATATTCTTGTAATATGGATTTAAGTACTGGTAATTATAACGGATCAGCTTGCAAACTTGCAATAGAAAGCAAAACAATAGTTATCGACTGTGTTGGGCTTCCATATGGCAGGGGTACATCAAACGGCACTGCATCCATGTCCCCAACCCCTTTCTTACAGAGCACAATAGCCATAACCGCTGAATTGTTCACAGTACTATTTTTCTAGAAAAAGAGGTGCCAGAACTTCCCATAAACACCTCCCTTATTCTCGTATAATGGCAATGGTGCCCACCTGAGAGGTGCCAGAATTGATCACCTTCTCTCTACTAGGTTTTGGCTTCGCTGGAACTCTAGTCAGGCTCATTGACGTTCCTCTCCCCTGCCCTCTCTTCAGTTATAAGGAACTCTAAAGCATCACTGTCAATAGTTGTATCTCTCCCCCAGCTGCTATTTATCTGTCCTATCCGGGAGGAGAAAGAGGCATGTCTTCTCTGGCTATAGATTTACCTCTCAGCCATTTTCCAACAGCAAGCCCTGCTGACCAGGACCCTGGTCCAGCATCCACACTGGAGAGAAACACAGTGGGCAGTGGGGTGGTCCATGCCATCCATTCACAAAGCACATAATAAACACATTCTTATAACCATTGCCTGTTGAAATATCCTCCCCTCTTGCAAAAAATTAGAAACACAGCCTTTGGAATTCCAGTTAATGGCTTTGCAAGTACGATATTTGCAAGTACAGGCAAAGTACAGGATCAACAACATGTCACCTCAGCTTACTCTGCACACAATGTGGGTCGTTTTGATGCACTGAAGGAACAACTCACCACCACAAAATACATCACGTGTCTAGACAAACAGCCATAGTAGAGTAATACCTTTATTAGGTCCAAGTCAAATGTGACAAAGTAGTGCGCAAGCTTTCAAGTTTTCTGGAACTCTTTTTAAGGATGGAAGACTGATAGTTAAGAAAACTGCAAGCGAGCAGAGATGGGGAGGGTGGAGGGCATGGGGGAGAAAACTGGCCATGATGTAAAAGCCCCAGACTCCGTAGTCTGTAAAAAAATTAACTCTGTGTATCTTAATTATATTATGTCTCGCTAGGTGCAAAACAGATTTCAAGATGCAACTACGACTACCAGGACAAAGAACAATACTGGTTGTTTCCCTACTTTAAATCATTTCCCCTTGAAAATGCAAATGCCAGCAGTCACCTGGATCGACACTAAACAAAGTACACATGTCTTTAGTGAAGTAAAGAGCAGATAGTCCCCGAAAGCTAATTTTAGGCAGTTTCACTAGCTAAATTGTCAATAGAATTTGGTAGTATTATCTAGTGTTTGGTCCGGGGCATGTAGGCCCTGAAAGCTAAGTTCATTCTTTAGGTGATCATCTTCCTAGATACTTTTCGTGAATGAGTAAATTCTATATCCTCTAAAACACATAAAAGTTGTAGGTAGTATCAGTTGATCCTAAAAATCGTATGTAACTATTTTATATATGTTTTTGTTGCATTGCTTTAGTTTTGGGGGGTTTTCCCCAGTGCACCAGCCAAGCCATCTCTGATTTTTGTGGTCCAGATTCTAGGAAAGCACCTAAAAAATAAGCCACAGTTTACAACAGAATAGGAACTGCTAAAGAATACTTGTCAGGAAAGCCTAATGAGCAATTAAGTTTCGTGAAAGTTCCAAAGGCTCCCGAGTGCAGTACTGTATTGTTAATCTCTCTCCTTTTAGGTTATAGCTGAAATGACAGATCATAAGTGTCTGTCAACATCTGGATTCAGTTTGCCAGGAGGTTCTCCCTGCTTTTAAGCTTCTCTAAGCAGCAAAATTCTCCATGGGTGTCTTGGCTCTCACTAAACTGTGTAATGGAGACAAGTATGGTTACCAGATTATGAAAGATCAGGATTGAACACTAGTATCCTTCATAAAACTGTCATGGGAGCAAACTCTTGCCTTGACCTACAGCTGTGAGTCATCAGATGGTGAGTAAACAAGTCAACGCATGTGCGAACCAGCCCCAGATTTATGAACTTATCCCCTGTTTCAGTTCTAGAGGGAACTATCTAGAACAGCAGGCTGCCACTCAGGACCAACCGAAGTCTCTAGGTTGCCATTCGCTCATTCCAATATATTTTGCGCAAGCACACAGTGATGCCTTGGTCCATTGTTTTGAAATAACTCTTCTGAAAGTGGCATTGGTCCTTCATGTGCCTGAAGGATGACAAAAGCGAGGAGTTCCTTGCCCTTGATTTGTTCCCTGCATAAGGCCAACCACAAGATGAAGAGACCCCATTTTCCTTGCCCTGCACCCTTGTTAACTTTTGAAATAATTGGTAAAACATTTCAAGGAAACATTTAGCTTAGGACTCTGTTAGAATTTTTGGCTAACAAAACACCTTATCAGAGATAAGGAAACTTCATGGGGAGTGGGGGAAGCAACATTGCTCAAAAGGTGACATATAATACCAGGAAGTGTTTAATTCCTTTTATCACTCCTATCCCCAATTGAATTTGTTCCACACTTTTCATTTTACTGTTATCTCTGGTGAGAGATAAGTGGTTTCTCTGCACTCCTCAATTCTCACCCCTCTTTGCCACCTACTGTTTCCTCTCTAGTCCACGCTTTCTATGCTCTGTCACCTTTTGCAGATAAAGTTGTGGTTGTCAATTTCTGTTTTTGCTAGCGGAGGTGCAAAAAGTTTTCAAACAATGCTTTCGATAAAGAATAAGACAAAGGTCCCTCTGGTTCACTTAGCAGTGTATGCACACAATGATAATCATTTCAGACAGTCTGACAAAAACCTTTCAGTCTTCCTGTGATGCTTGAAAGAAACAGACCAGATGTTGGAAACATTTGTTGCTATTTACAAGAAGTATTTGGTTCCCTGAAAGTATTAACAGGTATTAACAGGTTGTAGCAATCTGGTTCTCGTTTCCTCAGGCATACAGCTAAGGACTGGGATCTCCCCAATCATGACAAGGCATGCTGTGGGGATAGAGCTTGCTGATTTGAAGGAGCTAAGGCTATAATTGTCACAGAAGCCCCACCCAACAAACATAGTCTGTGTTATGCAAGTACTTGGGTTGAACAACTGCTCCAGGACTGCCTGTGCCTTGGCTGGCCAATGGCTTATACCAGTTGGAGAAAAGCAGTGTCTTTTGGTAGTGATTCAGGACCCTGTGAAAATGTTTTACAGATTATGTTTCCACACTTTTCTTCACTGCATGTTTTGCAACGTTAAAGCCCTGCAGGGGTTCTTTCACCAAAGAGTACTTGCCCCAAAATTGGGTTTTGGCTTCCAGGATAACAACAAGCAGAAGGTATTTGATTCCTGTATATAGTTTTAGAAGTATGTAGCAGGAAAGAAAGGCTAGAGAATATCTTGCTTCAATACTTGGTACTCAGACATAGGCACTGATATTTATTGCATTGCATTCATATCACGCTCTTCCCCTAAATAGGCTTTGGGCGAAGAAAAAGTCTCTTGGCAAAAGTGTCCCTTTCTCAGTAAGCTTCATGGGCTAAGGGATGAATCTGGGGTTTTCACACCCAAACCTATCATTCTAGTCACCTGCAGCGCATCGGCTCTCAGTTCAAATAAGCAAGTAGCACATGTATCTTCTCCCCCACAAGGGGGGAAAAATCAACTGGGGAAAAGATTTGAATGGGGAAATGGTTAGAGGAGAAAGTGTTAAGCAAGACTCTACTCTGCTACTCCTCCATTTACTTGCAGTATCCTGGTGATGCTTGTTGTTGAAAATAAAAAGAAGAAAATGGGGGGGGGGAGAGATTGGACTAGACACGCAAGGGATTCCTGGCTTAAGAAACCAAGTTTAGACCACAGGAGCTAGGTATATATGATATTACGGCTGTCAAAGTGGCATCAGTTATGAAAACTTAAAATAACAGAACTGGAAGATACCTTACAGGTCTCTTAGTACAGATAGGGACAGCTAAATAGCATCCAGTCTTACCTAGCTCTCATCATCCCCAGCAAATCTTAGTGTTAAATCATTTGTCTATATTCACTTGCAAGGAAATTCTTCCCCACCTCCTGAGTTTTAACAGGTAGATATTTTTTTTAGGAGGTGTGTGTGCATATAATGACTTGGAAATGTCTGACTGTGTGCTCTAGGTATGTAACTCCAAACCCCTCATTCCTAACTGACACATTTTGGAGCAGTTCTTGATGTCCCATTAGGGGGTTCAGGTTGGGCAGCAGAATATGCTTTTGACCCCCCCCCCGTATGATCACTCTTGAACCCACAGGAGCCCCCCATGCCTTTACAAGGGAGCATCAGGGTTTGAAGTGATGTGAGGCAACATGTGAGTTCTGTCTGTGGGATTTAATCATTCACACACATAAGTTTCCGCTTGATCAAACGACAAGCACACATGTGTGGTAGTTGATAGCCTTGAGTAGCTTTTCTACAGAGTGTTGTTGTTGTTTTTCTTCTGTGTGCTGCTGGTGGATAAATGCTACATGGCTAAGAATTCTGAAAGATAGCCTTAACCCATTTAGAGAGAGGTGAGTGTTTCCTATTGCAATGAGTGTCTCCCCTCATAGCTCCAATCCTGAACCAAGCCCCCGGGGCGAGGTCCACTGACCTCCTCACTAATGTGCTCATTAGCTTTTGGCAGTGGTTTTCAGAGGAACAACCTGGAACCTCCAGGCTTTGTGTACATAAAGTTCCTCCCTGACACAGAGGAGCAAATTAAGATTTGGAGAGGGAGGATCACAGACACTCAGTAACTGACATCCTATCTATATGCTAAGAGATCACTTATGCCAACCTTTGTGGGCAGATGAGAGGCAGCTTTTACAAGCAAAAGGAAACTGGAGCAACCACTAGTTTCAGTAAAGGAACCCAACCGCTGTCATTTTGTCATTGCTCAAGAAGACGCACCTGGTCATCTCAGTTCACAGCACGGGAGACCCCTCCTTGTCAGCCCTCCATTCAGCTTTTAAACTCGCCAGTCACTGACAAGCTGGCCACCCATTCACAAAATTCTTTTTATCATTTGGTCTCATTTCAGGGTGAACCCAGAGTGTCTTTGTGAACCCACCAGTATTTTCTTATGAATACCAGTGTTGTCTTATGATCATTTTATATTGCTTTATGAAAACCATTTACCCTTGTTTAAAAAAACACAAACAAATAAAGAAGCCCATTATATATTAGAGATCTATAAATGCATTCTTCTCCTTCCTGCTGCTTATTCTTTCTTCACATGCCTTACTATCCTGCTCCCCATTTTCAAAACATCCAAGTCCCTCATTTGGGCAGGCAAGGCAGTGAGGGAGAGAGATACCATGTAACATACCCAAGGTCACATAAAGAGTGGCCAAGGTCTCCCAGGGTTATATCTCAACCTTCTCCACCCATCATCACCCTGCAAGTAAGCAAGCTGGTCTTCTTGCCATGCCATCTTAACATGTCACAATTTATTTTATTGATTTATTGTTGCTGAAATACCTCTTGCATATCTTATTTCACATTGCACTGCAGATCAGCTGGTTTGATAATGAGCTCAACTGAGATACCTCTGTATTTTTAAAAAAGAAATTATTGGGTGGCAATTCTCTATACTCATTGCACACAGCGTGTATAGGCAGGGAAAGGAGGAGAGAAGACTGTACCTTCTTTTGGAGCATTTTCGTCCCACGCAATCCACATCTGCACAATGAAAAAAGGAGTCCAGCACATAATGAAAGCTAAGACTATGATGAAGGTCATTTTGACAGTCCGGATCTTGGCTTTGGAAATGAGTTTGACGCTGCTGACCCTGGAGAGGGTGCCTCTATGGGGATTCCTAGAGGTCAAGTTCACATTGGTCTCGTGAAGGGTCTTTAGCTTCACATTCTGCCAAATCTTGAAGCTGATCAAGCCATAGCAGATGGTCAGCATGACCACAGGGATAACGTACACAGTCAAGGTTATCCAGGTGATGTAAGCTTTAGGTCCCCAGGGCTGGATGAAATTTGCCCAGCAATCGAACACCCCATTATCCACATCCTGCATGGAAAATATTTGGAGTTGTGGGATGCTAAACAGAAGGCACACCATCCAAGTGAGGAGGACAGACAACCGGTCAGACCTCCTACGTAAGGACCTCAAAGGCTGGCAGATGGCCAAGCACCGGTCCAGGGACATCAGCAAGAGCATGTAAGTGGAAGCAAACATCCCCACCACCTGCAGGTATTTGATCAACTTGCAGAGGTAATCTGGCCCAATGAACCTGAAAGTGATATCCCAGATGAGCTGAGGCAAAACCTGGAAGACGGCCACCACCAGGTCAGCAATGCTCAGGTGCTTCATGAAGAAGTACATGCGGGAGTGCTTGTGGCGGGTCGTGTGGATAGCCGCCAGCACACACAGGTTTCCAGTCAGGGCAAGGAAGAAGATGAGGCAGAGCACGGCCACCTCCACCTTGGCAACGTTCTCATTCCGCTTCACGTGAGTTCTGTTGCTTTGGGACGTCTGGTTCTCCACACTGGAATTGCTCAAGGAGCAGTTGTAGATCCACGGGTCACTTGCGAACAAGCAGAGAGTATCCATGGCTGGCTGCTTCCCATCCAGTGCCTTTTGCTAGATTGATCTGAGGGTGGGAGCCTCTCTCTGTGAGCTGCAGTCCCCTTCACAGCTCTCCCTTCCTTGGGACCAGGCCTTTCAGTTCTGCTTTCCTTTTTCTGCAACGCCCCTTTGCTCCCATTTGGTCTTTTCTTTCCTAGATGTATCTCTACTTCACTCCCTTTGGGTCATTCACTAGCGTTTGCACATGGAGAAGAGTTGTGAGTGGCTTTTCCCTCTCTGCAGGCTTAGCTGCCCTGGGAAAAGTCTGGGGCTGAAAAGGTCCAAGCAGCCAGCTCTGTCTTCCTGTTATCTTCAAAATTACTCGACCCTCTTCCTCCTGGGCTCCTAAAGCAGTCACAGAAAAAGCAAGGAAATGTGTTTTTACCAGAAATCAGAATCACCATCCCTGCTGTCCTCTCAGTGCTGGACCCTTCCCAGAATGCTGTTGTATTACTAGGGCACTCATTCAATCTCAGGACCGTTTCAGTTTGTTTCAATGGATTGCTCCAGTTTACTTTAACGCAACAATGAGCCATTGGCTCATTGGTTCACAGAGTCCCTTTGGAGCTGCGGTGTTTATTCCAACACATCAGTACATGCAGATCAAGGGAGAGAATAAATAAATAAAAACTACACACTTGCACATATTATCTGTTGTTGCTAAACATGACTTTCCTATCTGCAAAGAAATCCTGTTTCTTACCTTTAACTCATTCCTTTCTTTTAGAAAGTCATTGGCTGTAGAGTTCTTTTCTCCATTTGAAATGTAGTATTTCCAGCTACCCTTCTCCAGATGAGATGATCCAAGGATTTCAGGTGAGTGTTTAATCCCTGTGACACATCCAGCTGCTCCACAAGTTTGCTCTCAAATGAATCCAGGAGGACAGAGTGGAGGGAGGGGGGTGGAGGAGGAGCGGAGGCTGCAGTCAGCCCTTCAGAGTCATTCATGGGCAAAATATACTGCTACTGTCTAAACACTGCGGAGATCTGTTTTTCCATTAGGTGGCGGAATAGGCCACTGCTTTGCTCTCGTTTGCAGTGAGGGACTAAAAGCTCAGGAGAGACAGGTTTGAGATTCTACTCAACAAGGACCGCTTTCCAAATTAGTTTTAGATGTGCACAGTTACACACAGCTGTGTCTTAAGAGGCATGGAAAAAATGCAAAGCCAGAACCCAAAGAACAGCAAAATCTGTTCTATGAGTCCAGATTTGGGGGGGGGGGGCAGCTACCTTTTGCTAACACCTCTCCACACAAATCCCTACTGTGCCTTTGCTGCATGCAAGACCAGCCCAAGATGTTTTGCTGCCTGAGGCAGAACAGCAAATGGGTACACCACTAACTGACATCTATAATATCCAAGACACGCTAGGCTATTTTGGTGCTTGAGGCAGAAATAGACATAAGCACCTCTCCCTGAGAGCAAAAACAAGCAAACAAACCACAATAATAATTGACAATTTCCTGGCCTTTCATGAAGCTCATCTGCAGCTGTTGGAAGTGACTACTGTACTCTGCCTACTGGCAAAGCCAGCTCTAGGACAAATAGTGAGGTGGCATGCTGCTCACCCACCCAAAATGGAGGAGTTAAAAATTCCACTGGCCGGAGGCAAAGCTCTTGCACTTCCCTGGACTAATGTGTGAAAACAGTGAGCAAAGATCTGAGGAGAAGATAAGTGACTGCACCTTCCAGCTAAAGATCAATTTCATCATATAAACAGAAACCACACTTTACATTTCCAAAGACCTGGAAGTGATTATTGCTACAATTGTTCTTATTATTAATTACCTGTCCTTAACCCTACGTTCCCAGGCAGGGCTTTTTTTCAGCCAGAACTCACCGGAACTCAGTTCTGACACCTCTAAGGTAGACTCCATTGCCATTATAAGAGAACATATGGGAGGTGAGTGAGTTCTGGCACCTCTTTTCCTAGAAAAATAGCATTGGTCAAAGGACAGTTTAGAGCAAATAAAACACAGTTTTAAAAGTGTTTTGTTTTTTTAGAACTGACAATCACAGAAAAAGGTGGAACCTACAAATATACATGTCAAGTGTCAAGAGCCAGGGTAAAGAGGTGTGGCACTTCACACATTATCTCCTCAGAGGCAAGATATAATTATTTGAACTGTGAGAGGTATGAGGACAGGCCTTGTGGATGCCCGAAGGAGCTGATGTCTCTGAGTGACACTTTTCTGGCTTTGTCAGAAAGCTCACAAAATTGAGTAATCTGCCTCACAACCTTTGCTCCAATCTAGTCCTGGTGACAGTGTTTGCTTAAACAGCTGTCACACCAAATCCCCCAAAGATCTTTTAAAACTCCATGGTTTTTTAGCTTTTTGTGGGGGGGAGTACAGCTGTGCTGTGAGAAGAATCTTGGGTGCATTTGGGTACATTGTGCATTCCTCTGAGTCACAACAGTCATTTCCCAATTTACCTCTCTGGCTCTTCCCAATATTGTTCTGCACTAAATGCTTCTGAGTTTTCCCTGGGTATCTCTTCTCCCACCCTTAATTATTTAATTTAGGCAGGAATCCTCCCCCCTCCAATTTAACTGAAAAGCATACAGTACATGTTTTGGTTCAGCTGCACCTCCTGTCTTTTCCCTATTTCTTTGTTAACAAGGAGATAGTTTCATCCCGGTAGCTGGAAAAGTGGGGTGGGGGGATATGGGTGCTCTTTGAAGTGAATAGATTAGATGTTGATTTCTTGAAGTAACAATTTAGTTGTGTGGTAAAAGCTTTGGGGGAGAGCCCCATCTGTTAGGCTGGATTGGAGCTGCAGTTTAATTACTCTCCTTTTGTGTTGACAATCAGACTACATAAAAGAATGTCAGGCGCTAATGAAAAATGGCTTTCCTGTTTACAGCATTTACTGACAAGAGAGAGACAAGGGACAGGATCCAGCTCTTAGGGGTTTATATGCTGTTTAGAAGAGTCCAAATGCCTTCAAGTGTTTTGTGACAGGTGAGGGATGGGGGGAGACCGACAACTTCAAAGGAAATTTGAATTCTATATTCACTTCCCTGCAAAAATCCTAAAGTTGTAACCCCAACTCCTATTTTTTTCTCTCTGAATAAATTATGCAAGCAATTTTGCATATGTGGTATGCTCGTTCACTTCTTATTTCCATCTCTGGTTTTATGTAATGCAATGGGGAAGAGGAGGTAGGACATACAGATCAGTCCAGGGTGATATTCAGAGAGACTTCAGACTGGTACCCATGATAAGTGAAGCAGGAGTTCCCACCAGCCCACTGAAATTCCCCTCCAGATTCTTACTAGTTTTAAAGTTTTTATTTGCAGACACCTATTTGTTTACTAACTTGGAAGCTGGACCAAATAGATTCAGCAGAATCCATCTAAACTTTTGGAACAACCTTAGGGGCATTTGAAAGGTATAAGAGCTCTCTAAGCATCCTCACAGCTGAGCTTCCTGTGAGCAACCAGATTCTGTTATTCAAATCCCCTATTATTTAGGGGCGGGCTTCAATTGCACCTCTACACACACACACACACACACACACACACACACACACTGAAAGAATGCACTGAAGGGGATATGGAGTCCTGTGAACAATCTCTATCCCTTGTTGCAGATGTGTGCAGTAGCCTCAGGGAGTGAGGCTACTAGACCAAATGGCCTTGCAACTTGCTTCATGGGCTATTTCAGTTCATGAGGGGGAGGATTCATCTGATCTTCCTTATTGTGAAGGCATTTTGGCATCACGTATGCCTTTCACAAACTATTTGTATGCTGACAATGATACTTCTACATTTGGACATTTTTTCCTCAGAGAACAGAATTCCTTCACCAGAATATTAATGAAACACTGACCAACAATCAACTAGCACTCATTTTCTCGATTTAAATCAACAGTGGATGCAAGACGTCCCTTCATTTATTCATTTATTATTTCTGCTGTTCATTTATTTTTTGCTCCAAATGTTGTTCCTCACGCCTCGCACACATTCCATGGATTGCCTACTCCGGTTAAACGTACAGCAAAAGCATTTTATCCAGTGGGCCTTAAATAAGCAGTTTGAGACTGTTCTTTTCAAGGAAAAAGACCGATAGTCAGGCAAGATGTGGCTTTGGGAAGAGAGCTATGCCTCTGATATTGTCACCCCCCCAAACCTGTGGGTAGCATGCGCAGCAAAGAAACATTCCCAGCTGTCAGCTAAACACAAGGCTAGAGATTAGGCCTTCTCCCATGAAGCCTTTTGTGTTTTGGTTAAAGGTGAACCCAAATCACCACAGCTGCCATTTCTCCACTCCAGTCCTCCTCCAGTAGCTTTGCTTTTTTAAAAAAAATCTGTAAATTACATAACTACAGCAATGCTGCATTATCAGAACATATCATTCTAGGTGGATGAGCCAGCGTTTGCCCCAAGCGATGGCAGTTACAGTGGCAGCTGTAACAGAGCATCCCATTGCCTCTCCGTGGCCTCTTACCTTGAGCAGCTTGTAGTGGCTGCTGGAAAGTGGGCAAATAGGAGAGATTGCCCCCACTGAGGCCCAGCCCTGTGTGATAATATGTTGGCTCTGAGGGGCAGGCAGAGGGCAGGCCTGCCATGGATGGGAAGAAAGGGGGAGCAGAGCAGAGAGAAGGAGTCTTGATTTAAAACAAAAACAAAAAAAATTGGTGCGTCCCTGTCTAATTATGCCCCTTTCTAAAATTTACAAAGAACAAAATAAAATAAAATCAGGAGTAAGGGTTTTTCTCAGGACAGTGGAGGGTGTTTGTTTTTGTGTCCCATTGTGTGGTGGTGGTGGCACACGTCCTTTCTCTGGTAGGAAATGCTTTGTGTGGAGGCTGTGGGGCACCAAAAAAGGGAGGTCAATGAGGGTCAGCTGTGGGGAGTGAGAACACCTGCAGGGGTGACAGAAACACAGGCGCTGAAGGGGCAACATTGCCTCCAACATTTCTCAGGTGAAAATGTCCCTATTTTCATCTGAGGAATGTTGGAGGGTATGTATGTGTGGGAGTGTGTGCCCACACGCTGTCAGGGACTGGGCAAAGGAGGAATGGTGGAGACTGCCTCCCCATCCTGACCCTTCCAGGGAGGAGGAAGAGGAAGACAGTATAGAGTTACAACGGGGGGTTGAGGGAGGTTGCAACTTAGCAGATGAGGGGGAAAGTTGGGAAATCGTGGGAGAGTCAGAGCAACAGCTGGCTGACACGTTGTCACTAGAAAGCAATCCAGACCCTCCATCTCCCAGAACCCGGCAAGCCTTAAAAGTAGGAGAGCAAAGAGCTTGAAGACAGAGGGCACTTAGTGGCACCCATAGAGGAGATGATGATGATGATGATGATGATGATGATGATGATGATGATAGAGGAAGTGGGAGAGAAGGGGGGTGGAAATGCACTCGGGATAACACCATTATCCAAGAGGCAGGGTCCTATAGCCTATCTCTGTAAAGTTTAAAATAAAAAGGGACTGTAAGAAAGTTTTTCTTGTCTTTATACTTTCCTGGGCAACCACCCAGAAGCTGCTGACAACACCTTGACACCACCATTAACGCCAATTTTGGGCAAGATTGTGCTGATTTTTTGGTGAGATCTTCCCCAAATGGATGCAATCTTGCACCAAATCAGCACTGGTTGAGGTGGTACTTCTCCACCACTAGTGGAGGTGACAGGTCAGGCAGGGCACCTGTGGGTATGCCTCCTTGGGGGGCTTCTGCCCCCTGAAGCAGAGGTTTCACCCTGCCTAATAGCAGGGCCAGCTCTGGGAACAGGATAAAGACTTTTTCCATAATAGGCTAGTTTCCTAAGAGAGCAATCCTGTACATGTTTCTTCCTCAAAAGTAAATCCTGTTAAGGTCAAGTGGAGCTTAGGTATTTAAGCAGTTTAAGAGGCAATGGCAAAGAATTTAAACATGTGGTCCTACAGCTGCAGTCTGAAGTGGTAGGATCTCAGTTTGAACAAGTGGTATAGTCCCCAAAGAGCCACACAACGTTTTTTATTCTGAACATGTTGTTTTATCTTTGCAAATTTTCTCTCTCTACTGAAATGCATGGATGATGATAATAATAATAATAATAATAATAATAATAATAATAATAATAATAATAAATTTGTACCCCTCCCATCTGGCTGGGTTTCCCCAGCCACTCTGGGCAGCTTCCAACAAAGACAAAAAATACACTAAAATGTCACACACTAAAAACTTCCCTGAACAGGGCTGCCTTCAGATGTCTTCTGAATGTCAGGTAGTTATTTATCTCTTTGATGGGAGGGTGTTCCACACGG
Source organism: Podarcis vaucheri (assembly GCF_965113315.1). Lineage (NCBI taxonomy): Eukaryota > Metazoa > Chordata > Lepidosauria > Squamata > Lacertidae > Podarcis > Podarcis vaucheri. The sequence goes on along the minus strand of NC_138760.1, from coordinate 95,193,446 downwards.
CGGGCACCACTACCGAGAAGGCCCCTGAGTTTCCTCAGGTAGTTAACTAAGTTTTATGCAGAGTAGACCTACTGAACTTAATGAGCAAGCTAGGGCTATTAATCCCAATGGAATTCCAATGGAATTTATTTGGCAAAATCTCAAAAAAGAGAAGTTTTTGATCTATTCTAAAGGAAATATGCCAAAATCTACACTACCAACATGGGTTGCCATACGTCTGGATTTTCCTGGGCATTTCAGAGATTTCCGCCCAGACACAGTTTCTGACAGCCAAATCCTGGCTATGTCTTGGAAATTCTGGACATATGGCAACCCTACATTAAAGTGTTTATGCTCACAGCTGCCGGCTAGATGAAGTTAATTGTGCTTCCAAACATAGTTGTGCTGGGGCTCTCTGCTTGTTCTTCATATTCAGCCCATGCTTGACATACTCCATCCAGTGCACTGGCAGTGAAACTTAGTTACTCACTTCTCTCCTCTTTCTGCCATGCTACTCCTTGGTAGAATAAAAACCCATCCATCATGCGAAAAAGAAAAGGAAAGAAACAACAGGTTCAGAACAAAGCGTGCAATTTGAGTCAGATTCTACGAATTGGCATTGATCTGCATACAGACTGATACAAATAACCCGAACTGTACCAACATAGACATTTGCATTTCATTTGCGTATCTTACCTTTGGCATCACGTGATTCACTGCTTCCACAGGCAACCTGCAAATTACCATACAGTTCCTTGTTTCCAAAGGTAAAAGTTAGAAGCCAACCAGCTTCTCTTGACCTTGCCTGACTGCCCTCTGCTACAGATTTTGTATTATTTTCTCCATTCCCAAGGTACATTACACTGCAGCACACACATTCAAAGCAGGAGGCTGGATGTGACGGCTCGAGATCACTCTAGCCCCGTGATTCTATGTTTAGCAACACTCACCTTCCTGCTTATAGCATCACATTCTGGAGTGAAGTGAACGACCTGCCTGCCTCTCTTTTGGTTGTCATTCATGGAGTTACACTGTTCAGTCTGACAGCACTTTGCTTTGCTGGAAACTCCCACCCCACCCCTTTTAATTTGCTTTCTACCTAAGCAAAAAGAGCTCTCTTCCCCTCCCCTTTGTTAGAAGGAAAGGCTTCAGGGAGCAAAAGATGTAGCACTGCCAGCTTTATAGCTTGCCACCCGCAAGATGAAGCAGTGGAGCCTCAGTCCAGACTCAATTACGCATGCAGGGCACAGTAGTGCCGCTTTGCAGGAGACTTCTAGCGAGTGCTCTGCTTTCAAAAAAGGAAAACAGCTGCCTTTTGCTCCAGCAGGACACAGTGCTGCCTGCTGATTTCTTTAGGTGTGCGTTTATATATATATATATATATATATATATATATATATATATATATATGCAGGTTTTGGTGTCTTCGGGTGTCTTCCCGTGTAAGAGTCGGGGTGTCTGTGCGACGTTTCGACGAGGTCTCACTCGTCATCTTCAGGCTGGTGCTTTCGGCTTCTTGTTACTGGAACAGAGCAGAATCTGGTGTTTGAGTTTCTATAAATACTGTTGAGGGGTGTGGTGTATAGCCTCCAACGTTCTGGGCAGAGAGGAAGTTCCTAGATTAGTGTGCCTTTTCTTCTTTTGTTCCTTAATTACTTGAGGGATATCTTGAGTGATTTCATGAGTGATATTCTGAATACCACTGGGTGGGTCATTAAGTGTAGATTAGTTGCTAAAGCTTTTGTGTCTTGACCTCTTGAGCTTGTGAAGAGTTTTTCTGAGAAGATGGCTGTGCTGCATTTAGTTGTGCTCTGGCTTGGCTTCGTGTATAGGGGCGAGCTGTGGTTTTGTGCCTTGTGCCAGCCAGATCTGTGTAGGGATTGCAGGGGGGTGCAGCATCCGGAGGTGCCACTATAGTTTGGCTACTGGATGGAGTCTGTAATATGTCTGTGGAGAGGGTCTGGGTTTGGGTCTGGTGTGGTTGATTGGTGACGGCGTTCTGTGTGCCTCTGGTTCTGGTGTCGGTTTTTGTGGGGAGGGCTAATTTCCAGATGTCTGGCAGGCGGGACGTGTCGTCACGCTTGTTCATGTTGTGAGGGTGTTTCTCTATCTCGATGGCTTCCATGATTATTCTCTTGTGGTGATGTTCCATGTTAAAGAGCAATTTGGAATCTGCAAAATTAATTTCGTGTCCTGTTTCTTTCATGTGTTGGAAAAGAGAGGAAGTTTTTTCTTCTTTTTTGACGGCATTCTTGTGTTCTGCGATACGTGCATTTATTCGTCTGTTTGTTTGTCCAATGTACGTGGCTGGGCAGACTTTGCAGGGTATTTCATAGACCCCTTGGTTTTCCAGCTGGATTTTGTCTTTTGGGTTTCTGAGGATATTGGCTATTTTTTGGTTGGTGCAGAAGGCTGTTTTGATATTGTGTTTATGGAGGATTTTGCTGATTTTGTCTGTAGTGCCCTTGATATAAGGAAGGAGGGCCATGCCATTGTTTTCTTCTGTGTCTTGGTTTTTGGGGGGTGTTTCTTTTTGGATTAGCTTCGTAACCCTGTTTTTCTGGTATCCATTGGCGATTAACACATTTGAGAGATTCTGTAACTCAGTTGTCAAGTGGTCTTTGTCAGCCAGGCGATTCTGCTCTGTTCCAGTAACAAGAAGCCGAAAGCACCAGCCTGAAGATGACGAGTGAGACCTCGTCGAAACGTCGCACAGACACCCCGACTCTTACACGGGAAGACACCCGAAGACACCAAAACCTGCATTCCTGTACCCGTGAAAATCTACGAAAGCATATATATATATATATATATATATGACTCAGTTTATAAAGAGCAGGAATTTAGACAACTCATTTAAAAAATGTGAGACTTTTAAATGGTAGGTCCTTCAAAAGCTTCTAAACTAGGATAGATAGGAAAAAGTGTGACCTTCATTTTTACTATTACGATTAATCCCTTACAAGCAGCGTCAGTGGATATGGTGCAGCCCAAAGCATCACAAGCAAAAGCAAGCAAGGAAAAATTAGGCATGCATATTTAATTTTAGTATTTGTTTATAAGACTGCATACATCGGTTTCTCAGGTAGTTCCTCATCCAGACACTGAACAGAGGACACCAAAGCTTTAGCTCAGCACAGTGCCTCCAGGTGCATTTGATAGTTGGGAGAAGGGATTAAAACACGAAGGAAAAGGAGTGTAACACAAGGCAAATAAGAACAAATGCAACCATCAGGGTTAGCCATCAGGCTCAGGAGCCACTAGAAGAAGAAGAAAGCCTTCTCTTCCACAAATTTGCCAAACCCTCTTTCCAAGTTGGTGGCCAACACTAGTGGGAGCAAATTCTATAAAGTCTGAAAAGTTGTGTTTAAGTTGAAGATCATGGGCTAAACCATGCGTAGGCAGACTAAGACCCGGGGGCTGGATCCGGCCCAATTGCCTTCTAAATCCAGCCTGCAAACAGTCCAGGAATCAGTGTGTTTTTACATGAGTAGAATGTGTCCTTTTATTTAAAATGCATCTCTGGGTTATTTGTGGGGCATTGGAATTCATTCATCCCCAGCCCCCAAAAAATATAGCCCAGCCCCCCACAAGGTCTGAGGGACAGTGGACTGGCCCCCTGCTGAAAAAGTTTGCTGACCCCTGGGCTAAACTAAGGTCAGTTAAAGGGTGGCTTCAGGAGCAGCTTATTCCTGATTCAGCCTAGGGATCAGCAATGGGAATGGATGTTTCTGCTGTGCTCTTCCTTGTTATCTTCCTCCTGGTACATGGATGCCCATGGACAATTGATGGAATGCTTACAATGTAATTATCTGAATGAATATTCTTACAATATAATTATGTGAATTAATACAGGAAATGAAAGAGAGCTGGACTTCTGGTAGTTGCATATATTATTAATATTTGAAGCGGTAGCTCATGAACCCACCTTGATGAGAACTGGCACACCTCACCTCAGAGGAGGTGAAAGATGCCTCTGCTCTAAAGATCAACAGTATGCATAAATACAGGACGCATGACATATATATATATATATATATATATGCTTTCGTAGATTTTCACGGGTATAGGAATGCAGGTTTTGGTGTCTTCGGGTGTCTTCCCGTGTAAGAGTCGGGGTGTCTGTGCGACGAGTGAGACCTCGTCGAAACGTCGCACAGACACCCCGACTCTTACACGGGAAGACACCCGAAGACACCAAAACCTGCATATATATATATATATATCAAAACCTATTGTAGAAAGGTTTGGAGTCTGATATCCCAGAACACATGTAGCATTGTGATGGCCGGAATGATGATTCATAAATGTCCAGTTGTTGATGATGAAAGGAGAACAAAGAGTGCATAGGAACCCAAATAGATGTCAGGATTTGATGTCTCCATCTGACTGTACAGCTATCCACCAATCATGATCATAGAATTACAGAATCTCAAAACTGTAGAGTCCGGAGGCACCACAAGAACCATCTAGTCCAACATTGCAATGCAGGAATCTTTTGCCCAGAGTGGAACTTGAATCCACAACCCTGAGATCAAGAGTCTTATCCTCTCCTGACTGAGCTATGCTGGAGGGCAATATGTAAGAAACACTTCCCAAGAAACTGGAACATTTTGATCATCTACAGGGTCATTTTAATAGCAATGCACGGAGTAATGCATGGAGAATATTGTATACTGAAATACGCTTTACATTATGTTGAATTTTTCTAGCACTGTTAATAGTTGTTGATTGCTCTTTTCTAATGAGACTTCCCAGAGATGGCAGAAAGGAATTAAACATTGGAAGAATGCATGTGCCTCATGAATATTCGCTCCCTGTTTTGATAAGCATGCCACACACAAATTTGTCAAAAGTATGGTTGATTTGGCCACCAGAGTTTCTGGGATCAGAATCTGGATCAGAATATTTAACCCAAATTTCAGGATGCCTCAGATTTCAGCGATGAGTTGAGAGTCCAACTGCCAGTACACCTGTGAAAACATAAACAAATTACTTACTTAAGATTCATGCCAATGTTCCACTTAGGATCCACTTTACTTCACTGTAGGCACAATAAATGTTGGTTTTAATTGATGAAACATCTCAAAGAGAGAGAAAAAGAAGAAGAGGAAGATTTAAAAGCCATTAAACTGGACAAATGGCTGATGTTACCTGCAGATAGATGAAAGCTTACAGTGCTGCTTGCCAGGACAGTATGGCCAAATCCTCGCAGTGCAAGCAAAATATGAAAACATGTTATATAAAATCTAAACCACAATCAGTTGACTAGCTGGAATTTGATGAAACTAAAAAACAAAACAAAAACCTGGGAAACATATAAAAAGAACCAGATGGTGAATGTCCTCAATAAATGCTTTATAAAAGATTCCGCAAAGGGTAAACGTAAATGCAAAGTGGGGAGTGATGTGGGGGGCAGCATTTTTTGGCTGCAGCCCACAGCCTTGTATGATTCATGTAGTCTCAAGTTAAGAACATGAGAGTTGTCTTGCTGGATCAAACTCAAGTTCTAACTGGTCCAGCATTCTGCTTCCAGTTGTGGCCAGCTCGATGCCTCCAGGAAGTTTATAAGCTGGACATGAAAGCCATAGCTGATTTCTGTTGTTTGGCCCACAGCACCTGGCATTCAGAAGAACATGGGGACTGAATACGGAGTTGCTGTTGCTAATAAAAGGTTAAGGACCCCTGAATGGTTAAGTCCAATCAAAGGCAACTATAGGGCTGCGGAGCTCATCTCGCTTTCAGGCCAAAGGAGCCAGTGTTTGTCCACAGACAGCTTTCCAGGTCATGTGGTCAGCATAACTAAACCACTACTGGCACACAGAAACACCATTTACCTTCCCGCTGCATTGGTAGCTATTTATCTACTTGCACTTTGACGTGCTTTCGAACTGCTAGGTTGGTCGCGGGGATTCGAACTGCCGACCTTCTGATCGGCAAGCCCAAGAGGCTCAGTGGTTTAGATGACAGCACCACCCACTCCCTTAGTTGTTGCTAATAGCCATAGACAGACCTATCCTTCATGTCATTGTCCCATCCTTGCATAAAGCCAGTCTTAGTAAGTGCTAAAAGCCATTGGTCTGGATCAAGTCAAAGCCTGAATGCGCACCAGGTTGCACATGTGACTTGCACATTTGGTCACATGGGTGCTTTCAACCAGTGCTTTTTTCCTTAAAAAATGTTTAGGGGTACTCTCATTTTCCTACTCATATTGAAACACTGCCCCTCAATGAGGCCAAACTTAGATTCACAAAATGTTTAAGGATATGCGTACGCCCAGAAAAAAGCACTGCTTTCAACTGAACACTTCTCTCAATACTTCTGGCCTCACTAGTGGGCAGTGTTGGATGGGATATATTCGCACTGTGTATTGTTGTCCCCTTCCCCTCGGTTATTACTTCCCCACCCTACCTAAGTTCTGGAAACTACAGGTCCATTGTGGGCCCGTGTGCAGGTATTTGTTTACCTATGCACAAGGCCAATTCATTTTTTTAATGCAGGTTTTTCAAAAGACCCAGTGTCCTTTCTCCAGAGTTTGCCTGAAGTTCTGCCCAGTTACACCAAAACCGGTTCACAGATTTTGAAAGGGTTGTCTTCTCCACTCGATGCTGGGGATCATAATGGGGGAGGGTGCTGTCACACTCAGGTCCTGCTGGCAAGCGTCCCATATCCATGTGGTTGGCCACTGTGAGAACAGGATGCTGATCTGGTTGGGCCTTTGGCCTAATCCACAAGCACAACCCATCACAAACCCTTTATCTTCATTCTGTGAAGCTAAAATCCATGTGTCATGGTTCCTGGGTCCAGATTTCTGTGCCAAGTCTTTAGCACTGCTACGAATACTGTGATTTTACTAAGATGTTCCTGTCATGACATATTCCTGAGCATTGCCTGATTTCTTTTTATTTTCTTTCGGCACAGCTTGCAAACTGAAGAGATAAGAATACCAGTATTTCTGTTTGACAGGCTACTCAGTACTACAAACAATGAAATGTGGAAAGTTCTCCAGTGGCATAAGAGAGCTCTAATTCTTCCAGCAGGCCTTGTTCGAATCTGGGCCAAACACTTGGAGGACTTAAAGCCACAGTGCCCATCTCTACTGTAGATAATTTTGCAAAGCCTAGAGTGGCCATGTAAAAAGCTATTTGGAAAGAACATCCTATCAAGCCTACACCCTGTGGGGCTTAAAGCTTTAATTGATTATTCTCTGTGATTAATTCATTAAAGCATTAATCCTGCCTTGCAGATAAGTACACACACATAAAATAAATAAATAACAGCCCCGCTCCCCCAAAAGACATGCTATTTTGTCTGGCCACGTACATGTTCCTGTGTGGCTCAGAGAGGCTTGCATGTTAGGTCTGCCAAGCTTCACTTCAGCAAGACATTCATACTCACCCCAGGCATGTCAGTAACTGGGCAGTTATATTAATTTCAAGATTTCTAAAAGGTTTTCAGTTAATTAGTGACTGTGGGGAGCTGCAACATAAGTGGTTGCAGAAGACAGCATGTTCTGCATTTCAGATACCCCAAGGAGAAAAAGATAATGTGTCTGCAGAAGCCGCCGCAGGCAGAGGCCCCTCGTGACAAAACCTCTTCCTACTCCAAAATCTGGGAAGGGCATTCCAACCCCAGGCAAAGAATAAGCTCCTGTCATTAGTATTGAAATTTGTGCAAAGAGAAATTATCAGATTTATGGAGCACTTTTTAAATGGCTTTTCCGTCACCCTTGCATCAGCTCTAGAAGGTAGATCACAAACATTCCCCAGTTACAATGGCATGAGCTTTCATAGCCTACCGCCCACTTTACTGAATACTTTGTTATATTTGTTAGTCTTTAAGGTACTATAAAACGATCTGTTATTTGCCCGGGCAGGCACATTATGTGACCCGTGAGAGCAGCAAAATAACCAGACTGTACAACAGTGTTGGGATAAAATCAGGCCGAATCTTTATTGACAGCAGCAGGCGGGGCCAGGGTTGGCATGGCATTGGGTCCCAGGGTCAGTTCATCATTCCACAAGCCCCACGTTGATGGAATGGATCCGCTGGGTTGGGATCACTCCAAACCTGTATGATGGGAATCGGCCAGTGTTGAACCTTGCACTGGTGCAAGCCAAGCAAGCAAGGTTTCACTGGGGGACCAGGGTGCAGATTCCAACCAGGCAAATACCGAACCCACACTTGGGTTTGCCATGGTCAATCCTTGCCCCAGGACCCTTATGGGCCCCCCTCTACTATGTTGATCCTCACCAATGCCATCTTAAGGCAGCCCTGTTCAGGGAAGTTTTTAACGTGTGATATTTTATTGTATTTTTGGTTTTTATGGAAGCCGCCCAGAGTGGCTGGGGAGGCCCAGCCAGATGGGCGGGGTATAAATAAATTATTATTATTATTATTATTATTATTATTATTATTATTATTATTATTATTATTTCCACCCTCATACCCTCACTGTGGAACGAAAATCGATTTCAGATTTGAAACCAGCATTTGAAAGAACATATAAGAACAGTTGAAAAATCTCATGCAACAGAAAATGTTCCCCAGTATACTGTGTATCCCAAGGGAATACTTTTTTTGCATACCTCCAACTGTACATAGATATACATGTCATTTTCAATGCTATACATGTCATGTTCAATGCTATATAAGTCACTTACATTTATACTCATATTGTACTAATTTGGCTATGTGTGTAATAAAATACTGAATTCTTGCATTGTGAAAAACAAAGATTATGATGAAAAGTGAAAAACATGAATTGCAAAAAAAAACCTATAGCTTACAGAACAAAACTAACTTCATATATGAAATCAGCACGTCGAAATTAGGTTAGAACAACTGCAGGTGTCAATGCAGCAAAAATTGTGTTCCCCAGTGACATTCTACCACCTAACAAAGGAAAGCCATAATTTCACTGAGGGAAAGGTGGTGGGGGTGGGGGACCCAACCAAGTGCCAATCAGGTTGAGAGAGAAACATTCCTTCCCAGCCCTGTCAACCAGTGACCCTAAATTGCTCAGTGAATGTTCTAACCTGAGCATGGGCAGGCAGGAAGCTCTCAAAGCAAAATGTCTGCGAGCTCCAGGGGAAACAGCCTTATATAGGTTTCCTCCTTTCTTCGTCAGCAAGGGCTCATGGGTCACCTTTCCCCCCATGAGCCCATCACACAGAGAAGATACTGGGCAAAACCTTGCCCAGTGTTTTGCTGCAATCTATGGGACACAGTGCCGCCGGGTAAAGACGTCCAGTGCTTCTTGGGCAGAGAATGGGGCTTCCCAGATACCCTAGAGAAAATCTTACGTGCTTGCACAGCTGCCAAATCCGCCTGGTTAAAAATGCTTTTTAATCATCTGAAACTGACCAACACACACTATAACTCTGAGATATACTCCAGAAATGGGTATATCCTAGGCTACTCAATGAACTTTCTACAGTACAGCATATGCACCGCAGATGTTGGCAATGCTACGTTTTGCTACACACCCAGATCTCCAGACCTACAAGGAACGCATCCTGACGGTGGTATTGTCACCAGATTAAAATAATAACTGAAGAGCTAGCACTGATAAAAAGGAAGCGTGCTACTTGCTTTACCACAAGGAAAATGTAACATGAAAGCAGCCTTTGCATTGCTGTACACCCCACCACCGAATTCCAACCACGTGATCAGTCATTCTGATTTAATCATCAAAAGCAAGAATCCTGAAATACAGTGAGAAACATTTTCCCACAGCGTATCTTAAACTCAGCAGTCGCGTGTCCACAAAGACCCAAAACTTTAAAGCTCATCAAAACTTCAAAGTTTTGAAAAGTTTGGGTCTTCTTGCTTTCTGATTTTTGGTGGTGGGGGTTTGGTTTTTAAAAAAGTACTATTCCACACTTCTGAGCCTCATTCATTTTAACATGAAAGAAGAAAATTCAGTTTGATTTTTTTCCCCACTCCCTTAGTTCGCAGTGTTCCTGTATTAAGAACAGAGTGCAGTCATTCACACAGAAATTATGTATGGAATATTTTATTGTAATGTCCAGCTCTGCTGCCTCTTAGCAATGAGTGTAACAGAAAGGAAAAACCTAAAAGCTCCTGGTATTTCTTGTTCAACGACCGTACTCCCAAAGGCTATGCGTACATTTGCACGACCCATTCTATGTAAGTCAAGAGGTGTACAATAGAAAAATCAAATGATTTAAGTGTGCGCGTGTGAACGAGATTGAAGCTATTTTATTTATTTATTTATTATTTAAAGCATTCTTACCCTGCTTTTCAGCTCAAAGGGCTCCCAGAGCGCTCATATAAGATCAAGAAAAATAAGCCAGTCCCTTCCTACAGGCTTAAAATCTAAAAGACACAACAGAAAAGGAAAAGGGACAAGGAGGGAAGAAAACAAGTAAGCTCAGGCACTGATATTCTCCTCACAACAATCCCATGATGACTGTCTCAAGATCACTCAGAGAGCTTCATGACTAAGTGGGGATTTGAACTTTGGACTCCCAGGTCCTAGTTCAACACTCTAACCATTACACTACACCAGCTTTCTTTGTTAAATGTATGCCCCTACATTTCTATTTTAAAAAATGCCCCAGCTAGACATAAAAGCTGGCAACAGTAGAAATCCTGTCAGGAAAATAAGATTGGCCTAAATTGACTTGTATACAACAGAAGTATAGGCATCAGCTTGGTGTCTCTTGGGAGCGTGTTCCAAAGACAGGGGACCATCACCAAAAACATTTTGGTCCCAGTTGCCCCACTTCTAATCTTTGATGACCAGGGCACTAGGAAGTTCAATGGGACTTCCTCCCAGGGGCTGCAGTCCTATGCTTGGAAGCAAGTCCCATTGAATTCATTGGGACTTATTTCCGAGTAGAGATTTAATTAATTGTACTCTTCATATCCTCCCCCCACCAACCCAACCCACCATCATCTTGTAATTTATATGAGGCAGGGAACATGGGTTGCTGTTGTCGGAATTATTTATTGCTCTTATTGCTGCTTTTGTTATTGTTATGTTATCATCATCATCATCATCATTATTTCAAGCACATACTCTAGACTAATATAAAGCTCATCACATAATGTTATATTTCATTTCATTTTAAGTAAAATAACCATCTCAAACCCCAGCTTTGTAGTCCCAGTAAGGGAAGCCACTTGGCAGAGCTACTGCTTCCACTTGAGGAAAGGCTATTGACTTGCAGATCTGAATTGAAAGTCACCCTGGCCCCTTTCCTCTTACGTACAGAATCAGTAGCAGAGCTTTCAAGCCCAAATGTTTTATCTGGCCAACTCTCCGTGGGAAAGCATCCTGATAAAGTGGTAGATTCCCAGCACTTAGATCTCATCACTAACTTCCCTTGCAACAAACAGACCAACTTTTTTTAAAGTGTGGGTTTCATAGCATTAGGAAGAGCCATGCACCCGGGGAAGGCACAAACTGCTTGTGAAGGCAAAAACCATTCATTGTTGTTAATCTGCCGCAAGGCAAGCATTTGGAGATGCACGCTTTCCTCTTACCCAGCTTTGGCTACAAAAGGTGAGATTGCAGTGTTTGCTGCTGCTGCAAAGGTAGCCAAAGTAAGCCATTTTGGTGTGGTGGAATTCAGCTCCCATTAGCCTTGACCATTGGCTATCCTGGTTAGAGCTGATGGCAGTTGTAATCCGTAACACCTAGAGGGCACCATGTTACCTACTCCTATGCTAACAAATGCAACAGGCTGCCCCAATGTGGCATCCTCTGTGAAATGTTGAACTCTCATTATCCCTGGCCATTAGTCATGTTGGCTGGGGATGGTGGGAGTTGAAGTCCAAAATATCTGCAAGGCACCATGTTGGGCAAGTCTGGAATGCAGACTCCAAGTCATATGGTTCCAGGTGATTAGCCTATTTTACTTTGATAAGACATTGCTGCTCCTACACACTCCTACAGCTGACTTATAGTCAGAGCTATAAAAAACCAGACATTGTGCCTTGTGATAAATCGATATCATGACTTGATTACCAAGGATAAATAGCTGCTATGGGCTCAAGAACATGCCTTGCCATCTCACCTTTCCTTGAATTATTTGACTATCCAAGGAGGCCTTAAGACTCAGTGCAGTTTGTCACATGCAACCTGTCTTGCAAGATCAGACTGCAGCCTCCAAATGATGTGTGTACTCCTTCTGACAGGACGCGGGTGGCGCTGTGGGCTAAAGCCTCAACGCCTAGGGCTTGCCGATCGAAAGGTCGGCGGTTCGAATCCCCGCGGCGGGGTGCGCTCCCGCTGTTCGGTCCCAGCGCCTGCCCACCTAGCAGTTCGAAAGCACCTCCGGGTGCAAGTAGATAAATAGGTACCGCTTACCAGCGGGAAGGTAAACGGCGTTCCGTGTGCGGCTCTGGCTCGCCAGAGCAGCGATGTCACGCTGGCCACGTGACCCAGAAGTGTCCCCGGACAGCGCTGGCCCCCGGCCAATAAATGTGAGATGGGCGCACAAACCCCACAGTCTGTCAAGACTGGCCCGTTCGGGCAGGGGTACCTTTACCTTTACCTTTACTCCTTCTGACACACTTTTGACTGCACATGAACTGTGTGTTCATGAATAATCCTCCTCAGACATACAGTCCTGCAGCCTCACACAAGTTTTCATTTCTCTGGAAAAGCTCATTTGAAAGGGGGAGACATCATACTTCGCTCACAAAGCCCACACAGATAGGGAAGGAGCTACAAAAAGTGAAATTATTCAGTTAGGAAGACTCCCTTGGTGTGTCTCTGTGAAGTGGATTTCAGTTCATGAAAGCTGGTGCCATCATAAATTTAATAATGTTTAAGCTGCTGTACAACTCAGTTGTGGATTCAACACCAGATATGACAAAAGATCTGTAGGTTTCAAAGAAGTATTTTTCTTTGAATGAGATTTGTGTGCAGGGGCTGCTCTAATAGCTCACACAGAGCAAAGTCTAAATCTGGCCTGCCAAAACCAAATTGCACTGCATGGCATTACATATTATATAACCTTATATGGAAAAGTGCATATAAAGTTTTAGCAGAGCAATTGTATCAATGTCCATTCAGAAGGAAGCCCCAGTGGGGCTTATTCCCAGAAAAACATGTATAAGGTTGCTGCCTTATATCAATATGTAAAGAGAGGTAGAATGGATGTATACAGGGGCAAGGAATAGTACTGCAGCAGCAGACTCTACCCCTGACCACAAACATTCAGCAGAGTTTTATGAGCCACCTTGAAAGGCTTTGAGGTCAAAAGGCAGAATATAAATAAACAAGGAAATCAATCAAGGAATCCTTTCGCCAAGCATTCATACTTCTGGAAATAGCCTCAGAATAAATCACACACATAACAGTAAATTGGTGCCAGTGTACACAGCGTGAATAATTTATTGTGTCGTCGGGAAATGAAGTTTTGTGGCATGTGCAAGAGGGAGTGGATCACACCCTTATTTTGCATCCCAGCCTTTGCCAACCTGCTGCCCTGCAGAAGACTTGGGCTTCAGCCCCATCGTCATCCTCAGCTGCCACCACACCAGGTTAGCAAAGTCTCTTCTATCCCCATTTGAACAATGAACTGGTTTGTTTAATGAGAAAGGTGCGTCTTTACAAGTCTACTCTTAATGAGTACACTTTACAGTATTTTACCTGGCATATGTTTTTATTAATCTTTTCAAGTACCTCAGACTGAAATTATACAAAGCCAAAACTATGGCCGCTACAATATGTTGGCAATGCAGGCAAAGTAAAGTAATGCAGTTTATTTATTTTTCAGAACGTAAGGACAGCTCTGCTAGATCAGACCAACAGCCTCTCTAGCCCAGTATCCTCTTTCCCACAGCGTCCAACCAGATGCCTCCAGGAAGCCCTCAAGCAGGCCATGTTGGTTGGGGTTGATGGGAGTTCCAACAACATCTGGAGGGCACAAGCTTGGGGGAGGCTGGCCTAGACTGGGCTGCGTATTCCCGCTGTGTGTTTTCCTTATCACAAAGCAGGCTGCTCTTTAAACTCCTTGAAGTCTAAGAAGCATTTGAGATGTAGCTACAGTAAAGTGCATGTCTCAGCAGCATCTCCCATTGGTGTCTGAAACCAGAGAAGTCTAAAGTAACATTTTGAGATTTCTATGGGAAACTTTATGAAAGGCAGAGGAGAGTGAAAAGCAAACCAAGCGGACCTGCGTTCAGTTTTCCTGAAACTGAATAACATCTCTTCAAATGGAGTATGAGCGTGTCCATCCACTGAGTTTTTATTAAAACCAAGATGTTTCCTTTTTAAAAAGAATCTCAACTGATCTCTGAAAATTATTTCCACAACTAATACTATGTTTCTATCCATACACATACTGGACTGTCATTGTAGGAATTTTCTTAACCAATGGATTAAGTGCCATGGTTTTTGTTTTGGAAAAACATACTCTTGTAACATTTATTTTGGAAAATAAGCAATTTTTAAAAAAAGGATTGCATTGGAGAGCATATTGAAGGAAATGCCATAGGGCAACAGCTTATATGGAGGAAGGCAAACCTTGGGATGTTCTTCTCACAGGACTAAACTAGGAAGCTTGTAGCCTGGTCCTCACAAAATGGAAAGCCCAGTGTTGCAAGTTTTCATGTTACTCTTGAATATCCCACTCAGTATGCTAATAAAAGCCCCTGGGATCTCTCTGGATGTTTTGTAAGCACAGCTACAACTATCCAGACTTAAGGCCATGGTCCCTGAGGTCAATATAAGAACATCAACACTAGCACAATTAGACCAAAGGAACACAGAAAAATAATGGCAGTGTACATTTGTTCTGGTAATTTTCTTTATGATGTAACTTTCCCCCACTGTAATACTATCGTGCCTGGAGCTGGCAATAAAGCACGGCCAGGAGTGAATATGGGAGAATAGACACCAAGAGTGGATATATTAGGTCACAATTTTCATTAAAATGAATTTTCAGATTGATATGTCAGGAGTGCAGAAGTGATTCCTCATGCCATTGCATCATATCTACTGCCAGTGGGGCCTTCCAGTGCCACTCAGCTGGGTTGAAGGTGAGCCATTACCCCCAGAACCCCCTGCTTGTTTGGCCATGGTTCAGCAGAGCCCTAATTCCCCACCACTTAGTGCATACATAGACGGCCACCTGTCCTGTGATCAGGAATTGAAGGATATAATATTTTCTTGTTTTCAGGAATGGAAGTATATAATATTTAGTATATATAGTCACATTTAATTGTTTATAATAGCCACTCAATGTGTTTAATCAGTGAGTTAGCAAAAAAACTTATAATTTCAGAGGAACCACCATGTTAAGGTGTTGCAATTGTGACATCTTGAAGACCAACACATATTATGTACTAAGAAATAAGCTGTGCCTAAGTAGACTAGTTCCTGGCAACTTATCCCATAATCAAACTTGTTAGATTTCAAGGTGCCTGAGTTTATAGGTATTCTTGAGGAATAATCCCATTGTCTATTGACCTTTTAACTTTCCTAAATGGTGCGCCTGAGGAGGAGGTGTCCATTTATCACACCCAGGTCTTGTACATAGGAAGTGAGACTATCTGGTCCGGCTAGCTCAGAATTGTCTACACTGGCTGATAGCATCTCTCTGGGGTTTCAGGCTGGGTTTTCTCCCATGCCTATCTGGAGATGCTGGGGACTGAACCAGGGACCTTCTGCATTCAAAACAGGTGCCCTGCCGCTGAGCTAGTAGTGTGGACCTATAGGATTCAGGCAATTGGTAACAGGAACAGTCTTCAGGATCTAATTCCAGATGGAGCTTTCTTGTAGATGTTTTTGGCTCACATAGCAAGCCTCTACAGAAACATCAGGAGGACAAAGGAGGGCAGACAATTGCATAATCCCTGCTAGTCGTTGTTTCCCTAGATTGTACCATGGCACATTTTAGCAGTATTGACCTTCCCTCAAAGCTAGTGCAGAGGAGCTTCTAACCTGTTTGGTTGGGGCAAACATGCAACACATGTGTGCATGTGTTGTTGTTGTTTAGTCATTTAGTCGTGTCCAACTCTTCGTGACCCCATGGACCAGAGTACGCCAGGCACTCCTGTCTTCCACTGCCTCCCGCAGTTTGGTCAAACTCATGCTGGTAGCTTCGAGAACACTATCCAACCATCTCATCCTGTGTCATCCCCTTCTCCTTGTGTCCTCCATCTTTCCTAACATCAGGGTCTTTTCCAGGGAGTCTTCTCGTCTCATGAGGTGGCCAAAGTATTGGAGTCTCAGCTTCAGGATCTGTCCTTTCAGTGAGCACTCAGGGCTGATTTCCTTCAGAATGGAGAGGTTTGATCTTCTTGCAGCCCATGGGACTCTCAAGAGTCTCCTCCAGCACCATAATTCAAAAGCATCAATTCTTCGGCGATCAGCCTTCTTTATGGTCCAGCTCTCACTTCCATACATCACTGCTGGGAAAACCATAGCTTTAACTATACGGACCTTTGTTGGCAAAGTGATGTCTCTGCTTTTTAAAATTCCGGTGTGTGCATGTACGTAAGATGCTGGTGTGTGCAATTTTTTTTTTTTTTGCTCATATTTTGTGGAGGCTGAAATATTTCCTTTTGAAAGGTGGTGACATTTACATAATCTACCAATGCAACCTTTTAAATAGCATATAACATGCTCAAAATGTCTGTGGCTGCTGCCATAATTCTGAATCAGCTGATGCTGAATCAGTATCCTCAAAGTGATGCATTTTCTAAGCGCAGTATGAAGTTTCACTCACACACAGCTACTATGAATGTTGATGGGTGTCATGCAGCACAAAATCGATTATGCACTTCACAACATGCTGTGGTTTATATGGCTGGCTTGATACCTGACATAGAAGTATTTGGACACAGCATTGAGGACCTGTTTTCCTTGTTATATCAGGCACAAATATTCCAGTGATCTCAGCGTTATGGTCTTTTGGGATTTTGATAATTTAATCCAGGGATAGGCAAAATCGGCCCTCCAGATGTTTTGGGACTACAACTCCAATCATCCCTAGCTAACAGGACCAGTGGTCAGATGATGATGGGAACTGTAGTCTCAAAATATCTGGAGGGTCGAGTTTGCCCATGCCTGATTTAATCCTTATGTTGTTTAGATGGGTAGAAATTGTGCCAGTCTGAGTGGAAAAACTTTGAGAATTCTCCCCTGCACTGCCGAGAGGGACTGCAACACAGCAGAGGCCCCAGGTGTGACTTAGCAGGTGATGGGTCTATCCTCAGACCTCTTAGTTATGCCAGCCTGGAGCCAGCATAGTAAAATAAAAGGAATACCTACTCCCCACCTTCTACCTTGGCCAGCAGTAGATCCTCTGATCTGCTTCTCCACAGCTCAAAGTTAGGATCGCTCTGCTATTTTGACTACACTTTCTGCCTTTGGTCCTCCAGATGTTGCTGATCTACAACTCCCGTCTGCCCTAGCAGGCCTGGCCAATGTTCAGGGAAGATGGGAGCTGTCGTTCAGCAACATCTGGAGGGCCTAAAGCTCCCCACACCTGGTTTACTGGAAAGAAAAATGTCTGCATCACTCTTGGTCACCTTGCAAACAATAAGGCAAGTTCAAAACCTGCACCTACAGAAATTCTGAAGAAATTCTAAAGTGCCATGAGAATGAGGCAGAAATGGAGAAACCTCTTTTGCAGGGGAAGCAAGAAATTGGAGGACCCATTTTTGGTGCAGCACCAGTTAATATTATTCCAATAGGAGTTGTATGTATTTTTTTTGCCTAAAGTGTGTGAAGAAATCACAGTCATCCTTTGGACGAAGGCCTTGGGCCAAATTTTAATCTCCATTTTGAACCTGGCTCACTTTGTTGCTTCTGGATTACTTTAGAATAGATTCATCATCTGGTGACCTGCACTAGGGCTGATGGATGATATCTGTACAGGTCACTTGGATCATCTGCCAGCATGGTGTTTTTGCTGCTAAAACAGATGTCATTTTTTGCATTTCCAGGAAATTTCATAGTGTCTTCTTCTCCCTTGGCAGCCACTCTGAATGGTTTAATACAGGTTTCTTTTTCTTTCTTTCTTTACTATGGTGATACTGCATGATCCTTTATCCTTTTCATGAGCAACTCTACAAACCAAAATAACTATGTCACCAATTCAGATCCTGAAGTTATCCCAGCAAGGGAATGTATATTTCCCATACAGCCAAGGAACAGAGGAGTAAGGCTCAGACATGTACGTTTAGTGCTCTTTGGTTAATCGCAATATGAGATCCCAGTTTGTGAAGCTGGACTGTGAGGGTTCATGAAGGACAGAATATGGGTCTATTATAAAGGACACATAATAGGACTCCTGGAATATCCCAGGGTGCATCTGTTGCTGGCATGAGCAGCTGCAGTCCTAAAATTTATTGGCATTTGAAAGCAGGTCCCTGATTCTTCAGCTGATAATAGACTAGACAAAATTCAGGTCTCTTCCACCTTTTGCCCCATCTTTTTCTAGGCACAGATCCACACTTTAAAGCTCTGTGTCCTAGCACTCTTCTCTTTTTGCCCAGGTGCTTTCCCTGTGAAAATCCGCTCTTTAATGCTAAATCGTAACAAATAGCACTTTGGATTTTCTGTGGATTGTCATTTGCTCCGATTCAGAGGTAAAGAGCTTTCATGGGGAAAGCACTAGGGCAAACAAGAAGGAAAAAGCACTTGGGTGTGGCGCTTTAAAGTGCAGACCCGTGCCTAAAAATGCACCACAAAAGGAAGTCTGGATGAGCCCTCATTCTATTGAACAAACCCTGGAAGAATGATGAAAGCAAAAGTATCTTTTCTTCTCCCCGCTCCACTTTGTGGTTGTGTGTGGCTAGGCTCCCTCTTCAAACTACAGAAAAACTTCATCCCATCTCATCTCATCTTGTACCATAACATCTTATACCATCCCATCCCATCCCATGTAGGGACGCGGGTGGCGCTGGGTCTAAACCACTGGTCTTCTTGAACTTGCCAATTGGAAGGTTGGCGGTTCAAATCTGCATGATGGGGTGAGCTCCCTTTGCTCTGTCCCAGCTTCTGCCAACCTAACAGTTTGAAAGCACACCAGTGCAAGTATATAAATAGGCACCACAGTGGTAGGAAGGTAAACAGCATTTCTGTGCGCTCTGGTTTCTGTCGCAGTGTTCCATTGCGCCAGAAGTGGTTTAGTCATGCTGGCCACATGACCCGGAAAGCTGTCTGTGGACAAACACTGGCTCCCTCGGCCTGAAAGCGAGATGAGTGCCGCAACCCCATAGTCGCCTTTGACTGTACTTCACTATCCAGGGGTCCTTTACCTTTACCTTACCTTTTACCATACCATACCATACCATACCATACCATACCATACCATACCATACCATACTATGTTATTTGATTGTTTGTTTGTATGTTTGTTTGTTTGTATTATTTAGAATATTCATATTCCACTTTTCAACAAAATGTTCTCAAGGCAATCTACAATGTAGCATGCAAATATTTTTCAATAATGTGATTTACATTCATGGCAGAAATGAGATTTTCTTAACAGCAGCAGCAGCAGCAACAACAACAACAACAGTAATAATAATTATTATATGTGCACATCCAGTGAGTCTGAATTGTTGGAATATTCAAGTCAGATAAAGGAAAGTACTTCTTCACACAGCTTATAATTACACTATGGAACTCCCTCCCTTAGAAGGCAGTGATGGCCACCAATTTAGATGGCTTTAGACTACATGGGATTGGCAGAAATGACTGGCAGAATCCGAGACTAGG
Organism: Podarcis vaucheri; assembly: GCF_965113315.1. NCBI lineage: Eukaryota > Metazoa > Chordata > Lepidosauria > Squamata > Lacertidae > Podarcis > Podarcis vaucheri. The sequence continues at coordinate 95,173,753 of NC_138760.1, read as the reverse complement.
GAAGAGAGACGGCGGAAGAAGATTGGAAGAAATTTAAGAACTATCTTAAGAAATATTGCAAAATCAATATGTGTTAGAATGAGGCGGCTTTAAAAATCAAATGGAGTACAGCTGTAAAGATTAAGTTAAAAGAAAAGAAAGGTTGACAATTAGATAAAATTAAGGGTGAGGATTTGCTGAACTAAATATTTAAAATGGGAATGCAGAAAGGGGAGGTATGAGGAGGTCGGTGAAGTAAGCTTTAAGAAAATAAGGTTCTGAAATTATACTTGTTCTTTTTGTTTGTTTGTGTTTGTGTATTATTTTGTTTGATATAATTTGTAAAACTTCAATAAATATCTTTTTTTAAAAAATTAGATGGCTGGAAGGAGGACTGGAAAAATTTGTGGAGGAGAGGGCTATCGATACCACTAGCCAGGTTTTACTCTAGTTTGAGGCAGCGATGCTCCAGAATACCAGTTGCTTGAAACCACTGGAGCGGAGAGTGCTCTTGTGCTCAAATCCTGGTTGCAGGTTTCCCCCAGGCAACTAGCTGGCCACGTTGAGAATAGACTGCTAGACTAGATGGGTCATTGGCCTGACTCAGCAGGCTCTTATGTTCTTACATTTCAGTTTGAACCCTCCCCTGTGTGTGTTTAACTTGCCACAGGATCTTATCCCCATGGCCAATCTCTCCATTCCTCACAGCTACATGCACATGACATAGGTGAAGCATCACAACTTGCCAGCATAGCATAGCGGCTTCCCTCAAGCAAGCAAGGGAAAAAAAAGGTTGTTTGGGCCAACAAGGTCACGGAAACCTACCTACATTATATATATATATATCCTGTAAATGAGTCTGCACTTCAGACACACTCCTCTGTTCCTTCAGGCACAAATAAAATGAAAGCACATTTCACAGCAGTGCAGGAGAACATTTATCAGAGAGTAAAGTAGTACAGGGTGGCATCACTTTATCACTTAAGGTGATGAGAGCGACAGGCAGGAAGAAGGGAATTTAAAAGCATGGGAATATTGTCAGTATTGACCTACTTTTGAATCAGATGTTTTTAAACACTCCGATAGGCTGCAGGGAATGCTTTGACATCACTGGAACAACTCAGATTGGCCAAGAGCAGCTGAGATTCCAAAAGACCACATATGCTTGTACCCAAAGGTACTTTGCTGTGCAATTGAGTTTATTAGTGAAATGTCACACTGAGAGAAATAAGCAAATGTTAATTAGACCAGATGTTGAATATTTATCTTTCTTCTCCGGGTCCCAGGAATCTCCATGAAGAAGCTCTAAGCCACCTGTGGTGAGAAATAATATTTAGGCCTTCACTTCCACACAGGCTTCAAGGATATTCTCTCTTTCTGCAATGTATGCCTCCTTCTCCTGAATCACCCTGAGAACAGTAAATGTCATACTCATGGATGCTGAAGTAACTGATTCACCTTTATCAGAGGCTCAGGCGATGTTAGTACAAGTACTTAAGTGTTATTATTCTAGAATATTCTCCATTGTCTGTGTCAGGTATTGCTGAAATGCAGCTAGAATCCCAGTAACCTGCACAAGAAGGAGAAGAAGAAGAAGAAAAATTATTAGATGGAGTGTTGCTGCCTATGGATGAAATTATACCGGGCAAAATCCTGCACTGTGCATTATTTTATTTGTTTATTTCAAAATATTTATGAATTGCTCAAAATCATAGATCTCAGGGCATTTTTCCAACAGAATAAAATAAAGAAGAACACACGCTACACATAAATCAGTAGAGTATTAAAAGTGATCAGGTAAAACTGACATTTCGGAATTGCTTGCTGAAAGAAAGATGTTTTCATGACATGCTGAAATCCATAGGATGTCAGTATCTGCCTCACCTCCTCTGGGAGGCTGTTCCATATGCACATAGTGGAACAATATCAGGCACCGTTGAAGCCAGTAGAGTCTGGCGCATTGGGGTAAATGTGGCATTCTCACTGTCCCATCAACTTAAGGGCTGGTGCTATCCTCAGGCCAACACTACAGTTCTATAATTCTATGATGGGGGGAAGCAGTAAGATCCCTTTCCCAGTCTGGTTCAACCACTCCTTGTACTTGTTATTTGGTTTTTAAAGAGCCATATGAGGGCAAATGTTGGACATAACTAGTTTCTCCCTGAGAGAACACAGAAGACAGCCAGCTCTGCTCCCCACCCTAAGTAGTGCTGTGGTTATCAGTAAGTCTATTAAAATCCCCAGAGTGGCTTCAGGGAGAAGCATCAGTGATTTTAGATGCAGTTAAAAGTACAGACAACCACCTAGTTTGGAGTTCTCTTGTCTTCAGACAGGATTGATTCTTATTCTCTGCCCACCTGGGAGTTTTATATATCACCAGGAAGTGAAAAACAGAACCAATGTATGCCACAGCCCAATTTGTCTGTAGCAAATTATCTCACTTGAGGATGTGGGGTGGGAAAGCATTTATCCTGTGTGCCTGCTGCTATTTTTCAGACTATTTGTGATTACAGGAACAGGAACACTTCTGGTTTCGGCCTATACCCCTTGAATTTTTAACAACGTGACCGTGTGTCTATTACTACCTGCATTCTCAGTATTCTCATTTCATTTTTAGAAGAAAAAGAAAAAGATAAGGTGAGGTGAGGTGTAATATCTATCAGGCTCCTGTGACACCACCCATGTTTTGAGATAGCTTGTCCTCTTTCCTGGTGCCTGAGCCATCCTTTTCTTTTCAGAACTTGTTTACTCGGATATAAAACAAATGCAGAATAATCAGTCAATTGGTTTTAGATTATTAAATCCTATAATTGGTAAGATTAAACAAAGGGCATGATCCCCATTGCTCCCGGCACCATGGAAAGCTGTTAAAGTTTTTCATCTTGCTTCCATGTCCTGGGTGGATAGTTGTCCCCCCCACACACACACACACACTCTTTCAATCCTGTGATTGGGTTTATATGCATCTCATTGCTGTGGCACAACATTCATTGTTGGATGTATGCTGTCAGGGAACTGACATCAGAGGAAAGGGAGGTGGTAGGGCTCCCAGAGGCTGGGAGGGAGTCAGCAGCTAAAGCAGGGACCAGCAGGGGGAGCGAGGGGTCTCTGGAGGAGGATCTCAGGAATGCTGAGAGAGACGCAGCAGCCAAGGCAGGAACTAGCAGGGGAGGGGTGAGAGACACGTCCAGCGAAAACAGCGGGGAGGTGTCAGAAGCAACCATAGGGAGACCCATGCTTCGTCGGAAGCTGCCACGTCGTGAGTCCAGGAGACGCGTTTCCGTTAAGGAGCTTCTTTGCTGGAAGCGCTTCCGCAGGCAGCCACTGTCAGACTCTACTAGTGACTAGAGCAGACATGTCTGAGGAGCTCTGTCACACACAGAGGTTTGTGGAGCCGCACAAACTCTGAGGGAGCACAATTTTAAGCACAAGCAGCTAATCATCCCCTCATAGCAGTCTGACAGTCTCTGTACGCTGCCTGTGCAGGAGAAAGCATCATGAGCAACCCAGCCGGAACCGGAGGGGCAGGGGTTGGAGCTGGTCCAAGCTTGGAAGAAAGGTATCAAGCTTTGGAGGTCCAACTTGCGCTGCAGACGGCGAGGCTCGAGGAGAGAAGGGCTCAGGATGCAGACAAGAAGGGGAGAACCACTCAATTCCCCAGAAAGGTACCAGGATTGGTGCAGAAGTTTGGGGGGGACCCCAAGGATTACCATGCCTTTAGGACAGAGATGCAATATGCCCTTAACGTGCAGTTTGATGAGTTCCCTGATGAGGAATCGCGAGTTGCTTTCATAATTGGGCATCTTGAGAAGGGGGCGCGAGACTGGGTTCGACCCCTGATGGCAACGCACAATGATATCCTAAAGGACACTATGAAGTTCTTTCGTGCAATGGATATCATGTTTTCCAGCGATATTGAGGAAGGGGTGGTGCGCAGACAGCTCATGGCTTGCAAGCAGGGAAGCCGATCTGTCCGTGAGTACTGGACTGAATTTACCATGCTGATTCACAGATTGGGGTGGGATTTATCGGCGGCACGCATTCAGATGCTATTTGAAGAAGGTCTTTCTTCGGCTGTGAAAGATGAGCTGTCCCGGAGCCCCAGGGCGGTGTCTATGGATCAGCTGACCAAATCTGCGCTGACCATTGGAGCGCGCCAGGAGGCAAGAGCCTTGGAGAGGCGGGAAGGGAGAGGGGAACGTTGGAAGGAGTTCCGCATTCCAGACATTCCTGAGCCAGCTTTCCCGCTGGCAGAGCCGATGGAAGTCGGAACAGCCCGCGCGCGCGCAGTTTCAAAGCCCAGTGAGGGGGCTAAGAAGGAGGGAAAAGGGGCCCGGAAATGCTATCTCTGCCAACAGCCAGGCCACTTTGCCAGAGTCTGCCCCCAGAGGAAGGAATGGCAAGGGATGGTGGGAGCTGTTGAGGGGGGAGAGCAGGGAGAAACGGAGCAGGTAAAAGCCAACGCCTGGTTGCCACAGTCAGGGCACTGCAGCCAGGCCAAAGAGCAGTGAAAGTGCCCGTGCCAGAAGCTCCTCGACCTGCTCTAGTGATTGAAGTGTCGCTAGAGCTGCAAAATGGACACCCCCTAAAAATAAAGGCGCTGTTGGACTCAGGCAGCTCCTGCAACTTTATGAGCAAGGAGTTTGCTGCTGAACACCAGATACAGACGATCCCTTTAAGCAACCCCCTGCAGGTGACCACGATCGATGGCAGGGAACTGTTGGGAGGAGGAGTCAGCTTGCAGACCGTCCCAATGATAATGAGGGTGGCAAGGCACACAGAACTGATAGCGTTTAATGTGGCCACCTTGGGAGGCGCTCCCATTATTTTGGGAATGAGCTGGCTAGCCCTACATGATCCACTGGTGGGCTGGCATCAAAGAGTGGTTTCCTTCGGTTCAGCACATTGCTTAGAACACTGCAGGGGGGAAAAGGGTTCAGCAGGGGCCCAAGCCACCCTAGCAGGGACTGAAGTAATGGAGAAGGGGAAGGTGCCACCACAGTATGCAGATCTCAGCGACGTGTTCAGCGAGAAGGAAGCTGACCAACTACCCCCGCATAGGCCCTTTGATTGCCAGATCAATTTACTCCCTGGAGCACAGCTTCCTGTAGGCAAGTTGTATGCCATGTCAGACAGGGAAATGCAGGAGTTGCGAGAGTTCATTGACAAGAACCTGAAGAGAGGCTTCATCAGAGAGTCCAAGGCAGCTGGGGGTAGCCCAGTGTTTTTTGTGGATAAAAAGCACACGGACAAGCCGAGACTTGTATGTGATTTCAGGCGGTTAAATGCAGTGACAGAGCCGGCGGCTTTTCCTATGCCCAGGATTGATGATATTTTGACCAGGGTGCGGAAGGGAAAGATTTTTACAAAGCTGGATCTAAGGGGGGCGTACAACCTGATACGTATAAGGAAAGGGGATGAATGGAAAACCACCATGTTCACCCCTTTGGGGGCATTTGAATATCTCGTGATGCCTTTTGGATTACAAACAGGCTCCGCGTGTTTTCAATCGTTCATGAACCACGTACTGGGGCCTTTGCTCTACAAGAATTGCGTGGCCTTCCTAGATGATGTGTTGGTGTATTCGGAGAATGAGGAGCAACATGTGAGAGACGTCAGAGAAGTGTTGAGCAGGCTGCAAGCCAACAGGCTGTGGGTGAAACTGGAGAAGTGTCAGTTTCATACCAAGGAGGTGGAATTCCTGGGGTACCGCCTGTCAGACAAGGGGTTGGCCATGGACCCCGGCAAGGTTCAAGCAGTGCTGGAATGGAAAACACCCAAAACCAAGAAGGATGTGCAGAGGTTCCTAGGGTTTGGAAACTTTTATCGTAAGTTCATCCGAAACTTCGCCCACCTGACGGCGCCCATCACGGACTGTCTCAGCAGTAAAAAGAAGTTTGTTTGGACGGCGGAGGCGGAGCGAGCATTTGAGGAACTGAAAAGGGCCTTCGCCTCTGAAGAACAACTTCTGCATGTGGATTTACAAAAAAAGCTGAGGGTCGAAACAGACGCATCTGACAGAGCCATAGGGGCGGTGCTTCTTCTGCAGCCGGGGAAGGAGGAGTCAGAGTGGCGACCGTGTGCCTTCTTTTCGCGAAAGCTGAACAAATCCGAGAGGAACTACACGGTGTACGACCGGGAACTTCTTGCTATTCATGAGGCTTTCCGGAGGTGGAGGCACCTGCTAATTGGTGCACAACATAAGGTGCAAGTGTGCACGGACCATAAGAATCTAGAGTATTGGAGAACTGCGCGAGTGCTCAACCAACGGCAGTTGAGATGGGCCCAGGAGTTCTCCAAATTTAACTTTGAGATTTGTTACGTGCCAGGCCCAGAGAACGTTAGGGCGGACGCTCTCTCACGCAAACCTGAATATTTGGAGGGGGAGGGAGCACCCGAAGAGACCCATGTCATTCCAGAGGACCGCTGGGTGTGTGGGGCGGCATTGGTGGGGCAAAGGGAACTGGTAGAGGGAACGGTGCAGGATGAATACGCCCAGGACAAACTCAGGGGTCTCAGGAGGGAGGGAGACAAACCCGGGGGTTTTGAGGAGAGAAACGGGGCGTTGTACTACAAGGGAGCATTGTATATACCTGAAGGGGAATTGAGGGAAAAGGTACTCAAGCAACTGCACGATAGCCCCACAGCAGGGCATTTTGGGCAACACAAAACCATGTGGCTGGTTACCAGGGAATTCTGGTGGCCCAAGGTCAGGGAAGATGTGCGGGAGTATGTGAGAGGGTGTGACCAATGCCAACGAGCCAAGGGGGAGAGGCGGGCACCGGCAGGTTTATTAGAACCACTACCCACGCCTGAAAGACCATGGGAAGCAGTGGCAATAGATTTCATGACTGATCTGCCAAGGTCCAGAGGGAAAACAGCCATCATGGTTGTGGTAGACCTGTTAACCAAGATGGCCCACTTTATAGCCTGCTCACATGCGGTCACAGCAGAAGAAACCGCTAAATTGTTTGTAGAAAATGTGTTTAGGTTGCATGGCGCCCCCTTGAGGGTGGTTTCAGACCGAGGGAAACAATTTACTTCCAGGTTCTGGAGGAAGCTCATGAGCTTACTGCATGTAGAGGTTAATTTCTCAACTGCCCGTCATCCAGAAACCAACGGGCAGGCGGAAAGAGCTAATGGTGTCCTCCAGCAATATTTGAGGTGTTATGTGAATGACAGAGAGAATGATTGGGTGGAGAAGCTGGCGTTGGCAGAATTTGCCTACAACAATGCAGAGAACGTGTCCACGGGGATGAGCCCCTTTTTGGCTAATCACGGGTGCCATCCCCGAGCCTTCCCAGGGGGGGAAGGGGAGAACTGGAGCGTTCCAGCTGCAGAACAGTTCGTTGAAGAAATGGAAGCGATCCATCGCCAGCTCCAACTTAACTTAAACAGGGCTAAGGAGGAATATAAGAGGCAGGCAGACAAAAACAGAAGGGAAGGTGAAAGCATTAGGGTGGGGGACCAGGTGTGGCTGTCCACCCAAGGGTTACCATTCAAAGGGGGTTGTAAGAAGTTAAGACCCAAAAGGCTGGGCCCATTTGAAGTCACGCAGCAGGTCAACCCAGTGGCTTTCAGACTCCGGTTACCGAACCACATGAAGCTGCACCCAGTGTTCCACAGGTCGTTGCTGTCACCGTATAAAGGGGACAGAGAAGGGAGGGTCAACAGGGGACCAGCTATGGAGGAAAAGGAACACAGCTACCATGTAGCGGAGATTCTCGATTCCAGGTGGAAGGGAGATCAAGTAGAGTATTTGGTAATGTGGGAAGGGGAGCCGGAGTCGGAAAACACCTGGGTCATGGCAGAGGATGTAGATGACGAGGTTTTGATAGAAACTTTTCATCAGAGATTCCCTCGGAAACCTCAGCCAGTGGCGAGGTTCCGGAGGGAATACTTTGCCACCACCGACGAAGAAGAAGAGTTGGAGGGGTTCTCTGATTCCGAGGCGGAGGAGGATTCAGCGAGCCGGAACGAAGACCGATGGAGGGAAATGTTCGAGACGTCTGAAGATGAAGAGGATTCTTTTCGGGGTTTTAGCTCCTCACCGCCCAGAGGAGAGAGTAGGGGCGGGGGGGAAGGGGGCCCTGGAGGGGAGGTGGATGTCAGGGAACTGACATCAGAGGAAAGGGAGGTGGTAGGGCTCCCAGAGGCTGGGAGGGAGTCAGCAGCTAAAGCAGGGACCAGCAGGGGGAGCGAGGGGTCTCTGGAGGAGGATCTCAGGAATGCTGAGAGAGACGCAGCAGCCAAGGCAGGAACTAGCAGGGGAGGGGTGAGAGACACGTCCAGTGAAAACAGCGGGGAGGTGTCAGAAGCAACCATAGGGAGACCCATGCTTCGTCGGAAGCTGCCACGTCGTGAGTCCAGGAGACGCGTTTCCGTTAAGGAGCTTCTTTGCTGGAAGCGCTTCCGCAGGCAGCCACTGTCAGACTCTACTAGTGACTAGAGCAGACATGTCTGAGGAGCTCTGTCACACACAGAGGTTTGTGGAGCCGCACAAACTCTGAGGGAGCACAATTTTAAGCACAAGCAGCTAATCATCCCCTCATATATGCCAATGTGGGAGGAAAACAAATATGAACCATCTTATGCAACGCTTTTCGGAGTAAATTGCACTTAAATTGGTGGGGTTTACTTCTGAGTAGATGCAGAAAGTATTCCACTGTGAGGCAACTTTCAGTCAAATGCTACTTGTGAGAATTCCACAAATTTTTATTTCCTACTAAGCACTTTTAATTGGCAATGATTAGACACTGTGGGCAGCTCCCCACCTGAGATTGTCTTCCATAAACATGGTTTTAACAGTGAGTCCGTAAGTGACTGTGGAGGCTAATTCTGTATCCACACGTCCTTCCACAGTAGGAACATAGGTTTCCAGGTGGGAGTTGATCATGGTGAGGGTTTGTCAAGCATGCCTTCCTCTTAGCACATTACTCCCTTTTATCTTCAAAGTTCAAGACACCTTTGGCAAAGGCTGTTCTTCAACTGGAGCGCTCACAGGCCAGTGTTTCCCAGTTGTCGGTGTTTATACTACATTTTTAAAGATTTGCCTTGAGAGAGTTTTTAAACATCTTTAGTTGACCACCAGCATTATGCTTTCCATTTTTAAAGTTTGGAACAGAGTAGTTGCTTTGGAAGACGATCATCAGGAATCCGCACAGCATGACCAGTCCAACAAAGTTGATGTTGAAGAATCATTGCTTCAACGCTGGAGGTCTTTGCTTCTTCTAATACACTGGCATTAGTTCACCTGCCTTCCCAAGTGATGTGTAAAAATTTCCGCAGACACCATTGATGGAATCTTTCGAGGAGTTGGAGATGGCGTTTATAAGTGGTCCCTGTTTCACAAGCATACAGTAAGGTTGGTAGTACAATAGCTTTGTAAACAAGCATTTTTGTTTCCCTGCAAATGTCCTGGTCCTCAAACACTCTGCACTTCAGTTGGGAGAAAGCTGCACTCGCAGAGCTCAGGTGATGCTGGATTTCGGCATCAGTGTTGGCCCTTGTCGAAAGATAACTGCCCAGGTAGAAGAGATCAACACTTTCCTATGTTACACCATTGAGCTGGACCTAAGAAACTGGTGGCAAGTCACACCAAGGCAATTTCACACAGGTTGAATGGGAGAACTCCTCCGCAATCTGAAGTTTCTGGCTTTGTGCCTTTTCAAAGTACCTTGACTCTTTTCAGAATGATTACCTCCTCATTGCTTTCAACTCCTTTGTCTTGCACACATTGTGGAAGGCTTTCAGATCACTCAATTCCATGGCATCATGGAAATTCTTTATCAGTGTGCTGCTTTTAAGTCTCTCAGTCCTGACCTTGGCATAATTCAGGTGTCTCTGTTGGGTCTGTGGATAAGCAGCTGCATTCACTTTGGAGAGAATAGTACAATGTGCAGCAGCAAAGGGATTGGTCCAGCTCATCAGCAATAATGAAATCCTCATTTTTATTTTCATTTTTATTCTTGATTTTTGCAGCTTTCCATTACAAAGAGCAGATCTGTTGCTGTGCACCATTTCTTGCATCTGAGCCAGGAAGGGACGTCTGCCATAATGTATTCTATTTAAATGGCACCAGAAATGAGGCTGATCTTATTGTACTATCTGGAGTCTTTGTTTTAGAGCTATTGTGAAACCTTTCTCCCCACTATTATTGCTCCATTGATTTCTTCAGTTTGAGGGAAAGCAAGTGGCTTTACTCAAAGTAGCCCCAGTGGATGCTTCCCTGATTTAATTCTTCATCTCAATATCTCCCTGACCATTCTGATTATGGAGATGATAGCACATCACCAATATTAAAATACTCTTGGGGCCTGTTATCAGCATCCACAACGATTCTGTGGAGAAGTCTGTGGGGGATTTCTAGCTTGCTGGACTCAATGCCCTCTTTGACGTAGAGTGGCATCACCTCCAGTGTTGCTTTTGCTATAGAGATGATATCCAGAGATACATGTGTCCCACTGGTTCTCTGCTTTTCTACCAGGTTTCCATTCTGCTTACTATATCAATGTTGTCTTCTAAGACCAAGCACTTCAGTTCACCCATCTTAGCTCAGAGGCATCTAGCCTTAGCATATAAACCAGGCATAGGCAAACTCAGCCGTCCAGATGTTTTAGGACTACAATTCCCATCATCCCTGACCACTGGTCCTGTTAGCTAGGGATGATGGGAATTGTAGTCTCAAACATCTGGAGGGCCGGAATTTGCCTATCCCTGGATTGTTTGTTGTTTAGTTGTTTAGTTGTGTCCAACTCTTTGTGACCCCATGGACCAGAGCACACCAGGCACTCCTGTCTTCCACTGCCTCCCGCAGTTTGGTCAAACTCATGCTGGTAGCTTCGAGAACACTATCCTGATATAAACACTTGTGTAGTGTCTCTCTCTTCAAATGTCTTGGGCACTTGCGTTTTGTCCAGCTGTGCTTTGCCATCTATGAACTGCTATCCTCTGCCTCTGCATTTAAATTTCCATCCATTTTATCATCTTCATCCCAAGGGGGAGATTTGCTCCAAACCTGACACAACTCCCCAATGATAGCAAAAACCGTGCGCACAAAAATTGCAAGGGAATAACTTCTACTAAATTACAATCAACTTTACTTCAAGTGAACGCACTTATTTTATTCCCCAAAATAAATTTTAAAAATGCCACAGCAATTTGGTGACATTTAACTTTTATTGCTAGAAATTATAATGCAGATAATATTTAATGGCTTGCAGATTGGTTTCTTGGCAAAGGATAAATCTCTGATACATAGCATGAAATTATGTCATAGTGCTGGAATATTTTGTTTTGTACAGTGTTACATTTACCCCCTTAATATTATCCAACAAAGAACTCACATAATAATATTTTATTTCTTATACCCTTTCCATCTGACTGGGCTGCCCCAGCCACTCTGGGTGGTTTCCAACAAAAATACAAAATCAAAAATTAAAAGCTTCCCAAAACAGGGCTGCCTTCAGATGTCAATGAAAAATTGTATAGTTGTTTAACACTTTTACATCTGCTAGGAGGGAATTTCACAGGATGGGTGTTACTACTGAAAAGGCCTTTTGCCTAGTTCCCTGTAATTTCATATCTCACAGTGAAGGAACTCTTATGCAAAATGGAAGGGACAAAACAGAAGTTACAAATATCATGAATGTTGCACACCATAACATTCTGATGGGATTAAAGGAGCATCTGAGCCCTATTTGGGGATTCAATGAGAACATGAGGGAAGCATGAAGCATGCAGGGTAGGGTGGTTCATAAAATTTTTTTTAAAAAAAATGTCTGCTCCAAAGGGCTTATCTTACTACACTAGGGATTATATAGCTTTATCTGAAATTTCATGCATATCAGTTAATATCTTGACCCTCCTCCATGAAAATAGCTGTTTACTTGGCCGTTTTTCTATGTCGTGAAGGCTGAAATTTCAGTTCAGTGGAGCTGTGGTTACTTTGATTTGGGTATAACTGTAAGCTGTTTATCACTGTTGTTATTATTATCATCATTGTTATTATTATTCTCATTGGTTTTTATTGATTTATTGGTTGGTTTGTTGCTTGTATAGTATATCTTGTTTTTTAATGTTTTATTTTTTGCTGTGTTTTATATGTTGTAAGCTGCCCAGAGTGGCTGGGGAAACCCAGCCAGATGGGCGGGATATAAATTTAAAATTTATTATTATTATTATTATTATTATTATTATTATTATTATTATTCAGAGGCATGAGTGCTGCGTCCGCTTCCAGCATCCCCATACATGCTGGCTGGCTGCGCCCTTCACCTGCACTGACTGTGGAGTTCTGAAAGGGGGTTCTAAGTATTTTCAGCTGAACACGCTAAGAAGTCTCACCATGATCCCCTCCATTATGATTACGGCTCCTGAACACAGGAAGGATTCCAAGGCCGTTTGTGAAGAAGCCCCCTTCACACCTTCCACCCAGCAAGCAAAGAGCTACAGCCAGCAGGGACAAGGCTAGATTGCACAGCCCCACTATTCCTTCAACACATCTTCAGGCAAGGGCTCAAATGGGGACCTAGGAGCTGGGTTACCATGAGATGAATTTGATGCTGTTTGGAACAAGATGGTGGTGATATGTAGAATGATAGCAAAAGGTTGCCTAAGGGTTGCTTGTTTGATGTGGTTGTGCCATGTCAGCAGAGGGCAAAAGTTGTTATTCATCATCACTGTGATGAGTTTTTATGCTCATTACAACTACTACCAGGTGACTGGCGTGCTTTGCTGTTCCGAGCCCAAGTGTCAGGGACCATGAGGAGGAGGAATGGTGGGAGCCGCCCCCTCCCCCTGCTCCTGAATCTTCCCAGGAGCAGGAGGACAGTATAGCTTTGGAACAGTGGTTTGCAGAGAGACATAGTTCAGAAGGCAGAATCTGGGATGCACTGGCTGGGGAACAGCTAAGAGAAGAAGCACTGGGGGGGGCGGAGAGTTAACAGATTCACTGTCTCTGGAAAGCATTCCTCCGCCCAGCTCAAGGACAAGAAGAGCTGATAAGGTGGAAGCACAGAAAGCACAGAAATTACGAGCTCAGTTTACAAGATGCAGTAGTGACATGGGTGGAACCCTTAATTGGGAGCACCGCCATTCCTGTGAAATGGATTCTTTGTCTCTCGCTGTGATCATTAATGTTTCTAACTGGTAACGAGACTCCTTTTCCTTTGTTCTGCTTATCTACTGCTGGTGTGTGTGTGGGGGGGGGAGCCAATTCCCTAAAGCCTGACACCAAGAGACTTTGCGTTGTGAAGGGTGGCTGTGGAACAGCAACAACCCCCGAACACACAGATTATTTCTGGCCTTTGTCTAGGTCAGCAGTGAGAAAGCCTCACTCAGATCCAATATCCTAGATGTAATTTGTTTGCTACATTTGCACTGCACCCTTTCTCAAAGGAGTACAGGGTGGTGCCTATGATATCACAAGTTGCCTCCAAAGGTTAGTGTGACCGTTTTCTGGAATCAGTGAGAGTTGCTTGTGCAGCTCATAAGAACAAAATGACAGTCCATTAGGCACCAAAGCACACTGTCACCTGACACTTGTAAAAAGTGGTTCCCTGGCACTGAAATATATTCACTGGGGAATGAATGGGAGGGTGTTAGGCATGCACCATTGGCTCATAGTTCAGGATCCTGGAAAGAGCCAAGAATGAGCCTACATGTAACACATTCCAGTTCCATCAAGGTCCAACTCAAAACGTATTTGGAGTTAGGACTGCAGTGCAGTTTAATGGCAGCATGTTGAAATTAGAGATTGGAGATTAGAGATGTCTTAGAACCTGTTGAAACGTTCTGTCTGGGATTTATTGACACAGAGAACAGTGATGTTTTGCAGCTCACCCAGTGTAGATATGAAGAGTGCCTTGTTGGCAACATTCCTCACCAAAGTCTCTATTCTATCTGTAGTATTACATCAGCCACAAGTAAGGATGGGCAAATCTTTCGATTTCATTTCTCTCAGTTTTTCATTTTTCCAGTCTTGTTCAGTTCCCTACATTTCCACATCAGCTTGCTAATATAAATTTAAAATCTAGTTCAAATAAAAATTCAGTAGCATTTTAGTATGAATTTGTCCCAAGACACCCATTTTTGTTTGCAATTTTTCCTAATGCACACATTTGTGCCAAGTATTTCCCCCCATAAGAAGCATTTTTGTGTGCTATTTTCACTAATGCATGTACTATTTTGCACATTTGTTTAGTTGTGTCCAACTCTTCATGACCCCATGGACCAAAGCACGCCAGGCACTCCTCTCTTCACTATTTTGCACACTTCACCCTAATACAAGCATTTTTTTAAAATACAATGTTTGGCTAAAGAGCAACATTGCAAAATTCTGAGAAGTATGAATTTTAACGGATTGCAATATTTGCAATATTACAAATGAGCCACGGACACTGGATTAGAAGGAATCAGCTTTACTTAGCAGCATACTGCTACCAAACTATATACAAGACTAAAACTAGTCAGATCTTAGCTTTCTTACCTTGCTGGTTGCTCCCAGAACTGATCCCCTGCTTGCATAGTTGTCTAATTCTTCCTGCTCACATGATGTTCTGTATTTCAGAGTAGAATGGCTTCTCCCATCCCAATGCCAGAAAACCACTCTTTCAAATCTCACTCCCTCATGCTACCTTTCCCTCAGCATCCTCACAGCCCCGTTGTTCCGCATCAGGAGATCGGGTTAAATATATTGGTCTATTTTGCAGAATTGTTATTTGAATAATCGTTTAAATAACGTGCGTGAAGTGCTTTGAGCAGCTCAAACTACAACAAATAGTTGCTAAGCAGTAACATTATGATCATTGTTGTTAGGTAGAACATGATTCAGCTGCAGTCAAGAAATATGAAACCCCTTTGATTTCAATGAATCTTGGCTGCAATCCAATACACACTCACCTGGGAGTAAACATTTCAGTGGGACTCACCTGTGAGCCAGTATACATACAATTGCACTGTTAGGCATATAGTTAACTTTCCCAACAAAATCAATACACTTTAAAGGTGATTAGCTTTGGCAGGATTCAGCCTTTTTATATATAAAGTATAAGTGCTTTACATCTTACATTTTACATTTCAAGAGATCTTACATTTTATTTCAAGCTAGGTGCATTTGTCTATTTCTCTATGCAAACACTGGTGTGTTGTGACAACACCTTCTATTTTAAGGGCAATTTTATTTCCAAAAGTGACTGTAGGATTGATTAAATGACTATAAATACATGTACGTGCATAGCCTTGCATATCAAGATATATTTTCAAGAGGCTCGTGTTTGGCTTTTAGACGTTCAAGCAAATACACATTTGTTATGTGAAACTGGGTTCTGAATGCAAACTTGGGCATGGAGAGACTGGTCACATTTATCTCCTGCGGCTCATTGGGAAGTTGCTAGAATGTGAAGATAATTTGTATTGGGGCAAAGAAAGGCCAAAACCAGTCACAATTAATAATATGATCTAGTCCGGTGTTTAGTTTGATGCAGACTTCCCTAGGGATGCACAGGCAGTTGCCAGGCTGGGCATGAGATGATCATTAACCTCTCCAAGCATTCATGTCCATCAGTCCAGAAGACAACATATCCCTCAAGTGTTGTAAATCAGTGTGTTCCAAGAAATTATGTGCCTCATCCTTTGTAATAGGGGCCAGTGGGACAATCCATTGTCTTTGCAGCATGACTGTCTACCAGCATGGTTAGATACACCATATGGGATTTCTGGGCCACCCAGTAGGTTAATCATAATGAAGGATATGATGCTACAGTGTAGCTTCAGAGCTACAAAGCCCTTCTAGTTTACACCAAGTAGGAAGGGTTCATCAAGTCTAGATTAAAACATAGTCTCTTGAGTTCCACTCAACATTTTTTCCATTCATTTAATTACAAATAAAAAACGAAGGAAATACATTAAACAACACCAAAATATCAAACTCTGAAAAATGTTTTTGAAAAGCACAGTCACACAATCTTGAGAGTGAATATAGAACAGCTAGCTATGACCTAAATCCCTGTTTCAAATGCCCTTCTGATCATGAATTCAGTAGGTGAATTCGTCTTGCAATCTTATCCCCTCCCCACAACCAACAAGACGAAGGTAGTAAGTCTGACATATTAGGATTATCTGTAAGGATTCCTAGAGCCCATATCTCATGAGAACACTATGTTCTATAAATGCTGAGTATTGTCATTATAGGAGAGCATACATAAGTGCAAAAGGGAGGACACTTGAATCATAGAAGGGATTATGAAGACCATCTATTTAATCCCCTGCAATCCAGGAATATGCAACTTTCCCCGAACCTGCAACCTTGGCATTATCAGCACCATGCTCTAACCAGCTGCCCTCTCCAAACCTGCATCTCTTCTTTCCGCACAGCCTGTTAAACTTTTAAATTAACCTACAACAGCAAACTGGGTGATTATCCTCTGCTATTCAATGAGAGCACACCGTTCTGAATGGCTAGGGCATCTTAGAGGAACTGCTGAAGTGCGTAAGATTGGACACACTTCAGAACTCTCACTTCATAAAAGGACATGACAGCTGGGCTCTCTGACCTGCTCCACAGCCTACTTACCCAAAACCAGCCCTTGGCAGACTCAATTAAATATCATTTTAGGGTCTATTTAAACAAAACATTACTTTGAGTTAAATATCCTGAAGCAAGCGATGTGACCTCCAGCCCAGCTTCAAATGATTAGGATGAAACTGATTTCAGGCAAGCAAAGTCATTTGCTTCATTAGGAACATTTCTTGCTTTCATGGTAGAATGCACAACTGCAATGAATGACATACACTTTGCATGCTTAATGAATATAGGTGCAGACGAAGGATGGGAATGTGTCAATCGACCATGAATTATGATTATGCTGAAGCAAAAATGAGAGCAACTGGAGCTCCTTTATTATGACTAGCAAGCAAAGAGGAGCCTGGGCCAATTGTGATGGGTTGGATTTCAAAACTCTCTGAACAAATATTGCATCACAATGACTGAGGTAATCAGTTTCCTTTTGGCTCAACCTGTTTCCTACATCTGACAATCCTCAAAGCATAAGGCTGCATTTATCGGATTAATGCAACTCCTCTCTTCCAAAACGGCAGTGTCATGAGATAATGTTAGACAGATTAAAAAGAAGACAGCCACCTTGCACTCCTTACTTAACTAAAGAAATCTCAACTAGGAGGAACAGGGCACATGAGTGTAAAAGGGATTTATTATCTAAGTGTTTTGAGTTTTGGAAATCCATCCAGGTTTTTGTTTTCTTTTACATGACTGGTTTTTGAACAAATGGGATCACCTTTGTGACTCTTTAGGAAATGATAAATGAAAAACCACTGAAAATCTACTTTCTATAATACAGTGGTACCTCAGGTTACATCCGCTTCAGGTTACGTATGCTTCAGGTTACAGACTCCGCTAACCCAGAAATAGTGCTTCAGGTTAAGAACTTTGCTTCAGGATGAGAACAGAAATTGTGCTCCGGTGGTGCGGTGGCAGCAGGAGGCCCCATTAGCTAAAGTGGTGCTTCAGGTTAAGAACAGTTTCAGGTTAAGAACAGACCTCTGGAACGAATTAAGTACTTAACCTGAGGTACCACTGTACTTCTGATAAAATGAAAGAGACTGCCTCTTGTTGCTGCAATCTCTAAGGCTGGAACTATGAAAACTTCTGTTTCCCAAATTCTTGTTGGGAATATTCTAAAAAATGCAGGAATTGTGGAGAACTTGCACAGAGGCATCCCTACTGATGCTTCCCTACAAATTAGTGGGAATTTTCATCCCCTCTCAAAGCCACCTGTTTTGAGAAGAAGAAGAAGAAGAAGAAGAAGAAGAAGAAGAAGAAGAAGAAGAAGAAGAAGAAGAAGAAGAATAATAATTTATTATTATGACCATTGGCTGAGACTCATGACTATTGTAATCCAACAACACCCAGAGGACCACAGGTTGCTCACCCCTGGTCTACACTCTCAGAGGAGACATTAGCTGGATCCATTTTGATCTCTTTTGAAGCCTGGCTGTATCACCAAAATAGACTTGGTCACCCTGGTGGATGACCTATGCTGAAAGAAGGACAGAAGGAGCATGAAAACCATGCTAGGTCTCTAGGACCATGTCTAGATTGGGGATTTGGGGAGGAGACACTGTCTTTCAGTGGTTCTACTCCTGCCCTGGTAACTAACTGCAGAAGATGGTACTGTAAGACTACTTCCCAGACCCATGGCTTTTATCTATCCTACATTGCTATGTCTTGTCCATTTAACACAGGGATAGCCACAGTTGTGTCCTCCAGATGTTGTGGACCACAAGTCCCATCACCTCCAGTCAACATGGCAAATGGTCTCAGGTGATGAAAGCTGTAGTCAGCCACATTTGGGAGGTGCTTTCTTTAATTGCTTTCAGCTGTTCTCATGCTCTGTTGCACTACTTTATCTTGGTGTGGTCAGTAGGATTTTATTGTCTTGTATTAGATTATCTTGTTATATATTTTATATTAGGTGTTGTTTTATGACTGCCTGAGAGTACTGAAGGGCTTCATCTCCAACTTCAACTAACTTCAGTGCCCTTCACTGGGCAGCACAAACCAAGTGCCTTACCCTTGCCAGCCAGTGTCACCTCTGCCAACATTTCCATTTCGGTGCAATTAAGAAAAACAGAAGCGCTGTACTTTAATTGGGGGGCAAGATACAACACCCTTTCCCTCTTAACATGAAAAGCAATTAGAGCAGATGGCATCAAATGGATCCACCTGCATAATATCCTGCAGATGGGGTGATAGCGGTTGTGTGTGTTTTAATGAATATCAGACCTGGCAGCATGCTTTATCAAGGTTATGTTTTGCACGCCTCACTCTTATTATGCACACTGGAAGCTTCAGCAGTTTTGCTCAATGTGTGCATAGCAGATGTGTCACAGAGCTGAGCAGTTTCACTCAGTTTGTGAAGTTTCCCTGTATCAACATTTTTCTTGGTTATGGTTATGCCTTGCAAATTGGGCTCGCAATTGGCAATGCAGTTTTGCCCTATTTGGCTGCTCCCACTGATGTGATGCAATGACAAACCTAGACAGCATCTTAAAAAGCAGAGACATCACCTTGCCAACAAAGGTCCATATAGTTAAAGACATGGTTTTCCCAGCAGTGATGTATGGAAGTGAGAGCTGGACCATAAAGAAGGTTGATCGCCGAAGAATTGATGCTTTTGAATTATGGTGCTGGAGGAGACTCTTGAGAGTCCCATGGACTGCAAGAAGATCAAACCTCTCCATTCTGAAGGAAATCAGCCCTGAGTGCTCACTGGAAGGACAGATCCTGAAGCTGAGGCTCCAATACTTTGGCCACCTCATGAGAAGTGAAGACTCCCTGGAAAAGACCCTGATGTTGGGAAAGATTGAGGGCACAAGGAGAAGAGGACGACAGAGAATGAGATGGTTGGATGGCGTCCTAGAAGCTACCACCATGAGTTTGACCAAACTGCGAGAGGCAGTGGAAGACAGGAGTGCCTGGCGTGCTCTGGTCCATGGGGTCACGAAGAGTCGGACACGACTAAACGACTAAACAACAACAGTTTATAAATATGACTTTGTCCATGATCTATATATACGCTGTAATTGATTTCTGCCTGCAGTACACCCCTAACAAAGGAATCAGTTCTAGACTTGCTGTACTCTCTTTGAACCTTTTTGGTTTTCAAAGTGTCCTATGTACACTTACACAGTATTTTGAAACATGTACTTTCCTTGGGTTCACAATAAATAAAAATTCTTTGGGATCAATCATTATTAATTTTATTTTACAGTTGATCAACTGAGGCTGAAAGATAATTATCTATTGAAAGTCAACCACTGAATTCATGGCACAGTGAAACTGTTGCTTATATAATTCCACTGCCATCAAGGGCCAGTTTTCCTCTAATGTATTGTGTTCTAATTGAACTGTGGATCATGCTGTGAGTCCATATTTTTTAAAGTTCAGAGCATATTGATAGTAAAACTCTTCAGTTTCTCCTGAAGGAATGATAAAACACTTGACTGAGAGGAGAAAGGCAAGAACTGACCCCCATGACTTCCATTCCTTTACTTAAAATAAGAGACCTATAAAAAATTCAACAGCCCAAGGCATAATGGCTAGCGGCACCTGGTAAGCAACCTTTAGATGAAGTCTATTTTGAGAAGTCTATTTAAAAAACCCACATGCACATTTCAAAGTTTCCAAATATAGGGTCAATTTTTCCGACTTGTGGGAGCCAGCATTTCATGATAATAGATCAGCAGGCGTTACTTCTTTGTTCTGTTTTCATCAATGAGCAGAAGCTGCTTTTGAAGGGACTGTCGCTCAATTTTGTTCATTTTCCTCACTCCTTTGATGTGTTTAGTCATCCCACTAGGTTTTTCTTCTTATTTCTCTTCTTCTAAATGTCTTTGATTACATTACCTGAATCTACCCATTACTGACAACTATAATTTCTTTGTCCTCTTCATTTTAAAGCAAAACCTTCCCCGCACTCCAAAGATTAAAGAGAGTTAAACCACTTAAAAGTGACAAGAAGGAAAGAGTAGTATGTTGACGCCTAGATGTCTAAGTTCCGTTTCCCTTTGTACCAAAAAAGTCACTGCAATCCATTTTTTAGGATGGAAAACGTTTCTGGAAGAACTGGATTCAAATCCTGTTGTTGCCATCCATAGGAGCCAACTCCTAGGAGCTGAGAGGTCTTTGTCCCCCGCCCCCCCTTAAAATTATTTGAGGGGGCTAGGCCCTCCCAAAGTTGATGGACATTACCATTCAAAGTGCATGCACGCACTGCATCATGTGATCAATTATTTGGGGTAGGGCTTACCTGGGCCCTCAATATTTTATTCCAGTTGGCACCCTGTTGCCATCAATTTCGGTAAGGAAAGAGGAAGTGCTGTCTCTTCGTCTCAGACTGCCTAATACGTGATATGGAAAATGGGTTCTGTGGGGGTGTTCTGTGATTGAACACCTGAAACAACTGCAATGTACACCCCATTACAAGTAATATGAATACAGTCGTACCTTGGAAGTTGAATGGAATCCATTCCAGAAGTCCATTTGACTTCCCAAACGTTCGGGAACTAAGGCGCAGCTTCCGATTGGCTGCAGTAAGCTCCTGCAGCCAATTGGAAGCCGACATTCAGATTCCGAAGAATGTTTGCAAATGAGAACACTCACTTCCAGGTTCACAGTGTTTGGGAGCCAAAACATTTGTCTCACAAGGCGTTCAGCTTCCAAGGTATGACTGTACTACAGAACTGGAGAATGCTACTAGTTGCAAGATTTACAACAAGATCAAAACAAATTCCATAAGAGCAAAATCTAGAAGCTGTAGCAGCAGAAGCATTTTAAAGAGGTACCGTATTTTTCGCTCTATAGGACGCACTTTTTCTCCTTCAAAAATGAAGGGGAAATGTGTGTGCGTCCTATGGAGCGAAGACGCCGTAGCCCCGCGACCCTCTCCCGGCTGGAGAGATGATGCGCAGCTATGGCAGGAGCCTCTACAGCCCCACGTCACCTCTCCAGCCGGGAGAGCGCACGCGGGGCTAAAGAAGCACCCCGCGACCCTCTCCTGGCTGGGGAGGTGACGCGCGGCTATAGAGGCTCCTGCCATAGCTGCATGTCACCTCTCCAGCTGGGAGAGGGTCGCGGGAGGCTGCTTTAGCCCCGCGCGTGCTCTCCCGGCTGGGGAGGTGACGCGCGGCTATGGCAGAAGCCTCTCCAGCCGGGAGAGCGCACGCGGGACTAAAGAAGCACCTGCGACCCTCTCCTGGCTGGGGAGGTGACGCGTGGCTATGGCAGGAGCCTCTCCGTTGTGCCTTTCCGCTGCTCCCTGACCTGCTCTTTGGGGCTGGTGGTGGGCTTCCCCCCGCCAGCCCCAAAGAGCAGGTCGAAAGGAACCTGAAGCCTGGAGAGCGAGAGGGGTCAGTGCACACCCCTCTCGCTCTCCAGGCTTTCAAGGTAGCCGCCTGAACGCACCTTAAACGACACCTTGTTTTAGAGCAGGAAAACAAGAGGGGGAAAGTTCTCCCCCTCTCTGTGCAGCGCCTCCTGCCGCTTCACTGAAGGGGCGCTGGGCAGAGAGCGGGAGATTTTTCCCCCTTGTTCTCCCCCCTCTAAAACAAAGTGCGTTCTATTGTCCGGTGCGTCCAATGGTGCAAAAAATACGGTAAATGGTCTTTTGGCTCTCTAGAGGGGGGAAAGGAGCACAAGAAAAGCATGATGGATCAGACCAAAGACCCATCTAGTTCAGCATTCTGTTACCACAGCAACCAACTATATGCCTATGGGAAGCCCAAAAGCAGGACGCAGTCCTATCTATGCTTTGCATTTTTATCTTTCAACTGCTCAAACATTTCTCCAATGAAATTCGGGAAATCCTAGTTCATAATATTAATAATTTTATTATTTATATCCCGCCCATCTGTCTGGGTTTCCCCAGCCACTCTGGGCAGCTTCCAACATATATAAAAAACATAATAAAATGTTAAACATTTATAACCTTCCCTGTGCAGGGACTTCCGGGTTAGCGCCACCGGCAATGGCGGATTTCCTCTGATCTGGAGGCATCCGCTCTGTGGAAATCAGGGTCTGGACTGCCACAGCGAGGCGGAGACCCATCAAAAACCACAGGCAGGAGAAGCCTGTGGACCTGGGATTCAGCTGGCACTTTTTGCGCCTCCCCTACTCGCGGGGAAACCCAGCTACGGGGATCCAGAGCGATGTGGGGTGAGTGGCGCGGTGCTTCGAATCGATTGCTCTTTTCACGGAGTGAAGCCGCATTGCTGTTGTCGGAGAGCGCTGACTTTTTTCCTCTGGACAATTGGACTCTAAACAAGTACCCGTGAGTAGAACGGAAAATTGGATTATTAAACTTCGTAATTTGGCACCGGAGCGGGAAGGTCTAAACAGGAAGTCCGCCTTCCGCTTTTGTAAATAGTTTGAAGCAAAGACATCGCAAGCTAAAGTCTGGAAAGTTATCTGTAAAGTCTGGAAAGTTATCTGTAAAGGACTAAAGTCTGGAAAGTTATCTGTAAAGGACTAAATTTCCATCGGTTAAAACTACAAAACCCCCCCTTGGAAGCAGGAGAGGGAGTAAAGAGAGATAAATTTCTATTGTCTTGAACCTGGGAACGGGCTGTCAAAGATAGACGTTTTGGGAAAGTTCATTGACTGTGAATAATAACGTATGTTGACAGATAGTCAAATAAGAGGAACATATTGACTCCAATGTTTCCTTTTGCACTAAAAAGGAACAAAGATTTGAAAAACGAAAGCAATTTTGTTGCTGGATCTGCTTGTAAAAGAATGGATACAAATAGAAATTGTTTCCTCTAGAGGGAGCTTTTGAACTGTTGTTGGAGTGGACCTGGGGAACTCTACAGCTGTAGAGATTAAGGACTGTGAGAAACAGACATTGACCTTGGACAAGAATGTTGACACAGGAAGCCTTAGTGTCTGCTTTGTGCAGGACAAGTGCTTTGTTGGAGCAGCTTCATGCGAAGATGGATTTGATGACTACTGCAATTGATAATTTCGGTCAAACAGTGAACACTGATATAGAACCTGCTCAAGAATTGACCCAGGAATCTGCCCTGACAGGGCAAGCCGCGGAGAAGACAAAGGAGGAGGTTGTTGTTGAACCTCAAGTAATACAAATAGAGAGAGATGTGGCCTTGCAGGAACATAAGCTGTCGTTTCTGATGACTGAATCTGGAGTGAGTCAGACTTGGAGAGACGGAGTCCTGTCGGGACGGGAGATGGCAAGTTGGTCATATCCTCCTATGCAGGGATGTCCTGACTTTTGGGATTTGGTTTTGGGCCAGGAGGAGATTGGAGTGGTCGAGGCCCTCAACTTTGGAGGGACATTGAAGTATGCTTTGGAATATTTTTTGGATTTTAGTTCTAACCATGGAGAACGGGATGACCGGTCGAGAAGGGATAAAAACATTCTTAGGTTGTTCCCCCAAGATCTACTCCTCAGAGACAAAGGAAGGAAATTAAGTACAAGACCAGCAGAAGACAAAGTAAAGTGCAGGTACAATTATGAAGAAGATCTGCAGAAGGGACATGGAAAAGAGTTAAGAGCCTCGGACATAAGATCACCAGGTTGATGGACTAGATGGAACAGACAGAAAGGACTGACAGAACCCGAGACCAGGAAGAAGAGACGGTGGATGAAGATTGGCAGAAAGTTTAAAAATTCATTTAGAGAAATATTGCAAAATTAATGACTGTTAGGAAAATCTTGGAATGAAAATATTAGGCTTTAGTAGAAATGTTATAAGGAGTTATGTATAAATAAGTTTTTAAGTTCTACGGTTTTTTTATGGTAAGATAAGGCTAAAATAAATTAAGACAACTAAAGGACAGAATACAGTGAAAGATGGAAAGGATTTGCTGAGATAATTAATAATTAGAATACAAAAAAGGGAGGTGTGAGGAGGTCAATGAAACAAGTTAATGAAGATAAAGATGGGAATATTGGATTTGTTTTTAAATTTATTCTTTTGCTCTTGTCTTTTATTTTAGTGTATTGTATGTTTTGTACTTTTTATTCTCTTTTTATTGATTTGTATTGTTTAATCTCTTTTTTCTTGCTTTTTCTTTTTCTTTTTTTATGTAACTTTAAATTCCCAATAAATATCATTTTATAACCTTCCCTGTGCAGGGCTGCCTTCAGACGTCTTCTAAAGGTTGTAAAGTTGCTTATCTCCTTGGCTTGGAGGTCTCATAACTCCATACCCTCCAATGTTTCTCCAATGGAAATTGGGAGGTCCTAAGGGAAAATGAGACATTCCAGGATCAAATCAGAAACTGGGACAGCTTTTGTAAATCCAGGACATTCCTTGGAAAATAGGGACACTTGGAGGGTCTGGGACTCTGATCCCGGAAGTAGTATACAGCCTTAAGGACTAGTGTCCACTGAGAGCCTTACCCTCCATGAATTTGTCCAATCCCATTTTAACATCATTGAAAGTGATGGTCATATCCATTTTTCCCCATTCAGGAAGGTTTTTACATGTTCTATATTTTATACAACACCTCTAGCATATTTGGATGGGCAATGTAACAAAATTTTACTAAATCTATGTGTATGTGATCAAAATATAATCAAGAACCTATGCACAGAACTTGTACATCAAGTTCATTTTCTATTCTGCCAGACTGCCAGGAAGAGATTCCTCACAGGTCTTTTCAAAGTTCAAACTGGATTAATAAATTCCAGCAGAACCCATTATTTGCTGTCTGGTTCAGATAAAAATGTTAGTTTTAAGACAGTAACATTAGTAATAGCCGCTGAAACAAAATCAGATATAAGTAGGTACCACTGATTGCCATGGAGACCATCTGATATAATATTTATCACAATGCTACTGTTGCAAATGTAAATCTTCCCACCTTTATAAAAACACATAGTAATTTGCTATATTGCTGAGCAAGTGTGGATCTAATACCCTGAGCTATATAGATAAGATACATCATATCTAATACCCTGAGCTATATAGATATCATATGTAACATATTGCTTTTACAAGGAATGTTAGTTTAAATAACACATCTTTTGGGGAAAATGGAACCAATTCCATTCTCTTTTTCCCACTGCTTTCCAATGAAATTAGCTCACATTTTTAATTGTCAGTCACGAGGTGTAGAAAAATTAAGCATATATGTGGATAAGTATGTGTAAAGCTGACCTTGATACCTGGCAGCTAAGATGTCAACTCACTCCACTGAAAAGTATCGCATATGAAAACAAAAGAAATGGAAGTTCTTTCTGGGGTGCTATACCTGGGGTGGTCCATTGACATATGCAAGTCGTCACTTGAAATTTAAGACATCCTCAGATAATAAATGTGTGTGTATGTGTGTGGACCTGCAGATATATACCCTCCAACATTTCTCTGATGAAAATAGGGACGTCCTATTCAATAATAATAATAATAATAATAATAATAATAATAATATTTATATCCCCCCATCTGACTGGGTTGCCCCAGCCACTCTAGGCAGCTTCCAACATATAAAACAAAATAAATAAACATTAAAAACTTCCCTATACAGGGCTGCCTTCAGATGTCTTCTAAAAGTTGTATAGTTACTTATCTAATTTGGCTCAAGGGTCCAATGAAAATAGGGATGTCCTACCATACCTTCCAACATTTCTCCGATGAAAATAGGGACATCCTAAGGAAAAGCGGGGCATTCTGGGATCAAATCAGAAACCGGGATGCCTTCTGTAAATCTTGGACGGTCCCTGGAAAACAGGGACACTTGGAGTGTCTGCAGATGACAAAGGCAGATAGCAGGGTGGTCAGTCATGGTGTCTCCTGGCCTAGTGTTGTGTTGCGTTGTGTTGCGTTGCATTGCGTTTTGACACAGTGCTGCCAAGAACATCTTGAAAGGCACGTTTTCACATAAATGCAGAAAAGTACAACCAAAATTACCATAGAGCTGTGGCAACTCTTATGGAATGTAAGGTTATAACATTTGGAGCTATTCATTTTGGAAAAGAAGCAAGTAATGATAGACATGTATATAATTAGGCATGATGCAGAGGAAGAAGATATAGTGAAGTTTTTGTACATTTCACATAGTTCTTGAATTTAGGATGATCCAGTGAAATAAATGGTGAGGGAGCAGTGGCATGAACGGTTCTCCCACACAAGGCACTGAGCTGAGGGGGCGTAAAGTAAACAACAACAACAACACCTGTATTTATGCAGGTACCTACAGAAAAGATCAATTTTAAAAGCAACTGTACCAAAAGGAATTATGAATTACTGAATTGTTGTGAAAATAAGAAATGGAGGGGGACAAATTTTGTCATTGCTCAGGGT
Organism: Podarcis vaucheri; assembly: GCF_965113315.1. NCBI lineage: Eukaryota > Metazoa > Chordata > Lepidosauria > Squamata > Lacertidae > Podarcis > Podarcis vaucheri. The sequence continues at coordinate 95,146,930 of NC_138760.1, read as the reverse complement.
GCCACATTACCAAAGTCTACCCCTGTGGGGAGTCAGGCGAGACAAGGCCAATGACTTCTTTGAACTTCCCCAAAATGCAGCAATGGTCAACAACAAGCAGCTTTGAAAAGGGATTAGACAAATTCATATTACAAAATATATGAACCAAAATTCACACTTCTCCAAATTGTGCAATACAGTTCTTCAATCAAGTTATATGTTCAAAACTGCATCTACTAGGATAAAAATGCCTGTATTACCAAAATAACATAAAAATGCATTATATTAGTGTAAATTGCTTTGCAAAATAATATGTTTTTATTAGGCTATGTTAGGAGAAATTCACTTATGAATTTTCATGGGGACTTTCTAATTACAGCTGATACAGAAATGTGGAGAACTGAATTCAAGCTTAGAAAAATAAGAAATTGAGAGAAATCAAAATTTGACAGTTGCTCATCCTCAATGACTACCGTAGGAGAGGTCTGTTGCCCTCAGGCCCTGACAGTGGGTTTCCCATAAGCATCTGCTTGACCACAGAATGTCAAATTAGATAAAACTTTGGTCTTATACAGCAAGGCTGTTCTTATGTCCTTACATAATCAAATCATTTTTCCAAACTGTGAATTTACAGTGCATGTTCTTACTATGAATATTTAAAATCTAATTCTCCCCATGAACGCTTTGTGTTGACTTCCATGGTACACTTGTTTTAATTTCGAGGAAGCACTAAAAAGACGTGAAACATTTTCTAAGTGTTAGGTTGAAGGGAGGGGAATTTTGTTTCTGAGGAGGGCTTTATTTCAAAGAGACTGATATGGTCAAGTCCATTTACCTACTAAGTAGTGGCAATTGTACTGTTTCTACTGACTGACTCATTACAACTCTGCCAAAAGTTTATCACTACACTTCCCTAGGCTTCTATTGAATCCTTGCCCTATGGTTCTTTCTTAATAAAATCTGAATTACTACACCCGCAGTACAATTTCACTAATTTCTAACATTCACCACTGTGAGAACAGGATGCTGGAACGGATAGGCCACTGGCCTGGTTTAGCAAGCTGCTCTTTTGAAGAAGAAGAAGAAGAAGAATAGAGTTGGAATAGACAACAAGGGCCATCGAGTCCAACCCCCTGCCAAGCAGGAAACACCATCAGAGCACTCCTGACATATGGTTGTCAAATCTCTGCTTAAAGACCTCCAAAGAAGGAGACTCCACCACACTCCTAGGCAGCAAATTCCACTGTCGAACAGCTCTTACTGTCAGGAAGTTCTTCCTAATGTTTAGGTGGAATCTTCTTTCTTGTAGTTTGGATCCATTGCTCCGTGTCTGCTTCTCTGGAGCAGAAAACAACCTTTCTCCCTCCTCTATATGACATCCTTTTATATATTTGAACATGGCTATCATATCACCCCTTAACTTCCTCTTCTCCAGGCTAAACATGCCCAGCTCCCTTAGCCGCTGCTCATAAGGCATTGTTTCCAGGCCTCTGACCATTTTGGTTGCCCTCCTCTGGACACGTTCCAGTTTGTCAGTGTCCTTCTTGAACTGTGGTGCCCAGAACTAGACACAGTACTCCAGGTGAGGTCTGACCAGAGCAGAATACAGTGGCACTATTACTTCCCTTGATCTAGATGCTATACTCCTATTGATGCAGCCCAGAATTGCACTGGCTTTTTTAGCTGCCACGTCACACTGTTGGCTCATGTCAAGTTTGTGGTCAACCAAGACTCCTAGATAATTTTCACATGTACTGCTCTCGAAGAAGAAGAAGAAGAAGAAGAAGAAGAAGAGTAGTGGTAGTAATAGTAGTTTGGATTTGATATCCCACTTTATCACTACCCTAAGGAGTCTCAAAGTGGCTAACAATCTCCTTTCTCTTCCTCCCCCACAACAAACACTCTGTGAGGTGAGTGAGACTGAGAGACTTTAGAGAAGTGTGACTAGCCCAAGGTCACCCAGCAGCTGCATGTGGAGGAGCGGGGAAGCGAACCCGGTTCCCCAGATTACGAGTTCACCGCTCTTAACCACTACACCACACTGGCTCCCAGTTATAATATTCCAATAGGTTCTGTTATGCCATGCTTAACTAATTAAACTTCAGAACAATTCCAAAGACGGTACTAGAAACTTTTAAACCATCTTAAACTGACTTGTAAAACTCCTTATGTAGTTACTCAGAAAATGCTCTTCCATGGGATACAAACTGGTCCAGGATTACAGATAAAGATAAGTTTCAATGGTCAACCTGTCTCTGTTTCCGGTCTAAAAAACATGCATTCATAATCCAATATATTTATCCAACTGTAAGCACATGTTCATAGCCCAGTTGTGAAAAGGCCAAATATGGTCAAATTAAAAGTCAATTTCCAATGATCTGTTTCAAAACATGTTTTTCTCAAGACCAAAAAGAACACTGAAATGACGACCATCGTCTTTTAAAAGCATACGCAGTATAAATATATTCTATATCTCATTCTCATCTGGTTATGGATACTAAAATATTTGCTTTCTGTGACTAAGCTTAGATATTCAAAGGCAAACATTATATGAAGGCAGCAGTCCTTGAGCCACAGAATGACATGATGAGCAGCTTCAAAGGGAATTGTTTACAAGGTCATTTCAGATGGATGAACTATCCCTTCTTTCATTCTTTACCTGGTCTTTTGAACAGATAATTCAAGATGGTTCAAGTGGGGCAAAATTAGGACTCAGCATGCACTAGCCAACCCTTCCATAAAACATGAGAACTGTGGTTTCTGCCTCGTGTATTTTTTGTGATTTTCATACTGTTCTGAATATTAACAAACATGCAGGTTGGTTCGCCCTCTCTCCCAATCAGCATTTTTAAATGGGAACAATTACATTCCGTTTGACCTCTGGGGGATTATTTCTATTATAAGCTGTCCATTGCTGCCACAATGATATCTCTTTTCTAGTCCGAGCAAGGTTGTTCCCCTATTATGCTTCAGCTTTCGTTTCTATTGACTGTGGCTTCTTACCCATTCCGTAGCTGATATTATTTCGACGTGCTGTTACCTAGAGATAGACAAAGCTGCTGACGAACGTCGGGTTGCTTTCAAAGGCCTGTGAAAGGTGGATAAAGTTTTGCATGCTAGGAACCTTTGGCTTGCCAGACCCTCAGGGCCGACTTGAAGTCTACAGGTTTACCTGCCCACTCTCAGGTGGCAGGGGGAGGGCTTGAAACCCCAGGTGAGTGAGAGCACCTTCCCTACTGAGGATCCGTAAGCAGGTGAGAAGGAATGTTCGCCCTCACTTCAGCTAGACCTAGGAATACCCCCTTTAGCTAAGGTTCTTTTCTTTAGAGCTACCCCAACCAATAGAGAGGGTGATGATGCTGCCTCAGATTGTAGAAGCCCTCTCCCCGGTGGCCGCCCTATGGGCACCCCACTTGCCCTGCTACCTCCTCCAGCAGCAGAGAGACGCCGCCGCCACCAACCCCGAAGAAGAAGAAGAAGAAGAAGAAGAAGAAGAAGAAGAAGAAGAGGAGGAGGAGGAGGAGGAGGAGCTGATTTCAGGCAAGATCACATACATTTGGGGCAAAATCTCACCCACAATTGGTGCAATCTTGCCTGAAATGGGTGCCGATGGCGCTAGCATTTTCCTGCCAGTAGCAAATGTGGCAGGGTACGTGGCAGTGGCAGAGAAGACAGTGGCTGCAGTGGCAGCAGGAGCAAGTAGGTGGTGGCACCTCAAACAGTGAAATGGTGCGTGCTACCCTGCTTCTCTTCATTGACATGTTTGCTCATTGGTTAACTTTTGCGTCTTTTATTTGAATGACATGCGCTCAGTGATCCTTGGTTAATGCTTATTGTGTCATGCTTAATGGCAGCACAGGGCCTACTTCCTGTGACATTGCCAGGGGCCACCCCTAGGCCTCAATTTGGGGCCCTGAAAACTCAGGGTCTGGGGTGCTCCTGGCCTGGAAACCCTCATGAGCCTGTGGATCTCTGGTAAATTGTTTCCAATCCCATTTTTTCATATACAGTCATACCTCATGTTACGTTTGCTTCATGTTGCATTCTTTCAGGTTACGTCCCGCAGCAACCCGGAACTACTGGAAAGGGTTACTTCCGGGTTTCGCCGCTCACCCATGCGCAGAAGTGCAAAATAATGTCACGTGCATGCGCAGAAGTGCCGAATTGCAACCCGCGCATGCGCAGATGCGCCGCTGCAGGCTGCGCTCTTTTCATGTTGCGAACGGGCCTCCGGAACAGATCCCGTTCACAACCAGAGGTACCACTGTGTGTGTGTGTGTGTGTGTGTGTGTGTGTGTGTGTGTGTATTTTATTAAATTTGTATACTGCCTTCATCCCTAGACCTCAGGGTGTTTCATAACATTGAGTCTGCAGTCCTATACCCACATACCTAGAAGTAAGTCTCATTGAACTTTTAAGTAGGTGTGTTTGGGATTTCAAAAAGCAAAAAAGAAGGAAGGCATACAGGTCCATGACTTTGTTTGAAGCGGGCCTAGCAGCAACTTAAAAACAAAAAAACAAAAAACCTTTAAAATTAATCATAAGCAAAACCTACTGAGGAAATACCTGCTTGATTTCCTGTACTCTGTTCCGCTCATAGTTCCTGATCAACATGAATGCTTTTAGTCAACAGAGAATTGGCTCTGGGAGTATAGTTCTGGCAACATTTAAACAACCAATCCAAGCAGAAGACAAAGGCAATTTGTTTCTCCAGACCATGCTTTTTTATTTTAGTCTGTATTTTTAATGAGAGAACCAGCTGGTAAAAATGTCAGAAATTTCAAAGTGATGTCCTCAACGTGAGTCAATGACCTTGTTCACACATAACACCAAGCCAAACCATAGCTTAGCACAAATGCGCAAGTGTTCTTCATATGCAGCACATGGTTCGTTAGAGGAGACAAACCTCAAGCTGGGGTTCAGACAACACACTAAACCAAACCATGGCTTAGCTGGGGGGTGGGGAACTGGAGCTGGGCAACTGGGCCACAGGCCACACTGACAAGTGGGTGTGGTTGCCTGGCTGTCAATCACCTGACATCACCATGACACCAAGTGAAGCATTTACCTTTGTCCACATGATTTAAAATTAAAATCCGCAGGCCACTAATAAGCCTGCCATATTGAACTGATTTGAATAGCATGAACTTCTTGAAATGAAATCACAGGATGAGCAACATTAACTCTGAAAGAGCTTCAAGGGCTCTTCAGATTATTTTTCAAAGTTCCATACAGATAGGTTGTTCTCAACATTTTGCCCCAGTGCTAATTAGACCAAATGAGTTTTACAATGCCTAGAAAAGGAGGTCTGGCCATCAGAAGGGACTCTTGGATAACACACATTTGGCAAGCAATCATTCAGTGAGGGGTTGGGAAGCACCTGAAACAGATGCTGATTTTCATCCGCTCTGCCAATTGGGCATCTGAATTTAAGACGGAAAGATGAAGGGCTGGCTTGTCCTTAGGCTGACACCCACACACAGGAAGGCTCAGCCACACACAGAAACTGTACTCTGGATATCTAAATATCCTGGCACAGACCCCCAATTAGCACCATAGCAGCTCTTTTCTAGTTTATTATTTGTGATCAACTGCTGCCCAAATGATAGGGTTACATTCTTTGGGTGGAATTAAACGCTGAGCTACTACTGAGCTACTACTGTTCAAGCATATCAGCTTGCCAGATAGAACTACCCCTCTCCCCCTTGTGCAATTTGGGGAGGCACAGGGGTGTGGGGTGAATGGGAGGGGAGAAAGCACAAAACCCATTGCACATTCTTGTTTTGTGATAGCAATGCGCGCACACTGCAGTTTCATGCAGAAGAGTAAGTGATGCCTGTGGGAATGGGGGTTATTGTTTTGTTGTTTTGCCTTACTTATTTAATTGCGTTTTGTCTTGTATTTTGTTCTGTGCAAACAGAAGTGGGGACATACTGCCAAGCCCCAACCTCTGTGACGCATCGTTGCTATACATATTAGAGGCATCCACAGTTCTGAAGCGGTCAGCTCTGCGACTAGAGGAAGCTCAGGGGGCTAGCACCCCAGCACAATCAGGCTGGTAAACAGCATGGGAGTCGACTGCAGTTCGGCAGAGGCAGCCTCCAGTGAACCATGTGCTCAGCCATGTTCTGACCACAACACTACTCTGTCCTACCTTGCCCTGCCCTGGTAGGCAGCAGCAACATCACTGCCAGGAGGGCAGCTCTGTGCACTTGCCACACCGGTCACCCCTGGGGACCCTCCACAATTAGGGGTGGCTCCTTCCTTCAGGCCTTTGTCCTCAAATTCATGGAGTGCGTAGAGATGACATGCTGGAGAGGGCAGGGCTTGGCACTGGGTCCCAGCTTCCTCTTGTGTGTTCATTTACACACAAGAAGATAATAATAATAATAATAATAATAATAATAATAATAATAATAATAATAATTTATTTATACCCCGCCCATTTGGCAGGGTTTCCCCAGCCACTCTGGGCACTACGAACAAAGTATTAAAATACAGTAGTCTGTTAAACATTAAAAGCTTCCCTAAAGAGGGCTGCCTTCAGATGTCTTCTAAAAATCTGGTAGTTGTTGTTCTCTTTGACATCTGGTGGGAGGGCGTTCCACAGGGCGGGTGCCACTACCGAGAAGGCTCTCTGCCTGGTTCCCTGTAACTTGGCTTCTCACAGTGAGGGAACTGCCAGAAGGCCCTTGGCGTTGCATCTCAGTGTCTGGGCAGAACGATGGTGGTGGAGACGCTCCTTCAGGTATACAGGACCGAGGCCATTTAGGGCTTTAAAGGTCAGCACCAACACTTTGAATTGTGCTCGGAAACGTACTGGGAGCCAATGTAGATCAAACACGCAAACAGGGCTCAATTTACTGAGTGGTTAATGTGCAGAAATCGTAGTAGCTTGCTACAGCTACTACAGATCTTGCCTTTAATTCAGCTGGCCAAGCCAACTCAGTCAGTAGAGCGCGAGAGGGTTGTGGGTTTGAGTCCTATGTTGGGTAAAATATTCCTGCATTGCAGGGGGTTAGACTAGAGGACGCCCGTGGTGGCTTCCAACTCAACAAATGTTTTGATTCTGTGATTCCACTAAGTCCTACTCAGGGCAGACCTGTTGTAATTAATGCACCTAAGTTTAACATGTCTCTTAACTTCAGTAGATCTACTCTGGGTAGTTCTACCACTGAACACCACCCAGAAAATCTTGCTACTTGATAAGTTCATCAACCTGTACTTAATTCCTTTCTTATACATGGTATTAGTCACCCTTTAACGCCTCACTTCATTAGGTACATAATGCATCCCTTACTTCTTCAAACGAGCCCTATTCAGTCATTAGCCCTCTTCAGACCTTTATTCATGACAAATGAATCTGTGGAGGGAGAAATGCATTTGTCATCGTTATTCTAATATGTGTAGAAAGCCTCTGAAAAGAGCTTTTGTTCAAACTAGTAGTTTAACTGGATTCTAATGCTGTCTTTGTATGGTGCTAGGTTATTCAGGGAGACTGGAACTGCAGACAGAATGAAATCACATGGCAGAAACTATTAGCATTCCAGCAATCTTGTCACTATCATATGTGAACTTTCTTGCCATTGACAGATACTGTCAGTACCCTGATGAAAGACTACCATGTGAAGAACTGGTACGTGATGTGCATTCCATAAGTGTTTTGTTTTGTTTTTGGAAGCCATTTTTATCATTTTGAACTGGCCAGGAACACAGAGCCTTCTGTATATCACAGATGCACACAGACACAGGCATCTTGATAGGTATTGCGACATGTTCTCTCTCTCTCTCTCTCTCTCTCTCTCTCTCTCTCTCTCTCACACACACACACACACACACACACACACACATACACACGGGGGGGAGAGATTTTCTTACCCCCCAAATGAATTAGGAGTCACTCCCCACTCCTCTGTCACCAGGCTGGTTGTCACAATCACAAAACAACTCTATGGAGGAACTTATTACTAGGATGTAAAACAATTGGCCAGTCAGCATCTTCCATGCCCTTCTTGCTATCTCAAAAAAACAACAACAAACAACAACCTGCTACAACAAACAACAACCTGAGTAGTCTGCATATACAGTGGTACCTCGGGTTAAGAACTTAATTCATTCTGGAGATCTGTTCTTAACCTGAAACTGTTCTTAACTTGAGGTACCACTTTAGCTAATGGAGCCTCCCGCTGCCGCCACGCGACTTCTGTTCTCATCCTGAAGCAAAGTTCTTAACCCGAGGTACTATTTCTGGGTTAACGGAGTCTTTAACCTGAAACGTTTGTAACCTGAGGTACCACTGTACATGGCTGGCATGTGATAGACTTACCAAGAACTCTGGCCACAACTTTCAATTAAGGAATAATTCCTACTCAAGAGTTGAGATGAAAAACGTGTATATTCTGCTAAGAATCACAGTTGAAGCTAGTAGTAAATTTAAATATAACATGTAAGTACGATGGTTTAAAGCAAAAGTAAGTTTGGATACAACGTTTAAGTACAGAAATAATGTAGTTTCAAATATGCAGTGATATGGTCACCACTACTGAGTGGTACATCTGATTCACACTCCGGATACTCCGTTTTGGCCCTATTTGATCCTTTATTCTTTATCCTGATTTTTTATATATATGGACTCTTTTTGACTACCATTGAGACTTGTATAAAACAATTGTTGTGCACTGGTATTTCATGTACCTTTGTACCATATCACTGCATATCACTTGGTATATCTTGGTACATTTCCAACAAGAACTCCAATTTCTGTAATGTGATAGACTTAGGCTAGACCAAAAGCAAAGTGACTAAAGTAGATATCCTGTTTTGCCTACTGTATTTCAGAACTCCCTGGCCTGCTTCTGTTGTTAAACACCAAGTCTGCCCAGAATAAACTATCTATTATTCACAGATTGTTCATGGATGGGGGGGGGGGGGCAACTTAGCATGTATAACTGAGGCTTGGGTGGATGAGCTGGGTAACTCTATGCTAACCCAGCTGTGTCTACCTGAATACTTGGTGACATGCCATATCAGAGTGTCAGAGAAGTGCAGGTAACCATCATTCATAAATAAATAAAAATCCATCTCTCTTGCTAGGAAACTGATCCCCACCGTTTTTGGGCTTAAATGGTTGTTTGTGGCGTTGGATCAGAAAGAACAGGGATATTGTATAGTGTGGCATCTTCTCTCTCCACCCGCACTAGAACCTCCCTAACTGAGCTGGCAAGATGTGGTGATGGGGAATCCATCGTGGTTGTGTTGGGGGACTTCAGTGTCCACTCTGAGGCTGCTTCAGATAGGCTGGTTTGGAACTTCAGGGCCTCCAGGACAACCATGAGAGCTGTCTCCATACATGATTGGCCTGACACATGTGGCCAGACATACCCTCAACCTGGTCTTTGCCAAAGAGTGGATCTGTAATACCCCACTGATGGTGACGAGGAGGGAATCTTTGTGAGTCTGTTGTCATGGGCAGGTCACTTTTTGCTGTCTGTTGTCATGGTCAGATTGACTCCTTCACTCTGCAGAGCTCACCTTATTCTTTTGATTGTGATTTGCTTTAAATGATTCTAATACTATATTTTTAAATTATTGTAATTCACCTTGCGACTTCATAGGGAAGGGTGAGTAAGAAATGTAACAATAAAGGCAGAAGAAGAGAGAGGATGGGGGGGGATTTGCCGGTAAAGTCCCTGCTGTAAGCAAAAAGTCATCACTTATTCCACATATACCGAAACAGTACCAATTGTATTGAACACACACAGCTCCTCCTTTAAGCTTATTTATCTACTTGAATAAGGAGTGATTTTACAGCAAGAACAATTCTATTACTTTCATGAGATTTGTTTACAGGGACAGGGACATTGTTAATGGAATACCAAGCTCCATTTGGGACAATCAAATTCCAAACATTTGTTTCCCATGTACAATTTGTTGATGCCTGCGGCAGACATTCTAAATTGCTGCTAGTTAATAATGAACAAAATAGGCTGGTGAAGTATGCTGTTGAGTAAATAGATTAGTTCCTGCACAAGGACTCTTATTCCCTTAGAAAAGGCCAGTAAGTACCACATGTGAAAAAGTTGGCTATGAATATGAGAGCTAATTTCCATCTAATATTAAGTGGCAACTCAAAAGCGCATTCATACATTATATGTCAGATCTAATATATGCTAATATATTAGCAGCCAGAAGCAGTCCTATTTAGCTGGTTGCAGCCTCTGGGAGCTCGTGACCAGAACCTGTAAACAGGGACATTTGCAAGGGCATTTTGAGGGGTGAAGGTGGAGTGCTGTCCCACAGTGCATGTGGTAGGACCCAGAGGCATGGATGGCAAGGGAGCTGCTGCAGTTGCCTGCAACTCCTGTGCCATGTTTGTCCTCCAGTCTCACAATATGCAAAACTACACCTGCAGCAAGTGCAAGCTGCTTGCCTCGCTGGAAGAGCAGGTACAGCAACCTGAGGCCCAACTATCCACAGGCGAGTTGTCAGGCAAGGTGAGGAATTTCTTGATAGAGCAGAGTGTACCGTCCTGGAACAGCGACACTGGTGGGGTGCCCCTAGGGAGGGGGAAGATTGCCCATTTCCGGAGACAGACCCCTGGAGGAACGTGACACACAGAAGCAGGACGTTCAGGAGCCATGCTGTGTCACTAGAGCTGCAAAATTAATTCCATGCCCTCATCTCAGACACCAGGGAGCAAGGACAGCAGTTGCAGACCTCAGAATGCACCAAGGCAGCTGTGGAAAGTACAGCGTACAGAACAATTCCTGCCAATCTCCAGAGGAGGAAAAGATGTGTGGTGCTGGTAGGTGACTCTCTACTGAGGGGTACAGAGCCAGCAGTGTGCGGAGGTAACAGGATGTCCCGGGAGGTATGCTGTCTTTCATTTGCAAAGGCTGCTCAAGCCACACCCAAAACATATCCACGTGTGTTGGCCCCACCTGCATAGTCCCTGGCTTTCCTGTGTTGAGGAAGGAAAATCTGCAAGGGAAGCACAACAAACAGATATGATTGTATCTGCCATATTTAGGCTACAGAAAGTATTCTCATAGCAGTCCCCCCTGAGGTTGGTTCAGGGAGTAGTGACAAGGGAGTGGGCCTTTTCAGTTGTGGTTCCCTGCCTGTGGACTGCTCTCCCCACCAAAGTCCACCTGGTGTTTTCTGTGCCAGGTGAAAAGCTACTTTTGGTTGTTGTTGCTGGTGTGCTGGCAAAGCTTCCAGTGGCTGTTATGGGAGTTGTTATGGTACAGTGTTTTTATATTAGTTGCTTGTAGACCTTCAGGTGAAGTGCCTAACAAGTCTTAATTGATCCATATTCTTATTGTATAATATCAAAAAGGTCCCATAGGTACATGAAACTATGTTGAACCAGGGTCTTCGAGAGAAGGAGCTCTGTTATTCAAAAGAAAAATGAAAATCTGATACTTATTTCTTGTTACACATATTTGCAAAATTTCATGGGTGGTAGTTGAAAGCAGTTCTCCAAGTCCATTTAGGGGGCTCACTTTGTGAGACAATTGATTACTGGGTGGCTTTAGTCCACTGTGCAACTACAGCTTGACAGTTGGAGCCCAAGTTGTTTGCAAGGCCAACAGTGTCAGGCCTGGTCTCCATTCATTACAGCTCTCCACTTTGGCCTTTCGGAGGAGCGTGAAGGTGCGATTCTGCCTCAAACCGGAATAACAGCTGACGTCCTCAAAAGGATTAAGCAGACACACATTAAAATGCCATCAAGTTATATAAGCCCTCAGCCAACAAATGTAATAGTTAAAGTTATGTTCTTTGTGTCCTCACAAGCAAAACAGAACAGTATCCAGACAAGATTCTTGGCAACACGCTTCATTATTTTGGTTTCAGCGCTGTTACTAGGCAAAAGTAATGTGGTAGTCATGCCTTGGCCTGCTCAATGTACAATAGAGCCCTTCTGCCCCCCACCCACTTTTTTTTTTACTTTGTCCTTCTTTTCACAGCACTTATTATGCTTCTGTACCAAAGCAAAATGCACTCACTCATTGAATAATTGTAGTTATTATTCAAAGTATAGTCTCAAAGAAAGGCATCTATATGCATCCAATTAAAAAGCATGGTCTTCTTCTGAGTCTCCTGAGTACAGCTGCTTAGGTTCTGAGTCTCTTGAGTACTGCTGGCTAGCATTTTCCTGAGACTCTTGAGTACCAGCAAGCTAGATCTACATATGCTGCCTTCACCCAAAGGTGTGCAAAAGTAACAAATTGCTGTTCTAAATTTTTTGCCTGTGAGCTTATAATAAACAGCCCTTGAAAATGCAGTGATGTAATATGCAAAGGATTCAAATTATGTGCCAGCAGCCATATTCTGACAGGTTTGGGTTTTTTTTTTAAAAAAAGGAAAATGTTTTAATAATGCTGTGCTTTTTTAAATAGATTTTAATAGATTTGTTTTTATATTGTTTCCATTCTATTAGAGTTTAGTTACTTTTTAATCATTGTCATAAATCTACATATAGTTTTTTGTATTTTATCTGTGTGGTTTTAATTTGCGTAAGCCTCCTTGGTTTGTACTTCAGGGAAAATCAAACTATGGTTTAAGACAGGAGTGGCCAACTCTTAAGAGACTGTGATCTACTCACAGAATTAAAAACTGGCAGTGATCTACCCCCTTTTCAGGGGTTCAGGGCAAAGTCGGTGAGCTTTTTTTAGGGAAGAGGAAAGCCCCGACAGATCGCTGGGGAAACAAACAGCCTCACTGAGTAAACTCCGTCTTCCGTTCCGCAGGTCGTGCAACAATGGAGGGTGGGACCGGATTCTATTTTACCGACGCGAAGGAGAGGGACCCAGCGATCTACCGCAATCTACCAAAACCTCCCGGAGATCTACCAGTAGATCACGATTGACCTGTTGCACATCCCTGGTTTAAGAGGACTAGGCAAACATGTGGGTTCACAGAGAGGAGCTTGCAACTTTTTACTCTAGTGTTGTGCTGAGCTAAGCCATGTTTGGTTTTGTCTACGGCTCATGGTTAGTGGGGAGAGAGCTGAATCACAGATGACATGCTAACCTTGGATTAACTCAGCATGGTGCATCAGCAGAATAGACCAGGGAGAAGCTTGGTTCAGAAACCCACATATTCACAAGGTCCTAGCGAGTCATGGTTTGCCTTACCTGATGTGCAAACAAGGCCACGGGAAAATAATAGCCAAACCCCCCTGAATGCAGGATAACAAGGTGTGCTTCAGGCTCCTTCAACCAGCAACAATCTCTACTAAATACAAGCTCTGCTTCCGCTCAAAATCAAAGTGATGCAATTCATGGAGTCAGCTTGTCAGTGCTACTCTTGCCTTATCACAGTGTGAAAAGCTACTTTGTCACCTAGCATCAAATAAGGATAGCCTGCTGTTGTGCCAGGTGGGGAAACAGCAGCCAGAGAGAAGCCTTGTTATTCTCTTCTGGAAGACATCATTTATGTTCCAGTCAGTCAGGCTTTACCCTGGACCAACCAAGCAGACAACAATGTCATGAACCCCCTTGATAAAGGAAATTCTGACAATTAAGCTCTAGACAAGCAACAGCCTAAATATCTGAAGCTGGGGCACTTCTCCAAACTATTAAATATGCAAGCCAGTGCTTGGAATCAGACACATTACTAAAATAATATAGTGCAAAGTAAACATACTTACTTTGTTTTATTTTAAACATTTATATATACTCCAGACTCTCTGTGTGGAATGCCTAGCAGACCATAGCTCTAAAAAATATGCCAAATAAATTGTCCATATTTTATGAGACAGAGAGCTGAAACAATTCTAAGCATATCCGAGACTTCAGGTCTACTTCAGCAGAAGAGTTGAAAGCAGTTTACATAGTCTTAACAATGAAAAACCACTGGTCAATGTAATTTTAATTTTACCTTATAAAGGATGAATACTTTTTTTCTTTCTTTTACTGACAATAAGCAGAAAGAAAGAAATCAAGGAACACATTTCTTAAAATGTTAAGACTGACAATATTTCTTTATTAAAAAATATCTCAGAAGCAAGAAAAAAAACTAGGAATGATGAGGCAATTAAAGATGTGCTTAAGGAGGATAAAAGCTGGATTTTATTTTATTTTATTTTTTTGCATCTGTTTTCACTAAGGAAGATATATGGCAGATACCCATGCCAGAACTGACATTTTCAGAAAGCGGGTCTGGCAAGTAATAGTGGCAAAGGGACAAAGGTCTAGGTGAAAAGGGTGAATTCGATGTAAGGGATCATTAGAAAAAGGGATCAAAAATAAAATGATATCACTGTGACTTTATAAAAGTCTATGCTGCAACAACATTTGGGATACTGGGTCCAGTTCTGGTGCTGAGTTGGAGAGTTGGAGAAGGGCAACCAAAGTGAGTACAGGACTGCAGCAACACCCCCATGAGAAAAAGCTTCAGTTTATGGAACTATTTAGTTGGGGGAGTGAGATGTGAATCATGTGGGGACATGAGAGAGCTGTGCACAGGTCATAAAGAAAGTGGAAGGAGAGTGGTATTTCCCTTCCTCTCTTGTGATACTAGAAACCAGGGTCAGGGTCACCTAATGAAACTGAAAGTTGGAAGCACTACTTTGCAGAGAGCATAGTCTAACAATGGGATTTGTTGCCACAAGGTGTGGTGATGGCTTTGAAAGGGGGATTAGACTAATTCAGGGGCAGGGATAAAGCTACTGTTGGCTATATACTGTATTACCTCCTGTGTCAGACGCACTAAGCCTCTGAATAACCGGATGCCCTCTATGTGGCTTTGTTACTGTGGAAAAGAAGATGATGGATTTCATAGGCCTTTGGCCTAATTTTGCAGGGCTCTTTTTATAGTCCCGTACTGGTGATCTCTGTATTTCATCAACTCTGTTGCATGGAATGACGTGATTCTTTTAAAAAAAAGACTGGAAGGAGGAGCTGGAGGAGAAGAACAGAGAAGTAATAGAACATTTTAATTGTGAACTTTAATGCAAAGATTGTACAAGTATCTGGTGGGAATGGTTTATATTTAGCATATTGTGCCTAAGGATATGGGGAAGGCGGAATAGAAGAACCTTTGGTTCCCTGCCATTGTATAGATTTGAAGTTTGTAACAGCACTAGCTGCAACTTGACAAAACAAAGGATTAAATGCTGCCTCTTTATCCAATTATGCTACCCTGGCACAACTTGTAGTTCCGTTAGTACTTTTCCTAAAGGAAAACTTCTTATTAAATATCCTAATGAATTCCAAGAAACAGATTAAGTCTAGAATTATGGTCCACAGAAGTCCTTGCCCAGGTGATATACCTCCAGCCAAGTTACCCTACAGGTTAATTACCTCAGAAAGTTGTCGTGAAGAGCTGAAGAAACTGTGAATGCCAATAGTAAAGACTGGGTCCTAAATAATTGTTATTTCATTATTTATTAAATTGATATACCGCCCTTAATCCAAGGATCACAGGGATGTTTAAAACAAAGAACAGGTATGTTAACAACAAAGAAACAAGCAAAATAATAACCCTCCTCCCCAAATTATGGGGAGCAACACTGAAATCACTAGAAGCACAATTGCCATAAGGGCTACTCACTGCATGATTCATTTTGAGCATGCATAGCTTACATTTAACCCTAGCACACATTGCTTCACTGTGGAATTCCAATTATGAAATTAACTGTAACCAGAAGTAGTAATGACCCCAGTTTGGATTTATAAGGGATTTAGACAAATTCATGGAGGATAAGACTTTCAGTAGCTGTGTATAACATCAGAAGTAGTATGCCTCTGAGTCACCTTTGCTGGTGAGCAAAAGTTGGGAGAGTTTTGTTGCGCACAAGGGAATCCTGCCTGTGGGATTCTCATAGACATCTGGTTGGCCATTTGTGAGAACAGGATGCTGCAGTATGTGAGGTCCGGAGGGTAGCAACACGAAAATGGGCCTTTTCTGTAGTGGCTCCCTGTTTGTGGAATGTTCTCCTTAGGGAGATTTGCCCTAGTGCCTTCATTATATATATTTTAGGCACCAGGCAAAAACGTTCCTCTTCAACCAGGCCTTTGGCTGATTAATATTCTACAGCCTTTTAAATGTGTCTGTGGGAAGCAGGGTTGTTGTTGTGTTTTTTGTTTTAATTATTTACTTGTGTTTTTGTCCTGTATTTTATCCTGTGAATTGCCCTGAGATCTTGTGATGAAGGGTGGTATGTAAATTTAATGAAGAAAAATAATTAAAGAAAATAGACAGGCCTTTGGTCTGACTCGTCTTACTTTCTTAATTGTCCTTCCATAGGGGAGCACACTTCCAGCGTTATGAACACATATGTCTTTAAACACAGGTAGAACAGTGACGTCATCATGCCAAACTGTATTATAACACTTGCCCTCCTATAATCTAATAGTCTGGGATGGGCCGCACCCCTAAGGATAAAGACTGCATTTCTAAATGATAACCATACACCTGCCAGTCCATTAACCACCCCTCAAGTCTTGCACAGTGGGAAAACCCACACCCACGGTAATTTAAGATAATTCATTTGCCCTGTTGCACTTTGCTGAACAATTAGGTATTTCTAACTACTTCTGCGCAACAAAGCTGTTGCCCAGCACATACTGACGCGCACTAATTGCATGGATAAATGCTTTTAGTTCTTAATACTGAACTAACAAGCCTGTGTCTTTTTGCCAGGCTCACATGGAGCTTTAAAGGTCATTCTGCCGTCACCAATAATCATTCCCCCAGGGCATGTGATTCAGGAGTGGAATTCACAGCGCCTCTTAACAAGGCTGTAAGCAGCTAAGTGGGAAGATTCGCTCTTTGCCGTGGCGCACAGGGTTATATACTGTAGTAGGAGAAACTCACAGGAGTGATCTGTCTCTTGATGAGTATGTTTGCTTTAACCTCAGCGGCACAGAGCAAACAGCTGTCATCCCAGCAAGGAGACAAGAGGGGATTGTGTAAAGCTGAAGGCCGTTGGTCCCTCCAGATGTTGTCCACCAGCTGTGCTGACTGTGGCCGTCAAAAGCTGGAGACCAACCACATCGGGAAAGCCACAGTTTCCCCAGCCCTTCTTGAAGCATAAAAACTGCCTATTTAGCAGTGTCCTAAGTGGGGCCCATGGGACGCGGGTGGCGCTGTGGGTTAAACTACAGAGCCTAGGACTTGCCAATCAGAAGGTCGGCGGTTCGAATCCCCACGACGGGGTGAGCTCCCATTGCTCGGTCCCTGCTCCTGCCAACCTAGCAGTTCAAAAGTATGTCAAAGTGCAAGTAGATAAATAGATACCGCTCTGGCGGGAAGGTAAACGGCGTTTCCGTGCACTGCTCTGGTTCACCAGAAGCGGCTAAGTCATGCTGGCCACATGACCCCAAAGCTGTACACCGGCTCCCTCGGCCTATAGAGCGAGATGAGCACCGCAACCCCAGAGTCGGTCACGACTGAACCTAATGGTCAGGGGTCCCTTTACCTTTACCTTTAAGTGGGGCCCATATTCAATTAAAAATGACATTGAAAAATACACCACTTGTGAATAATGTGTGAATTCTGCAAATAGCACATTTTATCAACAAGAGCTCAAAATGTGTCCCATTTTATAGCCTTTAGTTAATTAATTGCTTCCTGATCTTAGTCAGTTGGTTGTTTTTTTAGGTGTTGAGACCTTCTGGCTGTTTCACAGTGTTGTTTGACCCCAGGATGTGTTTTTTAATGCCTGTTCTTACTCCTCTCTATCCTTCTCCTATAATAAATGATTATTTGGACAAAGCCCCATGTAAATCTTTCTTCTTTGAAAGGAGTCATTAAAGTTGTTTTCAAACCTAAAGTATATTTCTTCCTTCATTCCTCAGCCCAAAACTGAAAAAAGGACTAATGAGGCGCAGTTTGCAGGAATCTCTTAACGTAGTACCATACACAATGCCTAAAATTGTTTGACTAAGAGTGATGAAGCTCAAGTGATCTAAATCCATCACATAATATGAGCTATAAATAAACTGATCCCCCCCCCGGCCCGGGGCCCAGAGTGATGAACTATTTTTTTTTTTAAATAATTTTTATTACATTTTTTCCAAATTACAAAAAGAACAAAAAGAAAGGCAGAACAAAGGAAAGAAAGAAAAAGAAAACAGAAAATCTCAACCATTTCAACCACTTATTTCAAATTTCCATTGGACTTCCCCACATCTCCCACATAAATGCATTCTTAATAATAAAATTATCAGCAAATTATACCCTTATTTCGTGTGTTTCTTTATATTTTCAGTTGCAATTTAAGTTTAAATCTCTTATTCTCCAAATACTCTGAAAATATAGCATAATATCCTTTTTACCCATTTAAACTTTGATTCTTTCATGAGTATTATCAATTTCATAAATAATTAAATTTCATTGCTGGGGCTACCATTCCAAATCATACGACGTCTTATGTTTCATACAACTTATGATACTTCTGCAAATAGTCTTTAAATTTTTTCCAGTCCTCCTCCATTGCTTCTTCTCCCAAGTCTCGGATCCTTGCAGTCATCTCGGCCAGTTCCATGTAGTTCATCAATTGCGTCTGCCAGTCCTCCAGTGTGGGCAAATCTTGGGTCTTCCAGTGCTTAGCAATAAGAATTCTTGCTGCTGTTGTAGCATACATAAAAAAAGTTCTATCCTTTTTTAACACCTTCTGGCCGACAATGCCCAGAAGAAAGGCCTCTGGTTTCTTGGGAAAGGTGTACTTGAACACCTTTTTTAACTCGTTATAAATCATTTCCCAAAAGGCCTTCAATCTTGGACAAGTCCACCAGAGGTGAAAGAATGTCCCTTCAGCCTCCTTACATTTCCAACATTTATTGTCAGACAAATGGTATATCTTAGCAAGCTTGACTGGAGTCATGTACCACCGGTAAACCATTTTCATAATGTTTTCTTTCAAGGCATTACATGCCGTAAATTTCATACCGGTGGTCCATAACCTTTCCCAGTCTTCAGACATAATATTGTAACCAATGTCTTGAGCCCATTTTATCATGGCTGATTTAACTGTCTCATCCTGAGTGTTCCATTTAAGCAGCAAGTTGTACATTCTCGATAGTACCTTGGTCTTTGGTTCTAGCAACTCTGTCTCAAGTTTCGATCTTTCCACCTGGAATCCTATTTTTTTATCTAGCTTAAAAACCTCATTAATTTGGGCATAGTGTAGCCAATTTTGCACCTTATCCTTTAGTTTTTCAAAGCTCTGCAACCTCCAATTACCTCCAATGTTTTCTATTATTTCCCAATATTTCGGCCAATGTGCCTCCATATTGGCTGTTTTCCGAGCTTTGGCCTCTATTGGTGAGATCCACCTCGGAGTTTTACTTTCCAATAAGTCTTTGTATTTTTTCCAGACCATATATATTGCTTTCCTGACAATATGGTTTTTGAACATTCCATATGTTTTCCCCTTGTCGTACCACAAATACGCATGCCAACCTAACGAATTGTTAAAGCCTTCCAGATCTAGGACATCAGTGTTTTCCAATAAGATCCAATCTTTCATCCAGCAGAAGGCCGCAGCCTCATAATATAACCTTAAGTCCGGCAGGGCAAACCCCCCTCTCTCCTTTGCATCAGTTAGTATTTTAAACTTTATTCGGGGCTTTTTGCCCTGCCAGACAAACCTAGAAATATCCCTCTGCCACTTTCCAAAACATTCCACTCTGTCCACGACCTGCAAGGCTTGAAACAAAAACAACATTTTTGGCAAAACGTTCATTTTTATAACTGCAATTCGGCCTAACAAGGATAATTTCAATCTTGACCAAATTTCAAAATCTTTTTTAACCTCTGACCAGCATTTTTCATAATTATCTTTAAATAGATTCAAATTCTTAGAAGACAGATTGACCCCCAGGTATTTCACTTTTTTAACAATGTTTAGTTCTGTTTCCTTCTGAAACCCCTCTGTTTCAATAGCCGTCAAATTTTTCCCTAACACCTTAGTTTTTTGTTTGTTCAACTTAAAACCCGCCACCCGACCAAATTTCTGAATCAATTCCAAAACTCTTTTTGTACTAGGTTCTGGCTCCTGTAATGTTAAAACCAAATCATCTGCAAATGCTTTCAGTTTATATTGTTTCGCTCCGACCCGTATTCCTTGTACCTGCCGATCCTCCCTTATCATATTCAGCAAAACCTCCAGGACCGAAATAAACAACAGAGGGGATAGGGGGCACCCCTGGCGTGTTCCTTTTTCAATATGAAGTTCTTCTGTCACCACATTGTTCACTATCAACTTAGCTTTTTGTTCTGAATAGATTGCCTCTATTCCATTCTCAAACCCCCTTCCCACTCCCATCCCTTCCAAATTTTTCTTCATAAATTTCCAAGAAATGTTGTCAAAGGCCTTCTCCGCATCAATAAAGATTAACACTGCTTTGGTGTTAATGTTTGTTTGTAAAAGTTCCAGAATATCGATAATGTTCCTGGTATTGTCAAACAAATGTCTACCTGGGAGAAAGCCTGCTTGGTCCTTATGAATTACTTCATTTAATACTTTTTTAAATCTATTAGCTAAAACATCCGCAAATATTTTGTAATCCACGTTTAGGAGTGAGATGGGTCGATAGTTCTTAAGTTGAGTCTTTTCGGTTTCCACTTTAGGTATCAGTGTGATGAATGCTTCTTTCCACGTATCTGGTGCCCTCCCTCCCCCCATAATCTGGTTACAAACCTCCATTAATGGTTGTATCAAGTAGTCTTTTAAGGTCTTATAGTATTTGGAGGTGAGTCCATCAGGGCCTGGAGATTTGCCTAGCTGCATATTCTGAATGGCATCCTCAATTTCCTGTTGTGTTATTTTACAGTTCAAGATTGATCTCTTTTCTTGTGATAATTTTGGAAGGCCGTTTTCTTTCAAAAATTGTTCTATCTCAGTCGCATCCTCGGATCCTTGTGTATACAGTTTTTTAAAATATTTCTGGAAACACTTTCTAATTTCTCCCGGTTTCTGAATGTTCTTTCCTTCAACTTCTAGATTGGTAACATAATTTAATTTTTGTCTCTTTTTCAACTGCCAAGCTAGCAGTTTCCCACATTTATTCGCCGACTCAAAAGATCTTTGTTTCATCTGTTTAATCTTCCATTCCACTTCTTGATTAATCAATTTCGCATATTGTGACTGGTGGAATTTAATTTCTCTTAAAGTCTCCTTTGATTTTGGGTTTAATCTTAATTTTTTCTCACCATCTCTTATCTTCTCCAATATCTTATCCTTTTTACCATTCCAGAACTTTTTCTTGATCGTATTCTGTTGTATCAGGAACCCTCTCATAACAGCTTTACTCGCGTCCCAGATTGTTCTTTTTTCCACCGAGGTATTCAAGTTAATTTCAAAGTAGTCCTTTAAAGCTTTTTGGGCCTTCTTTACAATCTCTTGATCTCTTAACAGGTTGTCATTCATTTTCCATCTGAAGGAATCGGCAGTAGTAAGTCTCATTTCCATTTTCAGAGCGTTATGGTCGGAGCATGTCTTTGGGCAGATTTCTATTTTTATAGTCTTAGGTGCCAGCCCTCTAGTTGTCCAAATTTGGTCGATTCTTGTCCATGACAGATGGGCCTCAGAAAAGAAAGTTCCTTCTTTACCAAGGGGGTTTCTCGTCCTCCATAAATCAATTAAATCCATATTGTCAGTTAATTCAAAAAAGGTTTTTGGTAGTCTTCCATCTTTGGTCAAATTCTGGTTCTGTGACTTATCCATAAAAGTAGAGACAACCCCATTCATATCTCCCATCATAATGATGTTAGAATAGTCCAGATAGTCCAGTAATGTCTCATGCAGCTTCTTGTAAAATTCTGATTTCCCCTCATTTGGTGCGTAGATTCCTAATATCAAAATTTTTTCTCCTTGGGTCGATATTTCAATAGCCAGGATTCTTCCTTGTTCATCTTTAAACAAGAATTTTGGTGAAAGATTCTCCTTGGCGTAGATCACCACGCCTCTCTTTTTAACTCTGTCTGATGAAATAAATTCTTGGCCTCATCTTTTATTTATTAACACCTTCTTGTGTAGCCTGGTCACATGAGTTTCTTGCAAACAAATTATGTCCAAATTCTCTTTCTTTAGAATATGGAAGATCCTTTTGCGTTTTTCTGGGGAATTCGCGCCATTAATGTTCCAACTATACAGCTGCAGAGACATCCTGTATCGATCTGTTGTTACTCTTTATTGGGTGTCTTCTTTTTTATCCGGGTCCGAAGGTGGTAACTCTTTCCCAGACTCTGGTGGTGGCCAAATAGCTGCTGCTCCTTTCTGCAAATCTTCTCCGTTGTCGTGTAGGAACTTCTGGCTGTCCTCTTTCGTTTTGATTTTTATCTTCTTTCCTTTGTATTTGAATGAAAGGCCTTGTGGAAACTCCCACCTGTATGGTATTCCGTTACCTCTCAAGAGTCCAGCTAGGTCAGTATAGTTAGATCTGAGATCCAGTAGTTGCTTAGGGATGTCCTTGTAGATTTGTGCTCTTCTGTCCTGTATCACAAGTGCTTTGTTAAAATGTAGGTCAAGTAGCTTGTCTCTCTCCTGTTTAGTCCTTAGGATGATCAAACAGTCTCTAGGCCTGTCTTTTCCAACGGCTCTTCCCAATCTAAATGCAGTTGTTATTTTAAAATCAGTGTCTTCATTAATACCCCAGAATTTAGAGAATTCTGCTGTTAGAAAACCTATCAAGTCCTCTTTCTCAATCTCTGGGATAGAGCGTAATCTCAAATTATTTTCCTTGTTTCGCAGTTCCACCAAAGACAGGTAGGCCTGCTGGTCAGTAATATGTTTGTGGAGAGGTCTTACCTCTCCTTTCAGTTCCTCCACTCCTTTTGCTGCGGCCTCTGCTTTTTGGTTCGCAGCCTCCGCCAATTTTCGATTTTCAGATGTTACGTCGTTTAGATTTCCAATATCTTGTGAGTGCTTAGCCACCTGTTCTGAAAGTTTGGTAATTGAGGATGTGGCTAAATCAATTTTTGCAGTTTGGTCATCCACTTTTTTGTTCAAAATTGCAAATTGTTGTAACATTTCCTCTAGCAAAGTGTTAGACCCTCCAGATGCCATATCCTCACCTGTTAATTGTTCAGCTTCTTCAGCTAAAGTTGTTGGCGAGGGTGCAGTCTGCAAGACGGCAGGGACTGAAGATCTGCGTCCCTGAGAAAATAGGGTTGTTTGTGTCAGTTTGCCTTTCCCTGCCTTCGACGCAGCTCTTGTTTTTACTCTGTCGCTCATTCCCCACCTGTCTTTGGATTCAAGGTCAGGCTGTCAAAAATTTCATGGGAAAGGCAGGCCTTGGAGTAAACAACCAAACCACAGAGAGACAAAGCAAAGTTGGTTCTCAGGAAATTGTAAGTCCCAAACTCCACTAGAGGGAGTAATATTACAGTTCAGGAAGGAAGAAACAAACTTTCAGTCGCCATTAAAGTTCCTGCAATTAAATAAATTAACAATAGTCTTTGGAGAAGACCTTTTCCCTCAAGCAGAGCTCTCACAATGTTACCACAAGTCTCTTAAAAGGTGCAAAGTACAGTTGTTAAATTGTATCCAACAGTGATGCCTCTAAATATCCATTTCAGATTTGTAAGTGTATCTGCAAAACAGCCTTTTGTCCCGCTGCAAGTCCGGGGCTTGGGTTTTTAAAGTCTTTAAAATTTTTTAGTAAGTTTAGCAGAGGAGAAAGTCCCCATAAAGAAAGATAGAGCCAGTCCCAAAGAAATAAGAGTAACTTGCCTTTCAGTTTCCAGCTTCTCTAAGCGTATGATTTCTCTTATTTTAAAGCCCTTCTGTGCTGCTTCCAGCTTGTCAAATCCTTTGCCTTTGATCACTAAGCACCATCGGGAGACGGACTTCCTTTTTCTCGTCTCCCGCTTTCAGCCAAATTCGTAAATTTTGTAATCCAATCTCAGGTAAATCTTACTCACGAGTAGTTGGTTTGTAATCCAATGTAAAAGGAAGAAAGGTCGGCGCTCATCCGTAACAGCCGCGCGGCTTCACTCCCGCAGAAAGAGCGATGAATCCACAGCACCGCTTCCCCTCCGCGCTTCCGGAGCCCCTTACGGGGTCCCTTCTTCGTTTTGGGGGTCGCTCTAGGTGCCCGCCGGATCCCACGGCCACGAGCTCACTCTGCTCGTGGTTTTTCTTAGTGGGTCGTCGCTTTGCCGCAGCGAACGACCCTTTTCTGCGGAGCCCCTCTTCGCAGCGCGAAGAGGACCGCCATTACTTGTTTCGCGCCGCCTCCGGAAGCTCCAGAGTGATGAACTATTGCAAGATAATAACCAGCAGCTATTCACCTGCCTTTCATAGTTCTGCCAAACACCTTAATTTTGCTGTATGGTTTTAATAGTTCTTGGCATGTCCCAACATAAATATTGATATTTTCCTTAGATGAAATCAGCTGCCCTCTGAAGACGAGGATCGCTTAGAGACAGCAATTTGAATGAGTATTTAAAGAACTGCTTACACATCTGCTACAATAATGTGTGCCTACAGATGCAGTTCATAAATCCACACAAGCACGGGGCTCCTCTTGCTAGGACTAGCAGCCAGAGCCCTAGGGGCACACAGCTCTCCTCGTCATGTTAAAACCAAGAATGGGAGACTCCTTTCAGGAGGTGAGGATACACTGCAACTTTTTGTTTGCAGGTCCCATTTGCTGTCCAAACTGGACTGAACTACTTGTCTACAAAAAGCTTTCCCATGTAGAACAACATCCACATCCTTTATGCATACTTCGTAGCAACTACATGGCATATACATTGGCCATAAGCTGCTTGAGAGAAGCACTGTGCTAGACTGAGATTTATTTTAAGCAAGGGCCTGGAAATTAAACCTTGTCAGACAAAGACCATGACACCTGTGTTTTGCACTTATGTGCCTTAATAGCAGCAAGAGTGGCACAAATTGAACTCTTGCCATGAAAATGACCTTTTGCAGAAGGAAACGCCAGGCACACCGTGAAATCTACTGCAATCTGTTTAAAGGTGGCTCTTCCAGCACAACCAGTCTTTCACATGCTGGTGTTACCTGGACCGCATGAAAGAAAACATTGCTTCACGATAGTGGTTAGTTAGTGGCAAGCATGAACAATGATGTAGTGTACACCTCTTTGGAATGATGCCTCGATGTGGGGAGAAATGATAGAGCTGTGTTTTAACCAACCCAGACGATCTCTTCTGAAACATCAGACATCTATCAGAACTTCAAGCAGAGGTTCTCAAAACCATTAGTCATATTTGAAAAAATGTCAAGCAAGTGATGTTAGTCTGTGTTTGTATATGAATTCCTAACAGGAGAGTCATCAAAGTGAGAGCATTTGGGTCAAAATTAAGGGAGAGAAGAATAACAGAGACCTCATTGTGGGAGTTTACTATAGATCCCCAAGCCAAACGGAGGACATAGATGATGCCTTCCTGGAACAGATGGCCAAGCATGCAAAAGGAAGGGAGATAGTAGTAATGGGGGACTTCAATTACCCGGATATTTGTTGGATGTCAAACTCAGCCAAGTGCATAAGGTCAAACAGATTCCTCACTGGCCTTGCAGACAACTTCATTGTCCAGAAAGTGGGAGAAGCAACAAGAGGAACATCCATTTTAGATCTGGTCCTGACCAATGTTGATGACCTGGTTAGTGGGGTAGAAGTGGAAGGATCATTAGGCGCGAGTGATCATGCTCTTCTGAAGTTTACTATACAGCGGAAAGGAGCAGCCAAGCATACTAGGACTCAATTTCTTGACTTTAAGAAAGCCGACTTCATAAAACTTAGGGAAGTGCTGGGTGAGATCCCATGGACAGTAATACTAAAAGGAAAGGGAGTTCATGATGGCTGGGAGTTTGTTAAGAGGGAGATAGTAAAAGCACAACGTCAGGCAATACCAATGAGACGGAAACATGGAAGGTGCCTAAAGAAGCCAGGGTGGCTATCTAAAGAACTTTTAACTGAGTTAAGATTAAAAAAGGATGTGTACAAAAAATGGAAAAGGGGGGAAACCACCAAAGAGGAATTCAAACAAATAGCCAGCACGTGTAAACACAAAGTCAGAAAAGCTAAAGCACAGAATGAACTCAGGCTTGCTAGAGAGGTTAAAAGCAACAAAAAAGGCTTTTATGGGTATGTCCGTAGCAAAAGGAAGAACAAAGAAACAGTGGGGTCACTCAGAGGAGAAGATGGTGAAATGCAAACAGGGGACACAGAAAGGGCTGAACTCCTCAATGCCTTCTTTGCCTCAGTCTTCTCCGATAAAGAAAACAATGCCCGACCTGAAGAATTTGGAGCAAATGATTCAGCAAAGGAAACACAGCCCAGAATAACTAAGGAGATAGTACAAGAATACTTGGCTAGTTTAGATGTATTCAAGTCTCCAGGGCCAGATGAACTGCATCCAAGAGTATTAAAAGAACTGGCAGATGTGATCTCAGAACCACTGGCAGTCATCTTTGAGAATTCCTGGAGAACAGGTGAAGTCCCGGCAGACTGGAGGAGGGCAAATGTTGTCCCTATTTTCAAAAAGGGGAAAAGAGAGGACCCAAATAATTACCGCCCAGTCAGTCTGACATCAATACCAGGGAAGATTCTGGAGCAGATCATTAAGCAAACAGTCAGTGAGCACCTAGAAAGGAATGCTGTGATCACCAATAGTCAGCATGGATTTCTGAAAAATAAGTCATGTCAGACTAACCTGATCTCGTTTTTTGACAGAATTACAAGCCTGGTAGATGAAGGGAACGCAGTGGATGTAGCCTACCTTGATTTCAGCAAGGCATTTGACAAGGTGCCCCATGATATTCTTGTAAAGAAGCTGGTAAAATGCGGTCTTGACTATGCTACCACTCAGTGGATTTGTAACTGGCTGACTGACCGAACCCAAAGGGTGCTCATCAATGGTTCCTCTTCATCCTGGAGAAGAGTGACTAGTGGGGTGCCACAGGGTTCTGTCTTGGGCCCGGTCTTATTCAACATCTTTATCAACGACTTGGATGATGGACTCAAGGGCATCCTGATCAAATTTGCAGATGACACCAAACTGGGAGGGGTGGCTAACACCCCAGAGGACAGGATCACACTTCAAAATGACCTTGACAGATTAGAGAACTGGGCCAAAACAAACAAGATGAATTTTAACAGGGAGAAATGTAAAGTATTGCACTTGGGCAAAAAAAATGAGAGGCACAAATACAAGATGGGTGACACCTGGCTTGAGAGCAGTACATGTGAAAAGGATCTAGGAATCTTGGTTGACCACAAACTTGACATGAGCCAACAGTGTGACGCGGCAGCTAAAAAAGCCAATGCAATTCTGGGCTGCATCAATAGGAGTATAGTATCTAGATCAAGGGAAGTAATAGTGCCACTGTATTCTGCTCTGGTCAGACCTCACCTGGAGTACTATGTCCAGTTCTGGGCACCACAGTTCAAGAAGGACACTGACAAACTGGAACGTGTCCAGAGGAGGGCAACCAAAATGGTCAAAGGCCTGGAAACGATGCCTTATGAGGAACGGCTAAGGGAGCTGGGCATGTTTAGCCTGGAGAAGAGGAGGTTAAGGGGTGATATGATAGCCATGTTCAAATATATAAAAGGATGTCACATAGAGGAGGGAGAAAGGTTGTTTTCTGCTGCTCCAGAGAAGCGGACACGGAGCAATGGATCCAAACTACAAGAAAGAAGATTCCACCTAAACATTAGGAAGAACTTCTTGACAGTAAGAGCTGTTCGACAGTGGAATTTGCTGCCAAGGAGTGTGGTGGAGTCTCCTACTTTGGAGGTCTTTAAGCAGAGGCTTGACAACCATATGTCTGGAGTGCTCTGGTGGTGTTTCCTGCTTGGCAGGGGGTTGGACTCGATGGCCCTTGTGGTCTCTTCCAACTGAATGATTCTATAATTCTATGATTCTATGATTCTATGATCAATTAAGTGTCAGGTTCTGAGCATTCACTGCCCCTTCATCACAGATAGATCCAGGAGAGTTTGCTCATGCCCAGCCTGCAAGCTTCTCAGAGACATAAAGTAGGTAGGTGCTTGGTCTGATCCAGTGGGGCAACTTTTATGAAGCATACCAGTACAAGAAACAGCTGCAGGGTCAGATCACGTTCAGTCTCACCCTTAACCACACATGCCTCAAATTTGTACCATAGTTTTGGGAGAGAAGTGAGAGGAGGTGTGGTCAGAGAAGTAAAAGCAAATTTGGAATTGAGCTTAAAATCCCCATTTCAAATCATTGGATTCATGAAGACTTTCAAAGGCACAAATGATACAAGGCAGGTTTATAAAGCTGCTGATCTTTCAGGAGACCCTACTGTACATGAGAATCAAAAGAAGTTCCCGGAGGAAGGCTATTTCTCTACGGTTTACTTGAAACAGTACAGTACAGTGGTGCCCCGCAAGACGAATGCCTCGCAAGACGGATAACTCGCTAGACGAAAGAGTTTTCCGTTTTGGAGGTGCTTCGCAAAACGAATCTCCTATGGGCTTGCTTCGCAAGACGAAAATGTCTTGCGAGTTCCTGCGGGGTTTTTTCCCTCCCTCCCTTTTTCTAAGCCGCTAAGCCGTTTATCAGCTGATCCGATAAGCCGCTAAAAGCCGCTAATAGCGCTAATAGCGATAATCCGCTAATCCGTCAATGGGCTTGCTTCGCAAGACGAAAAGACCACTAGACGAAGAGAATCACAGAACGGATTCTTTTCGTCTTGTGAGGCACCACTGTACATTAGACAGCTGCTTAAATACAGGTTGTGATCCTTGCTTGAGGCTCACCTAATACAATTGTTGGAAAGTTATCTTCTGTATTTTGTTTGCGGCCTCACAAGTATATACAGTGGTACCTCGGGTTACATACGCTTCAGATTACATACGTTTCAAGTTACAGACTCCGCTATCCCAGAAATATTACCTTGGGTTAAGAACTTTGCTTCAGGATGAGAACAGAAATTGTGCTCTGGCGGTGCAGCGGCAGCAGGAGGCCCCATTAGCTAAAGTGGTGCTTCAGGTTAAGAACAGTTTCAGGTTAAGAATGGACCTCCGGAACCAATTAAGTACTTAACCCAAGGTACCACTGTACAGACCAAATAAGCATGCTGTCGTTAAATTTTATGTGGCATACACCCCTCTTTTACGATTATAAATAAAATCACATGACAAAAAACAACAACAAAACAATGCATTGCCATTCTGCATTATTTCCACACCTGGTTTTTGTCAGCATGCGACTGGATCTCATTTGTAACCATAGCAATGAAAGGAACAGATTTGCCTGCATTTAAAATATGTATGCAGTGCTTCTGCTTCCACTTCAATCAATGAGATTTAGCTGTGATTGCTGCATTGCATTGAACTAGATGACCCTCTGGGAACCTTCCAATTCTATGATTCTGTTGTGGATGTGAGGACTTAGTCATCAGATATGAAATTACAGCGCACATAGAAGCCTCTCCACTGCAGGGAACCCTGATGAGGCAGGGTTGCAAACCGTGGAGAGGCTTCCAGATGTGTTCAACTGATCATGCTTAGAAACCATCTTCAGAGACCTCCTCATCAAAGGTCTGAAGACGACAGCACAAGCGCAAGGATGTTGGAAGCAGGGCTTGTGTATGCACCCCTTCCATCCTCCCCATTTTAAACCCCCCCCCAGGTGTCCTGGCAAACACCTGAAGCTAATACAACTCACTTTTCAGCTGGCTCTTAATCCCCTGGGAAGTGTGGACTTGAAATCATAGTTTGTGTTCTCATTTGTATTTAATTCTGCTGTTACATTTGCATGACCCTCTCATCTTCTGTTGGCAGGCATTTCCCATTCACTGCTGGTGTTTGTATATATTTGATTGTCTTCCTGTCTAATTTCTTATCGCTAAGTTCATTTTTCTCAAGTTTTGCTTTTGATCTCATCTGAGTGCTTTCTTTCCCCTTGTCTTCCCGAAGTAAACACTTGTTTAGCTTACATTCTCAATTGCTCCCTTTGACTGTTGTCAGAGGACATAAAATGTAAGGTCCTGACTCAGGGTAGTTATCTCTTAATTTCCCATAGCGTTTTCCCCCAAGAGAGGTTTTTGATATCCATGCCAAATTCTTGCTTGAGTTACCGCATTTGGTCAAGCTTATGAGCAGAGCTACACTGTATACTTCCCAGCACAGGCGTCACTGAAAATCACAGGCAAAATCTCCCTTGTACTTTGGGATACTGTTCAATTCTACTTTATATCTGAGTATACTGAGATGGGCTCCACTAGACGCCATGAGGCTACGTGGGGAAATGACTTCTTTGCTGCTGTCACTATTGCTGAGATGACCCAACAATGACTTCTAACTCATCTATGGTCAGACTCAGGTCACTTCCAGACAACCTATTTTGATTTGTTTGCACAAAGTTTACGGGTAGGTTAGATGAAGTCCACTACTTATTGAGCTTTTATTCTGTTTTGGTTGCAGGGAGGTTATGTACAGTGTTTCTTTTCTTAAAAAAATGTTTAGGGGTACTCTCATTCTCCTAGTCATATTGAAATACTGCCCCTCAATGAGACCAAACGTAGATTCACAAAATGTATAGGGGTACATGTCCCCCCAGAAAAAAGCACTGGTTATATATATTGTTATGATTCTGGGGGTGGGTGGGACCCCTAAACCTAATAAATTAATAAATGATAGGATTTTGATTATTTGGGGTATGAAGGGAAAATACAAGCTGCAGAGGAATTCCTAGGCTTGCCTATGCAAAATGGCCTGCCCTGAGATGTAAACAGAGACAGGGGATTTGGAAGGTTGCTGGGGTAACTGTGTGTGATGTCACAGGAAGAGTTTGGGGCCTTTGGCAAGAGGCTTGGAAAAGCTGAGAAAAGGGCAGAATGATCTTGGCTGGCTGAAGGCAGGCTGGGAGTAGTGCTGCACTACTGTGGGGAACAAGCCCTTCTTGACTATGCTGTAGGATCTGTACTCCCTCTATGTAGACTAGGGGTTGTCATCTTGGTCCCTACCGCCCACTAGTGGGTGTTTCAGGATTCTAGGTGGGCAGGAGGGGGTTCTATGGCACAAGCTGAATCCTCCTTCCATCAAGCACTGGTGGGCGGTAAGGAAACTCTACCATCAAGAAAGATGCATTAGTGGGCAGGTATAAAATGCATTGTGGTAGGTATAAAAAGGTTGACTACCCCTGATGTAGACTATGTGTAATTAAACCATATTTCTAAAGGCACAACAATCTACGCCGCATCTTGAGTCTCACAGGAACAGACCCTGGACCCCTCTGGAATCTTGGCCCTGCTAGGCAGAGATTGGGATTGGCTCCCAATAGCCTCATCCAGAAGTGTGCGTAGCTTAAGCACTACATACAGAATGTCTCCGATTTCTTTTTGTTTTTAGCTGGAGATGCCATGCATTCAAACAGAAACAGGTATGTGGTGATGGGAAGGATCTCATTCTCAAACCCTGAAGGATTGCTGCTAGTCAAAGTAGTCTTGGAGAGATGGGAAAATAGTCAGATCTGGCAGAAGGCAGTGTCCTCTTGTTACATTTCCGTTGCACTGATAAGATGATTGACAACAGCCAGCTCTTCAGTGGGACTAGATCTAAACCTTGGCTTTCCAGACAGCTGGTTGGTGCTGGTACTGAATTGGTCAAGTAACACAATACTGAACACCACATCCACATGCATATCTAGTTCTTCATCCAACTAGAGAGATAAACACAGAAGTCTGCTTCTGTTGCATATCACACTTTGCTGGATCAGAACATGTTGCCTTCCTATAGCTAGGTCAAATCCAGCCATACATATTCTTAAAATGTATTTTATAGACTCATAGAATTGTAGAGTTGGGAGAGACCCTGATGATCCTCTAGTCCAGGCATAGGCAAACTCAGCCCTCCAGATGTTTTGGGACTACAATTCCCATCATTCCTAACCACTGGTCCTGTTAGCTAGGGATGATGGGAGTTGTAGTCCCAAAACATCTGGAGGGCCAAGTTTGCCTATGCCAGCTCTAATCCAACCCCCTACAATGCAGGAATATTCAGCTGTCCCATATGGGGATCAAACTTTCAACCTGTGCATTATCAGCACCATGCTCTAACCAACTGAGCTTTTTATGGAGAATAAGAAAACCTCTTGTGGCTATTTTCATGCCCACCAATTTGCGAAACACCAACCTGTGCTCAGAGTTGGGTCCCAAACTTCAGCCAGGAGTTGCCTGAGGAAGGTTATGACAGGTCATCCTGTGGACCACAGATGTTAAAAGGACCTCACTCCTCATTAAAGCACAGAAGCTTCTGTAACAAGTAGATGTTGTTATAAATTAATTATCAAAGGGACTCTCCAATGAGAGAGGGTTGCTGGGATCTGATCAAAGCATCTGCATGAAAGTTAGGACTGACCTTTTTTGCTTTTGCCTTTTTTAGATAACTATAAAATATAGCACACTAAAAGATGTGCAGTATGGACTGCCAACAGAAAAACGGAGCCTTTCAACATTTGAAATGACTACCCTGTAAGAACTGGTTTAAGTTTTTGGGTGCCTGGACAAACATAAACATTTTGACCTGGTGCTGAAAAGACAACAAGCTGGCATCAATAGGCATGGCAAGATTGGAGTAGTGCAACGGGAGCAATTGCACCAGGGCCCATGCCTACAAGGGGACCCAGACTCCAAGCTTCCTTAAGAAAAGAAAAAAAGCAAGAAGGGAAACTCCAGACATCCTGGAAGTAAAACTTATGAAGCAAACTGTGCAGCCAGTTTTCAATGCAATTTCTGTAAGATGAACCAGCCTGGCTGTTCCCACCTTTTAGTGTTTTTAGTCAATGAGTGAAGTCAGAGCTGTGCTTAATGAGTGAGTTCATTGAAATCTAGGCTGCAGGAGTCCCTGAGGGCTAATCACAGTTAAGGATGACGTATATCAAATCAGGGTGACCTCCCTCCCACCCAAGATCATCAGTCTGAGGGTACCATAGTTCATCACCTTCATCTGGGTGTCTGGACAGAAGTACCACCCCCTGGATCCCCTTAACGGGATACCCTGATTTCCTGGCTGGTGGTGGAGAGCAGCTCCTTACCCGCCCCCTGTCCACCCAGACTAAGGCTCCAACCCAACGCCTTAAGCACCACCAAATTGTGACAACTGCTATGAGGTAGGCAAAAACCCCAGAAGGGCCCAATTTGTCTGCAGGCAATTTCCTCCCTGGGCCCATATATGGCAGCCAAGTATAGGTGTTACACAGGGCCTGCCCTCTTAGGCAAACCTACACATAAGGCATGGGATAGATGGTGAAGCCAGCACTAACTGAGACTAGGGCTTGGGCACAGCTGGTTTTATGGCCAAGGAGTGGACCAGAGGGAGGACCTTTTCCCCTCCGGTCCACTCCTTAAGCTGCACCCCCTAGCACGCCTGTGATTAGCCACAGGTGAATGTCGGTAATCTGGTGAAGGAGGAAACGACAGCCTCCCCCAGTTGCGCCACAGCCAGAAGACCACTTTGCCAAAGCCATGCCAGATTGCAACCACCACCTCCCTACAGCCTGTAGGTAAGCTTCTGAGAAGCTGCTCTCTCCCCACCCCCTCAATGTACTGTCCCTTCCTGTTTCTGTCTCATTTTCTGGTCTTTGGAATTTCCACAGTTTCCCCTTCCTTCTTTTCTAGCAACCATGCGCAATCCCACTGCCTTGTACCCTCTCCCCACAGTGGGTGGGAGGTGGTCTTTGTTGCATTCCACACCACAGTGGTAGAAAACAGCACGCCTGATATTTTTTCTGACCTACGCTTCTTCATGAACTGTCACACGTTCATTTAGCTTGCTGCAGCTCCAGATATAAAAGTGATGTTGAGGGATGATTAAAACTAGCCAGCTGTCCTTTGTGCCATCTCTTCTGACGTGAGTCACAGCCACAAATTAATAACAACACAGCGGACTCAGATCAGGTCCAAAGAATTCAAGTTGGCAGGTATGACTCATAGCTTGAAGGAGCGCTGACAGCAAGAAGGGACAGAGTAGCTGTGGCATTGTTTACCCACACGAAGACCCTGAAAGAAAGCATTCTCTGCAAATGGCAAGCCTTGCCTAGAATGCCACTCTCAGAAATTTAGCAGAGAAGCTTTCACAGCTGGTGGTACCAATGCTTCTGAATACCAGTTGCTTGAAACCGCAGGTGGGCAGAGTATTGTTGTCCTGCTTGCGGGTTTCCCACAAGCATCTGGGTGGCCACTGTGAGAACAGGATGCTGGACTAGATGGGCTTGATCCAACAGGCTCTTAAGCTTGCTGCTTTCTTCCTTCTGTTCCTAGTCGAATTTCTTGAATCTTCTCTGATGACAAGCCAAAAGCCAGGCGTGCCTATTTGCCCCTGTAATCTCGTGCCCAGATCCAGGAAACTCATATTTCTTTTTAAAAAAAGAAATAAAGAAATAAATGTAGCAATTTGATGCACTTAAAAAGTTTTACTCCACTCAAAAAGGATCTGGGAAAAGGAGAATCCAATGGTCAGAGAGCTGGAGCAACTGTCCTAAGAAGAAAGCCAGTGTGGTGTAGTGGTTAAGAGCGGTAGATTCGTAATCTGGTGAACCGGGTTCGCTTCCCCGCTCCTCCACATGCAGCTGCTGGGGGACCTTGGGCCAGTCACACTTCTCTGAAGTCTCTCAGCCCCACTCACCTCACAGAGTGTTTGTTGTGGGGGAGGAAGAGAAAGGAGAATGTTAGCTGCTTTGAGACTCCTTTGGGTAGTGATAAAGCGGGATATCAAATCCAAACTCTTCTTCTTCTTCTTCATTTGGATGTGTTGAGTTTAGAAAAAGATGAACGAGGGGGAAAACGACAGACATATAAAATGGTGCATGCTTATATTCCTCCTCTCTCATAAGAACAAATCCGGTAAAATTGAATGGTGGGAGATTGGAGGCCAACAAAAAAAGGCACTTATCCTCATAGTGCATAAATAATGAAATTTGTTTCCATGAGATGTGGATAAAGAAAATTAATGAAAGATAACAGGGTTACCAATGGCTGGTAGTCATGATGGCTGTGTGCTCCCTCCAGGATCAAAGGCAGCATCCCTGGGAATAAAAGTGGCTGAGAAACAACAACAGGAGAGGTCTGCTGCACTCATGTCTTGCTTCTGGGTTTCCCTCAGGCATCTGGTTTGCCACGGTAGGAAACAGGATGTTGGTCTTTTGTTTGAGCCAGCAGGGCTCTTCATGTGTATCTGCTCTCTGTTGGCACTTGGCTAAAGTTATGTTTCAGTTATGCAAATATTTTGCCAGAGACATTTGATTGCCATGTTTTTCTGCATGATAGACCCAAAGCATTCTGCAACACTGATTATTGAGCCTGTATTAGGACAGGCAGGAATCCTGCAATGCGTGAAGACAGGCAGTCAGGTCATGCATCCATAGCAGTGATCTGGGGAGGAATGATCACTGGGAGGGTTGCAGAGAGAATAAACACCATGGTGCACCCATAGCAGCCAAACAAGATACCTTCATCTGCCACACCTGCAACAAAATATGTTTATCCCACATCGGTCTCTACAGCCATGGCAGGCGCTGTAACCTTTCAAAGGTTTGACTTCACCCCCAAAGGCTCACTCCTCCATTGTCTCTCGAGACAGAAGGATGCCAATCAAATTAAGACAGGTGTGGAGAGCAGCTGGCCAGATGTGGCCCATGGGGTCTCACTTTCCAGTTCACAGTCTCCCCACCTTGCACCACTTCATATCCTCCACTGCCACTGGTCCGCTCCCACCCCGGCAGTGCGTGGGTCCTGATCTGGGGCTGGGGACATTGGTGGCATGTCTTGCCTCAGGTCACAGGCCATCCTTGCTGTTGTTCATTCTGTATACGACAGGACAAAAAGCGAGCAGAACCCCACCTAACAGAAACACTAACACGATACTATGAGGAGATTTGCAGTGTGCTTTTGGTGCTTGCAGCTAGCTGAAACACAATATTCCGTTGTATTAGGAGTTATGCTTTGTTACACTTTTTAATTTAAAAGTACACAATATGTTAGAGCATTACAACAGTACAGCAGCTTCTAAAGGAAAGCAAGAAGGGGGAAGCAAGGGAGGGAGACTAGCCTACCCAAAGACTGCATTTCTTACATGCTAGACAAAGCTTTTCATTATGTAAAGTCAACTGCCAGGGACATTTTTTTTTAATCCAATATTAACTCTATTCCCAACGATTTGTTTTGATATGCGCAAGAGCCACAACACTTGATCCAAAATCCCCCAAATTCTCTTTCATTTTCAATCATTGCCAAAGCCCAGGGCCTTTCCTTATGACGAGAAAGATGCAATGCATTTTATAAATTGATCGTAGGCATGAGCATGAACAAATCAGAGTCTGTGGCCCCGGCTCAAACAATTCATCTGAAACTTTGCCCAACTTCTTTATTAAAAGTTTCAGCAATTGTACCCTGCTCTGCAGAAAGAAGAATTCCAGACTCTTCTGCTGGCTTTCAGGGTGGTGGCGGGGGGGGGGGCAGGGGATGGACTAAAGACCCTGTTTTTTCCCTAAGCTTTTTGGTATGCTTTGATATTTCTTTATGAATTTGAATGTTGGGTTGTGCTTGGCTGGATGTTTTATTTGCTGCTCTTTGTGTTTCAGAGGGATTCCCTGCTCTCACTCTCATATATTTAAAAGTCAGCTGGCTCTGGGATAAATATGGGGTAAAATGTATTTTAAACACAAGCATATACACTCAAGGGCATGAAGTATATTCAAAGGACAATGTCAGTGAGATATCTGGACATGATGAAGCAAAGGAAAATAGAAACATAGGTATCTGCATACAACAATAAAAACTGATGCTATAGATTTGAGGGAGGGCTAATCCCTAGAAATTAATAAATAGTAGGATTTTGATTATTTGAGACTATTGAAGGGAAGACTGGAGGCCAGTGGGAAAAAAAATACAGGCTAAGCTTCCTTTCCAAGCCAGATCCTCACTTGGGATAGCGGTGTTAACATGACAAAAGGTGTTGATGACCCACCTAAGAGGAATCCTTGGGCCTGGGCAGACAGAGGTTGTCATGGTGATGGTGCATGTGAGAGAGAGGCAAGAGGAAAAGAGTGTATTTATAGCAACGTGCGTAGGGGAGAAAAAAGACTGAGATCCATCTTGGGCAGGCTGGCTGAAGGTTGGCTGGAAGAGATACCGCTGCCTCCAGTGCTGCACTGGTGCGGGGAACAAGCCCTTCTTGAGATGACCATGCTGTAAGATCAATAGTCCCTCCATGCAGAATGAAGGTGTAAATGTGTGAATAAATCAGATTTCTTAAAGCAATGACAGCCTCCGCTGTGTCTTCAATTTTCCAAATAAGCACAAACCCTGGGTAAACGCCTGGAATCCCCTGGAATTTTGCTACCGCTCGGCACAGAGTAGGGATGGCATCCAACTTTTGGAACACTATGGTTCAAATACATGGTTCTCCTGTGACCCACTTAGTGATTTTGCATTGCAATGGAAACAAGAAAATAATAATTACGTAAGATATGCTAAGTAATTATAGCTAAGATAAGAATCTGTTACCACTGCTGCATCTCAGAACCTTTGCTAAAACCAAAATTTGTTAAACTATCAGGCTCTGATATCTTACTGATCCAGAAGATCACTTTGGATGAGTTTGGCATCTGCAGTTCCTATCTTTCTACTAGTTTCTGCTATTATGAAAAGGGACCATTTTCATTGCATATTCACAGCAGTATCATAGATGACATGCTGTCTGCATAGAGTTTTTGTGGGTCAGGAAAATGTTGAAGTGATTATAAATTTGGAGTTGGGATCCGGTGGAACTTGTTACTATTGATTTATATTGAGTAGCTTTAAATGCAACATTCAGTCAAATAAAAGTTTTTCAGTCAGACAACTGAATTACAAATGCAGTAAAAGCATTTTATAAAATGAATTTTTATCAATGTTCTAAACAGCAAGGCTACACATCACAAAACCATCACAAAAACCAACCAACCAAGATAGATTCCCAGAGTTATAACAAAGGCAAGTAAAAATAAAAACAAGATTTTTGAAACGTTGGTGTTTCATCTGATTATTCTGTCTCTTTTCATAAGTTCTGTAGTGTGCAGAATAAAGTTTGCAAGATACTGGTCACCAGTTGAAAGTTTACACAATTCATTTCAAGCTTTTGTCATTTCTTGAAACCATGTAATGCACAAATACATATTGCTGCAATTGGAAAACTGACGCTGTGATTGTTTGGTTCATGGCATTGGTATGTTTCCTTAAAACAGACTCTCCTTTCCACCGTTTACAGGATGTCGAGTAACCAATATAATATTTCACTGGGGAGGGGGGAGCCCAGAGAACTATATACCTCCTAATAGACAGAAATATCAGTGCATCTAAGGAATAATCACAAGGTGATCTAAAACACCACAGCTGGGGGACAGAGGAACTAGAAGCAACAGCATATTTTAATCTCACTTTTATTCCATTCCTTACTACACAACAATCTTTTCTGACAAAGTGGGCTTGAGTCCATGAAAGTTTATGCCATAAAAATGTGTTAGTCTCTAAGGTGACATAAGATTCATTATTATAATTTTCTAGATAAGAGGTCTATCATCCTTTTTTTCTTGACTACAACCCACTTTTTCTCAAAACAGCGCCCAGAGTCCCTAAATCATAAAAATCATGGAAGTGTAGATTTGGAAGCTACCTCAATATGAATCTAGTCTAATCCCCTGCAATGCAGGAATCTCAGCTAAAGCATCCATGACACATGGCCATCCAATCTCTACTTAAAAATCTCCAAAGAAGGACAGTACATCACCTTTCGAGGAAGTACATTGCACAGTCGAATAGCTCTTACCATCAAAAAGATTTCTTTCTGATGTTTAATCAGAATCTCCATTCTTTTGGCTCAAGTCTTACCATCCAGAGCAGGAAAAAACAAGCTTGCTGCCATCTTCCACGTGACACCCTTTAGATATTTGAATATGACTATCATATCTCCTGCCAGTCTCCTTTTTTCCAGGCTAAACATATCCAACTCCCTCAACTGCTCCTCATAAGGCTTGGTTTCCAGACTCTTGATCATCTTGGTTGCCCTCCTCTGCACATGTTCCAGCTTGTCAATATCCTTCTTAAATTGTGGTGCCCAGAACTGGACACAGTACTTCAGGTGTGGTCTGACCAAGGCAGAATAGAGCAGGACTATGACTTCCCTAAGTACAAGCTGGATTTCGAAGGGGCAGAGGAACCAGAGACCAAATTGCAAACATGCGCTGGATTATGGAGAAAGCTAGAGAGTTCCGGAAAGACATCTACTTCTGCTTCATTGACTATGCAAAAGCCTTTGACTGTGTCAACCACAGCAAACTATGGCAAGTTCTTAAAGAAATGGGAGTGCCTGATCAC
This sequence comes from Podarcis vaucheri, assembly GCF_965113315.1. NCBI lineage: Eukaryota > Metazoa > Chordata > Lepidosauria > Squamata > Lacertidae > Podarcis > Podarcis vaucheri. Next base: position 95,107,647 of record NC_138760.1, on the reverse strand, counting down.
CTCATCTGTCTGCTGAGAAATCTCTATGTAGGACAAGAAGCTACAGTTAGAACTGGATATGGAACAACTGATTGGTTCAAAATTGGGAAAGGAGTACGACAAGGCTGTATATTGTCTCCCTGCTTATTTAACTTATATGCAGAATTCATCATGCGAAAGGCTGGACTGGATGAATCCCAGGCTGGAATTAAGATCGCCGGAAGAAATATCAACAACCTCAGATATGCAGATGACACAACCTTGATGGCGGAAAGTGAGGAGGAATTAAACAACCTTTTAATGAGGGTGAAAGAGGAGAGCGCAAAATATGGTCTGAAGCTCAACATCAAAAAAACCAAGATCATGGCCACTGGTTCCATCACCTCCTGGCAAATAGAAGGGGAAGAAATGGAGGCAGTAAGAGATTTTACTTTCTTGGGCTCCATGATCACTGCAGATGGTGACAGCAGTCACGAAATTAAAAGACGCCTGTTCCTTGGGAGAAAGGCGATGGCAAACCTAGACAGAGTCTTAAAAAGCAGAGACATCACCTTGCCAACAAAGGTCCGTATAGTTAAAGCCATGGTTTTCCCAGTAGTGATGTATGGAAGTCAGAGCTGGACCATCAAGAAGGCTGATCGCCGAAGAATTGATGCTGCTGGAGAGAATTATGGTGCTGGAGGAGACTCTTGAGAGTCCCATGGACTGCAAGAAGATCAAACCTCTCCATTCTTAAGGAAATCAGCCCTGAGTGCTCACTGGAAGGACAGATCATGAAGCTGAGGCTCCAATACTTTGGCCACCTTATGAGAAGAGAAGACTCCCTGGAAAAGACCCTGATGTTGGGAAAGATTGAGGGCACAAGAAGAAGGGGACGACAGAGGACGAGATGGTTGGACGGTGTTCTCGAAGCTACAAACATGAGTCTGACCAAACTGCGGAAGGCAGTGGAAGACAGGAGTGCCTGGCGTGCTCTGGTCCATGGGGTCACGAAGAGTCGGACACGACTAAACGACTAAAAAACAACAACAATGACTTCCCTTGATCTGGACACTAGATTTATGTGGATGCAGCCTAGAATAGCATTAGCTTTTTTGCTGCTGCATCATACTATTGACTCATGTTAAGCTTGCGGTCTACTAAGACCCCTAAGATCCTTCTCAAATGTACTACTGGCAAGCCAGGGGTCATCCCCACCACCATTTTATAGTTGTGCATCTGGTTCTTCCTGCCTAAGTGTAGAATCTTACATTTGTCCCTATTGAAATTCATTTTGTTACCTTGGGCCCAGTTCTCCAATCTGTTAAGGTCATCTTGAGTCTTGATTCTGTCTTCAGTGGCATTAGCTTCCCCTTCCAGTTTGGTGTCATCTACAAATTGGATGACCACCCCTTCAATTCATACATCCAAGTCGCTTATAAAGACATTGAGCAAGAACAGGCCCAGGACACAACCCTGTGTTTGTAACTTTATTCCAAGATGATGAGAATCCATAAGTCAGCACACTTTGGATTTGGTCAGTCAACCAGCCACAATACAAGGCTCTGATCCACCCTTGAAGAAGCAACCCATCAAAAACTGAACACCATGAAGCAAGGGAGATCTCTCTTCACACATCCCTTGGCTGCTGCTTTCCCTTCAACATGTACTTCTCACAGCTGGGGTGTATCCCAGTATGTATTTACCCCTCCGTGGTACTGTTCTGAGTCTAGGAAGCAATGGGCAAAGAGGCAGTCTCCTGCTATTTCCTATAACAAACGCAGCTCACTATCATCATCCTGCAGTGGTTACATGGGATGTTATGCACACCAGAAACTAGCCTTCCCTGCCCCTCTTTCATTGAGGCCCCTTCTCCTAAGGTCAGGCATTCCCTGGCCTTAGCATGCAGAGGGCAGGACCCTATTGGTAATATAATAATTATCATCACATTAAATCAGTCTGCACACAAACAGGAAACAGCGAGAGACTAATATAAATAAGACCACACAGTTGTTTGCCTAACACATTAAATGATTTTTTTTTTTTTTTACTTAACAGCATATGCATTTGATCTTGTTCGCTTTGACTTCCAAATCAGCCATCACTGTCTTTATAAAGGAAAACAGAACAATGGTAATCACATTACATTGCAAATTGCTTCATCAGTTTTGGGGTTTTTGGTTTTTTTTTAACTTTCCACTCTCGGCCTTGTTCCTCACGAAACCAGTGACAAGTGTGAATAATTTGACTGGCGGCACCCCCTGCTTTTATTTATTTATTTTTAAAATCTAGTGCTGTGTTGGTAAGGATCAAAGTCAAATCGTACAAACGCGACGCCTGAAAGTATTATCACGCCTAATGTCAACATTCTGGAAACTCTTTCACGACTCCCATTCACGCAGTGTCAGTGTGGTGTAGTGGTTAAGAGTGGTAGTCTTGTAATCTGGGGGATTGGGTTCGAGTCTCCGCTCCTCCACATGCAGCTGCTGGGTGACCTTGGGCCAGTCACACTTCTGTGAAGTCTCTCAGCCTCACTCACCTCACAGAGTGTTTGTTGTGGGGGAGGAAGGGAAAGGAGAATGTTAGCCGCTTTGAGACTCCTGAAGGGGAGTGATAAAGTGGAATATCAAATCCAAGCTCTCTCCCAGTGGATTGTGTCCAGTTTTAGCAGCTCCCTTTTGTGTATTATTCCAGATGGAGAGCCCTCCTCACGTGCAGCAGCTGGGGGAGGGAGCTGCGCTTCCCGCCCCACTCCCAGGGTTGCATCTCCGGCGCATGCTGACCTCAGAGGTCTGAAAAGGGAAGTCTTTGTGTGGAAAGCTCCTCCCCCTTTTCAGCATGCAGTTTGGGGGTGACAGGGAAGCAATATCAGGGGAGGCTCTACGCCTGCAGCCCTGGTCTTTTCCTGTCCTGTTGGCCCAATTCCTGCTTTATATGTTAGCATCTTACTTGGGAACAGAGTGGGGGAGGGTGTCCAAGTGTAGCTCCTATCATACCTCTTGATTTGGGACTTTCAGCAAGCGAGAATTTCATTATTGCTGTTGTACAAAAATCTAGAAAGGAGAGGGGAGAGAGAGGGGGGGCAGTTTAACAGAAAATTATAGAGCTGTATTCCGGCATTAATTTCCCTCATGCAATCAGAATCATGTGGCTGGTCTCAACCATTCCGCTGTATAAGAGGCGTGGGGTGGCAATTTTGCAACAAAGATAAAGTCTTCTGTGATCAAACCATGTGTGGAACCTGGGCAAGTGCAGCAGGCTCCTCGCTGCAGATGTTTACCTTTCCGTATGTGGAGAGCACCAAGCACAGGGACCTAAGGAGCTTGTGGTGGACTTCAGGAGACAGAAGAGCAACGTCCAGCCACTTTTGATTGGTGGGGTCTGTGTGGAGAGGGTAACAACGTTCAGATTTTTGGGCATTGAATTACAAGAGGATCTGTTCTGGAGTGTCAACACAAGGGGGCTTGTGAAGAAGGCGCAGCAGAGACTGTACTTTTTGAGAATACTAAGGAAAAACCATCTTCCGCAGAAACTGCTGCTTGCCTTCTATCACTGTGCCATTGAGAGCGTGCTCACTTATGGCTTATGTGTGTGGTACGGAAGCTGTACTACCCAGGACAGGATGGGGTTGTGCAGGGTTGTTAAGGCAGCAGAGAGCATTGTTGGCTGCCCACTCTCCACCTTAGAGCAGATTTATTCCACAAGGTGCCATAGGAAGGCACTGGACATAGTAAAAGATCCGTCGCATCCTGGTCACCGTCTCTTTGAGCTCCTGCCGTCGGGACGGAGATACAGGACGATGAAGACAAGAACGAGCCGTCTTAAGAACAGCTTCTTCTCCAGAGCGATCTCGGCCCTGAATGGGAAGCCCAGACTTTGAAAGTCATCTAATCTTCCTTGCTGTATTATACTGTATTGTTTAATTAGTGTTTTTATGGAGCAGTCAAGTAATTTCGTTGTCCCCGAAGGGGGCAATGACAATAAAGATATTATTATTATTATTATTATTATTATTATTATTATTATTATTATTATTAATAGAGGAGGCAGAACCAAACAACACTTCCTTGTTTCCTTGTGTAAGAGAAACAAATGTCTGAGTAGCACTTGGCCTGACCTAGGGTGGATACAGATACCCATTTCAACCATGCATCGTGTGTAGTGAAATCCTCATTACCGCTTATCACAGTAATGCAGGTGGCTCAGCTGCCTGTGGGTGAACAGGATGCGAACTTTGCACCCAGGATGATGAACTGTGTGGGCTGGATGATGCCTGCACAAATGTGGACAGACATTTCCACTTGTGTTTAAACTAATCTCTGGTACTTTCTAAAGGGAAGTGATACCAGCCGCCCAGAGTGGCTGAGGAAACTCAGCCAGATGGGCAGGTTATAAATAATAAATTATTATTATTATTACCAACATTCTCTCATATGCAATGTGGCATTTGTTTGTCTCTCTCAATAGAGTTTTAATTGGATTGTATGTTCCAATAGCTGTAGCTACAACCTGTTTCTTCCCCCCCCCCCCCGTATGTATTTTCTGTTTTGTTGCATATTTTAAGGCTGAATTATTTGAAAAGCATAGAAAAAATACATACTGTATTTTACATTACTAAGTATGTATTATATAAAATACATACAATTTAAATGCAGATAGGGGGACATTATTTCCAAAAACCCAGAACAATTTAGACAAAAGATTTATGATTGAGTGCCAACAAAAATGTCAAAAGATGGAATTTGTTGCTCAAGCTGGAACAACTTGGGTATCTCTGACTGAAATCAGACTTTCTTGTCAGTCATGTTGGTGGTTCCAATGAGAGGGCAATGGTCTCTGGGGTCATACCACATGAATGTGAATAGCTTGTTAAGTAGAATCAAAGGGGGAGGGGTCTCTGTAAGATATGTGTTCTTCAATGAATAATAATAATAATAATAATAATTTATTATTTATACCCCACCCATCTGGCTGAGTTTCCCCAGCCACTCTGGGTGGCTCCCAATCAGTGTTAAAAACAGTACAGCGTTACATATTAAAAACTTCCCTGAAGATGTCTTCTAAATGTCAGGTAATTATTTATCTCTTTGACATCTGATGGGAGGGCGTTCCACAGGGCGGGCACCACTACCAAGAAGGCCCTCTGTCTGGTTCCCTGTAGCCTCACTGCTTGCAATGAGGGAACCACCAGAAGGCCCTCGGAGCTGGACTTCAGTGAACGATGGGGGCGAAGACGTGAATCCCAATCCAGGTCCCATCTAACAAGAATCCAAGAGTTTTGTTGTAGCAGTTTAGTAGGACCTGTGGCATCAAATGTGGGGTGGCTGCTGATGCTTGGAAACTCAGGAAGGAAGGAAGGACGGTTAGGAAGGAAGCACATTGTTGCAAGGGGCCTAATTTCTGTAATTCTGATTTTACAACAAAGTGTCAAACTAAGAGAATGGGAAACTAGGCTAGCCAGTAATGGAGCTACATTCCACTGTGGAGAAGTCCACAGCACCACTCCCTTTCATTACTGTCTTTGTGTTGCACTACAGACTCTGCAGTTTGTTCCATCTCTTCCTTTATTCCATTTCCCCAACTCCTTCCCCCATCCGACAGTAGTATTTCCATCTGTACCAAATCATCAACTCCTACTCTTCTTCTGCCCCATTCAACTTGTTTTTTAAAACATCCAGCTGTTCTGATCAACAGCTGCAGTGAGACTGCTCACCCCTCCCTTTCCATAAATATTGTGCATCAGCTATTCTGAAGGCACTAGCAAGCTTGCCTCCTGTTAGGGAATATTTAGGGCAACCTGGAGATGAAATTCAAAATATATTGTGGTGGTGTTTTAGCCAGTTGGTGGGGGCATATAAATATGCAGAGGATACTTGGAAGTCTCACTTCCTGGAAAAATGAGGACCCATACAAAATATAAACTAAGGGCTGCTTTCTTTTCAACTGTTGATACCACATATTCTCTAGCAATTCAACTATTTGTGTATTTATTGATTATTCTTCTGACATTTTAAATTTGTGTTTGACACCTGTTGATATTTCATGTCACAGATTGGTGACATTTCGCATTGAACTATATTTAATTTTTGATTAAATTCTTGATATGCAAAGGTACTGGGAATCTGACTCTGTTGGTTTTGCTGAAACAGACTATGCTTTTGAAAACAGAAACAAAATGTAGAAGTCTACATTTGCACTGTGCATCAGAGTATATGGGAAAGGCCTGCAAGCATGAGGCAACTTCGTAAAGATGATTTTCTTGTAGACTGAGGTTTTCTCAGGACAATTATCTCTGTCTCTCGAGTGGGTAAAAAATGCAGTTTCTCTGCTTACTTTGAACATATACACATTCAGTTTATAGCATGCTTGTTGCTCTGTTTTACATTGTTCTGCTTTTTGTACAGCTGTTTTAGAAGCACTTAAAAAAAATCTGCAAGCTTACTTAGCTGCCAGCACATCAATTAAAAAGTAATGGGGCCTCTCTTATTTCATGCAATGTTTCCATTACTTCTACCAGTACTTATCTTTTTAGCATTTCACTTCTGTCTCTTTCTCAATCTCATCTTCTGATGGCTATCATAGAAAAGGTTTCTTGATTTCCCAAAGCTCATGTACAGGGAACCAAGCAGAAGGCCTTCTCGGTAGTGGCACCCGCCCTGTGTAACACCCGCCCATCAGATGCCAAGGAAATAAACAACTACAGTCTCACCTTGGAAGTTGAACGGAATCCGTTCCAGAAGTCCACTCGACTTCCAAAATGTTTGGAAAACAAAGCACTTCTGATTGGCCCTGGTGGAAGTTTGGGTGTCAAAGAATGTCCGCAAACTGGAACACTCACTTCTGGGTTTGCGGCATTTGAGAAAACCAAGGTACCACTGTAATTGTGTTTACTGCATCAAAAGAGGGTGCGGGTAACTGCAAAAGGAATTGGGCATTTGCTTTAAAAAATGAAATAAAGGCAGCCTATAAAAACCCTCCCCACTCCACAGAGAGAGAACATGTATATACTCAAAATGATGGAATCATTCCATGTAAATCATCTAAGCACACAGGGTAAAACAGATTGAATTCAGGAGACACCGCTATGCTTTGCTAGTTGCATAAAGCCCACAACATTTCAATGAATGATTTAGTATTGTGGCAGAAGAATGTATTCTAATATCCGTAGGCAGAGTTGACTTCCGGGGTAATAATATGCAAACCATTTTGCACTAGCAAAATTTAATCTTAGCACAAGCTAGAAGCATTAAACAAGCACAGGAAATCAACTGGCAAGTATTCTCATCTTGCTTGTATGTCATGCATATATATATATATATATATATATATATATATATATATATATGCAGGTTTTGGTGTCTTCGGGTGTCTTCCCGTGTAAGAGTCGGGGTGTCTGTGCGACGTTTCGACGAGGTCTCACTCGTCATCTTCAGGCTGGTGCTTTCGGCTAGCCTGAAGATGACGAGTGAGACCTCGTCGAAACGTCGCACAGACACCCCGACTCTTACACGGGAAGACACCCGAAGACACCAAAACCTGCATTCCTGTACCCGTGAAAATCTACGAAAGCAAATATCTCACCTCTACGGGGAGGAAACCTTCCAGTTCCAGTAACAAGAAGCCGAAAGCACCAGCCTGAAGATGACGAGTGAGACCTCGTCGAAACGTCGCACAGACACCCCGACTCTTACACGGGAAGACACCCGAAGACACCAAAACCTGCATTCCTGTACCCGTGAAAATCTACGAAAGCATATATATATATATATATATATATATATATATATATATATCACACACCATTGACCTTCTTCCACCATTTTGCACTGCAGAAATTGCATGAGACAAATCAAAACTGAGCCCATTTCAGTAATTTAGCTAAACACTTGCAGCTTCTTGAGGAATGACATACTCACAAAATTCTACCATAAGGTTTCAGATTCCTACCACCAGGTCTGAAATGACCTATTCCTTGTGCTCAGTGGGAACTGTTGGACAACATTAAGCAAAAAGAGATTGTTTCCTCTTGCTGAAATATCTGTGCCCTTGGGGATGGGATCTGTAAAGCCTGTTCTGTGATGAACAGGGTTGCCACTATCTTAACAATAAATAACAATAATATATATTGCATATGTCAGAAAATGATAGTGTATCTGATAGTATGAAATGCTTCCAGTTCTTTCGACTACACGATCAGCTAGCTAGATATTCCTCCCCCTCCCCCCAAAAAAAAGATTTTGAAAAAAGCATAAAATTTGTGTGGATGTTTCCATTTTCGAATTTCAGTAATTCCCCATTTGAGTAATGTTTGAAGTCACAATCTATTACAAGAAAATGCTAATTTAATTTCCTCCAACAGTAACAGCAGCCACACAGGTTTTCTTGAATCCTAGATTGAAGTCCACAAACATCTCATTCCAAAGATATTCTACTGTCACCCAAGAGAGCCACATGCATCAAAACAAAGTTATAGCAGAAGAGTGGAGGTCTGTAAATGTTATTGGGGATACCTAACAGCAGAACTAAGGACGCGGGTGGCGCTGTGGCTTAAACCACAGAGCCTAGGACTTGCCAATCAGAAGGTGGGTGGTTCGAATCCCCACGATGGGGTGAGCTCCCGTTGCTCGGTCCCTGCTCCTGCCAACCTAGCAGTTCGAAAGCACGTCAAAGTGCAAGTAGATAAATAGGTACCGCTCTGGTGGGAAGGTAAAAGGCCTTTCCGTGTGCTGCTCTGGTTCGCCAGAAGCAGCTTAGTCATGCTGGCCACATGACCTGGAAGCTGTACGCCGGCTCCCTCGGCCAATAAAGTGAGATGAGCGCCGCAACCCCAGAGTCGGTCACGACTGGACCTATTGGTCAGGGGTCACTTTACCTTTAACAGCAGAACTAGGGATGCAGGTGGTGCTGTGGTCTAAACCACAGAGCCTAGGGCTTGCGAATCAGAAGGTCAGCGGTTCAAATCCCCACAACGGGGTGAGCTCCCATTGCTCAGTCCCTGCTCCTGCTCACCTAGCAGTTTGAAAGCACATCAAAGTGCAAGTAGATAAATAGGTACTGCTCTGGCAGCAAGGTAAATGGCATTTCCGTGCGCTACTCTGGTTTCGGTGTTCCATTGCGCCAGAAGCGGCTTAGTCATGTTGGCCACATGACCCGGAAAAACTGTCTGCAGACAAACATCAGCTCCCTCGGCCCGTAAAGTGAGATGAGTGCCGCAACCCCAGAGTTGTTTGCGACTGGACTTAACTGTCAGGGGTCCTTTACCTTTACCTTTACCTTTACCTTTAACACCAGAACTAGAAAAGGGACCATAACATGGTGGTAGAGATTGGTAGGTATGATGGTATCAACTTCAAACTCTGGCACATCTAGTTGAAAAGAGGTGAATGAGGAGGAAATGGACCTTTATCTGAAATGCTGTGGCTGAGGATGCTGCCTGCCAGTAGAATTGGCAAAACTGTCCGGGAAGATCCGAGACCAGCAAGACCAACGGTTTGAAAAAGACTGGAGTAAATTGATTACGTATTTGAAAGAATATCGTAAACATTTAACAACACTTACAGAGCTGACTTAAAGGTTTGCTAGTCAAAAGTAGAAGCTTATTTACAATTATAAGGAATATGAAAACAAAAAGAAAGGTAGATAGGGGGAATGAGAAATGAGGATGAAATTATGACTGGAAGTTAGAAAGTCAGTTTGGAGGGACGGAGGGAACTCAATGACTCGAGAGAGTCAAAATATAGGTGATGATAAGAAGTGTAAAAACTGTATGGTGTTTTTTGAAAATGAAAATGCTAAGAAATATTATTATATATAAAATGAGAGAGAATGCTGCCTGCCTGAAACATTGGAACCACTCCCAGTCAATGTAAGATATAATACAGAACTAGGTGGACAATGGTATGACTTGTTACAAGGCAGCTTCCTCTACAGTTTCTGGAGCTGAAGTGCTCTCTCTCTCTCTCTCTCTCTCTCTCTCTCTCTCTCTCTCTCACACACACACACACACACACACACACACACATGTCAAAGATTTCACCATCAATTCCCATTCTGCTTCCAAGATAGGAGTTCAAAGCAGTGGCCCTCCTCCAATTAAATAGCAAAAGTGTTATCAGTATGATCCCAGTGTTCAGAAGGAACTAAAAGAAAAACTTAGACTTCAGGTATTGGAAGGGAAACTCAAAAGTGGTGAAAGTGACCTTCTCCTGGCCAAAAATAATTATTATTTCGGGGGGGGGGGCCTATTTGAAAAATAAGAACATACGAACCTATGGACTGGATCTGAAAAGATGGCTAGAACTAAATTATTTATTGGGAATTATTTTTCCACCACTTTCAAAAAACTACATTAAATATTTAATAGAGCAAAAATAGCTTTTCAGAGACAAATGATTCCAGGGATGGTTAAAGGAACAAATTGGTCAGGAGATGTTCCACAGGCCACTTTTGCTGATGGCATGTCTTATTTATTAGAGTTGCCATATTAGGCTGGTGCTGTTCTATTCAGGAGACAGGATTCCTATGGCAAAAACCCCCAGCGGGGCCCATACCCCAGCGGCGTGTGAGTAGACCAGCGGCAATGCAGCCGCTCTGCAGGAACACTTGCCTTTTGCTGAAAGTCTATGTGAAAAGGGTTCATTCTGTGAGGCGTTGCTGCTGCTCTCTCCAGCTTTGGCTTTCAGCTGCGTCTTCAACTTACCCAAAGCTGTGTCAGAATCCACTGCAACCGAGGCCAGAACAGGGTCACCTTCCCCTTGTGAAGCAGGCTGCCAGAGGCACCTCATTGGTGCACTGGTCATGCTAGGGAAGCAAGCTAGCTATGGGGCAGTAGGGCAGACAGGCCACAAGGCATGCATACCCTTTTAGCCACTTTCCATGCCTCAGAATTTGCCGCCTGAGGCAGCTGCCTCATACTGGCTCACAGTAGGGCTGGCCCTAGAGTTCAGATCCTGTGGCATGGAACGCGGATGGTGCTGTGGTCTAAACCACTGAGCCTCTTGGCCTCCTGATCAGAAAGTCGGTGGTTTGAATCCCCGCAATGGATGGGGTGCTCTGTCCCAGCACCTGCCAACCTAGCAGTTCAAAAGTACACCAGTGCAAGTAGATAAATAGGTACCGCTGTGGTGGGAAGGTAAACAGCATTTCCGTGCGCTCTGGTTTCTGTCACAGTGTTCCGTTGCACCAGAAGTGGTTTAGTCATGCTAGCCACATGACCCTGAAAGCTGCCTGTGGACAAACGCTGGCTCCCTCAGCCTGAAAGCGAGATGAGTGCTGCACCCCATAGCCGCCTTTGACTGGACTGAACCGTCCAGGGTTCCTTTATCTTTTTATTGGCTGTGGGTCCAGCACATCAGTACTCCCATACCTGCCTCACAGTGGTCCTGCTCCTTTAGTTGGCCAACATTAGGAGAGTTGGCACTTGAACTGATTGTAAGCAAAAATCCAGGATCTGGATCAATATTTAAATTCTGCTGGACCACCCAGAAGCAGTGAACACAACACTGTATCATATTCAACACACATTTGAGTGGAAGATTGCCTAGAAAGTCCAGCCACATTTAATTTCAGAAAAGGGAATTTCTCAAAAGTTGGAGGAATTAGTTTAAAGGAAGTTGGAGAAGTCCCAAATCCTTTCAGGAAGCCTGGCTGTTATCTGAAACCCCTTGATTAGAGGCACAGATAAGTGTGCACCGTAGATTAGAAATGGTGCAAACAATTTCAAGAGGGTGCCGGAGTGGTTAAATAGCAGCACTGAGGAAGTCGTAAAAGACAACAAACCTCCCTTTAAGTAAAATAAAAGTGGAAGTCCTGCCCCAAAGAAGAAAGCCCCCCCCCACACACACAAAAGGAGCGGGGAACACAAACTCTAGCGATACAAATAAAATTGGTGATAAGGAGAGCAAAAATGGAATTCAAGGAATAGATTGATAAACAACCAATACACTTTCTCACACCCCAGGCACATGAAAGCTACAGACTCCACTATTCCAATTTTAAACACCCCCTTTCTATTTTTACCTGATTTAATTTTCCCTTAAGATCCTATATATTGAATGCTGGAACCATCTTTCTCAACTTTCCCCTCGAGTGCACAGGAACCCAATTTTAGGGAGGTGGCTTTAGATAAAACTGCTGTGTAAACATGGAATTTACTAAGCATTTAACTAGTTTGGTTTGGCTGAAGTTTTAGGATGCAATATAGGGCTTAGCAAAATACAGTCTTTACGGGTAGCTATTTCATCAGTTATTCTTATTTGGCAACGAGTTCTTTCCGTTAATTATTCTTGCGTAAATTGCTGCTCTCTTTATATCCCCATTGCATTAGGTTGTTCCTTAGACTAATTCTCTGTTGTTTCGGTATTTACAGTTTATTTCACACTTTCATTTCCCCTTCGGTTAATCATGACATGCATCTCATATTGTTCTTCAGGGAAACCCAGAGATTTGCAGAAGAAGGGGGAAAATGTTTATAACCCCAAAACAGAGGACTGAGCATGCTCAGCTGTCGCAGAAGCTGACTAGTCACGGGGGGGGGGCGCAAGAGGGTGGAAAGGAATGGAGTATCTTGGACTATCTAATTGACTGGAACAGAGAACAGGAGCGCTCTGTACTGCAACATTTTGTGGCAGATCTCACTTGTTGCTACAAAAGCAAGTAACTGTTCTCCTAACAGGAGCAAAGCCAAATAAAACTCGCAACTGCTGAACTAAGAAAAATCACTCTGAAGCAAATGGAAGAATTCATTTTTCAAGGATCCTGAACTCTTTATTCACATGTTGAATAGGTTCCCTGGAGGAAAAGGACTCATGATTTGAGCTGCATTCAGAAATTGGTATAGTACAGTGTTCCTTCTACATGCCAAAGTAGCAGCAGAAGTGCCAGAGGAATCGAGGGTGGGAATGAAAGTGATAAAAACAGATTTCCATTTCCATTTCAAGTATCTCTATCCCACTTCTTAGGTGAACTTCCCAAACCTGAAGGAGTTCGACTGAAAAGGCAGAATGAGAGCTTAGAAACAGGGCTAAACAGTTACACAAATAGATAAGGCCACAGATTTGAATCCTTATTGCAATTTAGAAATGCAGTTCAGAATCAGGAATCTCTACATCCTATGCAAGAAATCTCTTTTAGGAGGTAAGCTGCAATAGAAGTTCTGTTGTAGCAGGAAGAGCCAACAAATGCAGACAGTATTGCACAGATGGGTCTCTCTCCCTCCATTTATGTATGTGAAAATATAGCCTAAGCATGCATGTAGCTGTGAGAGCAACATGCTGATTTCATGTCTAAAAACAAGCCAGTAACATGTACTAGTCACATCACAGTTTGACTATGGCAAACTGCTCTACATGGGGCTGCCCTTGGAAACCACCCAGAAACTTCAGATGGTGCTGGATTTTGTTGCCTGCTTAGTTGCCTCCATTGGAGGGGAAAGAGAGGCCATCCTTTTAGTATATATAAGATGAAATTCAGTTTCCGTTCTATCACCATTGTGTTCATAACTCATCAGGGCTGTTTTCTCTACTGCATTTTTCAGGAACTATGCAGCCAGCTAGGCTGCCAAGGTTATCAAGTCCCAGCAATGAAGTAGATGGATGAAGAGGCCACAGCAGTGAAGCAGTTTCCTGGGTGTGCACACCTTCTAATTTGCCACTAGTCTGCCGCGCTATGACACAGAGGGTCTCTTTTCACTGATAATCAGATGTGTCTAGACTCAGTGAAGATGTCCTCTAAGCTATGATTAATGTACTTGGTCAAGCTCATAAGCACAATTTGACAGAAAACAACTCTCGGCCAAAGATACATAAAGGGGCATGTACGCAACCCAACAACCTTCTGCCAGGGATCACCTTGATGAACAAAAATCCTAATCTATCATTCCTGTGGCAGATTTGCAGTGAACAAGTCTCTATCACCCTCGTCCTGTTTCTGCTCATAGCCACTCTGTGAAGTAATTTGATCTAAGACAGCGGTGTGCCTGAGTCCACCTGTGAAATCCATGGTGAAGGGCAAAATATAAAAAAAAATGATCTCAAAAGTTTGAGTACTTTAAAATTATTAGATGATCCAATTGATTTTTTTGGTTTATGTGGGTCTTCTCCGAGTATGACTAACATTGGATATTGATCATTTAGGTTTTGTCAGATGACAAAGATAAGATGCCACAAATTGTCAGCCATTACTATTGAAAAAGTAAGTATGTAATTTGATGTTGTGAACTGCCCTGATATCTACGGATAAAAGGCAGTATACAAATTTAATAAATAATAATAAAATTCAAAGCAACTCTGTATGTCAACTGCATTAACATGTTTATTTTTTTAAAACCTACTTACTGATATTCAATACAAAACACTGTAGCGTGTCTATTATCAAATGCTAAAAACTTTGACATTTGATAGCTGATACGTAAACACCATTTGGGGCCAGGTACCAAATACTTTCAAACAAAATACCACAGTTTTTTTATCATAGAATTGTGGAGTTGGAAGGGACCCTGAGGGTCATCTGGTCCAATCCCCTGCAGTGCAGGAATATTGTTGGAGTACAGGTTGTTGGACTACAAGTCCCATCATCCCTGAACACTGGTCAGGCTGACCAGGGCTGATGGGATTTGGACTCCAACAGTACCTGAAGGGCCATAGGTTCCCCATCCTTCTTTTTAAGGCAAGGAGGACCTAGGATTCTACCTTCTACAAGGTCAGTCTCCTTATCCATGTGGCTAGGATTGTCCTCTTTGACTGGCATTAGCTACCCCTGGCTTCAGGCTGACATCTTTCCCATCACTTGTTAATGGAATTGTTTTGACTGGAGATATGAAGCATGTGCTGAGTCACTGGCTCCTCCCCAAGAGCAGCTGTCACGCTGCAACTTTATAGAGCTGACCTTGTGAATTAGGGAACCACCCTTCCCACTCCTTATTGTCTGAGCGGCTTTGATTGGGGTCACCACCCAAATCAGATGGCTAGATAACATTTTAACAACACAAAAAAAAAGAACGGCAGCACTATTCAATTGCTCAGCCTGTTCGTAATGGAAATCTGAGTGGTGCTCACAACAAACAAAAGCTGGGCTGGCATGTACTGGTGAGACTGGTGTGCCTTTCTGACCCGCCCTGGTCTCTGGGCCAGAACTGAGGAAGCTGCTGTTAAACAGGACTTGAGCTGAGCCTTCAGGTTCAATTTCATTGTAATGTTCTGGCCCCAAGCCATTTGCTCAGTGGGGCATCAGAGCTGCTATTCAGGCTCTTGCGGGAAGCTTCTAGTTCTAAGCAAGCTGTAGCCCTGTGAGTCTGCAGAATGACATGGAGCTCCTTGCATCTCTAGGTTAGGAACCAGCCATCGCCTGCTCAACTCCTTCAGGCTGAGCAGGCAGAAGAAGAGGGTGCTGTTGATACAGAGGCAGTTCTAGGGAACGATGAACAGAATCATAGATGGGGAGTATTGGAAGGGACTCAAAGGTCATCTAGCCCAGGGTTTCCCACACTTGGGTCTTCAGCTGTTGTTGGACTACAACTCCCATCACCCCTAGCTATCAGGACCAGTGGTCAGGACTGATAGGAATTGTAGTCCAACAACAGCTGGAGAGCCAAGTTTGGGAAACCCTGTTCTAACCCAAGCCCCTGCTCACCAATGAAGGAAAGCAGGAGAATCTTGCAGCAGGGCAACCTGGTTTGCAAAAACCACAATCACAAAAACATCATTAATCTGCTGGTAAATTTTCATTCAGAATACAGTCCTACTGGAGAAGTACCACACTGTGGTACAGGTGTGAATGTGTGGTGCTTCTGCACTCACCTGCTTTGTATGTACAGTGGTAACTCGGTTTAAGTACTTAATTCGTTACGGAGGTCCGTTCTAAACCTGAAACTGTTCTTAACCTGAAGCACCACTTTAGCTAATGGGGCCTCCTCCTGCTGCTGCGCCGCCAGAGCATGATTTCTGTTCTCATCCTGAAGCAAAGTTCTTAAGCTGAAGCACTATTTCTGGGTTAGCGGAGCCTGTAACCTGAAGCATCTGTAACCTGAAGCGTATGTAACCCAAGGTACCACTGTAGTATGAAATTCTTGCTGCACTGGAATTGGCATGCCCTGTAAAGATACTGTTGTACAGGGAGACGTGGGTGGTGCTGTGGTCTAAACCACTGAGCCTCTTGGACTTGCCAGTCGGAAGGTCAGCAGTTCGAATC
This sequence comes from Podarcis vaucheri, assembly GCF_965113315.1. NCBI lineage: Eukaryota > Metazoa > Chordata > Lepidosauria > Squamata > Lacertidae > Podarcis > Podarcis vaucheri. The sequence goes on along the minus strand of NC_138760.1, from coordinate 95,091,504 downwards.
CTTGTGACATAGTGAGCTCCCTTTGCTTTGCCCCAGCTCTTGCCAACCTAGCAGTTCGAAAGCACACCAGTGCAAGTAGATGTTGTTGTTGTTTAGTCATTTAGTCGTGTCCGACTCTTCGTGACCCCATGGACCAGAGCACGCCAGGAACTCCTGTCTTCCACTGCCTCCACTGCAAGTAGACAAATAGATACAACTGTGGCGGGATGGTAAACAGTGTTTCCATGCACTCTGGCACGAGTCACGATGTCCCGTTGTGCCAGAAGCAGTTTAGTCATGCTGGCCACATGACCTGGAAAGCTGTTTGTTGACAAACACCAGCTCCCTTGGCCTGAGCACCGCAACCCCATAGTCACCTTTAGCTGGACTTAACCATCCAAGAGTCCTTTACCTTTACCTTTTTTTTACTGTTGTAAAATGGACACACAATACAGTCTGTATGACATGAAATTGGTAAGTGTAGGATGTTAGTTTCAGCTCTCTTCACTGTGCAGCGAAGTGCTTGTCACAAGACAATGTTTACATTCCACAGTCAGAGTACTGTTGGGTTTTCCCACGGGAATGGGAAGCTGGATGTGACGTACACTGATTTCCTGTTTTTCACTGTTTTCTCTTGGTGTTCGTTGTTCAGAGGAGAAGGAAAGTTGCTTCTCTGCTCCCGCAGAGGCAAGATGCATGTTTGTAATTTTTCTATACTGAACTGAGAATAAAGCAACTTTAAGCATGTGGCACGTACTGTTCATCATTCCGTTGTGCAAAGGACTCTGCAATATCAACATTTTGGTTATGGGCCCAGAAAGACGTAAATCAAGCTGAGTCGGAATGCCGGCAGAGGTACAGAGGAACGGATCGCGTTTTCTGCTCTGCGCGTCAAGTTTGATTGATGAAGGTATGTGCTCATGCTGCCCGGAGCAGCCTGGCAGCCTGCCAGTTTCTAAGTTATGGCTTTATGGCTGGACTTTGTACTTTTAAAGCCGTTTTGCCGCGATACAGGCACAAGCTCACAGGCTTGGATGGCTGAGAAATCGAAAGTACTTTTTACAAGTGCTTTTGGAAGCTGTACTGTGACGCAGCTCGTTTAAAGCAGCAATGATGGCTGAAGCAAAGCTGGTTGAAGCTTTTGGGATTCCTAAGCTCAATAAGAAAAATCACACGGAGTGGGTGCAGTATGCAGAGGCAATTCTGCAGAAAGAAGGTCTGTTTAATGTTATTACAGACAACCCCCCAGCTCCAATTACAGCTGAATGGACTGCTAAGGATTCCAAAGCAAGGGGAACACTTACGTTGATAGTATCCCCAGAAGAGCTCTGTCTGTTGCGTGGAAAGACCACAGCCAGAGAAATTTGGAACTCTTTAAGAGAGGCTCACTTGAGGACAGAAGCTGGTTCCTCAATGTATTTTTATGCCAAGCTGCATGATATGACTCTTGCTGAAGGTGGAGATGTGCGTAAACACCTGATGGAGATGCAGAATCTGAGACATGAGCTGCAACAGAGAGGACTCAACTTTCCAGAGGCTGTGTATTCCTTCATGATACTACATTCTTTGGGACCAAGTTGGGAGTCCGTTGCCACTCAGATTGCTGTTCAACCAACTGCTCAGCTCACAGTAGCCTATGTTACTGCCGTGATCCAGAATGAAGCAGATCGCCGGGGTGCTAGCTGCATGGGTAAGGGGGAATCTTCACAGACGTCATCCCAGAGTGCAGTGGAACCACCAGAGGGCGCCAAAGCTTTGATGGCAGTGAAATGCTACTCGTGTGGACGTCTAGGCCATATGAAGAGGGAATGCAAATATCCCAGGGCCAAGACAGAGCAGCGCAGCGGAAGCTCATCGCGTGGAAAAGGCCAAAGCAAAGGCAAAGGTCCGGTGTCCAGGACAACGCAGCACAAGGCAATGGTCTCACGCTTCACTCCAAACGTCGCAAAGGTCCAGAAGACGTCTAGATCTTTCTTCGTTGTTGATTCAGCAGCTACCCACCACATGTGCAACGATAAGAGACTGTTCGTGTCTTTTACACCGCAGGAAGGTGCGATTCACCAGGCGGATGACCACACGATCCCCAGTCAAGGCTACGGAACTGTTGTTCTTCACAGTTTGGACTTATCGATACAGGATGTACTTTATGTTCCAGATGCCACACACAATCTTCTCAGTGTGATGCAGCTGAATGAACGGAACATTGACGTTTCCTTCAAGAACAAGAAATGCACCATCACAAAGAAAGACGGTTATGTATTGCATGCTGAATGTGTTGATCGTTTGTTTGTTTTGTATTATGATGATGTTGTGCAGAATGAGACTTGTTGCATTGCAGGTTCTAACAAAAGTTTGCATGCAGGATGTATTCATGATTTTCACAGGAAATTTGGTCATTTGCATTTTGAGGCAGTTTCTAAAATGCCTACCTTGGTTGAAGGTATGACTATTAAACCCTGCAGGTACCACATGAAGTGCAAGGCATGCGCAGCAAACAAGGTGAAAATGGCTGCGAAAGGTAAGGTGTCTAGTAGGCAAGCTACAGAACCATACCAGATTGTTCATGCTGATTTAGTCGGTCCACTATCGCCCTCTTTGGGTGAAAATAGGTTCTTCATGGTTCTCATTGATGCATTTTCCAGGTATATTTACGTGTACAATCTCAAACAGAAATCAGAGGCTTTTCCAAGGTTCAAGGAATTCTGTGCTTGGTTGGAAAATGTGCATGGTAAGAAGATAAAAATTCTTTTCACAGATCGCGGGGGAGAATTCACTTCTCAGCAGTTTGAAGCTTTTCTGACTGAGAAAGGAATTCAACACGATTTGTCCAGTCCTCGCTCGCCATGGCAGAATGGACTTTGCGAAAGGGCAAATCAAACATTGCTTCAAGGGTTAAAAACCTTGCTGCATGATGCAAATCTTCCAGAGAGTTATTGGGCCGAATCTCTCTCGTGTTTTGTTTACAGTTACAATCGCAGGTTATCTTCAGCGATTGGTTGTACCCCGTATGAAAAGATGTTTGGCAAGAAACCATACATCAAACACATGAAAATTTTTGGTTCTGACATGTGGATTCACTCACCACAAAGCTCCAAGTTAGGCAAACGTGGTTTGCATGGTATCTTTCTAGGTTATCAGAAAGGTTCTTACAGAATAATGATGACTGACTCTAAGACAATTAAGCTCACAAGAAGTGTTGAGTACAATGCCAAGTGGGGGGAGAATGTGGGAATTTTTCAATGTTATCCTGATGACAGTGATGAGACTGAGGATAAGCAACAACAACCCACACCCACTGATGAAGGTTCTAATTCTGAGTCTGAAACTGAATCGGATAATTCAGAGGATTTCAAGAGTGCGAAAGCCTCTATGCGACCCTCTGAAAGCTCTGATCAGGAATTGGAAGAACCATTGTTCACAATAGGTCACTTTTCTCCTAAGAAGGAAGAGGAAAGTGTTGAAGACCAAAGGCTAATTCGCAGGTCACAAAGAGCCACTAAAGGCAGACCTCCAAAGAGATTTGCTGATGAATTTGCTAAGACAGCAGTCGCAGCTGTTAAAAGCTCCAAGAAGGTATTTGAACCTTCAAGTTTCCAAGAAATCCAGGATTTGGATTCTAAGGAAGCTGAGCCATGGTTAAATGCTATGAAGGCTGAGCTTGATTCCTTAGAAAGGAACAAAACTTGGGAGCTAGTTCCAGTAGTTCCAGGAATGAAACTGCTTGGAAGCAAATGGGTCTTCAAAGCGAAGACTGATCAAAATGGCAAGATAGTCAGACACAAAGCCAGATTGGTAGCCAGAGGTTTTGCACAGGTACCAGGTGAAGACTATCACGAGACCTACTCACCCACGGTGAGATATGAGAGCATAAGGCTTATGCTCAAGCTAGCTGCAGAGGAGAATCTACACATTAGTCACCACGATGTGAATACAGCGTTTTTGTATGGATCTCTAGGTGAATCACTATATATGCTTCCACCTGATGGCGTACAGGTAAAACAGGGATTTGTTTGTGCTCTAAAGAAGTCCCTTTATGGTCTCAAACAAAGTGCACGGTGTTGGCACACAAAACTCACTGAAGCATTGTTTTCTCTAGGTTTTCAGCAAGGGAAAGCTGATCCATGTGTATTTGTCAAAGAGGAGGGGCAAAAGAAGCTGTATTGTTTGTTTTATGTTGATGATATTTTATTCTTTTGGAAAGATGTCACAATGTACAATAACGCCCTAGCTCAACTGAAAGAGCACTTTGACATGAAAGATCTTGGTGAGGTAAACAACTACCTATCTCTGGAAATAGAGAGAGATCAAGATGGTAACATTCTAGTACACCAGTCAAGGAAAATTGCTGATGTGTTAAGCAAACTAAACCTGATGGATGCTAACCCTGTAGACACACCGATGACAACAGGTTATCAGGTAGAAGACACTGAAGAAGCATTTTCTGACACTACACTGTACAGAAGTGTGCTAGGTAAGCTAAACTTCATTGCCAGATGTTCAAGACCTGACATTGCTGTTAGCTGTAATTTGCTAAGCAGACAAGTTAACAATCCTACTGTTAAGGATTGGAAAGCTCTGAAACGCATAGCACGCTATTTGAAAGGCACTATGCATTACAGACTGAGATTTAACAATCAGAAGTCTGGTGGTCTTGAGATTTTTGCAGATGCAAGTTTTGGAAGTGACACTACAGACAGGAAAAGTACGTCTGGAGTTTGCTACATGTACAATCAGGGTCTTTTTGATTGGTCATGCAAGAAGCAAACAACAATTAGCTTAAGTACTTGTGAAGCTGAACTGAATGCACTGTCTTATTCACTTAAGGATTGTGAATGGTTGTTACAATTGTGCAAAGACATGAAAATTCCTGTCAAATGTCCAATCCAGGTTTACCAGGACAACAAAGCATGTTTGGCTTTGCTGAATTCGGAAGGTTGTAAGCAAAGCACGAAGCACTTGCAATTGAAGTTGCAACATGCTAGGGAACATATTCAGAAGGGACTCGTAACGGTGTCCTATATGCCAGGTAATGAAATTCCTGCTGATGTATTGTCCAAGATTGTATCAAGGGATCAACACTGTACCTATGTACAGAAATTGGGTTTGTACTGATACTGTACGAACACGCTGCCCAGTGATGTTCACAGAAAGGGGGAGGATGTTAGTTTCAGCTCTCTTCACTGTGCAGCGAAGTGCTTGTCACAAGACAATGTTTACATTCCACAGTCAGAGTACTGTTGGGTTTTCCCACGGGAATGGGAAGCTGGATGTGACGTACACTGATTTCCTGTTTTTCACTGTTTTCTCTTGGTGTTCGTTGTTCAGAGGAGAAGGAAAGTTGCTTCTCTGCTCCCGCAGAGGCAAGATGCATGTTTGTAATTTTTCTATACTGAACTGAGAATAAAGCAACTTTAAGCATGTGGCACGTACTGTTCATCATTCCGTTGTGCAAAGGACTCTGCAATATCAACATAGATAACTTTTCGTAAGGTAAAAAGTACACTTACGTGCTTGACATTTACAAATTGAACTCCTAAGAGCTCTTATCCAAACCATATATAGTGCTTTCAGCAGCTAGGGGGTACGTATGGCAAAGTAACTGATGGATAGAGAGCTCATTCCAGGATGCAGTTGAAAAGTGTAGCTTTTGTATTTCACAGAGAATGAAGGAGCTGCAATTCTCAAGCTACTGAATCCAATATAGTCATTATCGTAAGTAAAACGCCAGTGAAAGTGGTTTAAGGGCACATGTTTATAAATGATGTTCTTTATCTATTGTGGTGAATAAGGTAAAGGTAAAAAGGGTAAAATAGCACACACACATTACCACCTGGGAACAGTAGTATTGTGATGCGGTCAGGGAACTCCAACTGAGGATTCTTAACCTTAACAAAAATAACAGATCCCAGGATGTCAAGATGTGTGTCTAGCCCTTTGAGTGCCCAGCCGGCAATCAAAGTCCACACCCTTTTTTAGAATAGCTCTCATGGGCAAGAGCAATCTTCACCCAAGAAAACAATTCATGAGAGCAATTTTTGACACTGACAAATAAGAACAGTTTCCACTTCAAAAAAACCCCAACAACAATAGAAGTGAGCCAAAGAAAAAACAGTCTGCAAGTACGGTCAGAAGCAAGGTGTCCATGTGTACAGAGGTGTCCAACAACAGTGAATCTCAAGGGGGTCTCCCAGATCCTCTCAGACTCAGCCTCCCCTCCACCGAGGTTGCAATGTGCATTAAATCCATACCGCTTTCTTGTCGGTCTAATGATTTTCCAGAGTAACCAAGCTATCGAAACCTTCTTTCATAAATCTTGAAAATACAGAATCAGTGTTTGCAATTGAGTTTTCCCCAAAGTGTTACTTTTAGGACAACTCTGTGCATTACTACTCAAGTTCCACGGAACTTGCAGCCAGGTATGTATATTGTCAGAGTGGTGTTGTGGCTAGCTAGACCAAGGCCTGGGAAATCTGAGTTCAATCCCCCTTCAGTTGTGAAGTTTACTGGGTGACCTTGGGCCAGTCACTTTCTGTCAGCCTATCCTTCCTCCCAGGATTGTTTTGAGGGTAAAATGGAGGAGAAGCATGTACACCACCTTGCATTTTATTTATAATTGTCAACTTATCCCACCTGTGGTGTTTACACTACTTACAACGAGTGCTTACTTTGTCAACATTTAGTCTGTATTTCCACAATTATCCCAGAAAGGAGACGCTGCCAGTTTTTAAGCACCTGTGTCTTAGATTTACTCTTTGGATTTTAAATTGTGCACCACTCACAATAGGGTAGAGCTTAACAGCATGGGATATTTAGTCATTTTACCCTGCCAAATGCAGGAAATGAATGTTCATCTGCCTGAAAGGAATATTTAAAGCAAACAGAAGCTGATCAAGGAGGAACTGAAAGGATCTTTTCTATCTTATACACAAACAAAAAATTAAAAGATGTCTATTTACCGACCAGTAAAGGAAATACTTGGAATTCTAAAATCATTACGTGTTCTTACCTGGTGATCCTACTGTATTTTCAACACTGAATTTCAAAGAAGTAAAACTGTACAAAACAGAACAGAACACTCTCCCTCACATACACTCACAAAGGACAGAGAAAGTCTAAAATTTAAGCTAAACCTTACCATAACTCAACAGATCCAACTCTGGAAAGAATGTGGGCTCTTATCCCCAGAGTTGTTGGCAGGGGGAGCAGAAGGGGGAGAGAGAGAGCTGTTGGGAAATGTGCATGAGGAGAAAATGCCTCTAAATTCCCTTGCCCCTAAATCAGCACAGGAAAAGGTAGTGGCGGCAGTAGCAATCAATTTGGCAAATTTTGAAATGAGTCAAACATCTCCATCTGGAATAGGCCACAGACAGAAGGAAGCTCACGCAACATGACATTCTGTGAACACAATATTTGGTGGTCAAGTCAGAAACGTTCTAAAAATGGCCCCGTGCCTGCATACAACATATACAGTGGTACCTCAGGTTAAGTACTTAATTCGTTCCGGAGGTCCGTTCTTAACCTGAAACTGTTCTCAACCTGAAGCACCACTTTAGCTAATGGGGCCTCCTGCTGCCGCCGCACTGCCAGAGTACGATTTCTGTTCTCATCTGAAGCAAAGTTCTTAACTTGAAGCACTATTTCTGGGTTAGCGGAGTCTGTAACCTGAAGCGTATGTAACCTGAAGCATATGTAACCTGAGGTACCACTGTATTGGTTTGCTGAGCAACATTTCCAGCTCATCCTTGCTGTTACCTTCGGTGGCAGGGGAGGAGTAACCCTATGTTATTTCCCTCCAACACACAGTTTGGCAGCATTGAACTGTTGTTCAATTGCCCGGCTTTGTGCCAATATCTACTTTAATTGGAAAACCATTCTGTGTGCTTTGCACACAGGCCTCAATCCCCAGCCGCAGTAGGACTTGCCCGAAACCCTTGATTGCTGCTGCCAATCATTGTAAACAATTGACCAATGGAGATGGACCAATGATATGGCTTGGGCATCTTCCTAGATTTGTTGCTCCTTTAGTTCTTGTGCCAAGAGACATCGCATAGAAGCAGAGCTTTAAGTTCTCAAATCTTCAAAGAATTTGGCCTTTGAAACATGAAGTAGCAGAAGTCTCAAGCCAAATCACCTAATGTCTGTTGAAGAATAGCATACGCTGTTCCAATTATTTTGTGTGCTTTTGTCCTTCCCTCAGTTTTTTTGGCTGCACCGTTCCATTTGTAAGACTTAGGCATTTCTGGGTACAGATAATCTCTTGGCACGCCAAAGCTGTCATCCCGCACTACATCTTGTGTTGTTGCCCTACTTACATAATTTTGTTATTATCCGTTGGAGTCATAGATGGTCCCTGATGTTTATGCTGTTTATAAAGCCCAGTATTCAGGACCACCTCTGAAAACAAGTTGCTGGTGACCTGGAAGATGTACAGAGAATATAGCCACTGGATTTCATTTACCATGCAACTGATACTCAGATATTCCCCACAGTTCCAGCAGGAACAATATATCTAGCAATGGCATGTGTTATTTCATAATAATGCTGGACCCTGTCCTCTGTTGATATTGCCAGACGTGTGCAATCATATTTGTGCAAGAGTTTCAGGCAGGTGGAAACAATTCTTGCGTACATTTCAACACTGGTGTTTTAATGGATATGGGTTGTAAGGAACTACGTATCTATCATGGGCACCTACCAATTTCCTATGTCCCATTTCCAATACTATTCTGTCCATTCTTTCAAATTTGATACAGGAGATACTCACTCATGTTTGGCCTGGTAACATTTCTTCAAGACTCTTTGGAACCTCCTCAGCGAAGTTTCCACCCTTCATTCACATTGCTTCTGAGTTAAGGACACCACATGGATTATGAGAAACATATTTAAATGTATTTGTGAAGTCTGGGGCCTAGATCTGGGACTTCTCCTAAAACTGCTAAATTTAGTTGATGTACCTTAAATCTGCTATCTAGAGGTATGAACTTTGATCTGCTCGTAAATTGTATGCTTTTCAGTGCTGACTGAAAACTTTTTTCTTAAAACAGGCCTTTGCATGATGGAGTCGATGATTTGGACTCGATGGCCCTTGTGGTCTCTTCCAACTCTATGATTCTATGAGTGTTCAGACCAAGGGATTATAATACTTTCCTAATACTTTTATGGATGGGGGGGTGTTGCGTGGTATTTATCTGTTTTTATCTGCTGTGACTTGCCTGAGATCCTGTGTGATGAGGGCCAGGATATAAATCTTATAAATAAATAAAATACAAGACAGTAATCATGTGTATATGAGACAATCCCTTCTGCGAAACTCTGTGCCAGGGAAGTAATTTGCAACCTCTCCAAATCTTGTTACATTTCTTATGTGATGCAATATTACCTTTACTGGAAATCTCACACCACAGGTTAGGACATCTGGTGTTGGGAATGTACACATTCTCCTGCCGCTTTGAATTCCATATGAAATAATGTTTTCTCCTTCTTTCTCATTTTCCCCTCCTAAACATGTATCTTCAGCACGTTTTCCTTTGGAAATGCCCTCATTTTATTTGCCTTTGTCGTTTCCCCAATTTTTAAATGGTTCCTTCTATACCTAAAAGCTGCCTTATTTCCCTCAGCTACGCTTCACATATTGTACAGGGAAGGGTATATTGTTCAGTGGAAGAGCATGCAAAAGATTCCAGATTCCATCTCTGGAATCTCCAGGTAAGGATAGGCCCTAGACTTTGTCTGAAGTCCTGGAGAGCTGTGGCCAATCAGTGTAGACAATACTGAGCAAGATGAACCAACGGGCTGATTCAGTATAAGGTTTCTACAAAGGTTCCTATGTTCCTACAAAGGCTCTTTATCATTATCTATCACTGCCTTCAAATCGTTCAGTATTCTTGCTGAGAAACATTCACGGTCCCCCGTCCTGAGATGTTGTGATGAGTCACGCACCGCTGTAGTCTTTAAAAAGCTGCATATCACCTTTCTGTCACAGTTGGCATTTAAGGCAACTTGCTAAAATTTAGCTTTTAAAAAAATGCAATCAAAACACAAAACAGGAGACACATGAGAAAGTGGAACATTTTAGTAAGCCACCATAGATTGTAATGCAGAGCCTACCCCACTCTTTCTGGCTATTTTGAGCATCAGATTTCATAGACCTGAGATGGTGCACAACCTCCCCCTTAAAGCTGCTCTTCTGAAAGTCTACAGACAGTATTGCTAAGCTCTGTTTTGAGAAGAGAGGCAAAATAATAAATAAATGGGGGGCAAGGGTTGTTAAAGAAACAAGGTTGGCTGATTTGTTATCTGGCTGCGATAGGATACCATTTCTCAAACAATGTAGTTCAAATTAACTTTGACTCCAGAGATATTGGAACCACCACAGGGAACACATATTTGAAAATGCACTGTAAACTAATTACGTAACTATACATGAGCGGCTGCGGCAATTCACAGAGGGGTCACTGGCAGATGTCCAACAGGTTTCCGGATTTAAACACTAGAAAGTGAACAAATGGCCTCAGGCAAACTGAGGATGGGCTTTCATGAAAATAATGCAAGCACCACCTATTTTCTAAAAACTACAGCGAGTGCTAATCACATTCTACACAGCAGGAAACGTCCATCTTCCACTGTGCGCTGGTGAGGCAAGAACCTCCAGTGCCATGTCCATGCAGATGGAACTCATTTCATACCCGCCTTGGTATAAAACAGTACATATTTCAAAACCCACATTAATCTGCATTGTAGTGTGTAAATCTCCTTTGTGTACAGTTTTCTGTTGAAAGAAGGACTTAAATAATTAGAGGAACAGGAACACACTGCATACTGTGTGTAAGTGCTCACATAAAGGGAATGACGCAACGGGTGCACCCATTTGCAGCGCATTAGTAGAAACGTTGTGGTTCTGGGACTTCTGCAGATGTATTGAATATCCTGCCAGGACATTCAGGTGACTAGAATCTGACTGCCAGTTGGCTGTTGACCAGGTTAAATAGTTCTCTTTCCTGCCTAGATCTTTAAGCAATTCATGCCAGTAGGCCATTCTCATCCTAGCCACTTTAACAGCATAACCCTGCCAACATTATCTCGCATAATTGCATAATTCCTATTACCTGTGTGCCCCACTGAGACTCCCCTTTAGTCAGTTTCCTTGTGATTTACCTGTTGACGCTTGGATCTTCCTGTAACCTTAGCCCTAAGTCCTCTTTTTTTGGTCTGAATATTATTTCTTGTCCAACCTAGACAAACATATTTTGCCACCTGAGGCAAAGAAGCATATGGTTCAAAACCCACAATACCCTGTCCCTTCAACACACACACATACACACAAACCAATTAGCTGAAATGATAAAATATGATATTTCTCAAAAACTGTTCTTCTGTTATGCTAGGGGTTACAGCCTTATCAGCTGTAGAAGATACCCAATTTTGGCTTGTGGGTTCAGATTTCACAGCCCAAAAGACATCATACCCTCTGATGATCAAGCATTGGGGATTACCAATAGAGAACAATGTGATCAGTATGTAGTTCTAATCTCTTTTCTCTAACACCCAAGGTACAGAATCACTGTAGATAAATACTTACTCAATGGGTAAAAAATTGTCACCCAGTAAGATTGTTTCCACTGGGAAGTATAAACTTGTTTTGAAGGCTCTGGTGTTGGCTGCTGATATTAAATGACACCAATGTGAGAGCCAGACTGGTACAGACTGGCCCTTTTCTGCGGTGGCTCCCCATTGTGGAATGCTCTCCCCAGAAAGATTTGCCTGGTGCCTTCATTGCATATCTTTGGGCACCAGAGGAAAATGTTTTTCTATAGCCAAGCCTTTGGCTGATTAACATTCTATGGCCTTTTATGTGTTTGTGGGAGGGGGGTTCTTGGTTTGCTTGTTTTTATTATGTATTTTGTGTTCTCATTTTGTAGTTTTTTGTTGTGAACCACCCTATGATCTTCAGATAAAGGGTGGCATAACATCATCATCATAGCAGGTAAGATTGCTAGACAAGGACTGGGGAGACCCAGGTTCAATTTTTTTCAGAAAAAAAGCACTGTATATATGTAATAAAGTAATAAAATAAAATGGTCACTGCATATCAATAACGACACATCTCGAGTTGGTAGATACCTGCAGGTAACAATAGTGACTGCATGAACTGGCTCACTGGGTACATAGGAAGCTGCCTTATTCTGAATCAGACCATTAGTCCATCTATCTCAGGGCTGTCTGCTCTGACTGGCAGCTGTACTCCAGAGTTTCAGGCGTGGGTCTCTCCGAGCCCTACCTGCAGATGCCAGGGATTTATTAGTCATGGGTTAAACCACAGAGCCTAGGACTTGCCAATCAGAAGGTCAGCGGTTCGAATCCCTGCGATGGGGTGAGCTCCTGTTGCTCGGTCCCTGCTCCTGCCAACCTAGCAGTTCGAAAGCATGTCAAAGTGCAAGTAGATAAATAGGTACCGCTCCAGCGGGAAGGTAAACGGCGTTTCCGTGCGCTGCTCTGGTTCACCAGAAGCGGCTTAGTCATGCTGGCCACATGACCCGGAAGCTGGACGCCGGCTCCCTCGGCCAGTAAAGTGAGATGAGCGCCACAACCCCAGAGTCGGTCACGACTGGACCTAATGGTCAGGGGTCCCTTTACCTTATATAAATATTTATATTCCACCCATTCATAATAGATCAAGGTGGTGTACAACAATATGTACAAATACCATAAAATGTAAGTTACATAAAAACAATACAAAATAGTAAAAAAAATGAGCCCTGGGCTTCTGAATGAAAACTGGAATTAGTGAGTCAGTGTCTAATTGATCCCCAGGACTGTATTCCGCAAAGCAGGAACTATGCAGTCATTTTCCAGATTCTTCCTTTCATCTGTCTGGAAACAAGTTTAATCAATGCCTTTTTGGGGGCTAATAATCTCTGTGCCTTTGCCATTGCCCAGTCCTAAGCACTTTGCCTTCATAAACAATCCTCTCCTTTATTATCAAATTTGTTGGCCAGGCTAATGACATATAAAGATATAATAGGCGAGATGAATTTCTGTTAGAAGGGAACATATCCCCTTTATGTATTCCTTATTAGCTTTTGATATTCTGGTGAGCTAGCTTCCCTACCAAAAGGCTGATATTTGCAGCTGACCTTTCTACTATTGACATTATTGTTGTACGTACTTGTTTTGTCACCTTCATAGTGTGAAATCCAACTGGTGTTTCAAAAAGAAGTCTCCAAGGATACACACAGCAGTGTCAGATATTTTAAGGAATTATCAGGGAAATTAGCAACATGGATACTATATCATCATTTGACTGAAGTATTTAAGAGAGATAGGATACGAGGGTTTGGGGAACAAATATCACAACTGGAGAGGGACCTGTTGGAATGTAATGTAAAAATGTTGTTTAAAATGTATAAAAAATTATTGGGATGGGAGACAAAGGATGAGCAAGTAAAATCTGCAATGATACACTGGGCAATAGATATCAGTCATAATATAGACAAGGAAGCATGGGAACAATTGTGGAATATGGATATTAAATTTACAGCATGTTATGGTCTAAGAGAAAATGATATGAAAATGATATATTCATGGTATCTAATACCGAGTAAATTAGCAAAAATGTATAAATCTAAATCAAACAAGTGTTGGAAATGCAAAGACAAAGAAGGTTCCTTTTATCATATGTGGTGGACTTGTAGTAAGGTTAAAGCCTACTGGGAAATGATATATAATGAATTGAAAAGGATGTTTAAAATAACCTTTGTTTAAAAAATCACATAGAAGCTTTTCCTTTGGAATTATAGGGACAGGACTACCTAAACTGTATAGAAACTTATTCATGTATGTGACTACAACAGCAACACTTACTCACCACAAAATGGAAAGAAGAAAAGTCCCAGCAAAGGAAGAACAGATATAAAAACTTATGGAATATGCAGAAATGGCAAAACAGAAGATGAATAAGAAATCAAGATAACAGACCTTTTATAAAAGAATGGAAATGGTTTATTGACTATTTCCAAACAGATTGCAAACAGATAAAACATTGGCAGGATTATTGTAACAACCTGCAGTTTCATAAGAGTACTGTATATATTTAAAGTAGATAATTAAATGAGCAAATTAAATTAATTTAGATATGCAGAAGATATTAAGAAATAAATTTAAGGAACTGCAGAAAGAGGGGGAAGGAAGTCAAGCCTTGAAATGTTAAAATGATTGTAAAATTAATGAAATGCATAAATTCAAAAAGTATAAATAATTGTTTTTTAAAAATTTAATAGCAATATAATTGAAATTCTTATATCTATTAATAGAACCTAGACATTTAATACTGTTTATATTTTATGTCCTCATATTGGCAGCACCCAAAATTGTCTTTCTGTTTTAGTTCCCAATTCTACCCTGCCCTTTATTTGCTACAAGGCACAAATATACATACCTCCTGGAACTTTTAACATTAATTATGGGGCCAAAGAAGAAAATCACAAATTGCTGCAGAAATGTGGAGAACTGAATGTAAGATTGGGAAAAATACAAAACCAAGAGACGTGAAGAAGAAGTTTTCAATTGCAGTTTTCATTTCAAGATTAAGGTTATAGCCCAGAGCTCTTCTGATATATATGTGAAACTGTGCATATAGAATCTTGGCTGAATAAAATAGAATTTATTACATTTATATCTCACCTTTCATTTGCCATAGAAAGACTCTCCTCCCTGAAAGAGAGGGGAGGGGTTGTGGTCGGGAGCCCGAGCTCCGCCTGGCAGGGGGCGTAGCCCCCTGCCTCCAGCTCACCTGGCTGGCGCCCACGCCCCCTGTGTGGCCACCCAACCAGGTGCCGCTGGGGGGGCGTGTTCAGCAGCCTTTTGCTGCAGCGCCAGCCTTCGCCCGGCCCCATTTCGTCGTCGTCGCCGCTTCGAGAAGTCAGCAGAATAGGAGGTCTCCGCTACCTGAAGCCAGGGAAGTATTTTGGGTTGCGCCTTTTGTCTGCGGCTAGGCTGAGGGTTTGGCTCTTTTATTCCTTTATTATTATTTACTGCGGCTTGGAGTTTGCTGAGTGTTGCGTTTTGGTGGGAAGTATTCTGGGTTGTGTCTGTGTCTTTTAATCTCGGCTGCTGCTGAGGCTGGGCTGTGTGCTTGAGAGTGTGAGTGATTTTCGCTGCGTTATTTGCCTACTGCTTTCGGAGTGTTTCGGCGCGTTTTCTAGCGTGCCAGCTCCGCCTGTTTTTCCCCTGGGCTTTATAGCGGCTCCTCTCTCAAGCCTTTGTCAGAGCGCAAACCCCACCACTTTCCGGCTGGAGTGCTAGGAATATCACTGCTAGCTGCGCGTCCGGGCTACAGCCCACGTGGGAGCTTCTTTCAGGAGCTGCCGGTTCCGCTTCCGGCCGCCCCACAGCTGACTCGCGTAATTATCTCACTCCACCGCGTTTCTGCCGACCTTAGGCGGCCGCTAGGCAGCTTTGGGGCCGATCAATAGCTGATATGCGGTATTAATTTTTCCCTCTTGTTACTCCAATTTTAGTTATTTATCGTTTGCTGCCGCTAAGCCGCCTTGGCTGCCCACCAGCTGACGCGCGCGTTTGGTTGATCTGGTTGGCTTCTACGTATTTTACTTTATTTTTCCGCTTTTGCTTTTCACCGCGTGATCTTCCGCGGGGGTTAGTGAGGGGGCCCCCCCTATTGTGGTGCTGAGATTCAAAACGAGCCGGCGCTACTGCCTAGTCCCTGGAAGGATTCTTTCCCCGTTTTGTCTGCGTTAGGTATAGTTGCCTGCTTCCTGGTGGCCCCTGTTGTCTCTTGCCGAGCGTGGACAGTTTAGGCTTGGCTTTTTGGTGTGACTTCCTTGTTCTTTGTGCTTGCTTGCTGGTGGCCCCCTGTTGTCTCTTACCGAGCGGGGACAGTTTAGGCTTGGCTTCTTGGTGTTACTTCCTTGTTCTTTGTGCCTGCTTGCTGATGGCCCCTGTTGTCTCTTACCGAGCGTGGACAGTTTAGGCTTGGCTTCTTGGTGTTACTTCCTTGTTCTTTGTGCTGTGTGGCTCTTCTAGCACCAGGCTCACGTGGGTTCTCCCACCCCACCCCCCATTACTCGGGTCGGTATCCTCTGGGCTAATTGTTTTCCAGCGCTGCTGCTTGCAAGAATAACAAGCCTCCTACAGTAGTTTAAAGTGTGTTGGGTCGGAGGGGTTCGGAGCATTTTTAGCCACCGTTTACTTTCAAGCCTGTTTACTCTGGTTCTTGTTTGTAACCCCCTTCTAGGGACACCCCCCGTTTTATTTTTCACTTAGTTGCCCCTCCTTTTGTCTACTTGCTGGTGGTTCGGAGTCTTGAAAAGGCTTTTGTTGGTTTCACGGTTGCTGCAGTAACGCTGCTTGTAGCTCAGCAGCCAACAATAGGTACTTTAGGCATTGTTATTTAGCATTGGCATCAGTGGAAGATAGTAATTCACTCCCAGCTTGTCCCCTGGGGACCAGGCAGCTCTGTTATTGTTCTATTGTTCTATTGTTCTGCTCTTTACCACCAGCTTCCTGGCTTTGAATAGGGGCAGTTTACCCCTGAGGGAAGGAGTCATTTAACCCTGCTGCACTCTTTGTAACTTCTTTTGTTTGGCAGCCAGGGGATTCTGATTGTTGTCTGGTTGCCCAGCAACCAAATAGCTCGCAGTTTCCTGTTTCATAGGGAGAGAAGCCTGAGCAGTTTGAGCAGCTGGCATTTTGTTTTCTTTCTTATACCCAGGAGGGGCCTAGTAGTTTTGTGTGTTTATTTCCTCTTTACCTTGGGTTAACACCCTTAGGGAGGGGCTTGTTCTTCACAGCTGCAATTCAACTATACTGTGCTGTGTCAGGCAATTGGGGAACATCACCAGACACTGGCAATTGATCATAGTACTCTTTAATTGTGGGATAGCAAGAGTAACAGATTGATTTCAAATTGATACAGATATTACGTTTGGTCACTATCCCAACCAACTCCTTAAATACATTAATAGTAATATTATTTGTACAAATATATAAATAAATAAATAAATAAAAAATATTAAAATATAAAATAAATAAATAAATAAATAAATAAATTAATATTACTCTCTCTCTCTCTCTCTCTCTCTATATATATATATATATATATATTAAATAAATAAATAAATAAATAAAAAAAAAAAATAAAAAAATAATAATAATAATATAACACAGATAGTGGTAGAAACATACATACATACATATATTAGGAAAACACTAGTCATATATATACATATATATATATAACAAAAAAAAAAAAAAAAAACCACACACACACACACTATCAAGCATCGTCGCGGTATTAGTGCACAAAGCGGACTCATGGCTCCTAAGAGAAAACACGCGTCCGAAGCCGCACGCAACGCTGAGGGGAGCACATCCCGGGGTCAGCGGGGGAAGGGCAGTAAAGCAAAGCCCGTTTCCCACTTCCTCAACGCTTTTAGATCATTTATCGACGAATATGAACAACGCTACCCCGATGCGAACCCTAGCCCCCCCTCTTCGCCAGATGTCATCCCCGAGACTCAGGTGATTCCGGGGGGTTCAAGATCCACCCGGTGGGATGAATTGCCTTGTACGTCTGCCGCCCTGTTTGATGATGCTCAGGGGGCTGGGGCTTCTAGCCCTGGTCCGGTACAGACCAGGTCCCAGTCGCGGGCTAGGGCTTCTGCGCCTCGCGCTCGGGGGGGGAAAGCGCTTTCTAAGTCTGCTCGCAATAACGATCCAGCTGCCCCCAGCTCTTCTACCCGCACGCAGGACAAGCGGCCCAGGGCGCAGTCGCCGGATTCAGGGTCTTCCGCAGGCGAGGAAGACGAGCCACGGGAAGCGGAGGACGCCACCACTGCAGCATCGGTGGAGAAAACTTCGGGTAAGAGGCGCGAGAAGAAAAAGCACATTTGTAGGAAGAGCAAGTCAAGGAAGGACGACACAGATGACGATACAGGTACCTCTTCTTCTGACTACGATAGCGACGCCTCTCTGGGGTCCTATTGGGGGAAGGGTGAGGAAGTGTCTGGTCTCCCGGATTGGGCTCTTTCTAGGAGGGCCAATAGTCACCGGAAAAAGTTCGGGGGGACACAAGAGTGGAAGGATGGGGCTCTGGTAAAAGATGCCTCCATATCCACCTACTCAACCTCAGATGTTATACCAGGTGATCATCTATCCCCCAAGCTACGTGCGAAAATCTTGAATGGGGAATTTGTGGACATGTTTAAGTTAGTGCCCCCGGCTGAGGAGCTGGGTAGGGGTGAAAAGAGGCCCTCCCGTGGTAAGAAAAGGAGCAGGTACCCTTCCGTGCCTAGGACATTTGAAAACTGGCTCGATGGTTTTCAGGCCTTTATGGGGATCATTGTTGCTGCCTACCCCAAGAGGGCAGTTCATCTTGTCGCTTACCTTTCGCATATTCGCACGGCCTGCGCTCTAGCCGGGGAGGCTGCAGCCATAAGCTATGACAAGAAATTTCGGAGAAAAGCTTCCCGGATCCCCTTAGCACGCTGGGATCAGATTGAGAGCGGTATCTGGTCAGTGGCGGTTGGCCCATACGTAGAGAAGAAACCAGCTGACCCATATCGGTCGGCCAGGAATGAGCAGAAAAAGGATTACAGGCGTCGCGTATGCTGGGAGTACAATAAAGGGTTGTGTCAAAGGCCATCCTGTAGATTCCCGCACGAATGTGAGAGATGCGCCGGGGCTCACCCCGCCACATCCTGCTTTAAAGGAGGGAGGCAGCCCTTTCGAGGAGGCCGGGGGTTCCATCAGCCCAGTCCCAGGGGAGCCCCCGCAGCCGGGAACAGGAGATGAGATAATTCTGGAATTGGCCTTCTCCCCTATTAAGCTTGCCCCCCTTTGTAACCTTTTGGCCTTTTACCCGGATAAAAATGCGGCATCCTATCTGCGAGAAGGGTTTTCCAGCGGGTTCCGAATTCCTATTGCAGGTTCGTTGATTTCGAAGGAGTCACCAAACCAAAAATCAGTTAGGGAAAGGCCAGATGTTGCCGAACGCAAGATAGCCAAAGAAGTTAGCGCAGGCAGGGTAGCAGGCCCGTTTGACAGCCCTCCCATTTCAAACCTGCACATATCCCCGCTAGGTATTGTGCCCAAAAAAACCCCCGGGGAATTTAGACTCATCCACAACCTCTCTTACCCGAAAGGCGGATCAGTTAACGATGCCATCCCTCCTGAGCTATGCACGGTCAAGTATCCTTCCTTTGATCAGGCAGTTAAGCTAATTCGTAGTTTTGGACGCGGAGCTCTGTTGGCAAAGTGCGATATCGAATCGGCCTTCCGCCTTCTGCCAGTCCACCCCAGCGACTTTAGGTTGCTGGGTTTCAAATTTCAAGGAAAATATTACGTTGACAGGGCCATGCCAATGGGATGTTCAGTCGCCTGCTCGGCTTTTGAGGCCTTCAGCACATTCTTGGACTGGGCTCTGCGATTCAGGTCAAATTCCCCTGGGGTCACACATTACCTGGACGATTTCCTTTTCGTGGGCGGCCCCGACACGGATGAATGCGCATCCTTACTTAAGGCCTTTGCAGTCTTAGCCCAGGATCTGGGGGTTCCACTTGCAGCAGAGAAAACGGAGGGACCCACCACACGACTCACTTACTTAGGCATCGAATTGGATACCGTGGCTCAGACATCACGCCTCCCTGTAGAAAAGATTGAAGCCCTTAGGAAATTAATTCAGGACACTCTTAAACTTAAGAAGATTACACTTAGGCAGATTCAGTCGTTATTAGGCCACTTTAATTTCGCGTGCAGAGTGGTATCCCCCGGACGCCCCTTCTGTGCCCGCCTGAATAGGTTGTCAATCGGTCTTAGACACCCGCTTCATCGGGTTCGCCTTCCAAGGTCGGTCAAGTTAGATCTCGAGGTGTGGATGGCCTTCTTAGCAAATTACAACGGGGTGTCGCTATGGCAGGACGTTCTGAACTTGTCTTCAGACTTCCAGGTACAATCAGACGCTGCCGGGTCCATCGGCTTCGGCCTGTACTTCAAAGGGCGTTGGTGTGCTCAGCGCTGGCCGACGGCCTGGTTAGGCCAGGCCATCACACGGGATCTCACCTTTCTCGAGTTCTTTCCCATAGTTGTGGCTGTTCACATTTGGACGGAGGAGTTCCGGGACCATCGTGTGTGTTTCAGGACCGACAACCTAGCGGTGGTGAACATTCTCGCCAGGCAGTCATCTCGGTCCGAGAGGGTTTCCTCTCTTTTGCGGGCCTTCGTCCTCCGTTGCCTTGAGTACAATATAGTATTCTCAGCCAAATTTGTACCCGGAGCTAATAATGACATAGCCGATGCCTTGTCTCGATTCCAGATTCCTCGCTTCCGGTCGCTTGCACCTGGAGCACAACAGTTGCCCGAACCCTTTCCGGAGTACCTGTGGAACGTTGGAGACGCAAAGTGATACAGGGAGTATTAGCGTCCGTGGCACCTTCCACGCTCAGGTCCTACAAGAAGGCCTGGAGCGATTTCATGGGTTTCAGGTTTAGGTTATCCGGGCTCTCATATAACGTACCTCCCAACACGGACGACGTTTTGCAGTATCTGTCGCATCTCGACGACCTGGGACGTGCCCCGAAAACATTAAAGATCCATGTAGCAGCCATCAGCTTCTTCTCAAAAGCTACATTTGCTCATGACCCGTGTAACGACTTCATGATACGTAGGGCCATCGAGGGTTGGAGCAGATTACAGCCCCCAAGGGATGAAGGCCGTAAGCCGATTTCCTACGGGTTGTTGTGTCAAATTCGCAAAAAACTCAGGTTAATCTGCTGGTCCAGGTTCGAAGCACGTCTTTTTTCTGCAGCATATGCCATCGCCTTCTTCGGCGCATTAAGGGTTGGGGAGGTGGTGTTTGAAGTTAGTGCTCGGGGTCCACACCGCGGACTCCTGTGCGAGGACGTGCAGCTATCTGGCTCTTCCGTATCAGTGCTCATTCGACAATCCAAGACAGATCAGGCAGGCAAGGGTGTCATGGTCAAACTCTCAGCGTCAACACAGCAGGGACCATGTCCGGTAAAGGACACTAGACGGTATCTCGACCTTAGGCCATCCGTCCCGGGTCCGTTTTTGATTCATGAGGATGGGTCTCCCATGTCGAGATACCAATTCACCAGAGTACTGCGCAAGGCGATCGAGTCCTGTGGACTGTCTGCCCAAGAGTACGCTGCGCACTCCTTCAGGATTGGGGCCGCAACCACGGCAGCGCATTTAGGTCTACCGGCGGATAGGATCAAAGAAATGGGCCGGTGGAGATCCAATGCTTATAAGTCCTACATTCGCTAGTATGCGTCCAGTCGTCGGGCACCACTGACCTGCCGTCTTTTCTGTCTTTACCCCTAGCTTTGCTCAGAAGAAACGTGTGGATCTGCGGCCACAGTATCGTTCATTGGGCCCGCGTACGTGCAGCAAGCTGCGGCCCGGCGCCTAACCTTGGCCTCCCAAATGATGTTCGAGTTTCCTGGTTTGCGAGAAGAGGCATGCGATGGGAAGAGCTGATGCCGTTGTTGCGGGAGAAAGTTGCCAACTTTGGCCCTCCCGACGCCATTGTGATACAGTTGGGCGAGAATGACCTAGCCAATAGAAAGAGTGCGGACTTGTTGGGAAGCATAAAAAGAGACTTGAGTGCTTTGGCAGCCTTGTGCCCCAGAACGACGGTGTTCTGGTCTTCCTTCCTGAAAAGAATCGAGTGGCGCGGTGCGCAAAGTTGTGTGGCCATTGAAAGAACCAGGAAACTCGTAAATCGGGCGGTAGTCCGTTGGGTGTGTTTGATGAGTGGCCGTGTCATCCGGCATGATCGTATCCGGATTAGCGAACTAGCTCTATACCGGAATGATGGTGTGCATTTATCGGACTTGGGGAACGACATTTGGTTAGCTAGCGTCAGCAAAAGCATCTGGGATTGGTTGCAGCAGTGAGGGTATTGGCGGCGAGCCTTTGGCTCGGGTGGCGGTTAGGCATTGGAATAATGTGTCGTGGTGTGTCAAAGTGCTAGGTGTGGCCATCGCCTATGCCTTCAATGCTTTAGGGGTATTCCGTTAAAGGAATCTGGGGGTCGTGTATTCCGTCCGATGCCTGCTTGGCGGGAGGCCTTGGCACGACCCTCGGTGACAACAGGGGTGAGCCTATAGTCTGATTAGCATCGACAGGCTCCACCTACTGGTGAATAACCCATATCCAATGCCTAAGCCAATACCTTTTTCCATTGCTGTAACCAATAAAAGTTGTGGCCTTTTCTTGCCCATTAACCATATATTGCGTGTCTCGGTGTCTTTATTACACTACACGGGGGTCGGGTCCTCGAACCACAAAGACTCTCCTCCCTGAAAGAGAGGGGAGGGGTTGTGGTCGGGAGCCCGAGCTCCGCCTGGCAGGGGGCGTAGCCCCCTGCCTCCAGCTCACCTGGCTGGCGCCCACGCCCCCTGTGTGGCCACCCAACCAGGTGCCGCTGGGGGGGCGTGTTCAGCAGCCTTTTGCTGCAGCGCCAGCCTTCGCCCGGCCCCATTTCGTCGTCGTCGCCGCTTCGAGAAGTCACCCACCCTCCACTCCCTTTAGTTAGGGCTTAGTTTCTCGGCCTTGCTATGGACCTTAGGTTGGTCGCCCCGGTTGCCTGGGGGGCCTGGTAGGAGTTTTTCCATTTGGCACTAGGCTATTTGGTTTTTTCGCCTACCTCGTAGCAATCGTCACAACTTTTGTGGTATTGGTGGGTAGGTTAGGCATTGGAATAATGTGTCGTGGTGTGTCAAAGTGCTAGGTGTGGCCATCGCCTATGCCTTCAATGCTTTAGGGGTATTCCGTTAAAGGAATCTGGGGGTCGTGTATTCCGTCCGATGCCTGCTTGGCGGGAGGCCTTGGCACGACCCTCGGTGACAACAGGGGTGAGCCTATAGTCTGATTAGCATCGACAGGCTCCACCTACTGGTGAATAACCCATATCCAATGCCTAAGCCAATACCTTTTTCCATTGCTGTAACCAATAAAAGTTGTGGCCTTTTCTTGCCCATTAACCATATATTGCGTGTCTCGGTGTCTTTATTACACTACACGGGGGTCGGGTCCTCGAACCACAACTCAAAGTTGTATGCATACATGGGGTTTCTCTTCAGGTAATGGCCAGAACTAGACCTGTTTAGCTTCAGCAAATTTGCTGTATCCTATGCCTTCATCTCATAACCTGGGATAGAAGCAACTCTAAACATACCCACCTCTATGTCCCCATCAAAAACCTCCAAGCCAGAAACAAGCACTTCTCTCTGAATCAGGCTCCCTATACTGATACAAAAGGCAATTTATTACACAAAGTAAACTCCATGATACATTTCACTGGAATAACTTTCTGGCGGAAATACAGAAAGCCAAAACTAGCTTTTGAAACCGTTTCTGTTTTTGTTTTGCATATTCACTTACAGATTGTTCCAGCAAAATATATCTTCTTAAATTGCTCTGTGGGGTTCAGTTTGTGAGGCCACTGTAGTAACAAACACTTCCCACCCACCCACCCCCAAGTGAAACCACAGTGAAGAAAAACAAAGCTGTTTGCAATTTTGAAAATTAAATGTGATCTTTTCCTAGGGATTTTCAGTGTCAAGACATCGTAAGTAATGTATGAAAATGTTGATTTCAAAAATGTTTCATAATGTCAAAGGCTGATTTAATAAAGTAGTTTGTCTTGCAGGGTATCCCTTCCTTTGGCATATGGCATAAGAGAACACGTTCTAGTACTGGGGGCTACACATGTTCCCCTCCCCACACTCATGCTGCTTGCCAACCATTGGTCATAGGGACCAATAGCAACATCTTCATGGAAGAAATGGTCAGTAGGGCTGTATCTGGGATCCAGTGTATCCTATTTGGAGAGGCTGTCGTTTGAATCAAGGACAAGTATCAGAGATAAGAGTGAAGGCAGGCAACGTTTCAAGTTAGAGGAAACTATCTGTATCTACACACACACACACACACACACACAAACACACACATTTTCTCAAAATGTAAAATGTTTCCACTTGTACTTTCTCCCTTTTTCTACACCTCAAAGCAGCTGACAAACCACAACAGAAAACCACAAATAAACAAAAGTAGCCAATCCTTCTGTAAGCCAAACAAGTACAGCCAGCTAAACCAAAAGGTGTGCCTTACAGTCCCCCCACCCCCCAAAAAGGCCAATTCCACAATCTCAAGGCAATAACTGTAAAGTGCCACAACAGTTCTCAACTCAAGCAAAATTAAAGCCTCAAACAGGCTGCTCATAGTTCATTAGCCCCTTGAGTTGCCCTGAACTCTCTTCTATGTGTGTTACCTAAGAACCAGGCTTTTAAAAGCATCCTGTACTCCATTGGGAGCCAGTGTGGTGTAGTGGTTAAGAGCGGTAGACTCCTAATCTGGGGAACCAGGTTCGCGTCTCCGCTCCTCCACATGCAGCTGCTGGGTGACCTCGGGCCAGTCACACTTCTTTGAAGTCTCTCAGCCCCACTCACCTCACAGAGTGTTTGTTGTGGGGGAAGAAGGGAAAGGAGAATGTTAGCCACTTTGAGACTCCTTCAGGTAGTGATAAAGCGGGATACCAAATCCAAACTCTTCTTCTTCGTCTTCTCTTCATTGTAGCCTGAAACTGAGAATGCTTTCAGACAAAAGCAGCAGCAACCCCCCCCCCAATTTCCAAACTCATTCAGAAAAATCAGATGGTACAACCCTGTTTCAACTATGCCACCTGGGTGTGAGTGAGGAAACTGCATGATCTCCCACACAAAACTCCCTTAACTTGGAAAACTAGAATACCATATTGAAGCCCAGCGCCCTCCCTGACATGGTATTTTCCAAATGCCGAGAATTTTGTATTCACATTGGAGAGGAATTGTAGATGCAATTTGTTACCCGTAATCTGAAAAGTGCATAGTCAGAGCCAGAGAAGGGTGAGCCTTAGACTGCTGTGTCAACCCCCTGGCATCAAACATGCTCCCACTCTTACCCAAGGGGGTCCATGAGTTGGTGTGAACATCTGAAGAAGTCTTCTACTCAGTGAGAACTTGCCATTGCAAGGAAGTCTCCACATGAACACAGATCAGTTCCCAGTGGAATAAAACCATTCCAGACAGAATGACCTGAACTGGTCCCAACGGCCATATTTCTAGAGACAAGGCCAATCTACGCTGAAACACTTCCTAATCTGCACATATGCCATGAAAAGTCAAAGTGCTGAAACAGCACAACTGATCCCCAATGACAGACGTATATTATTTGTCCTGGCAAATGGTTAGCCCACCCTGAAGGATGATGAGTTGAAGCTTCTCCAGCTACAAATTTGTGTTGTGAAACATGTTTTACAAGAAGAAACTATGTAACACAAAAAGGCAAACTTAATATTGGCAGCCAAGAGTGTTAATAATGACACCCCTTAATCAAAATAAGACCACATGATTGTTGCTATTTGGAATATCAAAAATATAAAGCAACCCATCTTTGTAAGAGCAGCACTGTGCTGCATTTAAGCATCTTGTGTTTAATTTCAGGGCCTTTTAAAATAAACCATGATGGTATGAAATGAGTTTTATGGGAGGTAACATTGGGTCAGATGCCTGAGCCTTGAATTCTGTTGCTGAAGGAAATGGCAACTTCCCAGCCGCCTTCTTCTAAGGCAACAGGCCTACATGGTTCCCAGTTTCATAGTAATGGGTTCTTAGATATATGACAATCTCTCCTTCCCTGCCCCAGTACATGCCTGATACAACATCCCTCTACCAGATGCAATACATAAAGCTACATTTTTATATCCATTATCTAGCCTATTTTATGAAATTGTGACTGCTTTTTATTTAGAATCTGAGATGCTTTCACCCCCCCCCCCCCGGGCAATAGTTATGAACAGACACAAGTGAGATTCTGCTCTTCGATGTTTATCGTGCCAGTGGTTAGAAGGCAGGATTACCCAGACAAGCTGCCAACATCTAGATAAAAAACATAACACTCCACATGGCGTGAGGAGAAAGACTTAGAGGCAGCTTCAAGAAGACAAGAAGAAAGTCCTCATCATATCGCCCACAATACACCCAAACAGCCTAAAACACAGGGTACGTGAACTCTGTGTTTCCTTCATGAGGCAAATGTGGGCATGAAGAGACAATTGCAGGGGGCATCTGGAGGGCAAGGAATGATGCTTAACCCTTCCTTGGTTCGATCTCTCATGCAAATGCCTCCTAGCGTGTTTTAAATGAGTTTTCCCAAGCTGGCTTTAAAAGGAAGTGAGTCTACGCAGAGTGGCAGGGTGGCCTTAGGGCAGGGGTCTGCAACCCGCGGCTCCGGAGCCGCATGTGGCTCTTTTACACCTTTGCCGCAGCTCCGGGGCGGATACTAGCGAGGGGAGGAGGCGCATTGTGCGCCCCAACACTCCCCACTGTGGCGGGCACTGTACTAGCTGTGACGTCGCATGGGGGCGGTGCATGCGCTAGTCACACACCGTCCCGACGTCACCTTCCTGCCCGCTGTCAGATCGCGGCTCCGGAGATATATTTGTTTTAAATGTCGCAGTGGTTTTGCGGCTCCCAGTTTTTTCCCCCTTCGGAAACGGGTCCAAGTGGCTCTTTTTGTCTTAAAGGTTGCAGACCCCTGCCTTAGGGGAAGATTTGCAGGGGAGAAGAACTGGCAGCCACAAAACAAACCATCTCTTACTCCCCTCCCCACCCCAATCAATTGTTCCCTGCAAGTGGCAACATGTATTAGGTGAGATGGAATGTAGCTCTGTCTACACAGGCAGGTCAAACCTGGATCCCGTATACTGGATCCCTACACCATGCTAATTTAAAAATGCTGCAGAACAAGACTATTAAGCAGTGATTTCCCACTCAGAAGAGTAATAAGGTAGCTGAAATGTTTTGCAAAAGCAAATGCAGCAAGATGGCTGTTTCAGCTTCTGCAAGCCAAATGCCAAGTTATTTTCTGGATCACAACATGGCCTTATATATATGCATATTATTTTTCGAGGGGCTACAGCAAAGAAACGAACACACAATATAAAACAGCTCGCAGTTCAAACACTGTGGTGAACAGTATGATTTAGCCATGGGGAGTGTGCACGATTCTAAATCTCACAACTCCTTTTCAAGAAGATAAAAGGATCTTTCATTCTGAAGAGCGCCTTCATTCCACCACTGCTCCCCCCCCCCAAACTGCATACAACAGACGTAACCCAGCACAAGCACTCAAGCTCTCTCGCTTTGTTCTATTTCTTCTTTGGATCACTAGCAGGAGATCTCTCAGGATATGGTGCAATGAAAGCCCAAAATAGGGGGAGAAAGAGAAACAACCAACAGCTTTGCTGCCTTCAGACTCTGTGATATGCAACCACCAGGAGTTCTCTGTGAAGTCAGTCACTGAAAACTTTATTTGAAAGAAGTGTTTTTCTTCAGCTCACAGCGTTTTTGCCCAGCATACTTTTCAAAATGGACTTCTAGAGATCTAGATTACAGGGTTTCCTTTGGTTAAGCAAATTCTTCTGGCACATTTGAAGAATGCTGCAATCTCAAATGGCCACTGGAATGCCAAGGATTTCTCCAATAGCGTATTATATATCTATAAACACATATTTTTTAACTTGCTTGTCAGCCCTAAATCAGGCTACCAAGGAAATTCTTTTTTTTATTTTAATGTACATTACAATTCAATGTATTCAGAACTATACGGACAAGTACATGCCTCTCTCAAAATGCTAAGAACAAAAACTAAAAACCAGACACATTAAATACAGCACCTTGAACTCTAAATTGCCTTCTGTGAATGCAGCAGAGTTCCAGTCATGAAATAGTGAATTCCTACATTCCTCTGCTGCTCCTTGCATCTTCGGCTGCTCCTGAAGAATCGGAGACCCTTGTGAATGGCGTGTCACATGGTGGCAGGGATGCAGATAAAAGTGGGGAACAGCCCCTTCTTCTGAGTGGAAGAACTTGGGCTCCAGGCCATTAATTCTGCTTAATTAATCAAGGCAGGGGTGCCAACTTGAATAAAATATTGAATAGCCATACTATTTGAATAGCAATGCTCATCACCATGGGGGGAGGGGCTCCATTTTTTTATTGGGAGGGGCGAAGACCCCTCGACCCCAGGAGGTGGCTCCTATGAATCAAGACATCAGTCAGTCGGAATACGTTTTAAGATAAGATTCACCTGTTGACTTAAAAGTCTACAGTGGTACCTCTAGTTAAGAACTTGATTCGTTCTGGAGGTCTGTACTTAATCTGAAACTGTTCTTAACCTGAAGCACCACTTTAGCTAATGGGGCCTCCCGCTGCTGCCGCCGGCCGCGCAATTTCTGTTCTCATCCTGAAGCAAAGTTCTTAACCCGAGGTACTATTTCTGGGTTAGGGGAGTCTGTAACCTGAAGTGTCTGTAACCTGAGGTACCACTGTATAGGAAACTCATATGGGAGGGAATTCCGCAGAACATGTTACTTCCCACTGTTACCAGTTAAGGCCCTGGTCCACCCAAGTAGCAGAAGGAGGAAGGAGCAATGTCAAGGTGAGAGAACAGATTTTACCGCTTCACTGTTCAGGCTAGAAGATTTTGGATGCTCCCAGCGAGTAGAAAAGCAGCATAGGAGGCAGCAGGCTGGGTTGGAAATATCCAACCTTTCTGTCTGCAAGAAGGCTTCGACATGGGGAACATGGCACAGTCCTTTCTAGCACCTCAGAATTCCGCATCCAGGTCTTACTTTTGTACAGAAAAGGACGGTTCAGTCATGCAACAGCCAGAGGTTTCTCCAGCCACATACCCAAGAAACATTATTATTACATTTCACCTTCCAGCCAGGCAAAGGCACTTGAGGAGAGGAGAGAGCAGGGCTTGTGAGGGAGCGGAGGGTCTCCAGGACCAGACGGAGAGGCCTGGGGATTGTATCAGCCTCAGCACCTCGGCTTCCCCAGCCCTGCTGAAGACCTTTTTATTCCAGCAGGCTTTCATGTCCCTTTTAAACTACTGACCCCGCCTCTGTTTATATCGTAAAACACATAAACTTGTTTTATGGCGTTGTAACGTTGTATATGCTGCAAGCCACCCTGAGTGATGCTTCTACACTAGAAGGGTGGGTGGTTTTCACTGCAGAGCTTCATACGGGAACATCTCCAAAGCAACGCACAACAGTTTTACAGAATCGAAACACGCAAGGTAATAAAAGAGCATGTACAAACAATGTAAAATGTTATCCCGCTGTTATATTATACTGACAGTAGGCATGGCTGGAATCACTCCTCTGAGAAGGCCTGCCTGATTATTATTAAGTTTTCAATAGGCATAGAAACTCTATAATAGAGTTGTCGCCTGTCTAATGATGTGAGGTGCAACATTATCGTGCAGGTGCTGCCACATTAAAGGCCTTGCTCGGGGCTGCCATTGAGCAGATATCCAGGGCATGTTGCAGCATCAAAAGATCTTTCCCTCATGACTACAAGTTGTTAAGGGCTTTATAGACTAACACCAAAACCTTAAATCTTTACCTGGGGTATTGTTCAGGGGGGTTTGTTGGGCCAGGCTTCTTGTTGTTTGTATCTTTATTTCAGTTCTTCCTATTTGTTCAGTGTAACTGTGTACCCCCCCCCCCCAGTTTATGACTACTTTTGTTATGTTTGTCGCTATGTACAGAGCAGGAATGACGGAAAGGCAGCATACAAGTAAAATGATTGACTTGGCCCATCAGGATATTGGCAGCCATCAACAAGTGCCTACTCAGTGACAGTCGGCCACTTCAGTTAGCATTTTAGCTGCTGTCTTCTCACCAAATGCAGCTTCTGGGACAACTTTAAGGGCACCCCCACCTAAAACACACTGCGGTAAACTAGTTCCTAGGTTATCAATGCATCAAAAGTGTGGTAAAGCTCCCCATGTCCATAAACAGCTGTAACTATCTTGCCAGTCAAGGCATTCCAAGCCACCAAGCACATGGGGTGACAAAGATGGATACACAGGTACCGCCAGACTAGTTACCTGCTTCTTCAGAAAGAGTGCAGCCCCATGCAGAACTGGCAACTGCCCAGTCTCTTAGACATGAGAGTGCCTCATCCATATTGCCTCAGTCCTGCTAGGACTCTGCTTTTTCCTAGTTGCAGAGAAAAAGTCCTATATATGTCCAAGTGTACACATGTAGGAACTATATATACTGAATTTGGAAGCAGAGATGGTACATGTGATCCCACTTCCTTCTTCATGGTAAATCTAAGAAGTGAAAAGTGGTTATATCTACTTTCAATGTTCACCGCCAATTTCTTTAGCTCATTTTTCTCCCTCCTTCAGCCTTGCGCAAAGACTGAGAAACTAATGCAGATTATGTCAAGCACGGTCACTTACTTAAACAGGGGTCACTGAGTGAAACTGGTTATCTACAAGTTTCCATAACCAAGGCTTGCTTATTTAGATTTGGCCTAGAACTGCTACTATAAACTCTAGATCAACTGAGTTTCTTCATAAATACAACTTGTGTCTCGATAATAGGAAACAGTTTGTAATGTGACAAAAACGTGTGGGGTACACACACTACTTTTCTGGAACCGAATGCCGCTACAGAAACAAAATATTGGGTTCCCCTTTTCTAGATAGTGCTGTGGTCAGTATGAAAAATGTCAGATCTGCAAGACCACATTAAATGTAGCACGAGACTCTTAATCTCAGGGTCACGTTTCAGTGTATGAAACACTGCGGGTTGTGTGTCTTCAGATGCACATGCATGCACAACTGAATTGAGTTTAACTGAATCAACAGTGCCCACACTAAAACAGCCTGGGTGTTTCTTGCTCTGTGGATGTTAAGTTTCAGAGGCTTCCATGAGTAATTAACTTTGACAGGCAATGTTTAGTAAAAAGGATAGAAATTCAATGATTGCAATGTAGATGGAAACATTTAGCTAGCACAGATTCTCTGCACGGCTGTCTAGGAAACTTTGAGCACACAACCTTTCTTTTCCTTTTTTTTAAGGGACCATCAATCCAGAAACATTGCACATACATCAGGATTTTAAGGGTTTTTAAAGGGACTCAGCATTGTTGGTCAACTGAGATTGACTTTATAATCTGCTGTTGTCTTCAAAGAGGAGCAAGGGGATCATTAATGTAAAATAAAGGGCAGAAACTCATTGTGTTGAATATATCACATGCACAGACAGTAAACTCAGAAAGCTCACCCAAACATACTCATATATCATTCACATCAAGCCTGCCAAATTTCAATTCACATTTTGGTCACATAGTAGGCCAAAAAGAACGAACCATAATATTACTAATACTATTGTTGAATACTCAAGTAGGTATGAGTCCATTCTCCAACAAAAGCTTCTTTCCTGAAAGATTTGAGGTGAAATAGTAGCCTTTGCAAAGGTTAGCAATCATCTGTTAATCTTAGATCAGAGGTTCCCAAACTGCTTCATTCCAGTGGTCTGCAGCATGTTGTTGGAGACAAGAGATGGCAGCACATGGATCATATTTAAGATTCAAGTAAATTTCAAATTTTTTATTGTATTTGTATTGCTTCTTCTATTTGTTCTATTGTATTTTATTGCAATACAATTTGAATTCTATAGAATTCAAATCACAACAGAATAAAATGCAATATAAAAGCAATAAAAAGCAATAAAAATATAATTAAAAACCATACAGCATCTAGCACATCACATTACAATTGCTACAATAGGCAGAAAAAAACATTAAGTGTTCCACCAAGACCCCCCAAGTGGACTGTGGAGAAAAAAATGTTTAGGAACTACTGCCTTAATATGATTATGGAGCAATGGATCCAAACTACAAGAAAGAAGATTCCACCTAAACATTAGGAAGAACTTCCTGACAGTAAGAGCTGTTCGACAGTGGAATTTGCTGCCAAGGAGTGTGGTGGAGTCTCCTACTTTGGAGGTCTTTAAGCAGAGGCTTGACAACCATATGTCAGGAGTGCTCTGATGGTGTTTCCTGCTTGGCAGGGGGTTGGACTCGATGGCCCTTGTGGTCTATTCCAACTCTATGATTCTAAGAAAGAGCCTTTACTGCTTCATATATTTCACTCAAGTAAAATGCTCAGACGATGGGTAGCTCTCAACCTGCAGCAAGAAAACTAACCACGAATAGGAAAAAAAATGCCAAACAAATTCAAAGAGATTGGGATACCAATTCATAATTCTTCACTGCTCTGGCTCACACAAGATTCTCTCAGTATTTCATTGTGAGGCTCTAGTTTAAGGTCCTGAGTGTCTACTGCACATATTTAAATCTGGAAGGCATAATGCAGCACGGTGATCGAGTGTTATTCTGAGAAAAAGTTTCATAATATCTATTACCAAATGTATGTCTGTTCTCATTTGAATTTATCATCCTATTAGGTAGGTAAATTACCTTTAAACCCCTTTTTGCTATTTTATGCAGCGACAAAAAAGCTTGCTGTTGATCGTTCCCATCAAGCCGAATATAAATTGCACCATGGTTGCCACCAGTTGAAGGTGTGTTGCCAGTGTCTAGGGCAGGCATAGGCAAACTCGGCCCTCCAGATGTTTTGGGACTAC
Organism: Podarcis vaucheri; assembly: GCF_965113315.1. Lineage (NCBI taxonomy): Eukaryota > Metazoa > Chordata > Lepidosauria > Squamata > Lacertidae > Podarcis > Podarcis vaucheri. Next base: position 95,058,995 of record NC_138760.1, on the reverse strand, counting down.
AACTTCCATCATCCCTGACCACAGGTCCTGTTAGCTAGCGATGATGGGAGTTGTAGTCCCAAAACATCTGGAGGGCCGAGTTTGCCTATGCCTGCTCTAGGGCATCTCATCCATCTTACTCATTTGATCAGTTAAAATGGGTTCACATTGAAATTGTGGCTTGCATACAGGACTTGTACTTGAGCTTTTCAGTGCTGATGTATAAGCATCTCAGAATCTGGCCGAATCATGGTTCTCAAACACATGTACACTGACTTGGTGAAAGACACTATACGCTATGGGTGCCACATGGGCACCTGAGACCAAAGCATGGCCTTTAAAGAGAAGTGCAAACCTATAAGGAACAGGTTGGATTCTCTTCTCTGAACTGGTAGACCATCAGCCAAAAGCACCTCTGCCTACTCCAAACTGAGCTGGTGGTTGTTGTTGATGTGTCATTCTTCAGAATAGGAAGGGCTTCAAATACTAATAGTTGCTTTATTTTTATTTAGTCTGCAGAAATATAGTGAACTATGCCCAAAGTATTATTTGTACTAAAGTGCAATTTTTTTTTGGGGGGGGGGAATCCCAACAGCCGTGTTGTAGTAGTCACATTTATGAAATAGATGGCTTAGGAAAAGTGTAAAGGAGATTGTTTGTTAGAAGAAAAAAGCATACATGGCCTCATTTTGCATTTATGTTGTTCTCATGCCAAATCCAGGAATGGATTTTTAAAAAACCTGGGCTTACAAGAGCATTTTTCAAATGAAAAGGAGAGTCAGCAAAAATGTAAGTTGTAGGTGGTGGACCTCACCAAAATGAGGTATGCTGCAGACAACATGTATGAGAAAGGGGGGGGGAATGTCTCCAATGCCTCAAGGGAACCATACCACAAGCAGTAAAGAAAGATTTTACACACACTGGAGAGAAAAATAAAGAAGGTTGTGGTTTTTTGTTTTACATTTTATTAGTTTGTAGTACATCTCAGAAGCAAGCTAGCATTAAGTGCTCTAGTGCTACAGAATGCCAAATAAACGACCTCTTGTAAAAAAAAATATATACTGTATGAGGTTTTTTAATGTTATTTTTTCCACAACCATCATGTTTTATGCATATTAAAACCGCCACAAAAGTTGGCAAAATGTCTGTACTCTTTTTTCAAAAATGAGGTTTGTTTAAGCCAAATCTCTAGATCTCATCATAATGAAATTTGACTGGAATCTTATGGCTGATAAATCAGGCAGTGACAGATCCATCACTTTGCAAACTATCCCCAAGATTTTCTTTAGTGCAATTGCTCATACCAGGCCTAAGCAGGTTGAAGATGTGTGTGGGAAAGTGAGTCCCAGGTATTATGGAGCAAAGGGGTGATGGGTGGCAAATGATGCAGGTATATGAAAAGCAGGATAGATAAGATTACCTATACAAGTATGTTATATTTTAGAAGTTTTCTTAATGCAAGGTAGTATCCAGGAACTTTGCTATTCTTTTCTTCGCTTATGCTTAGGCAGTAACAAGCTGCTTCTAGACTGTTCTGATTTTTGCTTGGTCATTTTCTTATCTGGGAAACTGCTGCTAAAAGAAAAGGAAAAAAGAGAAAAAATTAATCTTAAAACTGAATGTAACAGAAATGGATAGTAGTTATCTTAAGACTTATGAGTCATAAATACAGTGTAGTCTCTGTAAAGATCAAAAAGAATTTCTCCCCATCTTCAGCTTATCGCATCTACATTATGGGCAAAGGCTGATTAAAATAAGGCAATATTAACATAGCCAAAGGTCAGAAGAAACCACTCAGGATTCTCTAATCCGGCCTCCTGCATGCAGCTCAGATATTTATTACAAAAATCAAATTCACATACTTGAGTTTAGCTAAAGCATTCATTATTGAAGGACATCCAGTTCTGATTTTTAAGACTAAATCAGGGAGAACTGAGCAACCCCTCTGTCTCAAAAGTTAATACCCAAAGAGATCATTTTGTACAATTTTTTTAACATTCAATTTCTTTATTATATGACACTGCAGGCCTTATTAAGCCATCTATACTGATGTAGAAGAGGAACCACATGTGGTAGGTTTATAATGGAGATGATGAGTTTGTCCTAATGAACAATACAACAATTTTGAGGGTGCCTGACGGGAGTCATGCAGCCAGTATTGTATCTTTTGGCTTTCCCAACAATGGATCCGGACAAGCAGCTGGAAATAGGTGAGCAAAGTGGGGATTTGAACAAAATAGCCTTAAGCAATAAAAGCTTATGCCCTAACCTCATGCTGTGTCTTTTCAAACATTAACAGTAATCTGAATATATAATATATGGAGGGGGGGGAGAGAGAAAACTCACAATCTACAGATGCTTTCAGTCTCCTGCAGTCCAGCACATGTAAAGTTGTATCCAACGTTAATCACAGCAGATGCATTAAAATTAAAAGTCTGGACTAACTGAGGTCCGTTGAGTGCTATGGGTCTACTGAGAGAGTAGAACTGAGTTGGATACAACGTATGGTCCCAGTGCTAATCAGTAATGTGTCGAAAAAACAGGAACAAAGTTACAAGAAGATCAGATAAATGCATTAAAAAAATTATAATCTGAAAGGTTAAGAAAATGGTAAAATGTTGAAGAAGTGGAAATGTTAACCGTGATAATGAGGATCAGAAATGGGCAAGCACAGATACAGGGCCTTATGGGGAAACGGCTCCCCCTTTTAATATTACATAAATATACTAGTGACATCTCGTAACATTTAATTTGAAAAGGAATTTCTGCTCAGTCAGAAAAGGTAATTACATTTTCTCCCATGGCAGGATAAAAACCTCAGATTTCAAAATGTAAAGTGCTACTATAAATAAAGGCTACTATTGCAAAGTCAGAAGACAACAGGAGTGAATGCTGAGGGGGAATTTAAAAAGATAAAAGGGTATATTGATCAAAGCCCAAAAATCTATACACAGTCTGCTATAGTGCTGTCATTTTGAAATGTATTATATTCATTAATTTAAGGCGCAGGGAACATGAGGCCCACTATTCTACCTGGCCCATAGTACTATTGCCAGGCCAGGCCCGCTCTTCTCAGGCCACAGCGCTCACCAATCCTGCACCATGCCCTCCTTGACTGCTTTCACCTGACTGGAATGTGCCCTCGAACTATGATAATGTCTCTTTCTTAACTAGCTAAAGAGATAGGTAGGCAGGCGTCTGTAGAAACCTTTGACATTTTCATGGCTAGAACGTAGCCTACTGTAGAAAATTAAGAGTCACATCCAACAAGGTGCTAGATTTTCACTGGCATGAGATGCCTGGAAGGCTGACTGTGAGGGAAATGAGGCCTTTGCTGAAAAGGGTTCCTCATCCCTGAATTATTTTCTATACTCAAAGTATATACGGATTTAACTTACGGGGGTTTTAAATTTCCAGTGCACCTTCACAGCAAGTGAAAGCCTCATGCTTTCAGTAAGACCTACAGAACTACCTTATACTGACTCGAGCTGGTGGTCCATCTTGTCTAGGTGCCACAGCCACAGAGTTCAGCAGCTAATTGCTTATTTAATAAATATCTTTCCTTTCAGCACAGGACCCAAGGCAGCTCACAGCATAAATGAAAACAGATACAACTAAAACACACAAAGAACACAAATATTTTTTGAAAAGCAATTAAGTAAGTAACCCTATTAAAACACCACTGAAAACCCTCAAAGTGCAAACACATCCACACACACAAGTGCAACACCCACTCTCAAGAAGACCTTGTCACAACAGCCCATTAGTGGCCTGCCAGTGAAATGAAAGCAAAGGCTGGGCCAGCCTAGCCTGCTGTGGAATGGAGTTCCACAATCTGAGAGCAGTCCCCAAGGAGGTCCTCTTTCATGTCCTCACCAAATGGGGCTGTGAAGGTGGCGGGGCTGTGAAAGATATTGAACTCCAGACAGGCTTCTGGAGGGAGTTAAGGCCCTTCCAATATGGTTCAATGTTCAACCAGACTCAGAGTCTGCAGCTAAGGAAATGGAACAGGCCCAAGGCTCCGAGTTCACTCTTGGAAACCCCTGAGCCTAAAGCCAACTGACAGGAACCTACAACATGCATGTATGTAGGCATACATAATTTTATTTGCATGCCACCTTTCTATAGTTCAAACCGTGATCAAGAAAGCTTACATGAAAAAAAATCTAGGAACTTAGGAAATGTCAGAGAGATCAACAAACAAAACATCAAAAGTACAGAAGCAAAATAAACAATTTCCACATATTATATATAATAATATCTAACATAAAGTTACAAAAATGAATAACAGCCAAAAAACACACCCTGAACAATATCCCAGTCCAAGAGTTCAGTAGCCTCAGGTTTTTGTAGCTGGAGTGAGTCAGGGTCCTGCCTTCCCAGGCCAGGTGGAAAAGGCCTGCAAGGCAGGGAAGAGGTCTTCCAGGACTCACATCCAAGATGGTCTCTGGCCTCTTCAGCAACCTGCCATATCACCAGGGCCCTCATGGGTGCCTTTCCCTGAGCCTGAGGAAGTAAACGCATCCCACGGTGCCTCACTGGGTCAGGTGTGAGGTTATAGAATGCAACAGGGGGAGGAGTGCTAATCTTCAAGTCAAAGGGTTGGCGCTTTAAGAATCTAGGTTACCACAAAGAGTGGAGGAAATGCTTTAAAATGCTCAGTCTGCTCTCAACCTTCATTGGAGCACATTGCTTCCTTGGAGCTATCCATGGTCCTGCAACTCTTGATCTGCCTTAGCCCATGGGATAACCTGCACCAGGTCAGTGGCAATGTACTCTGAAAGGCAACAGTTTCAGTGGTTGTCCTCTCCAGTTGTTCTTGGACTACAACTCCTATCATCCCAAACCTTTGCTGATTGTGGCTAAGGCTGATGGGAGTTGTAGTTCAACAGTGTATCTACAAGGCACCATGGTGACTACCTGCTTTTAAGTCTCAGAGAGCGGTCTTTCCAGATCCTGCTTTTCAAGGGCACTTTAATTAGAGATGTTGGACCTCGTACATGTTAGATACATGTGCTATCATTTAGCTCTGGCTCCTCCCCGTGACACAGGGAGCTACTTGATTATATGCCAGAATAAAAGACCATGTAGCTCAGCTGCCACTTTCGATGGCCTCAGGCAAAGTTCTTTCAAATATCTGTTCTTCCTTTTATGTCTCATTTGTATCTCACCTTTCCTTCAACGCACTCAAGGTTGTTGAGAACAAGCTGCTAGGGAACATACAAATAACCGGGGGTACTCTAGATGCAAATGGTTATGGAGATCAGGTCAGTATCCATTCTAATGACTGGGACCTGATGATGTGAATGAGGCTCTTTTGCCTATCCATCCCACTACTTGCTCCCTCAACCCCTGCCCCTTCTGGCTTGTTCGTACAAGGCGGAGAGGCTGGCAGAGTGGGCTCATCAGGTGGCCAAGTATCACTGAGTGAGGGGGTGGTCTGCACCACTTTGAAAGAAGCAATGGTGCACGTGCTCCTGGAAAAGAAACCTTCCTGAAGATATTTGACAACTACCACCCGGGTGCTAATACCCTCCCCTTTTTAGGAAAGGTGCTTGAAGCAGTGGGGGTGGTTCATCTGCAGGCACTGTTGGGGAAAAACTGGACCTGTTCCACTCTTCTCTTCTTTTCCATTGCCAGGTAAGGATGTTGGGAACCCACATAGAACCCAGTTAGCTCTGCCACAGCCTGGTGAGCCAAAGCAGGCTTCCCATATTGATGCTCCATCAGCTTTTGGAGACCCAACTGCTTAGGCAAGCATTCCCCTGATCTCCTGACATGCTTTGTTTTCATTGCTGCTTCAACTCTGAAACTCAGTGTTTCAGCCAGCTTGTTTTCTTGTACGTTTTCTATGCGCATGTTTATTTTGATGTTTTGATGAAATTATTTCATTGCGCATTGCAATTATGTGTCTTTTGTAACTGGCTTTTATGCTTGTATGCCACTCAGAAGCCATCTTGACAATTAAGTGGTATATAATTGAATAAATAATAAGATGGCAGCATTAGCAACAACTTTGGTAAGTAATCTGGAAGAGGCAATTGTGTGGACCCAATGAAGCATGAGCAATTCCATGGCATATCTGGTCTCACATTCTGTACAGTAATGCTGGGAGTCTTTCTGGGAACTCCCTCCCAAGAGAGGTCTGCCCCATCCCCTTTTTAATAGCCTTTTTAAAGTTCCTTTTGGATTTTAAATGACTGATATATTGAATTGGTTTTAGCTGTCTCGTGTTTCTACATAATTTTATTACTGCAGTGTGCTTTTTTTCCTTTTTTAGTATTAGTTTATTAAGTGGGGTTTCAAAATGTTAATTGATGGTTTCACCTCTGATGGTGGGTGTCCTCGTGCTCATCTGACTGTCTGAAGTGAATAAACAAAGTTTCCCAAAATAACTTCCTTATCAAATAATTGAAACCGATTGCAGAGCTATAACAGCCAAGAGAGCCATGAAGTGCACTTACACTAGAGAGAGAAAGAGAACCTTATTCAAAAAAACTTAACAGTCCCTGAGATTACTATCATTTCCCTGTTACCAAGTGGACAGGCAACTATGGACTCACAAGCTCCACCATATGATTCCCCTCATTGCTAACTATTATTTTATAAGAACAGTTTTTACACACAAAATGCTTTCATTTTGCTCGCCATTAAACTGCATGTTTCCATACTGGAGCTGAAGTTCAACATTTTACTCAATGAACTAGGAGAAAATTATATTTGCACAGAAATATAGTGTGTCATTGTTGTTGTTGTTGTTGTTATACACCAGAAAAATGATTGTGAAATGTATGCCACTTATTCCTAAGTGAGACGACTTCTTAAATCTGCAAGCCAGTTTCCAGGAATCCAACATCACAGTTTATACATCATCTTAGTTCTACTGCCAAAGGTTGCGCAGGCATCCAGCGTAGCTGTGCCAGACTGGATCACATCAAATTAACATGTAAAGCATTAACTATGCATAATCCCAGAAGGAATGTCTTCCTTTATGGTCACTAATTCCTAGCACATGGTTGCTTCTTCAACTGCACGACAGTAATTGAACAAGACAATAAAAATTGGACAGAAAACAGAAATCGCTGATCTGAAAGTCTAAACATGGCATTTCCCCAAATCAGAACTGAAAAATAAATTTGCTGTTTTGTGCTAGAGGAGAGCTGTTGTACACCTTGGTGCCTAGCTTTGATAAACACGTGAAGCAGTGGAAGATGAGTTCTAACAAGAACTCAAAAGATGCATCAAACTTTGCTACAAAAGTTGCTCAGCTAAAACAAGCGATGCAAATGCTCTACTAATAAAATGTATAATTGCTGATGTGCTAATAAGTGTGGTTTCTTTTAAATAAATAAAAACTTAGGATGTGAGTCGGTGCGAGTTCTATGGAAATCAATAGGCACAATAACTTTGAGCAAATTAAATTAGTGACAGGTTAGAGGGAAAGGAAGGCATTCTGTGTATACCTGTAGAGGATCTTCAAGCCATTCATGCAATCCTCCTTTTCAAGAGATCTGCAAGTGCTTTCTTATGGTGACAGAACTATCATGTTATTTATTTGAACAGAACCACAGCATCAGCAAAAGCCCATTCTACACAATGGAAATAACATCTCTCTCTCTCTGCTTCCTAGAAGAAGCTGGTAGCCCAGAAAGGCTCCCAGCTCAAGAAGAAAAACATGCAAGTGAATGAAAAATAGATTTCTACAGCCTGCATCTTTGCCCCTGCAAAGAATGCACAATTCTTTTATAAGGAAACCAATCTCTCTTCATTTTATGTTATTTCAAACTTTCTTCCTTCTTTATTTTTTATGCCAATGGATGGAGACTTGTTTGTTGTAACTTCTGAAACCCTTTGTGACAACCACTGGGAAAAAGTCATGACCACCTGATGAAGACCAATGATTTAGAGCATGGGACCCTCACATTCATGCTTGTTGGAGATACAGGAGAGGGCCTTCTTGGGGGCTGCTCCCGGACACCAGAATTCCCTCTCTTGAGAAGCTCCTTGCTTTTCTTTAAATTTAAAACAATGATTTTCTTTATCCCAGACTGTGGATCCAGACCACTCTGAATGTCCTTCAGCTCTTAAATACAAAGTACGCCAATAAAATTGGATCTTTGGCTGTTGAAAATAAATAAAAGACTTAAGCACACTGAGCTCCCCAAGAAAAAAACTCACCCCAGGTGGTTTCCCTGTGCAAATTCTGTCCTACTTCAGCATCACCAGGACTAACCTTGCAGACAGTGTTTTGAACCCAGTTTGAATTGCATTTCAAATTCTGATTAGTCACAGAGATGGAAAATGTTATATGTGTACCAAGCCTGCACCCACCAGGATTCGTCATGTCACATTTGAATGGATCCTGAAATCTTTCATGAGACAACAAACCAGTGTATAGTGGATAATCTTCCCCCAGACATATCAAAATGTATCGCAAAGGTCCTTTAGGTCTGTCTCTCAGTTCTGCCTAACAAAGGAAGCTATAGTAACAAGAAAAAACATGGCACTGCTACTACATCCACTAGAGTCTACAGAATAGCTGGAATGTTTTTTTATATACAAAAAAGGGACTTCTGTTATTGCTGCTAGCTTAGCTGTCAAAGTAAAATGTGTCATCAAAGTAAAATTATAAATTGCCTTTAGTAGAAACACAAGTTGTTTGATGAACTACTTACAAAATAAGCTGTTATCTAAAAATGACTGCTGAAAGCTAAAATATTCGCACTAAAACATGTTGCATTAGCAAATAGGTGGGTTGCTTCTTTTGGTGGGGAGAAAGAGGAAGAGGAAAGAGAAAGAAAGAGAACCATAGGAAAACCTTACAAGGTAAATCCATAACAATCCAAGAAGTACACACATGCATACTTCATGTAGCTACAACTATCCTCCAAAACGAAGGGTTATCTTTCATATAAGCAAAAGTCTGGTAGAATTTCAGCTACTACTGAACTGGAAAGTAGTATTTAAGCATTGTAGCAAAACTACCAGAAGTTTTACAATGAAATGCTTGCTTTAGCTGAGTTTTCTGAATATCTCTGAATAATTCTGTTCCCAAAACCATTACATTTCAGTTTCAGTGTCTGAACATTTCCCATTGTTTGTGAGTCACGATTTTTATTTTTGTTTCTTATTTTTACTAGCAGCAAAGAAAATACAATTCCAAGAATCAATTTTGTTGGGATTTTAATTTTACCAAGGAATGCATCCTTGAAATAAAAACCTGGCTGATGGTTAAATAAATGAAAAACACACAGCTGTCTGATGAGCATTTTTCATTTGATTCACATTTTCACTTTATTCAATTGATGATAAATTGTATGGCCTGGAAAATCTCAAAATGTATGCATTTAAATTCCTTGATGTGCCCAGCCCTGAAATTTACAACACAGCAAAATCAAATGATGTAAAAATAAGTCTAACAATAGGATTTTTCAAATGTCACTAAAACAAACACAAACCCTGCACCAACTAAATTAAACCTTCCATAAATCCACTGCCCTTCTATCCACTAGAGAGCAGGGATAACTAACATGGTGCCCTCCAGAACTTGTTGACTACAATTCCCATCATCCCTGACCACTAGCCATGCTGCATGGGGCTGATGGGAGTTATTGTCCAACAACATCTCTAGGGGGCACCATCTTGGCTACCCTGCACTAGAGAAACAGACTATCTACATGGGAATCAGGTCCAAAGAGATCAAAGCAAGTAGAAATAAAAAAATTTCTTCCAGTAGCACCTTAAAGACCAACTAAGTTAGTTCTTGGTATGAGCTTTCGTGTGCATGCACACTTCTTCAGATACACATGCACACGAAAGCTCATACCAAGAACTAACTTAGTTGGTCTTTAAGGTGCTACTGGAAGGAATTTTTTTTTATTTTGACTATGGCAGACCAACACGGCTACCTATCTGTAACTCAAAGCAAGTAGGTTAGGAAAGAATAATGGATTCTGGAAAATACTCATGGTAAGACTTGGGGAGGAAGCAAAGTACAAAAGTTGCAGTCACACTGGACAGCTATCTTCTCCTATGCCACCAACGAAGATCAGAATGAAGGCAAATCTGAAGACAAAGATGGCAAACCTAAGGAGCGTTCTTTGTTGATTTTAAAACTTTGCATGGTTAACAAAAGAAGAAGTAGAAAATAGGGTGGGTGGGTACAAGATAGCTGCTTATTCCGAAAGGAGTCCCATGTAACCAATTTACATACTGACAAAGACAGGGCATAAAATCCAACTAATCAAAACTGTAACAATCCTCAGATTCTCACCCAGTTCATCCTATTACTTGCATTATGATAACGCAGCTTTGAGTGCCCTGCAAGACATTTTCCACTGTAAGAACAGGATGCTCACTTTACTCAGTGGATCACTGGCCTGATCCAGTAGGCTCTTCTCATGTTCTTCTTATGTCCTGTGAGTGCTTTAGATGAATGCATTCCAGTCTTTGTCTACAAGGTATGGAGCATTCCCTCAAGCTAACTCACTGTTAGAATCCCCCCCCTTTTTTTTTTTGCAATGAGGTGTGGAGAACTAAGAATGATGTTGGCTTTTCCGATATAGCTTTTGGAAGCCTAGTTTTGCATGCAGGATCTAATCTAGATTACCTGTGACTACTACCTACTGGATAACTTGCATCTATTGAAGGATCTGGAAAGAATCAAGAGGGATTTTCCACTTCCGCTTACTACTACCTGCTTCTCTTGGTTTCTTTGCTCCGACTCTAGAACTGCCTCTGGGTGCAATGGCAGTCATCTATTTAACACACACCGGTTTGAAAATGTTTGTAACAAGCACTTTTTGTGGAGCCTTCTGGGCATAACACCTTGCTCCAGACAGTGAAGAGAAGCATTTGCCTAAAGATTTGTGAAATGTTCTGCTTTCTTATTCTTTTTACAAGTTTTAGAACTATTTGCTTCCTTTATGTCTTGATGCCAAAGGGACCCAGATTTCCTTTAAAATAAACTCAATATTACTTTTTAATTGCATATTCTGCCTTGGGGGTTTTCGAGCAATTGTGCACTGACGCCATCCAGATATTATTCATGTATCCAGTCTGGTACAGTCTGGAAGTATCATGCACGCTAGACTGATATATAGAAAATATTAGGGTTTTTATTATATTTATTTTTTACACAAGAGGATTTTTGGAGGCTTTCCTGCAGCCTCTGGAATTTTCATTTTTAGGAAATTAGGTGGAAGGACGGAAAGGTCAGGGAGAAAATCCAGTTTCATCACCAACAACACTGCCACCGTCTTCTAAAGCACAGGGCATTTTCTAAGCTCTGACCAAGATTAACAGTTAAAATAGTCCCTGCCCACGAGATCACAATCTAATAAAGAGAAAGGGAGAAAGTAATGGAAAGGGGGAAGAAAGCAAACAAATTCAGGTGCCTGTGCTTGAAGCTACATAACATCAGCATCATGATCTAATCAGGTGGGCCTTCCTGCATGTGCTTAGTCTTCTGTCAGCCCTCAGCGCTCTGGCTAATGCCAGAATCCAGCTCAGAGGTCCCAGGGAGACTGGTTGCTGGGGTCAAATGTTCTTCCTGGAAGGGTGGGGGAATCAAGCTTCCTGCTGCTGTTCCTTCTCTGGCCAATGGATGGCAGCCAGGCTAATATTCTTACCATTGATGTCCTTCCTGAGAGGAAGCCACCCATTAGCCCTTGGGCCCCTGCTGATGGCCAGGATGTCATGGATCCTTCAAAAACTGTGTTTTCAGATAACAGGCCTTTCATCTCTTAGCACAGCCACAGGAATAAAGCCTAAGTTTTGTGTTCTGTGTGTGCCCATCTAGCAAAACAAAATTTTTGCATCTGCTTACAGTTGATGGCGATCAAGTTCTGAAACTGGATTAAATTAGTGGTTTAATCCAGTAACAAAGAAGTACTCCAAACAAGTGTTGAACTGCCTATGGGAGCAGACAGGGGGAGCAAAACATGTCAATCAAGAATGCAGTTACCTTTTGCTAACTTAAAAAAAAGAAGAGATGGGGGCTCTAAGACAACTGAGCAAGGAGAAAAGTGGCAGAGAATAGAAGCCACAGCCAATGCATAGAAAGGATGGGGCAGCGCATGTGTTGTCCTCTCGATTTTGTGAGGCTACATCTCCTCTGATCCTTGGCCACTGGCCATGCTGGCTGCAGCTGTGGGGTCCAACAACGTCAGGAGGGAAGTATGTGGGTTACCACAGCTGTAAGGGGGCAAAATGCCAGTCCATGTGACAAAATCGTGCAACCGTTTCCCTGCCTTCAATTTTCTTATCATTGTGATAGACATATGAAGTTGGCTATTAAAGAGAGAGGCAGGGCTACTTACTGGAATTATTCAAGGCTAGCAGTTGGAATCCAAACTGGAATCACAGTTTGACAGTGTACTGTAGACCTTCAAAGAAATGCACTCTTTTGCAGCTCTTAAACTCTTCTTTAATGCTTAAACTAGAAACTGCTCTCCTCAAAACTTCCTCTATTTTTTGTCTGCATTCGCGCTCATTCCAAGGGTCTGGAGCCAAGCAAACAAGACATTTGCCTACTGTGTTCAATTTGCTGGCATCTTTTGTGCTTGTCGAACTACCAACCCACTCCAGCATTTTGCTTACGTAAGTCGCAACAGCAGCCAAAAAATTCGGATCTAAGATTATTCCCCCCCCTCACCAAGGGAGATCATGTCTGACATCAAATCAATGAAGCTAAAAATAATTTTTGACACATAGCATGGATAGATGGAAAAGGTAACTGATTCTGTATCTGAATGTGATGTTTGGAGAAAAATAAGACAATTGATTTTCTACTCCAACTTTAAAAAAAAACAAAACACCAAACTAACTTGATTGAACATTATTCCAATGGCACAGTTTCATTTGCTTTTTCCAAGAAAGCATACACTGAGCATTTTTCATGGCAAGGAAAAAAATTATGTGGAGATTACTTTAGCATATTAAGAAGCCAGAAATTTTTTTTTAAAAAAACTGGTTTTACATAAACATCACTGAGCAGAGAAGCATGCTTTACAAATGCACAGAACAACATAACAAATATTTAGAATCCTACCCATCACCAGCCTGTGGGATTGACAATGTAGAATTTCATATTCTTATAAATGTGTAAATTTAAATTCTTTTGTTTTGTTTCAGTATTTAAGATTTCATTACCTGGTTTCTTAAGTGCTCTGGGGTGGGGATTAACTATAATTTGGGGATTTAATGATTCACCTTAAAGACTAGTAAAACAGAGACTTGTATGAATTCCCTCTCACCATACTAATCCAGTGATAGTTTTGATACTGCCATGGGTGCTATCACATCATAAAAAAACCCCTTCCGTTCTCCTAAGTCTTGAAAGAAACCTGCAAATGTCAGGCAGGCAATGACTCTCCTCAGCCAAAAATCTAAGAATCTGAGTAGCCCAGCTACAGAAAAACAGGACTGTCCGAAGATTGCAGCACACAGCACTAAATCTCTCTGCTGCCCCTTTAACTAGGTAAGGAGCTGGGCAGAGCAGAAGTGGAAAAGAGGCAAGACATGGGAGGGGAAGACTCAAGGCGAGGCTGTCAGCAGAAGAAAAGGGAAGCTGCTGACACAACTCCAGTAGGTTCTTGGCAAAGGGAGTAGGAATCTTGAGCCTAGGAGCACAGAAGGCACAACGAGGAAGGAAAGATCAGGTGGGTGCCTTTAGCGGAAAAGAGGTGGTCTGAAGTAAAGGAAGGGTAAAGAGCAGGGCTAGGGGCTTTGGTGGCGAGCTAGGAGAGGGAAGAACTAGGAAAGCTAGGTTTGGGAGGGGCCACTGGGTTATAAAAACCTTATAAACACAGAATAATGAAGAGAGTACGCAAGAGTCAGACACGACTGGACCTAATGGTCAGGGGTCCCTTTACCTTTACCTTTTACACACATTGATGACTCAGGGTAGGCTTGGGAGTTGCAGGCAGGTGGCGTGTCGAATGTCACCTGCGGGTGCGTCAGCCACCCACAACACCCATCTCCCCCAAGCTGTCAAAATGAAGGCAAAGCGGCGCAGCTCCCCCCTTCCCCCAACAGCTCGGGGTAGGCTTGGGAGTCGCGGATGGGCAGTGAGGCAAATGTCACCCCCCTCAGCGATGACACCCAGGGCGGTCCGTCCCCCAACATCCCCTTCCTATGCCTCTGCATATGCAAACTGAAAAATACTGTTCTAAATTTGTGCTAAAAATGTCACTCTATTACTATCGCTGTTTTTAGTCTTCGTGTATTTTAAAGTAAAATTGTTGTGTAATTTTATCTTTTTTAAAGTCCCGTGGCCATCCAAATAAAATGTTATGGTTCTTTCCAGTTATAATTTTTTTAAAAAAAGATTTTTAAACTATAAACTGAGTTCAGCCACCTCTGCAGGTCATTCACAAAGAAATAATGGATCACGTGGTGCTGCTTCCAACAGGTAGTTCCAGTAAAACATATTAATATACTAAATGCATTACTCTCCTCCAGAGATTCCACTTAACAGCAATTCAGAGAAGGAGCACTTCATGCAGTAACAACTGGAAAGGGAGGAAAAGCTCTGCCTCTTGTTTTGGAAAAGCAATTTTCACAGCTTTCTCACCATGGCCAACTGTGCATCAGAAGCTCACAAACTCTCAGTCGTGAGGGTGGGCAGAACATTGCGGCCACCTCTGAAACTTCTTTTGACATTGTAAATATTAAAGCATAAAGAAGTGGAGAAAAGAAATGACCAAGAACTCATCTAAACCAGACTTTCTCAACATGGAGCTCTGCAGATGTTGTAAGCTATATAGCCCCATCATACATCTGGAACATACCAGGTTGAAGAAGGCTGATCTAAACTGTATATCCACACTGATCTTTTCAATAGGCCAACTGGCATGGTCTAGAACAGAGGTTTGCAAACTGTGATCCAAGATTCATTCAGGTGATCTGCGGCACGTCTGTAAAAATGCAAGTAAAGATTATACAGCATCTAGCACAGCACATTTCAATTGCTACAATGGGCAGAAAAGTGGTCCATATTACTGGAAAGGTTTGGGAACCACTGGTCTAGAGACACAGAATGTAGTTATATTAGTGAACCAGGTTCGACACTGCAAGCTGCCTGAATGGGAGACTTTACCTGGGCAAGAGAGTAGCATCCACCGTAGTTAATGAACAAAACCATTCACCTCCTATACAGGCTGAGGCTTCATCCTATGCATACTTACCTGGGAGTAAGCCCCATTAAACACAGTGGGATTTACTTCTGACTAAACCCACATGGGATTACAGTGCAGCCATCTTACATATTCTTGTAGAATGACTTAAATTGCTGCTGAAAGAAGTAATTATTTCCTCAGAGGATTAACATTTGTTAATATGGTCTCGGATGCAAAACCCTCATTTGCGTTCTCTCTTGAAACCACCCCATCCCTTAATATCCTTGAATAAGGGTGCTGCATTCTGCGTCATACTAGAGCAGATTGGATCAAAATGATTGTTCTACAAAAGAACATTTCTGCCACACAATGGGAAAAGCAAAAGCAATTTAAGTTTTACGCATGCTTTCTGCCTAATTTGGTGTTGAGCAAACTACCTCCCAAGTGATGTTATTGCACTTAGAAATGTTATTAGCTACCATCTTCCAAACTAACTGCCAGGTTCACATCAGCCTCGAAATCTTACTGACTTGGAGAAGATCGGCAAAGAGGAGTGGGACAAAATACCTCCTGAGATGTGTGCAAACCTGGTGGCCACCTACAAGAAACGTCTGACCTCTATAATTGCCAACAAAGGGTTGTGCCACCAAGTACTAAGAACAGATCGTGAAGCTGAGGCTCCAATACTTTGGCCACCTCATGAGAAGAGAAGACTCACTGGAAAAGACCCTGATGTTGGGAAAGATGGAGGGCACAAGGAGAAGGGGACGACAGAGGACGAGATGGTTGGACAGTGTTCTCAAAGCTACCAGCATGAGTTTGACCAAACTGCGGGAGGCAGTGGAAGACAGGAGTGCCTGGCGTGCTCTGGTCCATGGGGTCACGAAGAGTTGGACACGACTAAACGACAACTAAGTCATCTTTTGCAAAGGGAACAAATACTTATTTCACTCATCAATCTCTGACTTTTAATTAGTTGAGTGCTGCAGAACCACCTCATCTAGTTTCTTTGTCCAAAATTAGGGAGTTTGTATATGCAGACTATAGAGAGAGGTAACACAAACACTGCTCAAATTGAAAGTCCCCCCCCCCATGGCGAAACAAGATGGGAGAGACATGCTTTTCTTTTCTGATTTTCAAGATCAGAACTCTTTCACCACATTGCCCTTGCCCTTTCCTTACCCATTTCACACAGTACACAACAAGGAGGCTGCAAATTATCAGCCATTATTAGGGTACAAGGACCTGGCAGTGTGAGCCAGCCCTGATGACTAACAACACATTCATCTCACAGTTGTACCTGTACTGACAACACTCTCAAATGTTCCGCTTTATGCATTAACAACTAAGCTCCCCAAACTGCCTTGGCAAGAGATGGGCAGCCCATGAATCTTCCATTCAGCTTCCACAAGAATACACCCTCTGGAGAGGCAACCTGAAGAAAGGACAAGGCACAGCATAATCCAGATACAAAGCAGTCTGTGGAAAATTCTATGCCTGCAGAGATTTTGAGGCTTCTCCTTTTGAAAGAAGCAATGGCCAGGCTTCTCCCAAGGACCCCTTCACATCTTCCATCAACCCTGACCATTGTCCATGTTGACTGGGGCTCAGTTCAACAACATCTGGAGGGCACCACGTTGGGGAAGATTCAGTTCAACAGCCTGTTTCCAAAAGCAACTAGCCAGATGGGTCTGGGAAATCCACAAGAAGGGCCTGAAGGACATCGGCCCCTCCTACTTTCTGCCACAATCCCACAACAAACGGCATTCAGGAAATTCTGAAATCCGAAGATCCCAGCTAGCAATCATGGCTGATGGTAGTCAGAAGGCTTTCCTTCCATACAGTTGTCTAGTCTTTTAAATCCACCTAACCCCGTGACCATTGCCAACTCTTAAAACAAAGCCCTCCTAAAGCAGCCCACCTTTCATAGTTCAGCAACCTGCATCCTACAGTGGCTAACCATGTAAGCCCCCAAACAGGAGTTGAAGGCCATAGTCATCTCCTTCTGTTGCTTCCCTGGAATTCTGTGCCACATAGCCTCTGAACAATGGATGTTCCATGTGGCAATCATGACTTATACTCCATGAATTAGCCTAGTCCTCTTTTAAAGTCGTCTGAGCCAGTGGCCATCACCATACCATGTGACAGTGAGTGCCATAAAATGTTACATATAGACAATTACTTTCCAGAGCAACAGAAAATGTTCTCCATTATCAATGTGATAGCCTTCCAAATATTCCTTCAGCCACCATATTGCCTGTTAACTGTCTCTTCAGAAGGCTAAACATAGCCAGTTCCTATCAAAGTAATTTGTAGGATGCCAGCATAAGATAGCACTGGAATAAATTCAGGGCCGGATTTAGGTTTGAGGAGGCCCTAAGCTACTGAAGGTAATGGGGCCCTTTATATATCCCGCTGTCCTTCGTCAACAACAAATTGTCACTGTTTTTTGTGTTGAATATATGCTATATGGTAATTTATGGACCTAATAGGTATCTAAAGCCATTTGCACATGTTGCCATGCAATCAGTCCATGCAGAACGTAGGCACCCTATATATAGAAATGAGCAAATCAGTGATACTTTAGGGAGCAGCCTAGCAGGCGGGGCCCATTACTTACATCATAGGAGCCTACACAACACACAAAAAACATTGTTGCTGTATGTAGGTTTTATTTTATTTGTTTTTTATCTTATATTTTGGAAATGTACATCCAGGGTTTTTTCCTTTAAATTTTTTGGGGGCCTCCAAGAGAATGGGGCCCTAAGCTATAGCTTGTTTAGCTTATGCGTAAATCCGGCACTGAATAAATTGCTTGGAAGGCTCAGTCAACTTCCTCTCATAAAGGAGTACTAATTTATATTGAAGTTCACGTACTAGTTGAAGCACCAGTTCAAGTTCCCCCATGGCTGAGGTACTACTTTCCCAAGCAGTTGCTGGTGCAAGTTCAAAAAGGTTTAACCAGAGAACAGTATTTGGAATCTTCCGAAACTACTTAGAGTACTTTGTAGGCCAACTAACCTCAGGCACTGGCCGCTGAGGTGGGGCACAATAATTTGGTTTAAAAAAGCACTGCCTTAACAAGACATAACGAAGATCTGTTGCTTGGTGAAAGTCCAGGCATGTAGCAGTGGGTTTTTTTTGTTTTTTTTTTTGTTTTGGTTCAAGAGGATTTGTTGTAGTCTGCACAGAAACCTGCTCCGATTTCTGTAGCCACAGCTCCCTGGCCAATTTTTGCAATCCATCATTTTCACAGGAGAATGCTGTGACTGCAGCATCGGTGTGCCCAGGTGCTCACCATGTATTCCCACATGGTGGGTTGTTGCTGTTGTTGTTTTTAAAAGCACAAGCAAGTACTGAAATCCACAAGGACTATCTTTGTTGTACACCACCAACTGCTATCAGAGGGGAACACCATTCCTTGCTTTTGACTGACAAACCTGCATCTATTATGACATCTTCCGAAATTGGCGCAACAGATTTCCACTTAAGATAAGAAAAGGGAAACAAGTGAATGACTCCAATGGTAGTTCTACTCTGAGAGACCCATTGAAGTTAATGGGCATCGATAATTCAGGTACATTGATTTCAGTGGGTCAATGCTGATTAGATCTAGCATTTGAATACAGCCAATGATGATCACTTTGCAAAAGCTGTCATAATGCGTAGAGCAAAGTCAGTGTAACACTGCTCATGTGTCCAGTCAGTGCTGGATCAGATAAAGGTGCACTTAGTCAAAGTTTTTCCCCCTAACTGTATCCAGTCAAATGGGAGCTCCTATGCAGACTGAGCCCGGCCTTGGCTGGGGAGGGTAGGGTATAAATAAAAATTATTATTATGATTATTATTATGATTATTATTATGATTATTATTATGGTGATGGTATCCATTTAGACCTTAGCAGCTGGCATTCAGAGATATACACTTCCATATGTGAAGTTCTATTTAATTTGGCATTATTATTATTATTATTATTCTTTTTACAAAGCCTATGAGACAACTATATTGAACTCAAACTCTGCTGTAATGTACCCTAATTATGTGGAACTTAAATAGCCACATATTCTTCCCATTACTTACCTGTGTATTGATTTCTCCCACTTTTGTCTACTCCAGTATAGCAGTTTGATATACTATTAAAAGATAATTCTATGGAAAAGAGAATTCCAACACCAGTTCACTGTTGGACCTCTGCAAATTGATCTGGATAAGTCACTACAGAAATAATTCCAACAGGAAAGAACCGAATCCTTGGAAAAACAGGGTCACTCTGTTACTACATTATTCGAGCTGGATAGAATTCAAGAAGTGCCCCGGAGGTCATGTGCTGCAAAGTCAAATGCTCCCAAGTTTGCTACGTAGGTCATTTGGCTTCGCTGAGAAGTTGGGAGATTAGCTGAAGAGTTGGTTTTTATTTGAGAAGCCCAGCCTGGGATGAAATATGTTAAGGCAATTTTTCTGCAACAATGAATTAACTGTCCTGATCAGAGACCTTAATTTTCTTTGAAAAGCAGCCAGATTAATGTATAGTGATTACAAGAAACTGGAGCCTGTCCAGCACATGCCTAAAGAAATTAAGCAATGTCTCTTCATGTGTGCTTTGCTTTAAGAAAGACATTTTAATTTATTGCAGCTATGTTAATTGTTACAATTAAAGACATAACATGTTTAGATATGCTTCTTTTTCTTTGGCAATCACTCTTAGTAGATTAAGATTGTCTTCCATAAACACGGTTTTAACAAAGAGTCCGTAAGTGACTGTGGAGGCCAATTCTGGATCCACATGTCCTGCCACAGTGGGAACATTGGTTTCCAGGCGGGAGTTGATAACGGTGTGGATTTGCCAAGCATGCCTTCCTTCTAGCACATTTCTCCCTTGTGTCATGAGTTCAAGTGTCTTCAGAGCCCATGACACCTTTGGTAAAGGCTGTTCTCCAGCTGGAGCGTTCGCAGGCCAGTGTTTCCCAGTTGTAGTGTAGGATCATGGCAATGAAAATACTGAATAGAGTTGGGGCAATAACACAATCCTGTTTAACACCTGATCCCACTGTGAATGGTTCCCTTTGAGGGCTATTGTTATCTGCGATTGTTGCTGTCATGTTATCATGGAGGAGCCGAATGATGTTTACAAATTTATCTGGGCAGCCAATTTTCAGAAGGACAGTGAAAGGGCATTACGATTTACAGTGTTGAAAGCCTTAGTCAGGTCATCAGGATGTCTAAGCAATGTTTCTTATATAGTGCACCTTCCCTCTTGGCAGTAAGCTTCGCCCCTCTGGAAAGATGAGAGCACGCTGCAGGGCTGGACCTTAGCGCCTCATCTGAAATCAACATGGACGGCAAATACTACTGAAAGATATAGCTTGTACTGTAATTATGCAGCACTTTCTGCCACAAGCAACATGAAAATGAATTAATGAAGAGCAAGAATACTGCAGTCTGCTCCTGACAACCCCACTAAACTATGGATGATGGGGACAAACATATTGGCATTCCCAATCCAAAAAGCTTCATGCCATACAGATCTGAGCTCAGGGCCTTTGGAATTCAGATCCAATGCAAAATTAGATTCCCAGCACAAAACACAAAAATCTCTCCTAAAACTATTTACTCTCTCCCTTTCTTAGGGGAAAAAAACAAAACCCAGAGGGGTGGCCTCTAGTTATCCGGAAATGTGCATGCTTAGGAGTCAGTTCTTGTTGCAGAACATTTGGACATGGAGAACATGGGACATACAACTTGTCCACATGACATCCTGTGACCCTGAAACAACATCAATCTCAATGCTTTTCTCCTGTAAATTTGGGATTACCTGATACAGGTACAATCATATAAGTTGGAGGAAATCAGGCTCAAACCACACTATTTGGAGTCGCAGACAATTTATTTCGGTGTCTTTGTGTGAGTGGACACAATGCTTTCAATTCTTTTCCTGCCATGCTCGGAACTATTTCGCGTGCACTTCTGTATAGGGGAATATTTTTATTCTTTTGATACTTGAGATTTTGCCATTGCTTTCATTTATTTTCCAGCGTGCTAGTAGGGATGCACCAGGTGCTTAGATGCTTGTGCCCACACAAACACATATTTCTTTTGCTCTCTCTGATTTGCACAAAATTAGAAAACTACACAAGCAAACTTACATCAGCCTTTGTGCTTTTGCACACTCCTTGGGCAGGGGCACTTTAAACAGAAAAAAGCAAGGTGAACATGCAGCTATTTTTGCGCATGCCCCGTTGGTACTTAATTGGTCTAAGAGAATCAACACATTAGAAGGCAGGGACAAAGATAAAAGGGAATATCTACTGGTATGAACAGGAATTTCAAAAGTTGCTCCGCATAGACAAATTCAAATGCATGCAGGTATGCACTAGTCTAGTTTTAATCCGACTGGAAAAAATGTGAATTAACAGCTCAATAATGTGGACATTTGTTTCTTCTGCGTTCCGAGTCCAGTAGTAAATCAAAACAATCCCATGCACCTTGGCAGCAAATCATAGCCAGTGAGCATGTGATGTGTACATTTTCCTGTTTCAGTTTGGGATAAAGAGGAACTTCACTTCTGGCTGTGCTCAGAAGCAAAATTTCCAGTTAAGCACTGCTTACTTCCACATTTTGCAAACCCCTTCTCCACTTGTTACTAAAGGCTTTTTTTCTCCCCTTGGAAATTGGGGGTGGGGGGTGGAGGGCTGGTAGGCGAGAGGCGTATTCCAGCTATTTTTTATTAGCTTTCCTTAATAATACTAACCTCTCCAGGGAAAAAGAAAAAACACACTATTTCCCCCCTAGTGCTCTTGGAAAACTGCAAAACCTAAAATGAAGGTTTTCAAGGTTAGCTGAGGGGTGTTTGCTCACCACTACACCAAAGATCAGAGTATACAGCGTTTATGCCACTTGAGGTTAAGAGTAGCTTATCAAACTCAGGAGTAAATGAAATGAAAAAAGAATAATTTAACAACTCTGCAACATAATTACTTCATCAGTTATTTTAATTGACATACCCTGACAGCACTTACATTTGCTCATTTAGCAATCACCTTCTGAACCAGAGTCACTAAAATCTATTAGTCTTTAAGTGCAGTGATTCCAGACTATACAGTATAAATTGTGCCGATGACCCTTATTGTAAGTTACAAGAGTTTTAAAAGGAACCTAAGCATAAAGGGAAATGTATGATACCCATTAGACAACCTACTTAACAAGCCAAGTTGGAAACATGTTTGCATACAAGAGAGGAACCACTTTGTGGTTTGTTTTTAATATCTAAAGAATGCTTCTCTTTAATACATTTAGAAAAGTTTGGAGAAACTGAAAGGGTTATCACACTGTTATGATGGATACAACTGTCCCATCAAATAAAAAAAAAATGCAAGTCTCATCTTCTGGGCAATAATCCAGATTCGATGTTCAAATCAAATAAAGTGGAATAGTAATAAAAGCAATTATACTTTTGAGTATTAATCAAAGGGTATGTTTCACAGAGGCATGCCACATAAATATGGGCCATGATCCAAAGTGCTACTTAGTGTATACCTAAGGCACTTCTATGCGCACACACAAAGACGCAGTTGATTCCTCCATTTGGCTGCAGCTTTTTACACCACTGAATGCCACTCTGTGCCGCATTGAGGAACAGCTTTGGGGGGACAAAGGTACAGCAGTGGAGATGTGAGATAGGATCTACAATGTCTTCTGAATTCCTGCCAAATACCAAAAAAAAAGGGCTGTCTTTTTCAATCACAAATGCTGTTTTCGTTATTAAAACATTACTGCAAATAAACAGCATTGGAGAAGAAAACAACAACAACAACCCAGGATGAAAAGACACCCTGTTGCAGGTACATGGAAACAAATGATACTGAAATAAAACATGGCGATATGCACATCTTTATTAGTATGTCCATGGTAAAATAGTAAAAGTGCCGAATGGTTGCACTGTAGTTATACTCAATCCAGATAAACAAAAAACAATTTGCCAACCACCAAATTCCATGCACTATAACAATAAGCTTCAGGCATACAACTGGAAGACTGCTGGAAGTAAAAAACAGTTAATGGCATGTAACTATTTCTGTTACAACAAAAACAATGAAGTGTCCTGCAGCACGTTATGGAAGACCGAATTTCTTTATTATGGCATCAGCTTTTGTGAAATTTCACCAGCTGTGTGATCATTTTTGTTAATTTATTATTACATTTATATCCCTCCCTTTCTCTCAAAGTAGCCCAGGGCAGCGAACCACACGGAACATAGCAATAAAAACATCTTAAAACGTATTAAAAACAGATTTGAAAATCTTAAAGCTATTAAAAAAATAATAATTCCAGTATGGCTGCAGAATGGGAATTGGTTCAACTAAAAGGCTTTTTGGAAGACAAAGCTCTTTGGTGGGGTCAACAGAAACAGCACATGTCTAACTGTCAAGAGGAGGCAATTCCCAAAAGCAGGAGCCACAACACTAAAACCCTAATGCCTACATTGTTCAGAATGGACTGCCTGGCAAGATGGCATCATCCAAGAGTACTCACAATTCTTGTGCCACAACTCTCTCCATCACCTTTCCCGGAAAAATGGTATTTGTGGCTGAGCAACAACATCCCCACGCCCCCACACAAAACAGAATATGCCATTGTTCTGAGGATACAGTTCAGGGATGTCTCCAGCTCTTCCATACCCTAAAGATCCAGAGGGCTGCTGAGAGCCCTGCCAAACCGGGCATTGGCATTGCCTGATTTATTCATGCAGCTGAATGTGGTAGTAGAATGGCCCAGGTCTAAGTCACCACATGAAGAAGAAGAGTTTGGATTTGATATCTCGCTTTATCACTACCCTAAGGAGTCTCAAAGTGGCTAACATTCTCCTTTCCCTTCCTCCCCAACAACAAACACTCTGTGAGGTGAGTGGGGCTGAGAGACTTCAAAGAAGTGTGACTAGCCCAAGGTCACCCAGCAGCTGCATGTGGAGGAGCGGAGACGCGAACCCGGTTCCCCAGATTAGGAGACTACCGCTCTTAACCACTACACCACACTGGCTCTCTGGAACTGGCACAGAACCACAGAATTGTAGAACTGGAAGGGACCGCAAAGGGTAATCTAATCCAACCCTCTGCAATGCAGGAATATTTTGCCCAATGTGGGGTTCAAACCCACAACCCTGAGATTGAGAATCTCAGGCTCTACTGACTGAGCTATTCAAGCATGGTGAGCAAATGCTGATGCTAATCACCAGCACCCCCTGTTATTTTCAATATTCAGTTCAGTGCTGAGAAGGGAAGCACCAGGCAAAGCTGCAGTCCCCTCCTTGGTTTTTCCAGTCTCTGAACCCGACTGCGTTCTGAGTAAAGGAAGCCACTGTGTCACCCAGTCTTCTGATTTTCTCTACTCCAGGCTGTCTGGACAAGCTTACTTTGGGTTGCCACTGAGAGAAGGTCCGGCGGGGTTGCCCAAGTTGCCCTCAAACCTGATGCTGGAACAGGAGCCTGAATAGTACTTTTGCACCAGTTAAGAAATAATTATATTTATGAAAATTTCTCATGCAAGTCCTCCCCTTCACTTCCTTTGGCTGCTGCTCTCAATCTTTTGCAGCGAAAGGCTTCTGAAAATTAGAAATTCAGAGTGGGCTGAATTATATTGCTGTTTTTATACCTGCAACACCTGCTCCTAGAATACATAAAAAGCAGCCCTTTGAAAAAGAGCTCACGTTTCTTTCATTATCTATGGGAAGGAGGGAGAAACCTCTCCACTTACATGTGAAAGATTAAGAGGCAGCCAGTCCCTCCCTCCATCCCCTAAAGAGGAAGCTGTGATTTCTGTAACCAATGGGGTTTTAAATTTGATTAACAATTAGAAAAGGTGGTTTTTTTGGGGGGGGGGGATGCTATTGGAATGCTGCTTGGGTTCATATAAGGTTTCACTGTCCATTTGCTTTCCCCAGAAAAGAACTGAAAAAGATAAAACGAACTAAATCTCGAAGAATTAACATAGAATGTAGGGAAATAAAGAAACAGTAAAGAAGAGAAGGCCCAGCATCCCAGCTTCTTCACCTTCTCAACTGCATAGAGGCAAAATCTAGTCAAATTCACACACACACACACACACAAACACACACACACACACACACACAAGAAGGGGAAGCCTGCATTATCAGTTCATACATTCATATGAAATAATGTCTTTATTGACTACTTAACAATCCAACATTATTTTTTTCTGAATCAGTTACTGATCTTTAAGCTTTGCGCTTGGATTTACCTCTCAGCGAATGCTTTTCTTTTGACACATCTCGCAATGTAACAAACATTTTCAATTAAACTCAGCTGGAAAAGTCACAGCTTTGTGGAACTGCCTCAACTTCTGAAACCGATGCTATTATTTTCAGTTTTTTAAAAAAACACTTGAATGGCCACAAATAGGCATAAGTAATCGCACTGGAATATGGTGCTTCAGAACAAAGAAATGCCATTAAAATATTTTACGGTTTAGTTTATTTCCATCCCGTTTCAAATTGTGTTCGTTGCTGCTCTTAATGCTTGACCCGGAAGCTGCAGCTAGGGCAGAATGCTGCAGCACGATTGCTGACAGGAGTGAGGCCCTGTCAGCATGTAATACCTGTGGCCAGAGATCTGCACTGGCTGCTGATTTGCAAGTTCAAGGTGTTACTATTAGTATATCAAGCCCATAATAACTTGGGAGCAGTTTACCTATGAGATCACCTTACCCTACATGTGCCCACTCAACTGCTTCAATCGGTGGAATTGGCACGACTACAGGTATCCCCTAATACCCATTCCATACTCAATCATTTAGAGTGGCGGCGCCTACACTTTCGAACTGCCTGCCTAGTGAGATCAAGCTGGCACCTTCAGTGTACCTTTCTTTGGTGCCTGATAAAAACAAGCCTACCCAGACGCTTGGGAAGTTGAGGTTAATTTAAAGCTGTTTTAGTATTTTAACTTCTGTATGTTTAAAAGTTATTCAAGCCTCTTCGCCACAGCAAGGCAGTGATCCCATAGACTGCAAGATCAAACCTCTCCATTCTTAAGGAAATCAGCCCTGAGTCCTCACTGGAAGGACAGTTTGTGAAGCTGAGGCTCCAATACTTTGGCCACCTCATGAAAAGAGAAGACTCCCTGGAAAAGACTCTGATGTTGGGAAAGATGGAGGGCACAAGGAGAAGGGGATGACAGAGGACGAGATGGTTGGATAGTGTTCTCAAAGCTACCAGCATGAGTTTGACCAAACTGCAGGAGGCTGTGGAAGACAGAAGTGCCTGGCGTGCTCTGGTCCATGGGGGTCACGAAGAGTCGGACACGACTAAACGATTAAACAACAACAACATGTTTAAAAGTAGGGTTGTGTTTTTCTTTCTCTTGATTTTACTGTTTTATCTTTTGTAAACTGCTTTGAGGTTTTGTTTTTTTAAAACAATCAAGCGGTGTATAATTTTTACGAAATAAATCAAATATTGCCTCAGAAAAAGAATTTGACAGGAAACCGGGGTGGGGAGAGACACAAATAGGATGGAACTGAGACAAGTCATGGTAGAAGACATTCAGCAAAAGGTGGCTCTCCCACTCACACCCCTTGCATGACATCCCCTTGAAAAGTCAATCCTGAGAGTTGGGAGACCATCTTGAATGGGATGACAGAACCTCTCAAAGAAGGTGCTTCTGCTCTATTTTTTTTTTTTGTCCACCTTTCCCCATGCAGTTCTCCATGCTTCAGTCCAACCTATTCAGGAATTCTCCCCCATCCTTCGGAGAGACCTTGGTGGAGCCCTGGGGGAGGGCAGCCGGGGAGGAGGGGGCTTTGGGGGAGGGCACATGGCAGGATGGACACCTTCCACAGATGTTTTTCTGGCTCAAATGCCAAAATATTTGGCTCATTTTCAAGTCCACTGGTCAAGTTTCCAGTTAGCTGAGTGATGAAGAAAAATATAGGTGACAACTTTTAAGATACAGAAAACAATTATTTTACACCACACTTACTTCTCTGATGAATCGGAACATCTCCCAGCAATCTCCAAATCCCTTATGATGTCTGAACTTGAGCTGAAAAGTAAAACAAAATTTAACCTTAACGAGCAGTGTAGTACTTTTTAGATATTCCAATCGAGTAGGCAAAGAAGCCATGCTACAAACAGAAAGAAAGATGAAAACAATGATTATATAAGAATGTGGATCCAGTATCAACAAAATGATCACAAACCGAGCTACTGTCCTAAGGCACTTTCAGTTTCTTCCAGATTTGCAGATCTATTTGCACTCTGCATACAAGCCATTGAGTTACAGAGTGTTGGACAAGGACTGCGAAGATCAGAGTACAAATCCATGTTCAGCCATGAAACTCACTGGGTGATCTTGGGCCAACAATTATCTTCAAGCATAACCTACGGTACAGGATTGGTTTGAGGATAACATGGAGCACGTGTTGCGAGGAGAGATGAAAACCATGTATGCTGCTTTGAGTTCCTTGACGAAAGTGCAGGGCATGAATAAATTCCACCTCCACCCTTCCTTTCCCATTAGTCACCCAAATGCATTGGGGAGTGGGATCTCCGATCTCTTCTAATAAACTTGAAATTTGGGGGTTCATATATTCACAGCTGCCAATGCAGATGCATTCAGATGAGGATTGTTCAGCAACTGAACAATCCACGATGGAGTGAAGATTCCAGAAGATGCATTCTCCTAGGAGACCTAGAGTTTAATAGGTCCTGGGCCAACACATAGTCAGCTTGCCCAAAAGAGGTAGCTTCAGAACTGGTAAGAGTCTCCCCAAGCTCTATATTTGGCTCCAATACCCAACTGCTGTTCAATAGGCAAGGTTAGCCAGGCATCTTTTTCAGAAGGCATGGTTTCTTACAATGCAGAAAATGAACACCTGGTTAGAAACTGAAGATTGGTCCCATCTGACAGAAGTCATGCAGAGTTTGCTGGATGATGCACAAGTGAAAAAACGATCCAACATTCAGAGCAATAATAACAAACTATGTTTCGTAATTCCAACAGTTGAAGCTTTTGGCCCACAGTCACATGGGAATTTATCCTAGGGGGCTTCCTTGGCTGTTGGTTGGGTGGAGGTGCTGGTGAGTGCAACTTTTGGAAAGGGCAGCCAAAAATTGTACATCCCTTAAGAAAAGTATGGATTCACTTCAGACATGCACACTGAACTAAAATAGCCAAAGATTGTGGTATTAACATTTATACCATAGGCTTAGTAAAAGTGTAAAAACAAACAAGCCACACAACCCCAAACCAAACCATGTGAAGGGGAAAAGGAGACATCTACATACAATACCCTAAAAGGTTTTTTGCTCAGCATGTCTCCCCTGCATCATTTGTATAACCTAATGGAAATATGTAAGCATACCACAGTTAGTTGGTGCAAATATTAAAAATTAAAATTATTAATAATTTCAAACACAAAAGAGGAGAAATGGGCAACTCCTCGTTTAGGAATCAATGTGATATCAAATCTAGAGCTGTTGCAATGCAATTCATAAGGGGGGAAATCTAGCTTCCATGTGGAGCAAAAGGTATGCGAAGATCCTTGGCAGCATCCACAATTTCCAAATTTGAACCGCATCCATCTAAAGCATTCATATAAAGCTGGGAGGGCTTATAAACTGAGTTTCAGAAACCTAAAATGGTAGGCAAAAGCTTACCAAGCAAGCACTCAGAATGAAACGCTCCATTCCCCTTTTTCTTTGGCGTGCATATCTAATAATTAATTTGCCTTTAAAAATAAACACAGCTAAAATTTACAAAGCTTTTGAGAACATGTAATATGTTCCAGAAAATCCTACAAACTGGCAACATATTCATATGGACATTTGCAATAGAATATCTAAAACTGCATGAAAACTTTAATTTATCATTTGTCCAGGTGGGGATACAGGAGTATCATACACAGGTGCAGAAATGGACTGTGCTTTCTCATGGCATTCTGCCTGCAGCAATATACTTTTAAATCTAACTATCCAAGGAGAAGAAAGAGCTAAGTTGCCTCTTCTCATCCAACTCTTCCTGCTCTGACACAGCAGGCCACTGTGACAGAATCCACAACAATGGCCAGAGAAAAAAACGTATCACTTTAAAAAACTGATGTTAAATTTTTGAGTCCTCAGGTGTGGAGACTGATATTAGGAATAAGTTACATACTTTTGACAGAAGACCAGCAATTTCGCATATGACTTCTTTAAGAACCCTTTGGTGGATGCCATTCAGACTGTGCGATTTGTCAGTTTTAATGTATAGTAGGCCTAGAACTTGTCGCCACTATTTGTCTCAGTTTCTCAGACTCCCTTACTGCACAAGTTAGCTCAGGCACAGGGATCTGTCCATTATTTTCCACTGTGAATACAGATGCAAATAATCAATTCAGTTCCTTACTCCTCCTTTGGAACGTCTTTAGACTCCCTTATCGTTCAAAGGTCCAACGGCTTCCCAAGCCTATTAATGCATTGTATGTTGTTGGCCTTTATATATTTAACAATGTGCTCCTCAAACTGTTAGCATCTGTTATTGACTGCTTGATTTTTCCATATGTAAAAAGCAATGCATATGTTTAAGTTAAGCGCCCATGTTTCAGTGTAGCATAACAAATCATAGTAGCTAAGACTAGAATTATGTTCAAATAAATAAGCTGCATATTTACAGTGACAACTCACTCATGGAACAGAGGGGAAATGAATTGGATTGGTACTGTCCAATAAATTCAAAAGTTAATCTGGAGCTGGTTAAGCAACAGAGGAAGCTATTGCATTCTTGAAAGAATGCTTAATTTGCCATGTCCTCAAATTCCCATCACAAGGGAGCATACATAAAACAAAGGGCAGGAGATAATAGCTGTTCCTATCTCAGCTCCACACAAATAGGTTACTTAAGGTCTTCGTGTATTTCTGGCAGACCGACTGAAGCAGAAATGAAAAATGTGGGTTGCTTTAAAAGTTCAGTTAAAAGTGATGGAACTGGATGGCCCCATCGGGTGGGTAACTGCAAATACTTTCAGGTGCCTTATTCAGGTGTATTTTGCAAGCTATTCAGCTAGAGGACAACAGAGACAGTCCTGCTGACAAGATGGGACTAGAAAGCATATTGGTCTGGGTCGGTATAAACTAAGATCCTTCCAAATTTATGCATTAAGGTGAATAGGTAAAACTTCAAGTTTACAAAGGTTTGATAAAGAGAGTAAATTAACTTTCTATCTGCCCATCCAGGTTGGAAAGGTACAGACCATTTTGGAGTGGGTTATGGAATGAGATTAAGGAATTCATTGCATACGGTTATTGTCATAAACTCCCCCTACGTTTCCATCACATGGGGCTGGAAAGGAATTCTAGTCTGGGCTACATGCCCTCCGGACTTGTTTTGTAATATCACTGTGCACACCCAACTCTCACATTTTGTTGCCATTTAGGATGGGAGCGCTACAAATCCAACCCCGACTCCAATTTCAGAAATAAAAATGCCCAAAAGCTGTGCCATCCAACCACCTGTGTCATTCAGTGCAGCATGCCTGGATGCATTCAATAAACAGCATGCTTTTTTGATGGCTGTGCCTCTTGAGAATATGTTTGTGACTAGAATCGGTTCCAGCTGACTAATGCCTGGAAAGCCAGAGTGATTCAGTCGTTCGTTCAGCTTATATCTTTGGGTTGATTCACTCATTGCAAAGGGAAAAGGTTTACCGGTCCTCCTTGCTGCATCAAAAGTCTGCCTACGTTTGTAAAATCATAAGCCCAAATCAGAGTCATTCCCTGTAAAATATCCGAAGGTAACTGGGCAACTGTGGCTTAAGATGTGCATGAGAGAGGTCAGCAAAGATGGGACTGATGTGCCAGATTTGCAGCAAGGACAGATGTGCTTTCACTCTGCTGCATACATAGGCTGGATTAGTCCCCAAACAACATCCAAACTGAGTTACTCATGGGTTTGGGCAGGAGACACCCACCTCACGAAGCTCACTAAGAGACTCTGGGTATGTCACCAAATCTCAGTCTTGATGTATGTCTCTGCCTGTCCCTGATTTAACCCTTCATGTGTTCAGGATAATGCCTGAACGAGGCTAGGGAGAAATCTAGTTCGGAATTTGTTTATCCTGGAAGTTAACAACTTTTTAAGCCTTGGACGTTTTTGACATGTGTAGAATTCACCACCATAAAACTGGGAATAACACCAATAACAGATAATAGTAATTTAGGTGCTACAAACTGCAGGACCTTTCCAAAAGAAAGAAGAACGAACATTTATTCTTCAAGGACATGTTTTTAGAAACAATGGTCACATCCAAGACACACTGCGGTTCCCTCTTTCAACAGAAAGTCAAGCAAAAATGGGTTTGAGATAAAAATACCTTTTTGCTGCCCTCTCTCTTCTCCCTTCAGAATGAAGTTTCTTAGGGCTTTGCCTCTGACCTTGGCTGGCAGCAACCTATATAGATAAATCTGTCTAATAGCCCTGCTGACACATAGAGACAGCTTGTAATTTATGAGAATCTGGATTAACTTGTTCATAAATGACCCGGAGTAAGGTGTGTGGTGGCAAAGTTTGCTAATGAAACAAACTTGTTCAGGGTCATTAAAACAAAAAGATTGCGAAGAAACTCCTCCAAATTGATTAAATGGGTGTTCAAATGGCAAATACAATTGAATGTAAACAAGTGTTAAGCAATGCATGTTGGGGCAAAGAAGAATCTTATTTTCAGTTTAATGCTCACAGAGTCTGATCTGGTGGTGACACACCAGGAATATGACCTTGGGGATAGGTCTGTAGAGTTATTGACCCAGTGTATGGCAGCTGTGAAAAAGGCATATTCTATACCAGGGACCATTAAGAAAGGAATTGAAAATAAAACTGCTGATATCACAATGCCTTTATAAAAATCTGTGGTGTGACCGCATTTGGAATAGTATGATTCTGGTCACCTTGCCTCAAAAATATATTGTAGAGTTAGAAAAGGTCCGGAAAAGAGCAACCAAAATGATCAAGGGTATGGAGCCTATGAGAAAGGTTAAAGCATTTGGGACATTTTTTTTTTAGTTTAGAGAGAAGATGAGCCAAGAGGCAAATCTTGTAAATTTGTAAAATTATGCATGGCTTGGAGAAAGGTTTTCTCCTGCTCACCAGAACATGTGACATCCAACTAAGATGCGGGAAGATATCAGACAGGTAGGACAGGTAGAGCCAGTGTGGTGTAGTGGTTAAGAGCGGTAGTCTCGTAATCTTGGGAACCGGGTTCGCGTCTCCGCTCCTCCACCTGCAGCTGCTGGGTGACCTTGGGCCAGTCACACTTCTCTGAAGTCTCTCAGCCCCACTCACCTCACAGAGTGTTTGTTGTGGGGGAGGAAGGGAAAGGAGAATGTTAGGCGCTTTGAGACTCCTTAAAGGGAGTGAAAGGCGGGATATCCAGACTTCCGGTTGGTGCCAGCGCTTAATGGCGGTCCTACCTCCGAGCTCCGGAGAAGGACTGCTCCGCAAGTTTGGGTCTTACCCGCTACGGCGAGCGGGGGACCCCTAAAATCTCAGGCGCTGAAGCCTGAGAACAAGGAGATTCGGTGGGCACCTTTGCGCCCCCCGGTACTGCGAAAGAGCCTTTTTAAAGGCTACGGAGCGGCATCGGGAGTGAGCGCGGTGCTGAGAGTCGTCACCCAGCCTGCGGAGTGAAGCCGCGTCGCCATAAGCGGAGAGCGCCGATTCCTTCCTGAAAGAAAATTTGGACTGAATTCCCGTGAGTAGGAACTGAAAACAATTGGGACCCCTCAAATTCTGAAAATCGGACTAAAAGCGGGGAGGTTAAATCAAGGAAGTCTCCCTCCCCCCGACTGCATGAAAATGAAAGCAACGGAACTCTAAATCTGCATCCGTTGAAACTCGCTTTTATATAACTAAACCGGACACTCAGACCTTAGATCTCCCCTCTTGCTAGCAGGGCAGAGGGGAGGTGAAAGAGACTTTAGTAACTGCACGACCTATCTACAGTAAAAATCCTCTGCTGTCTCAGCTAATAAAAGTATGAAACGGTCTGCCTTTTAGGACAATAGAACACTGAACTGACTTTCTCCTGTAAAAGTGATACTGCGATACAAAGTTTATACAGTGCCTGGCTACAGTACATTACAAGATGAAACAGTATATATTGGGAAACTGTGGCAATTTGTAGCTATAAGCCTCCAGTTATACTTGCTTTAACTGCGTTAAAAAACTTTTCTTTTTACATCCTTGGATATTCTCCTTTGTCTTTGTACTTGGACATTTTATTTTTGGCCATTTTGATTTGCTCCCTCTAGAGGGTAAAGTAAAACTTGGCACAGCTTGGGACAGTGGAATTTTCCAACGGGGAATAGCTCCTGTGGGAAACGACCTTGACATGAGTGGCTCACAAGAAGAGATAGTTACAAGAGCCAAGACCAAGCAACAACAACAACAGCAGCTGCAGCAACAGACAAAGAAAAGAGGCTCAATTTCAGGCGTAACTATTGGATCTGCAGGAACAACAGGACAAGAAAAAGGGACGGCTGCCTCTATGGATGCCGTGACAGAAGCCCTGCTTAAAATAAATCAATCTTTGGAGTCTCTGACAAAACAGACTTCAGAAAATACACAAAAATTAACAGAAATATCAGTAAGACTAAACCAGAATACAGAATCAATAAATAAATTGGTGGAGGAAAATGCTACTACGCGTAAAATTGCTGAAGATGCCAAAGTTACTGCTGAAGGGACACAAGAGAAATTAGAGCTGATCGCTAAGAAGGTTTATGAACACGACGCAACTTTGGCCCTGTGGGAGTTACAGAGAAAAGAGAGAAACTTAAAATTAAGACTGATTCCAGAGAACGAAGGAGACAATCTCGCAGAATATCTGACACGGGAGTTTGCTGACTGCTGGGATCTTGAAGAAGACGAATTCAAAATTACAACAGCTTTCAGACTGGGCAAAAAGCAGGACAGAAAGACCCCGAGAGACTGCCTGATTACATTTAGATCCAAGGACGAAAGAGACAAAATATTAGGACTACACTTTGGAAAGGCCTTGCAAATCGGAAATTCAGCTATACAGATTTTTAAAGATATTCCAAAATATATTCTGGATTTAAGAAACTTCTACAAAGATTTGACTCTCCTGCTGAAGAAAAACTCTATCCGCTTTAGGTGGGAATTCCCACAAGGACTGTCATTTGATTACAGGGGAAAGAAGGTGAAGATAAAGACTATCCAAGACAAGGACAAATTTTTAGCAAGAAATCAGGAGGACCTACAGAAGGGGACAGTGGACGTACTTGCAGAACAGAGGAGAGTACTAGATATCTTGAATCTCTCGTTTGGACAAAAACCACCACCATCAGAAGAAGAGCAACAACTTGGAGCTGTTGGAGGAGTTTCAGAAAAGTAACAAGATGGCCTTGCAATTCCTTAGCTGGAATTGTAATGGACTGAATGGGCCTTTGAAGAGAAGACAAGTGTTTCATATTTTGAACAGAGAACAACTGGACTTGATATGTCTACAAGAAACTCACATAACTAGAGCCCATAGAAGACTACTTATAAATAAAAGACTAGGACAAGAATTTATTGCATCAGATAAAGTCAAGAAAAGAGGAGTTGTAATATACGTGAAAGAGAAATGGGCCCCAAAAATGATATTTAAAGATGAACAAGGGAGATACCTGGCTGTGGAGATACAAATACAAGGAGAAAAACTTTTAGTTGTGGGAATTTATGCACCAAATGAAGGTAAATCTGACTTCTTTAAGAGACTTCATGAAACTCTGATGGACTATCTGGATTACAATATGATAATCATGGGAGACATGAATGGTGTGGTCTCCACTAACATGGACAAGGCACAAAGACTAACAGTTAGCAAGGAAGGGAGACTTCCTAAGACTTTCTTCGAAATGACGGAAAACATGGATTTGATAGATATATGGAGAACAAGGAACCCTCTGGAGAGAGAGGGAACCTTTTTCTCTCAAGCAATGATGACCTGGACCAGAATCGATCAAATTTGGATTACTAGTGGTATGGCTCCAAAGGTTAAGAAGGTGGAAATCTGCCCAAAAACTTGCTCCGACCATAACGCCGTGAGGATGGAGATGAAACTTACAACAACTGGTCAATTCAGATGGAGAATGAATGACACCCTCTTTCGAGATAAGGAGATCCTTATGAAGGCCCAAAAAACTCTAAAAGACTATTTTGAAATAAATTTGAGGACCGACGTGGAAAAGAGAGTGATCTGGGACGCAAGTAAAGCAGTGATGAGAGGCTTCTTGATTTAACAAAATTCAATAAAGAGGAAAAAACAAAATGAGAAAAAAGAAAAGATTTTGGAAAAGATAAAAGAAGGAGAGAAAAAATTAAGAACAAAACCAAAGTCCCAGGAGATTCTAAGAGAGATTAAGCTATATCAAATACAATATATGGAATTGATGAACCAAGAGATTGAATGGAAGATAAAACAAATGAAACAAAAGACATTTGAATCAGCAAATAAATGTGGCAAACTTCTGGCATGGCAATTGAAGAAAAGGCAGAAATTGAATACGGTTACAAGCCTAGAAGTGGATGGAAAGAATATATCTAAACCTAATGAAATTAGAAACTGTTTTTTGAGTTATTTTAAAAAGCTATATACTCAAGGTTCGCAAAATGAAGAAGATATAGACAAATTCCTTGATAAATATGGATTACAAAAAATCTCTCATCAAAGTAAGATGGATCTGAACCAGAGAATATCAGAACAAGAGATAGAGGCCGCCATTCAGAACATGCAATTGGGCAAATCTCCAGGACCAGATGGACTGACTTCTAGATATTACAAATCATTGAAGGAATGGTTGACTCAACCATTAAAAGAAGTCTGTAATGAGATCCTTGAGGGAAAGAAGGCACCTGAATCGTGGAAAGAAGCATATATTTCACTCATACCAAAGACAGAGACTGAAAAGACTCAACTAAAGAACTACCGCCCAATATCACTACTTAATGTGGATTATAAAATTTTTGCAGACATTTTGGCAAAAAGATTTAAAAGAGTGTTGATGGAAAGGATTCATAAGAACCAAGCAGGCTTTCTCCCTAAAAGACACCTGGCAGACAATGTAAGGAATGTAATAGACATTTTGGAAAAGCTAGAGGTGAATATAAACACTAAAGCAGTATTGATTTTTGTGGACGCGGAGAAAGCCTTTGATAACATTTCTTGGAGTTTTATGATGAAGAATCTTCATGGGATGGGGGTAGGTCAAGGTTTTGAGAATGGTATGGCTGCAGTATATTCTGAACAAAAGGCTAAATTGATTGTAAACAACGTAGTAACTGAGGATCTTAAGATAGAAAAAGGAACACGACAGGGGTGCCCAATTTCCCCATTACTTTTTATTTCAGTTCTGGAGGTGTTGCTGAATATGATAAGGAATGACCAGCAGGTTAAAGGAGTGCAGGTCGGAGCTAAACATTACAAGTTAAGAGCGTTTGCAGATGACTTAGTTTTGACTTTACAAGAGCCAATCACTAGTACGAAAAAGGTTCTGGAAATAATACAACAGTTTGGCCAGGTAGCTGGATTTAAGTTGAATAAACAAAAAACCAAAGTTTTAGGAAAAAACTTAACAGATATGGAAAAGGAGAAATTCCAAGAAGAGACAGGGCTGATAGTGGTTAAGAAGGTCAAGTACTTAGGGGTTTATTTGACATCTAAAAATGTGAACCTGTATAAGGACAACTATGAAAAATGTTGGTCAGAAATTAAAAAAGATCTAGAAATATGGTCAAATTTGAAATTGTCAATGTTAGGCCGAATTGCTGTGATCAAAATGAATGTATTGCCTAGAATGTTATTTTTGTTTCAGACCTTGCAGATTCTTGACAAGTTGGAATGTTTCAAGAGGTGGCAGAAAGATATTTCGAAATTTGTCTGGCAGGGCAAAAAGCCCAGAATTAAATTTAAAATATTGACAGATGCAAAAGAAAGAGGGGGTTTTGCCCTGCCGGACTTAAAATTGTACTATGAGGCAGCTGCTTTTTGCTGGCTGAAAGAATGGATGCTCCTCGAGAATACGGACATTTTGGATCTGGAGGGTTTCAACAATGCTTTTGGTTGGCATGCATATTTATGGTATGATAAAGCTAATAGCGCTTTTAAAAATCATATTGTTAGGAAAGCACTATATAATGTTTGGACAAGATATAAAGATTTGTTGGAAAACAAAACCCCTAGATGGGTCTCACCAGTGGAGGCTAAAGCAGTGAAGAAACTCAATATGGAGGTCGGATGGCCGAAGTATTGGGAAATTTTGGAACAGGATGGAGATAAGTTTAAACTACAAAGCCAGGAGAAACTGAAACATAAAGTACAAAATTGGTTTCAATACCGTCAAATAATGGAGTTTTTCAAACAGGATAGGAAAATTGGCTTCCAGGTGGAAAAATCAAAACTAGAAACTGAACTACTAGAACCCAATACTAAGATTTTATCTAGAATGTATAACTTGTTGCTGAAATGGAATACACAGGACGAAACAGTTAAATCGGTTATGATCAAGTGGGCACAGGACGTTGGGCACAATATTATGTCAGCTGACTGGGAATGGTTATGGAACACTGGTATTAAATTTACGGCATGTAATGCCTTAAAGGAAAATATTATGAAAATGGTTTACAGGTGGTACATGACTCCAGTCAAGCTGGCAAAAATTTATCATTTGCCCGATAATAAATGTTGGAAATGTAGAGAGACTGAAGGTACCTTCTATCACCTCTGGTGGACGTGCCCGAAGATTAAGGCTTTCTGGGAAATGATCTATAATGAAATCAAAAAGGTACTTAAATGTACTTTTCTTAAAAAGCCAGAGGCCTTTCTTTTGGGCATTGTCGGCCAATTGGTGTCAAAAGGGGATAGAACTTTTTTTATGTATGCTACAACAGCAGCAAGAATACTCATCGCGAAGTACTGGAAGACACAAGATCTACCCACGCTGGAAGAATGGCAGATGAAAGTGATGGACTATATGACATTGGCTGAAATGACAGGCAGAATCCGTGACCAACGAAAGGAGACGGTGGAAGAAGAATGGAGAAAATTTAAAAGCTACCTTAAGGACTATTATAAACTTAATGAATGTTAAAGTGTCGTGGTTTTCAGAGACAAAGGGATACAGTGATATAAGGTCAGAATATAGAGAAGACTAAGATGACAGAGGTTGGAAGTAACAATTGGGAGTTGCTAAAAATTATGGACATTGGGATGCAGAAAGGGGGGGGGGAGGGGAAGTCCAAGAAAAGAGGTTTATGAAAATATGGTATGAAACTATACGTGTATGTTTGTCTTTTTAAGTGTCTGTTTGTTATTTAAAAACTTTGTAAAACCAATAAAAAATTTATAAAAAAAAAAAAATGAAAGGCGGGATATCAAATCCAAACTCTTCTTCTTCTTCTTCACACGGTGTTTGGTTGGAACTTGCTCCCACCAGAGGCAGCGATGGCCACCATCTTTAATAGAGGATTAGACAAATTAATGAAGAGCAAAGCCATGAATGGCTACTAGACACAACAGCTATGTTCCACCTCCACTGTCAGAGGCAGTATGCCTATGAAGACCAGATGCTGGGAATGGCAGGTGGGCAGAGTGCTGTTGCATCCATGTTTTGCTTGAGGGCTTCTTCCCACAGGTATCTGTTTGTTCACTGTGAGAACAGGATGTTTGACTGCTTCAGCAGGCTCTTCCTATGTTCTTCTATTCACGAGATAAAGGTTTTCTTAAAAAAACCACTTCCACCTGATTATCTCAGGCATGACTAAGACTGCAAAATTAATCGGAGTACAGCTGGAAATTTTCACATGGATTCTTTTAAAACCGAAATGGCAAGCGTTAACAACCTGTATCCTGAAGTGAAGACCTGAAGCAGGTAGATAAGATAAATGAGCCATGATTTTTGACAACGGGAGCAAGGATACAGTTTAGGAGGCAATTTATTAACAGCTAGGGTTTTGGTTTTTTTAAAATGAAAGGCTGGTTTAAATAACCAGCTACTTTTAAAAACTAGCTTTTAAAAATATTTAATTATCTATCCACTATATACTTCTAATCATGTGTATGTGTGTATATATCTATATATATATATATTGTGTGTGTGTGTGTGTGTTTTCTCACACACAAACACCTCTCTAAAAAAATTATAAATCTGTGTCCTATATTGGAAATACAATTGCCTATTTTGCCTTGTCAGCAGATACAGTAGATGTAATTTTGACCTCAACTGCAGAAACCTAGATTAAATATCACATTCATCACTTAAAAACAGATTATTTAAGACATTCCAGCCCCATCTATATGATAGTTATGAAAAAGATGCCTTTTTTTACACCACTAATAAAAGTTATTTTCTGTCAGATACCTTCTATCGATCAAAGCATTATCTCTCCCATACATTTCATTTCCTAGAATTGTTTCAACTCTCAATAAATATCTTCTATATTTAAAAAATGCTAGGTGATTCAAAGTTAATCAAATACACGA
Source organism: Podarcis vaucheri (assembly GCF_965113315.1). Taxonomy (NCBI): domain Eukaryota; kingdom Metazoa; phylum Chordata; class Lepidosauria; order Squamata; family Lacertidae; genus Podarcis; species Podarcis vaucheri. Next base: position 95,019,375 of record NC_138760.1, on the reverse strand, counting down.
AGAACACATAACTGTCTTTGCTATCTAATACTTCATGAAAGTTTTAACATTCTATAAAAAGAATCCTGGGATTTGAACAATTTTCAGCTTCTCACATGTCAGAAAGTGATAGTACCCAATTTTCAATTAAGTTGGGAAGCCTGAGGAATCTATCATTACCAACTTTTTTGAAATCTTATTTCCAATTATACTTCTCTTACCAAAAAATAATATTTTAAACAGCAAGCCTAGGTAGAGCGTACTTGATATTTTAAAGCAGCAGATTTTTATGACTGGCTGTAGCAACGTCTCTCAGCAAGACAAAGGAAGGATTTCAACATTGTGCTCTTCTGATTGTTCCATCAGGACAAGCACTTGAGCTAGTGCATTGGGTTAACTGAGCCAGGGACCAATGGTGTTGACCGGCCATCAAAAATTGCTACCAAACACAAGATCCTAAAAACAGCCTACTCAGTTCTGCCAAGAGTGGCTAAAGTCACCCTCTCCCTTCTTGATTACCCTTCACCCCAGGGCACTATTTTCCTCAATTCTCCCTCACCTTCAGTATTATTATAATTAATAAGATAAATCAACTGTGGTTTAGTGTTGCACCCACATGCACTCAATGTGGCACTGGAGTGCTCACCAAAAAAGCACTTTCTCGAGAGCAGCCAACATTTATTTATATATTTTAAAGCATTTATATACCACTTAATATTTTCAAAATCTCTAAGCAGTATACAATAGAAAAACAACCAGCATCACTGAAAACAAGATGCATCCTAAAACCAATAAAACAGCAAGATAAAAACATAGATACAGATCCAAAAATCTCTGGGGGAGATTTTTAGTACTAGTCACTACTCCCCCCCCCCCAATTAAATAGACTCCATGTTGATGTTTATGTGATTCTTGAATGTTTTTTTAAAAAAACCATCTCACAAATCCACAGTTTTTGGCAAAGAACTGTGAGGTGAGCAGTCAAAAAGTTCAGTCTCCATTGGTCATGCTAAAAAGTTCGCCCTGAAACTGTCCACAGAGTTTAAGAATTTATGCAATTCAGTGTCTTGGCAGATGTTTATGGGGAATCACAGTAATCCTGGTAAATGAAATGCATCCGAGAAGAGCTAATGAAGTTTATAACTGAGTTCTTAGCTTACTACATAATGTCTTAATTTGTGAGAGGGTGAGAGGCTTGTATGACTGCTTGAAACGGTAATTCCGTAAGCAAACCCGTATCTGAAGAAGTGTGCATGCACACGAAAGCTTATACCCAGAACAAACTTAGTTCGTCTCTAAGGTGCTACTAGACTATTTTTAAATTTTTAATTTCCATTTCACCTGGTTGATATTTTCAACCAATTTTATTTGGTCCACAGCACCGGTCTTCAGTCAAAGCAAAACTTAAAATGAGGCACAAACTTTCAGCACCAAATGACCTAATAGCAAGACTATTTTCTCTATAGGAAGCACTAATGGTGCAATGCTATGCCTCTGTGAACTCCATTATACCCATTAACAAGTAACGATTGCAAGCTTTTAAAACTAAGCCACTGAAAACCCAATCCACAAATTATTATTATTATTACTATTAAGAATGAAAAGAGCAAAATGTTTTGCAAGACAAACATTTGCCATCAGGATGAGCTTTGCTTTCTGGGAGTTCTAGAAATTCTGCAAGAAATACTGCAAGTATGCAAGCTCCTCTTCGCCCAAATAACCAGCGATAAATATTCTGACAAGAATGACTTGACACACAAAAGAAAATAAGGAGGCTTCTTATCAATGAGAATAGTGCGGTCAGCTTAGAGTTAGACACTTTCAGTTAAATCCTTGGCCATCTGTCAGGCATTTAGCTGTGATTCCTGCAATGCAGGGGGTTAGACTAGATTACTCTTGGGATCCTGTCCAACTCTATAGTTCTGTAATTCCACTTGCACCTCTGTTTTGTACTATATTCTTGCATTTTCAGGATTTTCAAGCCCATTAAATGTATTTCTAAGGACTACTGGTTTTCCTACTATGCCAATTGGAGGTTTAAGTGACCAAGACATTACACAAAAACATAACTGCACAATGAACACCTCTAGCAGCCCTCCTCGCATTCGGCACGTCAAAACAGAAATTCACAAGACCCTGTATAGTCTCCACAACAATGCCTAAGAGTGTTTTTTTCTTATACTTAAAAGCCTTAAAAGTACTGATGTTTCAGGATTTAAATATAATATTCCAACTCTAAATACTCTTACCCGGCAGAGCTATAAAGACCCTAAATGGCACTTTTTATGTCAGCTGCTGCTGAGGTGGTCCTGTTGCTTGTCTGCCGAAAAAGGCAGCTGACACCACTCTCAAGTGCATCACTGCGCTTGGGTTTTTGTCACTGCATTTGGCTGACCCCACAGACATCCCTCCACCCCACCAGCTGTAACACGTCCCTTGGCAGGACGAGGCAAGCAGATTTAATATTGCAAAACTTCTGCTAGTAAAATGCCTTGCTAACATGCTCAATGCTGTCAACAACTCCCTGTTTTTACTTAATAGGACCACTTCTTCCTAACCAGACAGGGGATAAAAAAACCATGTTTTTCTTATATAGAAACAATTGAATTAATACATTATATATATATATAGAGAGAGAGAGAGAGGGAGGATTTTGGGTTAGATCCAAAGTGCATCTGCAGCCCTTGATCATAAAAGGTTTATTTTACACTTGCAACTAGAGGTTTGCAAGAGAAATGCAAAACAAGTCCAAAGGTGGTGTTCTGCTTGCTCTAAAGCAGGGTTTCCAAAACTTGGGTCTCCAACTGTTTTTGGACTACAATTGCTATCAGGTCAGGGATGATGGGAATTGTAAGCCAAAAACAGCCGGGGACCCAGGCTTAGGAAACACTGCTTTAAACCTTGTGCAGCAGAAACAAGGAGGTGATGTGGGAACAAGAGGAGAAAACCTTAAGATGCACTAAATTACAATTTATTCAGTTAATCTTAGCCGGATAAATGACAAAATTGTATGCAAAAGTTCTGCAATCATTTACATGTTCAGAAGGATGAGAATGGTGATAGAACTGACATATAGCACCATATCTACTTCTGCACTAACTCTTGTTAAGTACAGTGGTGCCTCGCAAGACGAAATTAATCCATTCCGAGAGTCTCTTCGTCTAGCGGTTTTTTGGTCTTGCGAAGCAACCCTATTAGCGGCTTAGCGGATTAGCGCTATTAAAGGCTTAGCGACTATTAAAGGCTTAGCAGATTAGCGGCTAAAAGGCTATTAGTGGCTTAGCGGCTTAGAAAAAGGGGGGAGCGGAAAAAAATCGGAACACTCGCAAGAAGTTTTCGTCTTGCAAAGCAAGCCCATAGGGAAAATCGTCTTGCGAAGCAGCTCAAAAACGGAAAACCCTTTGGTCTAGCGGGTTTTCTGTCTTGCAAGGCATTCGTCTTGCGGGGCACCACTGTATTTATGAAAAGGCACTAGCGGCTACTTTCCTTCAGTTCATGATTATTTCAACCCAACATCTGAGTGTATAGATTTTTTTTAATGAATGGGTGGAATCCAACTGGTGCACTATCTCACGGAAGGGATTGCAATCCATCAGAGGCATCGATACGATAATCTTTACTGCCATTGTCCCATACAGAACAACGAAATTGAAAAAATCTACATCAGACGTTCAAAACCCAACAAGCCTGCTATCTCAGCTATCCCAGCCTGGTTAGCCCCCTAAAAACTCTGATACCCCATAATTAAATACAAAATACTCCCATAGAGACTACCTTACACTGCGTTTAAAACCAAGAGACAAAACTAAGAGACAAGAGGAAAGGCATTTTTTGCTAAATTTGCCTTTCATCTTGTCACCTGCTATGCCATCTTCCAGCCTGTTCTACAGGGCCCTCCAACTCTTTGAATCAGTTTTTGGGTGGGAGCTGCAAGGAAGAGGGAGAAATTCAAAATTACCTTCCCTCATCTTCCATTAGCAGGTGCCTCTGCTACCATGAACATAGGGGAGCCACCCTACATTCCACCCTGTCTTATTCCTTTTAAAATAAAACTAGAAAAATATCCCTAGAATGTAATCATACTTCAAGCAAAGGCAAAGGGACCCCTGACTATTAGGTCCAGTCGTGACCGACTCTGGGGTTGCAGCTCTCATCTCGCTTTATTGGCCGAGGGAGCCGGCATACAGCTTCCAGGTCATGTGGCCAGCATGACTAAGCCACTTCCGGCGAATCAGAGTAGCGTATGGAAACATCGTTTACCTTCCCGCCGGAGTGGTATCTATTTATCTACTTGCACTTTGACGTGCTTTCGAACTGCTAGGTTGGCAGGAGCAGGGACTGAGCAACGGGAGCGCACCCCGTCACGGGGATTTGAACCGCCGCCCTTCTGATCGGCAAGTCCTAGGCTCTGTGGTTTAACCCACGTCCGCGTCCCAGTAATCATACTTAAGTGCCATTTAAAAAAAGAACAGATATAACGCAAATTTGGGTTCAAGGTTCCATATGTTATTGTTAATATGCTGCTGCAAATCCATGTCCATGTCTAATACAGTAAGCCTGTAACTTATGCACATATAACTTGTGCACTTGGCAAGAATAACATTTTAAAAAATAAAATAAAAAGGGGGCGGAATAGGGAGCGGGCGTCCAGGAAAAAAGACTTTGGCAATCACACCTGCTATTGCATCCAATGTGTTTTGAGTTTAAGTGCAATCCTTGGATCATAACCCCCATGTAAGTTGAGGGCTTGCTGTACTAGAAGTGCTTATGAACTGAATAGAGTTCAGTGAAAGAGTACAATTATTATTATTTATTAGTAGAGTTTGGTTTTGAAAACATCAAATGTGACAGCTGTTTCTCCTCCCACCCCCTGCAAGTTCCCAAAAATGTACATCACTTTCAAGATGATTATTTCTGCCATAGGTAAACTTAGCTAAAGGCACATAGAGACCACTCAGTGCTTATCACTCTGAGATTGAAAGCCACCTTGAAGATAGGACAGCTAGGCACATGGGATATGTAAAGAACAGGAATAAGCAGCTGTTCCATCTTCTTCACTTGACTAACACCCCAGAGCTGCCTAATCCTATTTTTAAACAGTTTACACCTGAGAGAGACTTTTCCCTCCCAAATGGCCAGTAAAATCAAGCGGTGGTAATTGTTGTGAAGTTTGAGATTTCATATCTCTTCCCCTTCTTCTTCAACCTACAGATTGCTCATTAAGCAAAAGGAACAAAGATTTGCACATTACTTCCAACGTGGTTTAAAGGAATTACTTCAAAAGATCCGATAAATATTTCATTTTGTGTTCCAAACCTGTTAAAACTAATTTTGTACAGCGGGGTATCTGAAAGATGTTTAAAATTGAGATCAGAAGTAGAGGTGGGTAATAAGGGGGGGGGTGACCTTTAAAGCTACATAATACAACAGTTCATTTTAAATTAATGCTGAGTAAACATGGTAAGCAGCTGTCTTACAAGTAACAAGTGATGTGGAGCAAACACAGCAAAGGAAGCCCCTTCTTCAGGATTTCTACCAAAGGGGTACATTAAGTGACCCCCCCCCCACCCTACATAACAATAACAATACAGTCATACCTTGGGTTGAAGTAGCTTTGGGATGAGTATTTTCGGGTTGCGCTCCATGGCGACCCAGAAGTAACAGAGCACGTTACGTCCGGGTTTCGCCGCTCACACAGACGGTCAAAATGATGTCACACGCATGCGCTGAACGGTGAATCGCAACCCGCGCATGCGCAGACACAGGTTGTGTTCGCTTCAGGATGAGAACAGGGCTCCGGAACAGATCCCGTTCACATCCAGAGGTACTACTGTAATACACTGTGATGTAGAACTATATACACAATATACATTGTATATACAGTGGTACCTCGGGTTACATACGCTTCAGGTTACATACGCTTCAGGTTACAGACTCCGCTAACCCAGAAATAGTGCTTCAGGTTAAGAACTTTGCTTCAGGATGAGAACAGAAATAGTGCTCTGGCGGCGCGGCGGCAGCAGGGGGCCCCATTAGCTAAAGTGATGCTTCAGGTTAAGAACAGTTTCAGGTTAAGTACGGACCTCTGGAACAAATTAAGTACTTAACCCGAGGTACCACAGTATTACATACAATATAAAAAATACATTGGACCATTACAATCAGATGGTCTGCATCACATTTTGGAGTTGGTAAGTGAATGACAAAGAAGAGAAGAGACTTAGTAAGACCAGCTCCTCCAGATGCAAAATAAAACCTGGAACTCAAGTCTGAGGCTTGGCACGGCTGCAAACACAGCTGCAACACAGAATCCCTTGTGGTGTCAGAAATCACAGAAAAGCCTGCGTGTTGTTATTCAGAGGATCTCTCAGAATGACTGACAGAGAAAATGCAAAGATGGAGCAAGTTGGTTCATTTTTCCCCTTTGGAAAATTTTGCTTATACAAACTGCCCTGCTAGAAAACTCACTGATGTGCGTTGGTTACAATACTAAGATTTGGCTGCTTTTACTTAGGCTGGCAAGTTAGAACAAATTTCTAACTGAAATTTGCACCAACCAAGTTTGCACTTTGGGACCTGGCAGCCAATATCAAAAGCCCCAACCCGCCCCCCCAAATAAAAACCTTGCCCCAGTCATTTAGGTTTTTACTGGCCCAACTAGAGCAAGGGAATGCTACCCCCTGAGGATGGCAATGCAAGGTTTCCCTGATGTCTCTCTCACCTTTTAAACCCCTCACACTTCCTGCTTGTTACAATGCAGTCCTTTCACCAAAAAGACTTGGACACAGAAATACAAAATACCAAAGAAAAAGAAAGAGGCATTCAGGATTGATAAGAATGAAAGTCCTGAAATGTTTTGCAATACAGATTTGTCACAGAGACAGAGGTCTAAAACCATTTGTATGCATATGTTTAGATTCTGACCACACTTATTCTGCATTTGTGTCTTTTGGTTTCTTGATTCCCAGAAAATGTGTTTAGAACAGGATTAGAGGCAATGTTTGTGAATTATCTTTGTAAAAGGGCATGTGGCTTAAATTTGATGAAAAAGCAGAAAGAAAGAAAGAAAGAAAGAAAGAAAGAAAGAAAGAAAGAGGAAGGAAGGAAGGAAGGAAGGAAGGAAGGAAGGAAGGAAGGAAGGGTCAAAAGCTTGGAAAGCTCTTTCAGAAAGAAAATGTGTGGCCAACAGCTCTGCAATGCCACCAAAGGCCTAGAAAACTTACATGGCTATAAGCAACAGTAACCATTCTGAGTAAGAAGCAGCACCATTTTAAATTCTAGTGTATTTATTTTTGTGAGGAGCATAGAGTGGCACATGTATTTTAGAATAAAAACAAATTATTGCTAATTGAGTAGTTGCACTATTGAAGACAATATAGGTACAATACAAGAATAAGGTACCTATGCACTTAGATCATGGAATGTAACATTATGAAGCAGTGTTTTAATGATTAATCCATCCTTCCTACTCAAAGTACCATTTTCAACCACTATTTCATTGCCCCAATCAGTTTTGAAATTAAGATAGTATTTATCTGCAGAACATCTCCATGGTCATGGAAACCAGGAAGGGTTCCAAACTGAAATCACCATGACGTATAATTATAAAGGATTGCAAACTGATTGCACAATTAGGTTAGAAGTAAAACAGCAACCACACTAATAATAAACAGCACTTTTTAAAGTGTGGGGGGGGGGAGAGAGAGAGAGTGTGGGCAGGTTGTGTTTGAAACAGTTTACTTTTAGGGGGGAAACTTACAAAGCCAAGTGTCTATTGCCATTTTCTGCTGTTTGATAAAACTAAATAAAGTATGAATCAATTTTGAATCTGAGAAAGAAATACTGGAACCCAATCTTTTCAGAGCAAAAAGACTGCCACTAAGCATTTAATACTGAACAAAACCTCAGGATCAAATAAAACTACTGGTATAGCAGGCTGTGAAAATAAAGGTTTATAATCAGCATCCAACATAAGAAGCACACTAAGTTGTAAACTCCCGGTATGGTGTGAGAAATTAAAGGCTTATGTGAGGCCCAAATGTTTCTTTATTTGCACCCCACCTTTCTTCAGTTGTGGAACTCATGAGAACCAGTGTGGAATAGAGGTTAGAGTACTAGAATAAGTCCAGGGTTCAAATCCTCACTTGGTTATGAAGCTCACTTGGCCAGTCAGAGCCAGTATGGTGTAGTGGTTAAGAGTGGTAGTCTCGTAATCTGGTGAACCGGGTTTGCGTCCCCGCTCCTCCACATGCAGCTGCTGGATGACCTTGGGCCAGTCACACTTCTCTGAAGTCTCTCAGCCCCACTCACCTCACAGAGTGTTTGTTGTGGGGGAGGAAGGGAAAGGAGAATGTTAGCTGCTTTGAGACTCTTTCGGATAGTGATAAAGCAGGATATCAAATCCAAACTCTTCTTCTTCTTCACTCTCAGGCTGACCTACCTCACAGGGTTGTTGTGAGGATAAAATGGGGAGAACTATGTACACCACCTTGAGGTAAAGGTGGGATTTAAATGTAATAAACAAACGAACAACAAGTAAGAAGCTTTATATGGCGTTCCCAGGCAGACTTGGATCCCGGCACTCACCAGAGCTAAACCTGCTTAGCTTTAGTAAAGTGTCTGAATCAAGTTCCCTTATCTCCAAATGATGCATATGGCCTGCTTTCTCGATTCAGACTCCACTGAGGCTGGGTGATCCTGCAGTTTTATCATTCACAGACTCCTGATGCAGCCACAGCAGAACTACCCACCTTCAGAGGCTGCACATTTTATATTTGTATGGTTCACTGCCATAGGTTTGCCTCTTTCAAAACCAGGTAACCCTCTTTGCTAGCTGCTCACTTGTTTACTTTTCAAAACAGCAGCCTGCTTTACGTTGTGCAATACTGCGCTTTTATTTCCAGCTCTACAACGTCATTATTTTTTAGAAGTGGAAACCAGAACGGAATACACTATTTCAAGCGCAGTCAAACCATATTTGTACAGCAGCATTAGTATACTGGCAATTTCATTTTCAGTCCCTTTCCTAATGACACCTAACAAGGAATATGCCTCTTTTCACAGCTGCTGCACCCAGGGTCAACATCTTCATCAAGCTATCCACCTTGATTCCATTATCTCTTTCCTGCTCAATCACCTTCAGTTCAGTGTAAAGCCCATGTGGGGAAACCTTTGGCCTTCCAGATGTCGCTGAACTACAACTCTCATAATCTCTTGGCATTGCCTATTCTTGCTGAGATTGATTGGAGTTGTAATTCAGCAATTCATGAACAAGAATCACATGTCCCAATTTGAACCATGGGAAGAGTCCACTTTCTACATCCCTCTATTGGGAAAACTGTTATATTCTCTACTTTCCTTTCTTAAACCAGTTACTGATCCATAAGTATAATTGTTTAATTGACACTGAAATGGAGAATGCCTATGTGTATTGCTGAAAGGGTTTAACTGGAAGATTCCATTGAATCTAAAGAGAAGCAAGAAGAGCTCTCTGAGCTCCTTGACAGGTTGTTAATTAACTGTTATTGTTCTCTGGTAGCTCTGAGGAGGTGTTTAACTTTAGATGACATGGGAGGCCACTAAACTGCAAATTCACCATCTTGGAAGGATGGTGGCTGGAGACTTTGTTCCTAGGCTCCATGGAAGTAGGGTGTAAATAATAAGCACTTCAGGAACACACAGCCTTAGACTGTAATGGGGGCAAGAATCATAGAATCTTATTGTTAGAAGGGACCCCAAGGGTCATCTAGTCCAACCCCCTGTAATGCAGGAATCTCAGAGAGACAGAATTTTGATCCTGATTCTGATGCTGAGCCTATGCTGCCCTAAGCCTATTGTTATGGAACTGTTTGGATGTATCATTTACCTTTTTCTGTTTTGAAGAAAGTTCTGCAAGTAAAGTTCTGAATAATATCTAATAGGTCTGGACAATGTTTCATTCCGAAAAAAGTCAGTTTTTATTCATCCATTCTCTTCAAGCTGTGCAATATTAATACCTGCAATAAAGAGTTCCTGTCCTCTTACCCCATGTCTGTTAAGTTGATTTGGAAGTTTACTTTGAAAGTCCAAATACACAATGTCAGCTCCTAGCCACATGCTTACTGACTCTCTGAAAGGACTCTAAAAAGTTGGTCAGACAGTATTAACCCGTGCAGAAGCCATGTTGATCCACAGCAAGACGTGTTCTTCTAATATGGCAATTCTGTCTTTAATAATGCTTTCCAACCATTTCCCCCAAACAATGTTAAGCTAATCAGTCTGCAATTCCACGGATCGCTTTTTAAAAGTTGGCGCTACACTGGCCACTTTCCAGTCCTCAAGTATGGAGGCTGATCTTGCAAACAAGTTACATCTGTTTTTTGTAAGAAAGTTAACAGCTTCACATCTGAGTTCTTTAAAAACTCTTGGAAGGGAACCATCTTGACTTGGTGATTTGTTGGTTTTTAATTCATCAACCCCTGACATATCCAGTTAAAAGGATCAGGTAGCAGATGATATGAAAGAGACCCTGCAAATCTGCTGCCAGTCAGAGTAGACAATACTGGCTTTGTACAAGGCAGATTCCTATGTGCCTTTCTTCCTAAAATAAGCTGCCACCGCAAGAATGGCTGTGAATTCACTTGTTTCTGTTAGTTGATGGCTCATAAAATTTGACTTTTCAGACACAGACATAAGAGGCACAACTTTCCTAAAAATCATAGCCAAAATGGATTAAAAAAGAACTATACTAACAATGGTCAATGATTTGACTGCAGTACATAGGGACAAACATTCTGCTAGCCAGAGATATGGTAGCAATGGGAAACATCTGTTCCTTAAAACATGTTGCAAATTTACATTTTCAAAAGCTGTTTTCTCAGAACGCCATGGTCATTGCCAAATTTCCCCCTTGAAATTCTTTCACATACTTTACATTCTCATGTGCATTTCTGTTTAATTATTCTCTTTTGTATTGAAAACAAATATGAAAGTCAAGTAAAGGTCACCCATGAAGCATGAATGGACAAATCATGTGCACATGAGGGCCCCAAGGTAAAGACACCAACCCATAGCTGAACAATATGAAATCATGCCAAAGGTGTAAAGAAATTGCAAAAGACCTTAATGAACTCCCCAATACTCCCAAGCTGCAGTGTCAGAAAGGCACAAAGCCTTCTTAAGATGAGTTTTTATTATTCTTAATCTTATTTTAACTTCAGAGTTTCTTTGCATGTTTTAACTACAAATTTTCAAAGGAATGGTCATAGCTCAGTAGTAGATTACATGTTCTACAAAGAGAAGGTCCTCAGCATTACCAGGCAGGGCTGAGAGAAAACTTCCCTTCAGAGGCCTTGGAGAGCTACTGCTACTCAATGTAAAACAAGGGGGAAAGAACCTGATGGCCTCCAGATGTTGTTGGACTAAATTCCCATCAATCCCAGCCAGTACGACCAATGGTCAGGGATAATCAGTTTAATAAGCACATGTTTCCCCGCCTCTCAAGTAAATAATAGTGAGCTTGGAAGATTGGTGGTCTGACTGAAACTGCCTGCAAGTTGGAACACACCACATTCATAGAAGAGATAATGGGATAATGCACTTAAGCCCACTTGCAGGTAGAAAGAAAACACTGGCTGAGATACAAAGTATTCACAATGAATTCTGGGAGCAGATGGCATTTTGGGCGTATGTTTCTTCAAGAGAACCCCCCACCCCAATTCCACAGCATCTAAACATAGCTCAGATGGTTAGAGCATGGTGATGATAATGCCAAGGTTGCAGGTTCGATCCTCGTAAGGGACAGCTGCATATTCCTGCACGGCAGGGGGCTGGACTAGATGATCCTCAAGGTCCCTTCCAACTCTACAATTTTATGATTCTATGACTTCCCAAAGCAGACTGTAATATGCCATTAAACTCTGCTGTTCTCAGTCCTGTAAAGGTAAAGGTACACCTGACCGTTGGGTGCAGTCGTGGACGACTCTGGAGTTGTATGCTCATCTTGCTCTATAGGCCAAGGAAGCTAGCTTTTGTCCGCAGACAGCTTCCGGGTCATGTGGCCAGCATGACTAAGCCGCTTCTGGCAAACCAGAGCAGCGCACGGAAACGCCGTTTACTTTCCCACCGGAGCGGTACCTATTTATCTACTTGCACTTGGTGTGCTTACAAACTGCTAGATGGGGAGGAGCTGGGACTGAACAACAGGAGCTCACCCCATTGCGGGGATTTGAACCGCCGATCTTCTGATCAGCAAGCCCTAGTGCCACTCGCATCCCTCTCTGCCCTGTAATTACCTATATAAATGAAGTCCTCTCACCTTCAACGTTCATCTTACATTTATGGTCCCATGCCCTGTGACGAGAAAAGGCAATACAAACCCAAAAGGCTTTCATGCAGACAAACCTGCTTGAAGATTCAGAGAACTGATGGGAGGGAGTAGGAGACAAGCCTCTGACTTCAGAGTAATCAGGAGGCTGGCTTCCTCCACAATCAAGAGCATCTATTTTGAAAGAGGGATCTGTATGGGGGACCAAGTCTGTTTGTTCTTCGACACTCAGTTTTTCTCCTAGAAAGAAAGAAAAAAAGCACAAAGGAAAGTAAATTGACTCAGCGACTGTTCAATTGATTCCCACCCCCCCCAACAATGTACCTGTAATCTTCTGCGTATAACTAGAACATGCAGAGATGAAAACACTGGGCTTTTGTGACTTGCACATAGCACAGCCCTTTTAAAAATCCATACTTTATAATAAACTTCTTATGGTGAGACTTCAACAACTGTTTCAGCAATGTCTCCATATATATCTGTCTCCACAGAGGCTCAGCGTTAAAGTGAAAGGAGAAATTACAAGGAATGGATTTCTCTCCCTACTGCAAAACAACTACTACTGCACAAACAGCCAATGAGAGTGAGTGGAATGCATGTGTTGTTGTATGAGTGAGATGTATTGTTTTTTTTCCAATCACAAGATGAAACTAGTATAGAGAAAACTAGAAAAAAAGAAGCACACTCAATGATGGCTCTGAATTATTCTCCTCATAATCACTGAACACAGAAGTCATGTGGTGTTAAAGCTTTGTAACTCAAATATGATCTGGGTGCTCTTCAGCAAAGCTTTAGAATTACCACTGTTAGCCCTCTGCATAGCACAATTAATGTCCAATGGCTTGGCTCCCGAAGTGCAGTTGCATGAAGGGAAGGTAATTTTGCTCATGCAAGGAAGAATCCACAGTTTTCACCAATTTCTCAGACCCGCTTCAGTTCCTAACCCCATCCTTCAGGGGCAGCTTTTCAAGAAGGCTGGGGTGGGTTGGGGCTGCAGTGAATGGGGAAAGGCAATAAAGCTCCAAGCCAATATATCAGCACACAATATTTACAGTACATTAAAAAAATAAATATTGTTGCTCAAATGCTTATGACCTCCATTTTACGAATGAAGAACCAGGAATGGTACACCTTGACAGAACATGCCAAGAAAGTTCATCGTTGAGCTGTAACAAACCATGGTAATCAGAGGTCTAAAGCCATTCAATAGACCTTACTGGCTTAGGTATAATGGATACAATTAGGTATTCTATCACCCATTATTATTAACCGGAAAACAGTGTTCTCCACATGTTGTTGGACTACAGCTACCGTTGTCCTTGACCATGATGGCTGGGGCTGATGTACAACAACTCCCATCAGTACAACAACAACATATGGAGGGAGCTATGCTGATCCTTGATCTCATGGTACACCCTTTCCATAGCACTGCAATGGAAGAATAGTGCACGCTTGGCAAATCCACACTGGGATCAACTCTGGCCCGGAAACCAAAGTCCTCACTGTGGAAGGATGTGTGAATCAAAAACTGGCCTCCACAGTCACTTACGGACTCCTTGTTAAAACCGTGTTTATGGAAAACAATCTTACTTGGCTATGAGTGATCGCCAAAGAAGAAGAAGACAACTCCCATCAGTACTACAACAAGGGAAACAGTGTTGCCCTAAAACAGGCTTCCTCAACCTCGGCCCTCCAGATGTTTTGAGACTACAATTCCCATCATCCCTGACCACTAGTCCTGCTAGCTAGGGATTGTGGGAGTTGTAGGCCAAAAACATCAGGAGGGCCAAGTTTGAGGAAGCCTGCCCTAGAAGATAAGCTGCATGAAGCCACTAGCGAAGTTCTAAGGCTTGCCGGATATTTGCCAGTCCCAAGGCAAGCCACAAGAAGGACACTTGTCAGCCCCCTGATGGGGCACCAGAAATCACCAGTGGTCTGTATTGGGACATTAGCTGCGCAGGCATGATTTAAGATATGCCTTGAAACCAAAGGGGATCTAGCGGCACCCACATTTCAGTTCTGCCTCTGCTGTGGACCCACACTTTGAATCCCAATTCTTTGTAAACCGCTTTGTGATATTTTCTGGTGAAAAGTGATTTATAAACTTCCAACCCTACAATTCTATAATTCTATGAAATAAGTGAGCAAATAACACTACAACGCAATCGGCTGGGATAGCTCAGTCCATGGAGCATGAGACTCTTATTCTCACTGTCATGGGTTTCAGCCCCACATTGTACAAAAAGATTCCTGAATTGCAGGGGGTTGGACTAGATGACCCTTGTGGTCCCTTTCCAACTCTGCAATTCTATGATTCTAATACAGACAGCGTCACCATGCTTTTAAAGAACTATGCTATCTGTTGTAAAGGAGATAATTCTGAACATTTGTTGACCTTGTAGGTCACCCTCGTATTGTGGCTTTTATTATGTTATCTAAATGTGTTGATAGGTTTGCTAGTTTTTTTGCAAAACAATCCTTCTAAAAAGAATGCAGAGAGAGAGGAATGTAAGTTTGGACTTCTTCCATCCAATAATATTTCGAAATATACAAAGCGGGACAACTATCGCCAAACAGGCTAAACGTGATAACTTTTATTCTTGGAAGCATCTCAAGCTTGCTTTGGCTTCAAGAACTGCATACGATGTCAGCGATAAGGTTCAAAAAACATCTTGGTATTTCTATTTATTTTTATTCAAGAGGGCTTTTGCTAAGTGAAACAAGTCAAGAGCCTCTGACAGGACAAAATAGCAATCTTGTTAACTTGAGAAGGGCTGAGGTTTAGACAACTTAAACGAAACCTACTGCCAACATGAAAATGCAAAAGATGCAGTCAAAAATGAGGCTCCCCATATATGGGATAAAAATAACAACCATAATAATTTTAATAACAAACCAAGATCAAAAAACACAGTTTGATTCTGGTTTGCATTATCTAACTTTGATCAGAACAGCCCAGAGTTTCTGAATTCAGAACACATAGGATGTGTTCTGATGTGTGTCTGAACCAGCCTGGGATCTGAAAGAAAGATTATTTTGAATTACTAGTAGTCAACACAGAATAAAAGTAAGGTTCGGTGTAATGAGAACACCCAATTCCCCCCTGAGCCGGAAGTCCACAATGTACTAAATTATACCACACATTTCAGGCCCCATCATGGTTAAAGTGTCCACTGACAAGGAGCAGAAATGCCTTCCTATGTCAAGGGCTAATAAGGAAATCTGAAGTTTCCAACAAGTGGTTTTACATGCTCACATTTAAAAGAGAGAGTGGATTCTAATGAAACACTGACAATGGCCGATGTTGAAATACAGAAAGCTCACAACTTACATGCATTTAACTTATGTGCATTCAGCTTAACAGGCTTGGCAAAAAAATAAGAAGAAAGGGGGCGGGGGCAGAAGTCTAGGAAAAAAGACTCTGGCAATCCTACCCACCACTGGTGTTTTGGCTATATGCAATTTTGGCTTTAGGAGCAATCCCTGGAATGTAAACCTCGTATAAATTGAGGACTTATTGTACTACCTTTCCAGACTCAGCTTAGAATACACTTACATAAATATAATAATAATCTGGCTTAAAGTTAGGCAAATATTTCAGAAACCTGTCAAACCAAGCTCTTGGAAAATCAAGCTTCCATTCTTTCAACAATTAACATCCAACATTAGTAAAGGTAAAGGGACCCCTGACCATTAGGTCTAGTCGTGGCCGACTCTGGGGTTGCGGCGCTCATCTCACTTTATTGGCCAAGGGAGCTTCCAGGTCATGTGGCCAGCATGACTAAGCCGCTTCTGGCGAACCAGAGCAGCGCACAGAAACGTCAGACATTAATATCCAACATTAATTTGCCTTAATCAGCACTGCGTACCAGTCTCCATAGGTAGTTCTTGAGCAGTTGCCTCTTCCTGCTCTGGTCCTTCTTCCCTTATTTTACTTGCATTTTTCTTTCTCTTGTTCACTTGGTCAATTAAAGCCTGAAATTCAGCCTTATGTTTTTTTCCTGAAAAACAAAATCGCATTGGCACATAAGGAGCAAACGGAATACATAAATATACTAACAGAAGAGAAAGTGCTGGTGAAGAGCTGGTGCTGGCTGGGGCTGATGGAAGTGGGAGGCCAGACCATCCTGAGGGCACCACGTTGACAAAGGCTCCTCTAATTACTCATTCACTTTCAATTTCAGGTGCATTTTCACCTAAAGCGATTCACAGCAACAGATCCTCACAACAAACTGGTGGATGCTAGCAATTACACCAGGCAATATAAAGTTGTAAATAGTCACTTGCCCATGGCTAAGAGCAATTACTATCAGCCAAAAAGACAGGAGAGGGTTCAAAAAGATAATAAAAACAGAAAGAGTTGGCACTCCCTTCCTCCTTATCAAGGATACAGGTGCATCCCAAAAGGTGCCCCCCCCCCAAAAAAGGTTTGTTGACTAGTAACCTTTCTGGACTCATTTGCAAGGCAGAAATATTTTCTGCTCTTAATGCAATTTCATTCATTGCTCCTACTCACTGTGGAAATAACGAAAATAATGGTTTTTAATCTTTTATTTTTATGTTGTGAACCACCCTGAAATCTACAGGTAAAGGGCAGTATACAAATTTAATAAATAAAATAAACAAACAATGCTGCTGTGACCCACATTAAATGACACTATGGAAATATTACAAATACTGCTTTGACAGAAAGAGTTATTTACTTAAAAATCACTGATTTCACAACAAGCTTCACACCCACCAATTTCATTGTCCATATATTTAATACTGGTAGTGCTGTACCCATCAAAAACAACAGTGACATTTCCATCTGTGACTGATGTCAAATATGATGCTGATATGCTCATTTGTGGGAGGGAAAGAATTACAATTAGCAGAAGAAGGGGGTGAGACATTTACTGCTGACATAATAGATATCCTGGTCCTTCCCTTGTATCTTGGAAATGATGGAGGCCACAACATCCTCAAAATATCAACCATCTTACTGCTCCTGAAAATGCTACGAGTGGTTGTGCTACAATCAGCTCTATTCCTAGAAGGTACATATATCCCATCTCCATTCCATCTCCTTGCCAAAAAACAAACCAACTATATTTCCCAAAAACCAAACAAAAAAATGTCCTCAAGGATTAGCTTGAGGACAGATCAAGTGCAAAATACTGCCATCTGTATATGATGAAAATCCAGACTGATGCAGTGAATTGCCACTTGTGCAGATATGTGTGATACGACACGGGGATGGTAACTTTTGCATGAGGAAAGGTTTGCTCAGTGGTTTGCAAACACTACAGTGGAAGTACCTGCACAAATATGTCAGCAATGATTAGTGAGGAGGAGGAGGAATAAGCAGCAGCAATACATGTGCTCATTCATTTAAATTGGTTCAATTGCTTCACAGTATTCTCTTTCGAAGGCCTTTATGGATGGTTTTCAATAAAGCTCAACAACAGAAAATGATCACCTTTTCCTTCTTGTGCGACTAGATATTGGTAAACGCTGAATACATAACAAAGAGGCATGAAATTAGAATGGTAATTTTTTGACTTAGATGACATTAAGGGCAATCTTAGACTTTTCTCTTCTACAGTAATGGGGAAGAACACACACACACACACACAGCCCCTGCGTGGGTTGTTGATTTTCTTACAGTTCCCACTGCTAAAAGGACTGATGTAACTAGACAGTATTTTTACTGAAATATTTCAGAGGAGCTTTACCTACACAGCCCACATAGCAGTGTTATCAATTTATCGAGAGAAGCATGTCCATCCTGCTCAGCTAAAATGCTCCAATGCACAGGTCTAAAATCTCTGCTGCTTTTCCCTCCCTGATCTTCTCTGCTTTATGAGCAGCAGATCTCTTGTCAAAGACATCAATTTAACCAGGATATTACTGAAGGGAATATATGTGTGTGTCACATACAAATTCTACTCTATCTGTTAGCAGACTATTCAGGGTACTTATGATGACTGCATTCATTTCATCATCTTCTGGTATTTTGTGAAAGGAGTGCTTCTCCTTTTTGGATGTCCCTAATCCCCTCATTAAAGAGTTTGAAAAATGAGACAGCAGCTCAGGTAGAAGATTATCTGTACTGGGCATCACCTTCCAGGTTCCATCAGAACACATTATGTACCCAAAAGTGTGAGGAGTACATAATTTAAAGGGCTCGTAGGGAGACAAAACATAACTGTTTAAAAGTGATTTTAGTGTTGAAGAACACTGACTCGATATTTTGGTTTGTTCCAAGGCCAAAACTATTTATTTGGCTTGTGAGACTAACATCTTTGAAATGACAGAAAAACTGGGATAAACAGAACACTTATTTCCTTTTAAAAACTTAAAGAAGTCCTAATCCCAAAGCATAGCATGTAATAAAACTTCAGAAACATTCTTTAAAAGTTCAGATTTGCTTATAAAAAAGTGACTGCTCAAGAAATCCACTAAGAATCTCTGAGATGGCAGAGGGCTCTGGTGAAAGAGGAAATAATAATTTGATTAATGACAATTTTGATAATAAATGATATAGCAGCCCTCAGCAACTTACTTAAAAGGCACTTTTGAAGACTTCGCAGGATAACTGTATTTTGTATGCAAGCACAATACACATAGTCTGCCTTCTCAGAAATCCATCCAAACAGGCCATCCACAGAGACTTCTGAATGCCAAACCATCCATTAAGCAGAATGCAAGCAGATGGACAGGCTACATTGTTTGCTGCTTATTCCAAAAACAGGGAAAATGAAATGTTTTCCCAACACTATTTGACAAACAGCATTAAAAACAACAGTCCAACAATAAGGATGCAACCTTTTTTTCCTGTGACTATTTACTGCTAACAAACAAACAAGCACACACGCTTGTGCTAGTTATACAACTGTAGGAATCTTTAAGAGAATTATGCAGAAGAGTAGTTGACAGTAAAAAGGTAAAGGTACCCCTGCCCGTACGGGCCAGTCTTGACAGACTCTAGGGTTGTGCGTTCATCTCACTCTATAGGCCGGGAGCCAGCGCTGTCCGCAGACACTTCCGGGTCACGTGGCCAGCGTGACAAAGCTACTCTGGCGAGCCAGAGCCGCACACGGAAACGCCATTTACCTTCCCGCTAGTAAGCGGTCCCTATTTATCTACTTGCACCCGGGGGTGCTTTCGAACTGCTAGGTTGGCAGGCACTGGGACCGAGCAACGGGAGCACACCCCGCCGCGGGGATTCGAACCGCCCACCATGCGATCGGCAAGTCCTAGGCGCTGCGGTTTTACCCACAGCGCCACCCGCATCCCTAGTTGACAGTACCAACTGACAAATAATAAATTCTACTGGAACCCAGGGATGATACCAGGAAACAATTCCCCCTATATCAGAGCAAGCAATATTAAATATCTGCATTGTGCCTCTTTTTTCCCTAGTGAAGCTAATGCCAGCTCTCTCTCTTTTTTCCCCCCTAAGGGGACAGATTGTTCGAGAAAATGGCATGTGGGAAATGCTTAAACGCATCTTCACTGCTGCCACCACTCAGATCAAAATCAAATCCGCACCCTGCCGAAGATAACTGCTTCTAAGTTTTAACAAACAATTATTAACACATTTGGGAGATCAGGTTTGGATTTCCATGTCACGTCTGTTCTGGCCCTAAGACAGCACAGTGGTACTTCAGGTTAAGAACTTAATTTGTTCTGGAGGTCTGTTCTTAACCTGAAACTGTTCTTAACCTGAAGCACCACTTTAGCTAATGGGGCCTCCCGCTGCTGCCGCATGATTTCTGTTCTCATCCTGAAGCAAAGTTCTTAACCCGAGGTACTATTTCTGGGTTAGCGGAGTCCTTAACCTGAAGTGTCTGTAACCCGAGGTACCACTTTAATTGTCTATGGTCTGTTGTTATTACTGCTACATCACCCTTCATCCAAGAAGCTTAAGGCAGTGTGCAGGAATGTCACCCTCTCTGAATACTACAACCCACTCTCTGTTTCTCCTGGCACTCTCTCTGCTACCCCACGTTGCATCCTGATTGAAGGCTCCTAAAGACATTACCCACACTCCCTTAGTTTTGGTCTCATTAACCTAATGGTTTAAAAACAGGGTTGGGAAACCTGCAAATTTCTGCATGGCTTCAAACAGTTTAAGCACCAGCTACAATTAGCTACACTGCTATGTATCTTAAATCTGTAAGCTAAGAAAAAAACGCTTGCACAAACTGTAGCGTGACATTTGCTGTTTTCAGAAACATTATAAACAAAAACATGCATTAGCTTGTGGCTCTCTAGCAGCCTGTCTCGTTCCAAGCTGAACCCTCTGCATACCCAAGCCTAAAAATTTATTACAACACATTCTGCCAAAGTATCTTATTTACATAACAGAAAAATAAAATAAAAATAAACCCTTCATGCTTTCAAGTACCAGTGCTACTATTGCCAAGTGATCTGAAGAAAATAAAAATGAGCTTCTTATACTAAGTCAGGCTTCCTGGTCTAAGGGCATGCATTCCAGAGAATTTAAATTCTAGGCAAATGGAAGAAGAGAGGATTGCATGATACAGAATGTAGGGGGTGGACCAGAGAAGTCAATAATGAGACATACCCTGTGGGTCTATCTAAGCCAGTATTCTCTGCTCTGCCTTCAGAGATGTTCTACAGGGCCTCAAGCAGAAGATTTCCCCATCAAACATGGCATCTGATCCTAGTTTTAACTAGAGATGCCACAGAATGAATGTTGTTTTCTACATACAAAGCATGCACTCCAACGCTTAGCCCCTCTGCCAAATTCAGTAGCCTCATATATGCTCAGATGTTCAATTTTCATTCAGAACCATTACACATGCAACTCAAAAAAAGGGCCTGTGTCCTTTGTTTTGATTTCGGTAAAGAAGAATGTAGAGCTTTCTGGCTGTTCTGCTGAATGCTTAAAAGGGACAGTTACAAGGCAACTTGCCAGTTTCAGCCTGCCAGGACAGGTTTAAAACCCCCAGCACCACGATGAACCTACTGCAGATTCAATGCCCTGAAGAACCCAAGAACACGCATAAATTGAAAAATGAACTCAACACCGTAGGGCAGAAATGGTTCAGTGCCACTGCTTTACTTGAAAGTTTTATAGTAAAAAAGGTCTTTCCAACCTTCAGAGGTCATCCAGCTTTCATATACAAAGCTGGTTTTGTGATGCAAAGATCCAATTAAGCTTTTGAGGTCAAACTAATCTAGCTAACACCTATCTTATAGTAAAGAACTGTAGTATCTTACATTTTAACCTAAAAGTAGTGTGAGAACATAACATTGTGCGAGAAGACTTTCATTCACCCAAGAGGACTTCTCTTTCTTCTCCTTCCCTCTGCGGCCCCACTGCCCCCATCCTGCATCTGCTTTGGAGGATCCCCCAACCCTCCAGAGCAGACTGGGGTGGATGGCCATATGGGAGAAAAGAATGAATGGAGGCCCTGTGGCATGAGCAGAAGACCATCCTGCTATTGGCCGGACACCACTGGAGGTCACCCAAAATAACTAGTTTCAGTTCTCTATAACTTTCTCCTTGGTGAAGATGTTAATGGACCCTTTTGGCACCTGTGCTGTTAACAATGACCAGTCATTTGTGGTGGTTTCATTCTATTTAAAAGTGTTTTACTTTCCAGAGCAGTGAATGATGAAGTTAATGGGATGAAGACAAAACCTCTTCAAGCACATCACTGAAGTTCTAACAACCATCACGTTTTTTTTGGTATGAATAAACGTTGACTAGCCAAGGTTTCAATGCAAGCTGACGCAAAATCCATACAAAAGAGAAGGCAGATTAACTGGGAGGTCATCGGAGCCATCCACCAAGCACTCCTCCATACAGTTTCATTCTTTTCAAATTGCGATGAGCAGGCAGTTAAAGCTTTACTTGATGAATTATACCCACAAAAATCAACAACTGCTATAGTAAGTGAGGCTCCATTCTACATCTAAATTTGTCTCCAGTTTTCAAGCATGATTCACAAAGAACTTTCTATGACCTAGACATGAACCCTCTTTGCAGCCTTCTCTAAGGTATTAAAAAGGTCCCCTCTCAACAGATCAATTTAATACAGATCTATTTAATACACTTCAAAACAGTCTTCAGTTAACCCTATCAGATTGGTTGCTGCGATAATTATGTGGATCACTGAACGCTCAAAATGAAGAATATAAAAACAGTCCTGGGAGCTGGATTGGTCCTGCCAGGACTTTCTATTTGGCTCTGGGGACTGTCCCTGAGCCACACACACACCCCAGGGGACACTCTACACAGGCTCGGCTCTGCACCCTCCTCAAACGCTTTTGTGCGGTTGCAGTGTGTCCCTGAACCGTGATAATGTCTCTCATTTGTGAAGACAGCACAGATCCAAAAATCAGAGCAGATACACTGGTCGAACCATTGAGTTTGGCAGCCACCAAGGACACAAAGGAATGGTTCCCCCCACAGGGCAATATATAGCCCAGGGCCTGGGGTTAAGCCAGGCATTTCTGCTTAAGAATTTTCTGGCAACATGATGAATCAAACAGGCACCAGCCCTACTCAGGAATTTGTTAACTGTGTCCATGAAAGACGGATGCATGCATTAGCCCTGGTCCTCTGCCCACAACCTTCTCACTTTGAGTGGGAAGGTCCAAAGAGGGATATTAAGCATGTTCAGCTGAATGCTGGGAGGGCTATTATCACACTCAAGAGAATGCATATACAATCCTTCTTCAAACCTTCCCCTTCAATGTGAGGAGGTCAGGAGAATAGGGGCAGGGATAAAATTAACTAATACTCGGATAAGAACGATGACCTACTACATCAATGTTCTCCAACCTGGTACCCTCCGGATGTTTTGGATTCCAACTACCATCAACCCATCCATGGCCAATGGTTTGTTAGTTCAGTTTGTTTAATTTTCGTACCACATTATCTCATGAATATATCTATGTACAGTGTAACAAAACCAATACAGAACAAAACAAAATCAATACAACAACTGGAGGACACTGTGGGCTACACAATAGCAGGCTTCCTCCTCTACCACCCCTTCAGAAACTGAAAAACAGCTAAGAGGAATGTATCATTCCATGTGATATCCCAGTTCAGAGTTCAAATGCATTTCTTGTAGCAGTCTTTTATGTCTCCATGTGATATGGCCAGAGACAGAGGGCAGCACTTTCCTGGCCATATCAGGAGACATGAACCTTGTCTTACTGCAGCTCCCTTTCCAAGGTTTCTCCTGTTTCAAAAATCACCATTCAGCATCCACTTTAGGGGGGTTCAAAAAGTAGCTGAATGGGGAAGGAATTGAAATAATGTTGGGTAATAACTGTGTCGCAGGGGAAGATTTTGCAAATATACATTTCGGACAGCTGAGATTTTATGCAGTATGTATCTGCACTTTACCCCACCATAAAGATTTTTCTTTTCCTGTTTTTATTTATCAGGGGAGGGGTGTCACTTATATACTGTAGACAGCAATCATAGTCCAACGAAAATCCTGTCTGCCTCTGAAACACATGGGTCAGAAAACTCCTCAAAAGCAGGCAAAGTCCACCCACCCCACCCCCGGTCCATCCCCACCTGCTTTATTCCTCAGTCGCCTACTTGGTACAAACCAAACCTAAGGCATCTGTTATTTTCAACTGTAACATCCCTTCCAATTTCAGCAAAGAGCTGAAAAGGAGCAGAGGGGCCTATCCTGGCAAGACAGCTGCAATGAAGAGAGTCAAGCTGTCAAATTTAAGACACTAGTAAAATTCAATGGCCAAATTCGTAAGGGGGAAAAGATTCAAGCATAATAAAGTTATAATAAATAAGGGAGCAATGTACGTCCTTGTTCTACTGTCCCCATTCATTTCAACTTTAAACTGGGAAAATGTTGAAGCATTAATACAGCTTAGAATCAGTCTGCATTCAAAGTTTGCAAATTCTAATAATGAACTTCCTATGCCCAGCCTAAAACAATGCAAACCTACAACATTTACTCAGACAAAAACACAACTGAGTTTAATGGGAGTTGCACCTAGGCAAGCCTATATAAGATTGGATACCTCAGATTGCAGCCTCTGTTATCCGCTGGCTTTCATAGTTCTCAGTTGGGGGAAAAGGGTCAAAATACATTTCAAAATGTGTATTTAAATGGGATTTTTATTGCAGATTTTAAAAACAAGAAGATTTCACACAGTATGGGTGAAAACATGTGTTTCTGCCTAGAGCAGTGGTTCCCAGCCTTTTTTTTTTGCCATGCCCCACCTAAGCATCTCTAAAATCCTGATGCCCTCCCCCCCCCCCCCGTGACATGTAATTCTTATTATTCAAAATGTGAATTCCTATTCACATGGAGGAAGCCTAAAAGGCCATTAACTGTTAATAACTAATTCTTGAATTACCCCCCTTAAAAATCAAATTGCCCCCCTGTGTGGTGTGTGCCCCATGTTGGGAATCACGGGTCTAGAGCTTGTACTCAAAGCCACTTTTGACCATTATTTCACTTTAACTACTGAAGATTCAATCCTCTTTCCCCAATATGAATGCATGTATGTATGAGCATCCTTGCAAAGTCAGTGCTCATCCAGGAAAGCGAGTGGATTACTCTGGTGTCTTCTCACCTTGGATGACAACAAAATAGTCATTCTAACCCATCCTAATTGAACAGAGGTGAAAGCATCCATGAATGCCTCAATGAAATGAATGGAAGATATGCACAAGCAGTGCTTGGTAACTTAGGCCTACCTAGCAGCTTCTCCCAATCGTGGTTCAGTAGTATGGCAACAACTGGAAGCCCAGGAACTTCTCTTGGAAAAGCCACAACACTCAGACTAACTCTACAATGGTTCTGGTATGTCCTTGGTATTGACACAGCTGATGTGCCCTACGTATGAGTAGTGTAGAAATCAGGTGCACTGAGACACATGTTGTATCCAAGGATGAAGGCGAAGCAGTGGACATCCCCAAAATACCCAGCAAACATGGCATGGGAAATACATTCTTCACCCTTGTGTAGCCCAAATATTTTGGAATTAAATCTAAAGCTTTTTAAAACTGTTTGACAAGGCACATTTTATAGTCTCATACAAAAAGTTAACAGTACGGCTGCAGTTAGCGCAAATGTAGATCAGAAAGGAAATGAACACTTGTAACTCAAAGCATCTGCTCATAAAGGGCAGAAAAATTCAGCAAGGGATTTCGTCTGGAAGAAGATGGCTTTGAAGCATTCATCCGGGTGAATGCAATGACAAAGCATCCTGTCTGTGGTCTGCTGAAAAATGCCGGCGGTGTTAAGGGTAATCAAACTGGCCCAAGAGCCAAATCGCCTTCCTGACATCACAGGCTGAATACAAAAGAGCGGCAACTTCCCATTCACCTAGAGCACAACTAGTTGCGCTGATTTCCAAAAGGTAAGAAACAGGGATTGACAGTCTCACTTTACAAGGGGTCAGGCCAGACTCTCGCAAAGTGAGAAAAGCCCAAACCTGCAACACCAGTACCAGGAGAAAAGGGGGAAGGAGGTTTGATCCTTGCACCCTCCCTAAGCTCTGCCATTTGCTTTATCTCCATGCTTGCTTGATGCAAGCAGAGAACTCAAATGACCTTCCAGGTCCCCCACCCTCTCTGGCTCTGTGCTGGAAGGTGTGGGGGTAAAGGCACATCAGCTTATCTCTGTGCCTGTTGGTCAGTCGGAGTGGAGCTCTGAATGGCTGGGAAGAGCAGAGACAGAGAAGGTTGGTCCCGAGGTGGAGGACGGCAGAAGTGTGCTGATTTGTCCATGACACAGTACAAGATACAGCATGAGGTATGCATCAAGTCTTCTCCCCCTGGAGCAAGTGAATGCCCCAATTATCAGAAATGTTTGCTTGCCCATCCAGAATCCGTCAGTCCCTGGTTAGATAACTGGTGATCAGCTGCTAGATGGAGTCCTGTACCACACTGATTTTGTTTGGAAAAGAAGGTCAAATTGCCAAGAATTAATCTACAAGGCAGAGAAGACAGCAACTTTCTATATGGTAGCATTTGCTCAGCATGTCACGGTGCCATTAGAGATTCTGTGAATACTTCAAGAAGACAGTGGTGCTTGCATCACACCTTTTTTGTACTGCCACTGTTGGTCCACAATCGCTTAGTCATCTGAGCTCACCATCTATTCATAGCTAACACCCTGTGGAGACCCTTTTACTATCTATCATCTGTGGATGCATGTGGTAACAGTATAGCTCTACCCAAAGAACAAGAGAACAATGATGAAATTAAGTATATAAAAATGCACAAAAACCATCTGCAGCATTCATAATTCTCCCTCCTTCGGGGGGGGGGGTTGACGGGAAAGATTCAGGACTCTATTTGCAGCACAAATTGCTTTCTTCCTGGTCATTCAATAAAAATTGAAAATATATGAATTAATTCTATTAGAGACAGCCAGCCCCCTGCATAAACCAAACAACCACAATTTTTCTGTTTCTTCTTTTGTGTCCATCAATAAAAGCTTGTTTTAAGAAATCTCAGTGATAGGTTTCTACTACTAGAACACAAGTAAGACCAGAAAAGCTGAAGCGGAAGTGAAAAAGGGAGCACAGGAAGAGAGAACATGACATCTGAGCATAGACCAATATATTTTGGATATTTGCACTTATAGATCTGTTTGTACATACACGCACATAAACAAGCACACCTCAAAATAAATTATCTTTGGGGGTTTTTGAGGGGAGCACTAAAATGCTTAATAAATTTTAATCCATTGAAACCTTAGTGTTACAGTAATACCTCCGCAAACGTCCACCTTGTCTAGCGTCCATTCCAGCGAACATGCACGGCAAACCCGGAAGTACCGGAACGGGTTACTTCCAGGTTGCCGCTTACCCATGCGCAGAAGCCCAAACCCCTCCGCGCGTGAGCGCAGACGCAGCACTCTGCCCTGCATCCTTTTCTGCTAGCGGCCAGGGCTCCAGAACAGATCCCAGCTGCAAAGCGAGGTACGACTGTATATGTGTAGTATGAGGTGTGAGGCTCATGAAACACAGCACTGAAAGTTCATTGATGCAAGTCTTTGTGAACATGATGTGTTTGGAAACCAAAGCTCTTGTTGAGTATCATCTTTGCTGGTGTAATTGCCAGAGCTGTGAATCAGGCAAAGCCTTTTCTCCTTCTCCCTCAAGAGACCAGACGTGCTCAAGCAGCCATTCCAGAGTTTAGCAAGCCTCCTGCTATCTGAGCAAATTGTCAGCTAGCTGACAAGCAAAGTGGGATGCTTCTATGAAAATCTGGTCTCCAGGAAAATATCTGCCAGCTTCACGATTGCCATTTCCAGAACTGAGAACCAATGTCTCAGCAGTCTGAAATGTGTTCTCTGAGAAACCTTTTCTCCTTAGCCTTTTCTACTACAGCTCTTTCCTTCTCGTTCCTTCTCACTTAAAACATTCTACGCTTTCCCAACATCAGAAGGTGGGTCTAGTTGGTGTAGCCAGCCAATGTTGATTCAATGTGCTGTTTCCGAGCGTGGTTTATGTTCCCTGGCCAAAATAATTTGCAATCTGCTTTGGTTAAGAAAGTAAGACGAGCCTGCTGATTCAGACCAATGGCACATGTAGTCCAGCAACCTGATCTCACAGTGGCTGAGCAGATGCCTGTTGGAAGCCTGCAAGCTGGCCATGAGCGCAACAGCACTCTGCCCATCTGTGATGCTCAGCAACTGAGACTCAGAGGCAAAATGCTCCTGACAGTGGAGGTTGAGCACAGCCATCATGGCTAGCAGCCACTGGTCGCCTTATCCTCATGAATTTGTCCAATTCTTTCAAAACCATCCAAGTTGGTAGCCATCACTGCCTCCTGTGGGAGCAAGTTCCATAGATGTGATGTATGGAAAAAGTGCTTTCTGTTATCTGCTCTGAACCTTCCTACGTACATTCAGCTTCATTGGATGAGTTCTGTGTCATCCGGCGTCAAATATCAAGAACAAAGTAATGTCAGATGTGCGATGATTTTTCAGTTACTAGAACAGGTGCGGGCAAGCTTGCAAAAATTTACCACTTGTCTGACAATAAATGTTGGAAATGTAAAGAAACTGAAAGTACTTTTTTTCACCTTTGGTGGACGTGCCCAAAGATTAAGGCTTTCTGGGAAATGATATATAATGAAATGAAAAAGGTATTTAAATATACCTTCCTTAAGAAACCAGAGGCCTTTCTCCTGGGCATTGTCGGCCAATCGGTGCCAAAGAAAGACAGAACATTCTTTATGTATGCTACAACAGCAGCAAGAATACTCATCGCAAAGTATTGGAAGACACAAGATCTACCCACCTTGGAAGAATGGCAGATGAAGGTGATAGACTATATGGGACTGGCAGAAATGACTGGCAGAATCCGAGACCAGGAAAAGGAGACGGCGGAAGAAGATTGGAAGAAATTCAAGAACTATCTTAAGAAACATTGTAAAATTAATGAGTGTTAGAATGATGCGGTTTTAGAAATTAAATGGATTACAGCTGTAAAGATTAAGTTAAAAGAAAAGAAAGGTTAATAATTACATAAAAGTAAGGGTGAGGATTTGCTGAACAGAATATTTGAAACTGGAATGCAGAAAGGGAAGGTATGAGGAAGTCGGGGAAGTAAGTTTTAAGAAAATAAGGATTTGAAATTATGCTTGTTGTTTTTTTCCCCTGTATGTGTGTTGGTTTGAATTGTTGTGTTTGTTTATATAATTTGTGAAAATTTAATAAATATTTTTTTTAAAAAAATAGAACAGGTGCGGGCAACACAACCACCTGCACTTTGTGAGTCTTTTGGTGAAAAAAATGATATATAATTCTGACCCAATCCTTCCCCACAGACCCACTGTTGGTTCCTTTTTGAACAATGCACTTTCATTCCTCACTATATGTAGTAATTAGTTCTGGGACTATGAATTTCACTCTCAGAAATTTGCTTCCCTGTAAATTGGAGTGTCCATGTACTGTAACTGTGAAAAGTGTGTCGGACAATGACCTGGGAGACTAGGGTTTGAATCCTCACCCACCCATCACTGGGTCACCTTGGGCCAGTCACTGTCTTTCAGTCTAACCTACCTCACAGGTGGTTGTTTTTTTTAGGATAAAATGGAGAGGAGAGAACCATGTACACCTTGAGCTCCTTGGAGGAAAAGGAGGTCTATAAATGCAATAAATGAATAAATAATCCTTTCATTGTTAACTATTCCACTGGCCTACATTGAGTACCTTGAGTACCCTGGTGTTGCTGAACTACAGCTGCCATCATCCCTGACTGTTGATCTAAGGTTAAGGAAGTTAGGAGTTGAATACAACAACATCTCCCTCCTGAGGGACTTGCCTTTAGATCCTTGTATTCATTGTGATTGGATATGATCACACCCTTAACCATTCCTTAGGTAAAATTCTAAGAACCCTTGTATCAAAGCAAAGGAAAATGAAGCCATTCATTGAGGATCTGGGCACAGACTGCTATTAGTCAGTTTCGATGTCCCAAAGTCCCATATGGCTGCAGAATGTATGGACCTATATGGGAAGTGAAGCAAATTACTGGTCAGGAACAAAACGCATGGGGACGAGCAACTCATCCATAGAAGGCCAGAGCAAATGTACAGTATCCTAGCTTCTCACTGCTCTCATTAAAAACCGATCAGTTTCATTTGCAATGCAGTACTTTCATTCACCTGTCATGCTACAGTGAAGAATGACATTGTCAGGGGTTCAGGAGCAGAGGCGAGGGCAAGGGAGGAAACAGAGAGTGAGGGGGAGGAGGCAGAAGAAAAGATGAGTGATGACGACGACCCGAGATCTCCGAGTCTTTCCAGTGAATCAGAAGATTCACAAAAAGGAGCACCAGTGGCCAGGGCAAGGGGAGAGACTAGGGGGACACCCCAGGAAGATAGAGCCAGAGGGGACTCAGAGGGGAGCAGTTGGAAATCGGCGCCAAGCACACGGTGCAGGTCTGCACGGACCACAAGAATCTGGAGCACTGGCGCACGGCACAGTTCCTGAACCAGAGGCAGATACGTTGGGCTGAGTTCTTTGCGAACTTCGACTTCCGAATAGAGTATGTCCCGGGGGACACCAACATCATGGCGGACGCGCTCTCCCGTAAGCCACAGTATCTGGAGGACGCCATGCCAGCGGCCGCCATGCACATCTTCGCACCAACAGTGTGGGCGTGCGCTGCGGCGACAGTGGACCTGGAGGCGGTGCGACGAGCGTTGCAGAATGACTCCTTCGCGCAAGCAAAGATGGCAGAGATGCAAAGGGGCACGGCAGCGACCGATGGGTTCCAGCTGAGAGATGGATTGCTCATCCGTAAAGGGGCCATCTACGTGCCGGGAGACGAACTTCGCGCCAAGGTACTGCATCAGCTGCACGACGCGCCCACTGCCGGGCACTTTGGCAAGGAGAAGACGGTGGAATTAGTCGCCAGGGATTTCTGGTGGCCCGGAATGAGAGGGGAGGTCGCGGACTACGTGGCGAGGTGCGACACCTGCCAGAGGGCCAAACCAGTGCACAGACCGCCGGCCGGTCTGTTGGAACCGCTGCACACTCCGGTCGAACCATGGGAGAGAGTCGCCCTGGATTTCGTCACGGATCTGCCCAGCTCGAGGGGCAAGACGGCCGTGCTGGTGGTGGTGGACTTGTTCTCCAAGATGGCACATTTCATCCCGTGTGCGAAGGTGGCCATGGCGGAACAAACCGCCAAACTGTTCATAGACCACGTGTTCAAGGTTCACGGTCTGCCACGGTCTATTCTGTCCGACCGCGGGCGGCAGTTCATCTCGAATTTCTGGCAGAAGCTGATGGGCTTCCTAAACGTCAAGATCAACCTGGCGTCGGCGAGACACCCGCAGACCAACGGGCAAGCGGAGCGGGTCAATGCCATCATGCAGCAGTACCTGAGATGCTATGCGAATCAACAGCCTGCGACGTGGGTGGATTACCTGCCGCTCGCCGAGTTCGCCTACAACAACACGAAGCACGTGTCCACGGGGGTCACGCCGTTCTTCGCCAACAACGGGAGGCACCCCAGAACCTTCCCGGGACTGGAAAGAATGGTGGAGGGGGAGCCGCAGACAGCAGATGCGTTCGCGTCGGAGTTGCAGGAGGTCCACGATCAGCTGCGGCGGCACCTGGAGCTGGCCAAACACGCATACAAGGTGCAGGCAGACAAACACAGAAGGGTTGGCGAAGAGATCCATGTGGGAGACTGGGTCTGGTTAGCAGCCCACGCAGTGCCGGCCAGGTCGTTGGCCAAGAAGAAACTAGGGCATAAGCAACTGGGGCCCTACCAAGTCGAAGAGCAGGTCAACCCGGTGGCTTTCAGGCTGGCGCTTCCGGAGGGTTCCAGGATGCATCCGGTGTTCCACAGATTGGTGCTCACTCCCTACAAGGCACCGCACAGGTTTCAGGAACCAGGAACGGCGCCGAGTCCGCTCCGAGAGGGAACCGGGCAACGGGGAGTGGCACAGGAGGTGCGCATCAACGAAGTCACGGAGATTTTGGACCCCAGATGGGGGGAAGAGGGGGTAGAATACCTTCTCGCTAAGGAGGGCACCCCGGCCAGTGCCAACAGCTGGGTGCCGGGCTACGCTTTAGACGAACCTCTGCTCAAGGAAGAGTTTCATGCCCTCTTCCCACATAGGCCAATGCCAGCGGACTTTTTCGACGACTGGCTTTTCACACCCATGCTTTCAGCCAGCACGTTCCGGGGGTTCGACTCGGATGAGGAACCGACACGAGACGCCAATTCCCCGGAGGGGTCGCCCTCGGGATCTGCTTCAGAGCCCTCGTATTGGTGGGATGATCGACCAGAGGAGCAGTGGCGCAGAAAGTGGCTGGAGGGTCCAGGACGAGCAACGCCTCCAGAAGGAAGCGAGGGAGAGACGGACATGGACGTTTTCGGGGACGACCAGGGTTTCGAGCACGGCGGCACAGAGATGGAAGCAGAGGTGACCGTCGTCGACGAGAGCAGGGAGGAAGAACCGGAAGACTTCAGATGGAGGCCCGCCACGGGAAGCGAACTGTACCCGACATTCGTCCCCTTGACACGGCAGCACCCAGCTCCCGCACCGGAAGGCGGGGAGGGGGGAAGAGGGGGCTTCGAGGGGGGGATGGATGTCAGGGGTTCAGGAGCAGAGGCGAGGGCAAGGGAGGAAACAGAGAGCGAGGGGGAGGAGGCAGAAGAAAAGATGAGTGATGACGACGACCCGAGATCTCCGAGTCTTTCCAGTGAATCAGAAGATTCACAAAAAGGAGCACCAGTGGCCAGGGCAAGGGGAGAGACTAGGGGGACACCCCAGGAAGATAGAGCCAGAGGGGACTCAGAGGGGAGCAGTTGGAAATCGGGACCAGCGTCACCGCCAGAGAGCAGGGATAAGGAAGGGCGCCAGGGATCAAGCGCTGGCAGCTCACAACAGGAGGGAGGGCACGAGTCAGGAGTGGCCACACCTCCATCGGGGAGCGAAGAGACGGTTAGACGGAAAGTGGAAGGTTGGGCGCGCGCGCCAAGTTCAAATGCACAGGAAGGTGGCGCAGTAGGCAGCCCGGAAAGGGAGCCAGGTCCTAAAGCCCGGCGCAAGGAGACAGAAGGGTCCGGGGGGTCAGCGTCAGAAGAATCCCGGAAGGAAGAGACCCCGGGGGGCAGAGGGACCCAGAGGAGAACTGTCAGGCGGAAAAGGTGGAGCAGGGCTAGGATATTAAGTTGGTGCACAAGGGGCGGAGACTCAGACGGAGCTTCGCCGATCTAAGCATAAGACGTAGGGTTGCACGCAGCAGCTTGAGGATGCAGACTGTAACTCAATAAAGACTTTTATTTAACGATCGCTGGCTAGCGTGATCCTCTGTGAGCTAGGATCTGGAAGCAACCCTGACAGACATGCATACATATTTTTTCCCCAAATGTTTCATTTGCATAATGCTGCTACAACATTTCACATTATACTAGTTAATACTAGTGTTTTGACATTTATAAAGCATCGAATGGGAGCCAAAAGAGGAATTGCTGGACTATCCAGTGTAGAAAAATTAGCCCTGAAATTAAATAAAGAATGAACCAGGTAGGATCAAATTATTCCCAAAATCAAAGTTTAAAAATAATTAAGAGCAGCCTGTTAAAATATATCCTAAACTCAATTTCATGAGGCAAGCTTTTCTAACTAGTTCAACATCCTGCTGCACTCCCAAAGGACATTTAGTTGCTAAATATGATGAGGAACAGACACACAACAGTCCTACATTGGGTCACTCAAGGGTATACCTGAAAGTAAAGTGGTACCTCTGGTTACGAACTTAATTCGTTCCAAAGGTCCATTTTTAACCTGAAACTGTTCTTAACCTGAGGTACCACTTTAGCTAATGGGGCCTCCTGCTGCCGCCGCCGCGCAATTTCCATTCTCATCCTGGGGCAAAGTTCTTAACCTGAGGTACTACTTCCAGGTTAGCGGAGTTTGCAACCCGAAGTGTTTGTAACCCAAAGCATTTGTAACCCAAGTTACCACTGTAACTTGAACTCTAAACCAGAGTCATAGTCAACATTATATTAAGCATAATTTGATACGAATACAAATCTAATGATTCCTTAAGACTTCTTATTGGACAAACTATCAGGTTGCTAGCTAACAGTTAAAATAAAAAAAGCATTGGTTCAGTTCAGACAAAATGTGAAACTGTGGCTTGGCACTATGTGAACCCCCACCCCGCTGCAGCTCCCATGCTCTGATTCAATTACATACTCTCTCTTTGGGATAAATCATAATTTTTTCCAGTATATCAAAACCTAGAAACCAGGGTTTCTGTTTCCCATCAAAACCAGGGTTGCATACTAGCTTCAAACTACAGATTGTGATCCTATTTGCAGGACAAATTTGCAGGAAAGATGTAACTAACTGAACCAGAGTATGCCTTCATGTTGACACCAATGCTATTATGCCAAATGTGGAAGGAAGAGTGGAGAGTTTTGCTTCCTAGTCATAGCTCCCTGCAATTCCATGATGAACTGCTCGCATTTTCTTTTCTTTTCTTTCTTTTCTTGGGTACATTAGTATAGGTAAACAATGATGGGGAAAAGGGAGAAAATGAGTATTTTAATACCAGTTCCATTTTTAATTTGTTCATTTCCTAAGAGGTAATTTCCTTTTTTAAAAAAAATGCAAATGAAATAATCGCTTTACTTACGATAATCTCTGTGAATTTCATCTATTTCTTTCTCCGTCTGTTTTTTTGTAAATGTCATACTCTGCAACAGTAGAACAAACATTACTTTTTAATGAAGGGTGAAGGATATACAGCCACACACCCCAAAATAATCAAGACACAATTATCTAAAAGGGAAGTTTTTATATTCTCCTCACACAACCCTCCCCTCCCCTGACAGCTGTAGTTTAGCACTCTTTCTATACACTCTCGATTGCATTTAACGTGTGCTAGTCTACCTAAAGGTAGATCCTTTTCTCTACAGGGTCAAAATCAAGGTACTAGCACTAGTGCATAAATCTTTAAATGGCTTGGGACCCAAGTACCTAAAAGAGCACCTTCCCCAATACCAACCATCTCACATCCTATAATTGGCAGGCGAGGCCTTGTTGGTGGTGCCATCACCAGAGGATGCCCAGTTGGTGCTGACTCATGATGGGGTCTTTTCAGTGGTGGTTCCCCAATTGTGGCTGGCCCTTCCTACTGAGGCGCGCCAGTCTCCATCATTATTAACTACATCTCATAGATGTGGAGAGTTGGAAGGGATCCCAAGAATCATCTAGTACAGTCCCCTGCAATACAGGGGGTACACATATGGTACATCCTCAGTTGTGGTTTTTCATCACATGAAGTGACACATGCTCATCTCTTGTCACTAAGCCTCAGTCAAAGTTTATCAACTTACGCCTCTTCTAGGTTTACTGGATTCCAGTTGTGTTCGAGCCTTCTCATTTTTTTCCAGCTCTCCTACAATTTCAGCAACTGTGGAAATAAACGATTGCCGTAAGCAGAAGCCTAACATCACGGGGGCGCCTCTTATATCAAGGCACAAAATGTTTCTGAGAGTATATTCTTTGTAAGAACTGAAACATGCTAGCCTGAAGTGAAAACACATTTTCACCTATAATGAAGCTTTTTCTAAGAGACGGGGAGTACGAGAGAATGGAGGAAGGTGCAGTTCACCTGCTTGTGAAAAGTAAGACCTGAATAGGGGAATAAAGACTGCATCCTTGTTGAAAGGGGTAGGAAACATCAGTAACCACATGCTAGCTGCCAGAAGGATCTCAGAATTAGGACAGATTTCTCATGCCATTCTGAGCAAGCTCTAAGAGGCTTCTCAGGAAAGCCTTGACTGTTACTGTATCTGAGTATTAGACAGTATTTTCAAAAGCAGCAATAGTTTCCTGATAAAGGAGATCACAGAGTGAAGGAGAAAGGTAAATGAAAGAGGAAAAAGGCAAGAGGTTCTTCTTTGTGACTGGCTGCGGTAACAGCCCCTGATTCTGCAACAGTAGCCCATCTCCTGCCCAACAAACACTGCTCGTTTTCTGCTCCTTGTGTTTCCTTCCCAGAATCTATCCACCCCAGACCTATAAGCAACAAAGACAAATCAAGGACTGGAAGACCTGAACAGAAGACTGTGCTAAGAGAGTTTTGAATGTCACTACAACAAGGTCCATAGATCTCCAAGTGACTGTTACATTTCTCATTTGTCAACTCCCAACTGCTGCTACTATTATTATTATTATTATTATTATTAATTTATTTATTATTATTGGATTTTGCAGGAATGACCAAAAAAGCAGAGTTACAGAGTTCTTATTTCTCTCTCTCTCTTTGGGGAACATCTTTGGTATAAGACAGCTTCTGGAATTCCTAATAGGCTATGAGCATTAATAGTCACTGCTGTCAGTACTAGCAGGCAAACATTTCTTCAGAGCTAACAGAGCTGAAGCCATATAAAAATAAATGTATACATGTGCCTGAACAACATATGTAGGTGGATAATGATTGAGTTTTCATGCATCAATATTTTCTACTATTCAACAGAACAGAACATCTCTAGTTAGAACTGAAATAAAAATTGTTGGCAGGGGGCGGAGGAGTCAGCATGCCCCGGTGAATGTTGTGTAGGGTTAGAGATTAAGAGCCTAGACTTGTAATCAAACTCCCAAGACAACAACTTTGGGCAAATCACTCTCCATTTTGGTAACCTTTTTTGTGAAACAGAAATACAATTGACCTATTTTACAGACCTGTGAGATCAAATGAACCAAGCATGGGAAAGAGGGTCCTTGGTAGCATTCATGCCTGTTAGTGCCACCAAGAATTATTTTATTTTATTGTTGTTGTTTTTAATTTCTGGTCTTTGAAATCCAAATGGCTGGCAAAAACAAAATAGCAGGACAATTTACAGCATGCTATAAAATGAGAGTTTTCTGGCATCACAAATGGATTGTATTTTTGCTTGCAATCAACATGTTTGTTGATTTTAAGTCTGTCCTGCGTAGAGATCATTAATTTAGAGCCTATGGATTTTTCTCATGGGAAAACGAAACTCAAACCGTACTTCCATCAGGAATCCGATACCTTCTTAAAGAAGCTGTTCTATAAATAGATATCTAAGAAATAAGCCCAACATGACTCAAACAGCTCCTGATTTATAGAAAAATCCAGACTAGATTGAGCAGTTTAGGGAGTGTGATAGGGCCTACAGATGTTGTTGGATTCCAACA
Source organism: Podarcis vaucheri (assembly GCF_965113315.1). Classification (NCBI taxonomy): domain Eukaryota; kingdom Metazoa; phylum Chordata; class Lepidosauria; order Squamata; family Lacertidae; genus Podarcis; species Podarcis vaucheri. The sequence continues at coordinate 94,982,422 of NC_138760.1, read as the reverse complement.
CTCCCCAGCCTTGGCCAACATGTCTAAAGATCAGAGGTGGTGGGAGCTGTAATGCAACATCTGGAGAGCCACAGTTTTGCCATTCCTGGACTACAGTCAGAAACCCATTGCTTCTAATGTAAATCACAATAGCCTGAGTTGTATGCAACACTAAAATATGTTTTAATGCTACATGGATGAGCTCACACATGCCTGTCTCCAATCTCTTCCTACAGTGTGGCTGCCAGGAAACTGGAAGTTTTTGCTTCAATTTTCAATTAACCCCAGTTAAGAGGTTTGTTCGAACCATAAACTGTGGCTAATCTTAACTATGGTTTCAGGCAATTGAGCAAAACCACCATCTGAAATTGGTTTGTTTCCCCAAACCATAATTACCACCCCATGGAAAAACTGTGACCAAAAGGAACCAGGCAAGTAAATGTAGGTGACTAAGAGAGAACATGGTAGATGCTTATAAAATTATGTATGATTTGGAAAAACCATATTCCGAGCCATATTGCATGCCACGCTTCTTGACGTTTTACTCGCGCCATTTTAAAAGTGTTGCCGGAAGATGAAACTTTGGGAAATTGTATTTTAAATGACCTAGAACATGTTAACTATATAAGAAAATGAAAAATGGGTCTGTGGTTTTCACTGAGTTACCCTAGTACATCCAGTCTGAAGGCATCATGCCTCTGAATACCAGTTGCCGGGGAACATGAGCGTGTGGGCAGGCACTGCACTTGTGTCCTGCTTGTGGACTTCCTGCCGGCATCTGATTGGCCACAGTGGGAAACAGAACACTGGAGAAGGGCCCTTGATGTGATCCAGCAGGGTTTCTCTAATGCTAACCACCATCATTCATTTTTCTGGGGAAAAACCAACTGTATTTCTCTAGTTCTTGCAGTGACAAAAGTCAAATAAAAACACTCAGAACAGACACTTCTGTTGTTGCCTACGACTACTGGAACCAGGGCAAACACGTTTTAAGAGGTAAGTTGTCATGTTTTCTTCCCCTAGACAGATATTTGTGCCCTCAAGTCGTATTTTCGAATTGTAACTCTAGAGGTCATTTTGACCTTTAGCGGAAAAGATTTCCTAGCTTTCTGTTAAAATGGGACAAGTAGAACTGAATCAGAGATTCCTCTCCTAAGTTCTATTCAGAGAGATTTTTTTTACTTTTAAAGTGTGTTGTGCAACTATGTGAGAATCGACATCATCATCATCATTATTTAGATTTTGTACATTTTACTTAGTGTGTTACAACAATTACGCTCAAGAAAATGGGGGGGGGGAATGCGAGCTCTGTAAAAGCCGTTGTCTCCTCAAAATGTATATATCAGATGTGAAAGGCCAGGGGAAAGAGGTGAGTATGTGTATTATACCTTGAATTTTATAATACACACAGGTCTCACATGACGCTTGGGTACCAATTTCTTGTATTTGGATAAGTTAATTTTCGTATAGCGAGTGTTTGGATAGTGTAGCCTGCGTGTATAGAGTTGATTGGCTAGAAGCAAACAATTTACAGCACCCATAGCTAAAATAGCGCAAGACAGAATGGGATGACCGCATGCATTGCCACCACCACCCTGGATGAACAAGGACATTCACCAACAATAATTAAGTCTCTAAGGCTGACTTCACTCTATAAACACACAAATAAGCTATTTGAAGTTGCATCCATGTAGCAGCTGTGCAGTGTGTGTGGAGGCCATAGAAATGAACTACCATCATACCACTGAGAATATTGCTGCCAGGGTTACAGGGGAATCCCAACGCCATGCAGAAAGCAACCACTGGACACAAATAGCTACCTTGCGCTGAGCTGACCTCATGCCAATGAAAATTCAAATGGCCTTTCAGCAGAGCGGTTGTTTCGTGCGAAAAGAGTCCAAGACCAAATATGTCCAAAGAGAAATCTGGAACAGGCATGCTTGAATGTTTTGTTCTCAAATAAATAAAATGGTAGGTAAACAAGCTGTCAGAAAGAGGCATACTTTATGAAAACGTTGGCAGTTTTCAAGGAAAACCATTATCAGCTTCCTACCTGATTTGGGATTTAAAGAATCACACTCTGAATTATACATGTGCACAAACTCCTGGTGCCTTTTAATAAGCTGTTGTTTCGTTCCCTGAGTGGACAGTCCAAGTTCTTTCAGCCGCCTTCTCAGATCACGATCAGACAGTAAACTGTACACCACTTTAGACAGTAGTTTTCTTTTTTGTCCAGAGCTGAAATAATTTTTAAAAATGGGAGGGAATCAATAAAGCTTTTCTGGTCAGGCACTTCAACAAATGTATATGTTTTTCCCTACATTATAGTTATTCAAAAAAAAAAAAGTGGGGAGACTCACACACAAATGCACTGCAATAAAAGATCAAATACGTTAGAGGACTTTCAGGTCAGCACAGATAGGTAGTGGTGGATAACAGCATTCCTGGTACTTTTCCTAAGCATCTCCACTTTTCATCCCTCTCAGTCAGGTATAGCATTCCTTTCCCAATACCAAATATTATTATCATCGTCATCATCATCAACATTATTTTTATTAAATACTGTTATAACCTGCTTCAGCTCCAAGGAGCTCAACGTTCTCTCCACTTTCTACTGTCAGAACAACCTTGTGATGTAAGCTAAGCTGAGGGAATCAGGAGTTTGATTAGATAAAATGTTAAAAAACTATCACATTACAGAATATGAAATGCCATGAGCCGAATACTTTGGGTCTCTCTTTCTGATATTATACAAGTATATTAATTTTTAATATAAATTGTTAATACAATGTGTTAATATGACCAAATTTATTCAAGTGCTAGTTAATGGAACTTGTTATTATTATTTCAAGTTTTTTATCCAACTTTTCTCTTAGATAATGAAAACCTCTTACAAAATATAAAACCAACAATAGGACCAACAGGTTAGAACATCAGTAATCAGAATTTAACACAGATAGCAGCATCAGTACATCGTGACTAAAATGCCATAACCCCAAAAGGCTTGCTCAAAGAACTATCTTTATTGCCCACCAGAAAATGATTACAGTGGTGCCTCGCAAGACGAAATTAATTCATTCCGCGAATTTTTTCGTCTAGCGAATTTTTCGTCTTGCGAAGCACGGTTTCCCATAGGAATGCATTGAAAATCAATTAATGCGTTCCTATGGTCAAAAAAAGTCCAAACAAAGCCAAATTTGGTACAACAAGAGTTTATTAAGTGCTCTTTAAAATCACACATATTGTAAAGAGCATTTCAAAATTCAAACCCAGATTTTTTTTAAAAAAACTGCAGAGTGGCCCAATGGTCACAGAAAATCATAAAAATGCAGAAAAAAACCACAAGCTTCCAGATTCTTGCAAACCCCTCCCCAACTGTTCCCCCAGCCACCCAGCACACAGAAATTCAAATCCAGAATTTTTTTAAAAAAACAGCAGAGTGGCCCAATGGTCACAGAAAATCATAAAAATGCAGGAAAAAAACACACAAACTTCCAGATTCTTGCAAACCCCTTCCCAACACCAAGTCCTTGAATTCCAAACACCCCAACCCAAATCCAAAACCGCCAAAAAAAGTTTTAAAAGCTTAACTTACCAAATGGCTGCAAAAGAAGTTTTGGAAAAGCTTCAAAAATCACCAAAGTCTTTAAAAACCTCAAAAAAGGCTACTATGTACACTGCGTTCTATGAGTTGCTCCTTGAAGTCAAGTCGCAACTGTATTAATGGTGTTAAGAAAAAGGAAACAAACTTGCAAGACGTTTTCGTCTTGCGAAGCAAGCCCATAGGGAAATTCGTCTTGCGAAGCAGCTCAAAAACGGAAAACCCTTTCGTCTAGCGAGTTTTCCGTCTGGCGAGGCATTCGTGTTGCGGGGCACCACTGTAGAGGTTAATCTAGGTCATGGGTAGGCAAACTAAGGCCCGGGCCCCAGATCCAGCCCAATCACCTTCTAAATCCGGCCCGTGGCCAGTCCAGGAATCAGCGTGTTTTTACGTGAGTTATGCGGCCTGCCTGGTGTTTTTACATGAGTAGAATATGCTTTTATTTAAAATTCATCTCTGGGTTATTTGTGATACATAGGAATTCGTTCATTTATTTATTTTTCAAAATATAGTCTGGCCCCCCACAAGGTCTGAGGGACAGTGGACCGGCCCCTGCTGAAAAAGTTTGCTGACCCCTGATCTAGGTGGCCTGCCTTGGGCAAGGGCATCCCACAACCTTGGCACGACTACAGCAAAGGCCCTGTCACTCATGCCTATCAGGTGCACCTCTGGTGAGGATAGAAAGCAAAGTCTCTGAAATTAGCTTCCATGTTCAAGTTGTATTCATATTAGACTCTTCAGCATACCACAGCAAAGATGCCATCAGCAACCATGAAGCCAAACTTCATCATCCGAATGCATACTTTCACCCCGCAACAAACAGTTTGGCAGCCTCAAGGGTTCCAACAACAGAGGGCCTTTGGAAGTGTGTTTTACTGGCAAGTCCTGAACACATCATATCGAAAAATGAAGTTAAATGTATTTGAAAGCCAGCTTTAATTTTAACTGCAGTTTTACTTGGAGCGTTTCTTTGTATTCTGTAATGCAGGTGGCGAGAAGATACACTTTCTGTACGGGAGGCAGTTCTTTAAGATGCTGGTAGGGAATGCAACTTCTCAGTGGGTAAAACTGCATTATATTACTCCCAACCATCATAACAGCATAAATCGCAAACAAAAGCTGCTGAAGAGGCTGACAGGTGAAGGCTACAGAACTCCTCCCTTATGAGCCTAGATTGAAGGATCAGCATCAGACTGGAAAAGGATGGAATCCACAGGGGTTTGTTCGGTCCCTGTGAAACTGCACACCCTGACTTCCAGGGCCACATAGTATTTTCAAGACCACCCGAGCCATTATTGAACCTCTATAACAGTGCAGCACATGCATTCCACTCCTTGAGAAGTCTCTTTAAGAACTGTATTCCCTGTGCAATCTAATTCTCACAAGCATGGTTCAAATGCAGACATCAACCTAAGCTATGGTTTGCGTTAAGCATGGTTTGAACTTCCAAACATGCCAGGTCTGGAGATGCTTGTCTACTCATTCTCCCTCTGCTCAGGGTGCCTTTCTCTGTGGTTCCGTGCGCCCAAGGCTTGGGAAATTGACCAATCAAAACTGTTTGACAAGTTAAGCATGTTTAAATAATGTTCAAGTGTGTGGTTTGTTTTTTTCAGAAAATGCACATTGCTTTTTTGAGAATTGGTTTTGGCTTGCAAACCAACTTCAAAACGTAATGTATGATTCTACCACGCTGGTTAAAGGGGGGGGGAGTTTCCTCTTTGAACCTTCCACATTTTCAAAACACATGTGGAGTGGGAGTTAGAAGCACACATGCTGGCCCTGCCCCAAAATCACTATTAAATTGAGCAGAAAGTCTGAAGAGGGAACCCATATATGTTCCCTCTTCAAGCCTTCCACCCCCCACACATGAAAGTTTGGAGGGTGAAGTTGGAAGGGACAGTCGCACGCCGCAACCCCCGCTCATTCTTTGAATGCATGAAGGCTAATGAAGGTTAGGTTTTCTTTGTCATGGTATAGCTTAATCTGCAAATGAGCCTATGAGGCAAAGAATCTTTGTTTAAAGAAAGAATGGGAACTGAGCTTTTTCAAGAGTCTGCACTGACCACCAGTTCCACACATCATTTTAAGCACAGAAAACAGAAAAAGGTTAGCATACTTGTATACAGTTACTAGGTTTCCCTTGTGAAACCCAGAATCATAATAACTGCCCCTCTGAAACGCTGCTTTAAAATATATGTTGGCCATTCTCCATGTGAAGCAAAAAAACCCAAAACCCACCCCAGATAATATTCCTTACAGGCAAGCTAAATGTCCTAACTGCCACTGTAAGGAAGTTGAACACATTGCCAAGGTCATGCTCAATAACTTTTAGTAGCTAAATCTTTTGAGACAAGAATCTTCTCAGAGGCTGTTTTAAACTGCATGACGCCTAGACAAAAATAAACCACATTACAGAAAACAGCCACATTTCTTAGAATTCCAGAGGGAAAGCGTGTTCCAGCCATATATAAATCTTTACATCTGCAAGTAATAACAAAAATCAAGAAACAGTCAAAAAGCTGTCAAAATAAAGATGCTAGCACCTGTTCAGAGTGCAACAGAGAGACCTCTGTGGAAATAAGATGACTTGCAAACATTTGTCATTGTCTTTCCATGGCAAAGTGCTAACACATGGTAAGCTTGTGGTATTTTGCATTCAGTATAACACTAAGAACTTTTAGTAATGAAAGCACACATTTGAACTAGAGAGAGCACAAGGGAAAGAATTTACTGAGCAAATACAGAAGTTTCAAAATCCCAGTGCATCATTTGCAAAACAAAATTAATGGCAGATTAGCCATGCTCATATTTCCTACTATTCCACTAAGAATTAGATCAAAGTTTGAAATCAGGGCTGGAGAAATGGCTCAATAAATTTATATCAGAACCGACAGCACAACTACTGCTCAGTGAGTGTGCAATGCAGCCCCTTCGTGTGATGTGGAAAAATAAGCCAGGAAATCTTTAACTATTAGTTTCTTGCTTCATGAAACCAGGACACTACAGTTAATGTCTTTAGAACAAGTTATGGTTTTAAGCAATCTTTAAACCATAGCTTCATATCCTGGCTTGTTTCCAAACCTGTCAGCCATAGTTTCCCAGTTCAAACAAAACAGGAAGCTATAGTTAATGGAAGACTTTGTAATCTGTTTGCTCACTCAAAGAAGCTGCGCACCGGCACCCGTTCCTATCTCGGCTGTTGAGCTTATCATCTAAACACAGCCATTGTGTCCCTATAGTTTGGATCACAAGTCAACATGAGCCCTATTTAGGCACTTTGTTCCAAACAGGTGAAGGGGACACATGGGGCTACCCCTCCTCATAATGAAATAAATTTGCTGGTCATGTTGTTGTTGTTGTTGTTGTTTATAGTCGTTTAATCATGTCCAACTCTTTGTAACCCCATGGACCAGAGCACGCCGGGCACTCCTGTTTTCCACTGCCTCCCGCAGTTTCGTCAAACTCATGTTAGTAGCTTCGAGAACACTGTCCAACCATCTCGTCCTCTATCGTCCCCTTCTCCTTGTGCCCTCCATCTTTCCCAACATCAGGGTCTTTTCCAGGGAGTCTACTCTTCTCATGAGGTGGCCAAAGTACTGGAGCCTCAGCTTCAGGATCTGTTGCTGGTCATACCTGGAGCCAAACCTTTATCTGCATTAGTTTGAAACTTAGGCCAAGAGTGAGTGACTGGCCCAAGGTCACCATGTATAGGGTTTCCAACATGAGGACAAGAACCCTGGTTAATCATCCCTAGGCTGAAAATGCTATGTGCACTGAAGGTCATCATGGGTTGACTGGCGACACACCTATAGCTCATTTGACACATTCAATACTCATGATACTGAAAGCCTGCATAGGCCTACCACTTTAGAAAGGACAGCACCCTGTTAACAATACTTCCTTTTCCAGTGTTCTAAATCACCATTATGCATTTGAGGGTGGCATGGAGAGAGGTATGTAGAGCTTTGCCATAGTTGTGGAGCTCATAACCACAGCTACAGTGCAACCTGCATGTGCACCCCATAGTAAATGGGTAAGCCAAACATTTCGAGGGTCAGCAAATTGGAACAAGTTGCAGGTGGTCATCCTCCCAGTGGGCCAGTGTGGTGCAGTGGTCACAGTGCCTGTCTAGGAGCCGGGGAACCAGGGTTCAAATCCCTACTCAGTCATGAAGCTCACTGGGTGACCTTGGGCCATTTGAATGTACACTGTGATCTTTGAGACACAATAGAAAACAAATAGTCTTTGTGTAACTGAGGCCTTAAAAAGCTGGAGTCTGCCTTACATAGTTATGAAGAACTCCTTAAAGAAAAAGGCAGTGTATATATCTTAAGCTTGTTAGACCCCATTGCATTCCCATCAAGCATGATATTCTGTTTCACTGGAAGTGAATTCTATATTCCTAAGTGGGAAAACAGACGATAATGAAGAGGCCCATCTCTGCAATCACACCTCTCTATTTCTAGTAGTCACAGATATAGTCAATGGGTACACGCAACTGCATTCCCTAACTAACTTGACTAATTTGGCACCAGCGCCTCTTGTACTCCACAAACTTATCTAATCCCTTCTTGTTTATTTATTATTTCTAACACATATGAATCACTGTCCTGCCACAGGCATTCAAAACAATTTGCGACAAATGCCACCAATAACGTTCCCTAGCAACAAGCTCAGGCTCCACAGGCAACTCACGCGTTTCATCTCTTGAAAAAAATAAAAAAATCTTTGACATCGTTCACCCTGTTTGTGCTATTGCTATTTCATACAGTAATGCAGAATAAACCATTCTACCCTATTCACAAATGAACTCCATTCATGATTCTTTTATTCAAGGTGATTGTAGGATTCTGTCATCTACACAAGACTTTATATATGATCTACTGGGATCAATTAGAGATGTTACTTTCCTACTAATGACATTAGTTTCCGACTAATGAAATCAACTAAGGCTGTCCTCTACCCACATTTGTATTGTGCAAATAATGTATCACACACTATGCTTCTTCTTGTTGTTGTTGTTGTTTTAAATGGTTAAACATAATCACTGCATTTAAACTTGTCCGTTCACTCACTATCCTGGCTTTGTGTGTGCCTTCATGAGAGAAAACAGGGAGAAGGGATTAAAATACATGGCTAGAATGCGTTTTTCTATGTCCAATGCAATGCAACAAGATCACCAATCTTTAAGAGCAAAAGCAAACTCACTGGTATGGCAATCATTAGTACATCATGGGTAAGCTTGTGGAACAATTAGAGGAAAACAGCCTAAGGAGAAGCTCACAGACTACTGAGATAGATTGGATGTAATCATAGTAAAAAAGAAGATGTGTGTCTGTACTTGATTGGATGTGATCAGAAGCTTGAAGGGCTTCTAACATAGCAAACAACTGGAATCCATAGCACCCTAACATCTTTTCTTCAAAATAAAGCTTTCTGGTTTGTTGTACTTGCTGAGCAAGTTTGTACATAATCAGTCTCCAAAGCATTCGAATTTTGTCAATCCATGGCTGTTTAGAAGACTATATGAGAATCTTCTATAGACTTTGCTGGTCTGCTTCATTAGGTCTTGATGCATGGACCCAGCATCATTAGATTCAGAAGCATGGCTTTAATAAGTTACCTGCAGTGATCTAATAATAATGATGTGCAGAAATTCCGGGAATTAATCAGGAATCACACTGCAGAACATCCACACTGTTGGATAGTTCCAAAGTGGGGAGCGGGGGAGGATGAATCAATCTGCCTATGCCTTTTCCAGTAAGTATAACTATAATTTGGATATAGCCAGTGAGGTCTTGCAAGGGTAGTGCTCCACCTACTGAGAATTTTGCACTGTGCCTCCTTCTTATTTGTGTTGATTGACAAGGTAGAGGAAGAGGTCCAGACATAACGCCAATCATCTTTCTTCCAAAGATTCAGCCATGCTATTTTTTATATGCCTGTACTCAGGCTGGGCTGTCATCCAAAAGTGGTACCTGAATGATATTATAAATAAACATAAACAATGCCTTTAGCTAACAATACAATACCGTCTATGAAGGATTCAAAGGAAGTCAGTGGGTGCTTGCTTTAAGTCTGGCTAAGAAAGTGACAAAGACCCAAATATTGATACAAAGGCAGCAAGACTGGTTCAGCTTGTTTCCAGACAACTGTGCAGGACAGATGTTCCCCTTTATTCAATAAATCCAATGACTTTGAATAAATTGAACACCCGGAGTTTTGTTGTTGATAGTAGCATTTTCCCCCATTTGAGTGGTGCTTATTAATATCATTTGTTCACAAGCAAACAAAAAAGCTTGGCACAATCTGGTACATAATGGCATCTCCTTGCAGCAAGCATGGGCAGCTGACTCAAGTATCTTACCTTCGGAGACTGTCTTTCTTCTCATCTCTTCTCAAGCAGCCATCAAGGTGTTTATTTATATGAAGTTCTTGAACAGGAACCCCGCAGACAGGGCACTCCACTGAAACATTTGAAAGCATTCATGTTAACATGGACATTCCTAAAGAATGCTTGCCAACTGAAGAAAACCATTTATTTTCATAAGGGAGGAGGGAAAGCATTGGTGTTTATGTGCAAAGCAAAATGCAGATTTTGGGGTGGAGGCGTTGCTAATATATGAACGCCATTTCGTTACCTGTTCCAAATGGAGCTTACTTCCACAAAAATACAAATATAGACCTCACCAGCCACTTTCTATATAGAAACATGTCTTTCCTCTAGCAAATTTAGGCTATTTAAGATTCACAATGGCACCAGCAATGCATCCTCGTCCAGATTTTCCCAAATATGATTGCATTTACCCCAAATGACACAGCCCAGTGGTCCAGGTCTGCAGAACATTTCCTGCCAGCCTGGAAAAAAATGGAAGCTCCGTTCTCCAGCAGAAAATTGAAGTCAAAAGTGCATATTAATTCACATCCTAAAATCCAAAGAATCACTTTCTCTTTAAAGCAGCATCAGAAGGAGCTATTTGAAGCAAAGCATCAGAAGACATGGAAAGAGATCGTTCTTCTCTTAATCACCACTTTCCTCTACAACTTCCTTAGACATACACACAACCACTTTGGATTCCAAACCCATATTCTCTGTGTTTGGAATCTTAATATTTCTGCCAGTGTGGAACAGGAATGTGGTCCATCACCAGCATGATTCTTAGGTGAAGACTTCAAAGTCCTACTAAAACCTGACCCACCTGACCCCAGCAGGGGACACAGCCTATTTTATTCAAAGCCATTGAACATTAGGTTACTCCCAAAGGTTGGATAGTGTTGTCTTGCGTGTACAAACATGGCCTCGCCAATATTTTTCACAAGACAAAGGATCCCTCCTCCACAACCCCAGAGAAGGATACTCAGCATGAGAGGATATTTGTTTGTCCCCCAAGGAATTTGGCCCCTTTGAAGGGAATGTTTCCCTCTTCCTCAGAATTATGTTCTCCAACCCAGAGACCCTTATTCTCCATGACAGCTGGGGAGCTGCCACTGTGGGAGTAGGACACAGCTATCACCCACCAACCTCTCTGCCTTCCTTAGCTTTTCCAAGCCCGACACGTCAGTCTCAAGGGAAGAAACCTGTTCCTGGAGAGCCAGGAGCTTCTTGCTCGTGCACACCCATGATTTCTCTCCAACACACCCTTTTCAGCTTTCTACCTGCATAATTGCTTTTTGTAGTTTCTGTTACTTTGAGAGCTTGGCTTTTCTATACGTCAAAGAAAGGAGTGTTTCTTTTTTAAAAAATAAATAAATCCTGGTAGCAACACATTTTTTAAAGTGCAAGTTATTGTGCAGTTTTCAGTTGTACCTCGCACTCTAGCTTTGATAGACCTGACTAAATTTTACCTGGCTTTAACTTGCACTGACAGCTGCAGGTTTTCAGCTGCACCTTATTTTCACCCACAACAACAGTCTAACATTTATAATATAGGGGAACAGAGCTTATGAAGGGTGAGGGGTGTTTTTAAAGAAGGCTAAACCCACCCTTTTTAAAACTAAGCTGATTCTCCCACTAGCAAGATCTGTGTTTTGTAGAACTATATATGGTGGAGTTTCCTCCTTTTTATCCCTTCTCCAAAATGGAAGCTTTTCGCCTAGTTTACTGTGGCCCCTCCAGCTTCCTCACAGAGTTGGCACAGGTATCTACAGGCCTCCTACCCCTAGAATGTAGCTCTTGAGTTATGAGTTCTTTCAGGATCTGGCTCCTAGCATACAATGATCTTACACTGGATCCTTCTTATTCTGAACTGTTTTAATTAAATAAATGAGTGCTACCTACCCTCTCCTTGCAAATCTGCTTAACGGCCTTTCTTGTTTTGTCATCTCAGGCTCCCTTTAGCACGTGGAGCAGGGCAATGTTGGATTTTATGGCTGGATTTTATTGTCCTACCGCTGGTTTGGCGTTATTGATTTATGGCTTTATTGAGTTGCTGTGTCATGCTTTAATTATGTCTATTTATTTATCTGTGTTATGTCACCTAGGGAACATTTTTATAAGGCAACTTATGCAACAAATTAATTGTATACAGATATTCAGCTCAGCTATTCCACCGTAAGTCAAAGCTTTAAAAGGTCCAGAGTATGTCTCGGAGACATAAAGGGGGAAGGCAAAATAGAGTACAAAGCCAGAGGACAGAAAATAAAAAATGGAATATAGTACTGCATTTATTTTCCTTATGCTTCAGACAGGGAAGGGGAATATTTTATTTATTTACTTGCTGTTTTTATATAAAGCCATCCAAAAGAATTATTCTCTGTGTGGTTTCCAACATAAAATGATAAACACCATTAGAAACACAATATCCTTAAAACACAGTAATTATTCCTATATAATAATTGGAATTATTCCAACTGGAATAATTGAACTGGAATTTGGGAGCAGGGAGTAAAGTTTATTTTTCATGGGCATAGAGACTGGGACATCACTTACTAATGTAGCATTTCTTGAAATGTCAATTATTAAAATGTGTTCTGACGCTTCTATAAATAACACTGAAAAAGAAGAAATCAGGAATGCCAAATTCATCTAAGCAATATTGTTTTGTTTCTAGGCCAACTGGGTTCCCACACTGTATTCCAAATAACATATAAATTAGCAAAGATAATTATAGATGATATAAGGTAGCATACAAAGGATATCGTTGCATTTCACATTTATGACTCAATTCACAAGACGGAGTTAGAAAGTTTGCACTCTTTCCCCTTTCATATTAAGGCAGCCAAAAAAAATGCCCATCAAAATATGCAAGAACAACAGTGGTATATCATGAATGTAAAGGCTTTATTACTGGCAATTTAAAAACATAACCTCTGAATTTTCCACTTCTTTTGGAATTAAGGAGGCCTCAACTGCAAAGCACCACTTGACTAGGGATTCTATCAAAGTCCATTTTTAAACCGAAAACTGTTCAACTGAAAAAAACTACAGCAGAATCCTTTTAACATTATCACCCCATGAGCATCTTACTGCCTTTTTTAAAAGACCCAAAAAGAAACAGGATGTTACACTGAGCAAGAATTTAAACACAGTAGAAATCATTCTATTACACAACTCTATCTTCTCTTAATATATTTAACATTTTCTGTGTTAATAGGAATACCTTTCCATCAGATGGCTGAGCACTATTTAAACCACATACGCGCTGCATCATCAAGAAGATTGTTGTTTAGGATTCAGTGCCACACTAGCTGATACTAGTTGACTGTTGCAGAAGGCATAGTTATGGCTGAGTGCACCAGATTCATTTTTTTGGCCACTGTAGCATGATAAATGAACTATGGGCTGGTTTACTATGGTAAACTATACTTAACATTACAAGAATGAACCTAACCTTTCCCCAGGCTTGTTCCTCAAGAATGACCACAAGAATGAGTTCAGAAACTTCTACTTCTGCTCCAGATTTTTAACATAAACCATAACTTGCCCTATCATCTCTACCCAGACAAACTGTGGTTACTCTTAACCAAGGTAAGCTGAAATAAGGAAAGTGCAAGCCATAGTTTCTGAAGTTGCCTGGTGTCCACTAACACTAAGATTAACCACAATTTAGGGTTTCAACAAAATGCTAAACTATGATTAATTTTTAAAGGGAATGCACACTTCCAATCTCCTCTTTACAGTCAGACAACAGGAGAGGAGAGGAAGGAGGGGCATGCATGAACCCAGCAGGAAGCTAAACCATTAGTACACTATTTAAGGTGCCATAAAGAATGCACAGGGATTGTTTCAGAATCAGAGAAGCAAAGCAGTTTGTGAAACCAACTTAATAAATGAATATGAACCTTACATTTCACTGGAGTCAATGTTTCAGTAAGCTCATGATTGAACCAAAAACTTAAACTCCTTAATAATCCAACCCCAAAAGACCCATCTGAGTACAGATGAAAAATCAATGTGGAACCTTGGTGCATACAGAAAAAATAACGATAGAACAAAACCAACAACTTACCCTTTGGGATAACTTTTATTGCAGATGTGGAAGGAGTTTCAGGGTTTCTGGTGCCTGCTGCTTCTGTGTGAAGAGTCTCTTGGTCCTCTTGAGAGCCACATGGAATCGCCTCCTGCTCCATTTTGATCTGTTTACTTTCCTTTTCAGATGGTTTTAAGTGCTTTCTACGGGCTGGAATGGTCTCTTTGACTATAAAGGTATCAGCAGATTGCTGTTCATGTTTTAAAACAAGACCACCCAAGGAACTCAAAATATGGACTTGGTCAGAAGCCTTCTCGGTAAGCAGCTTTGGAGAAGAAAGTGCTGTAGGATCTAAGACTGCCTGGAACAGCCGCTGTCTAGGAGTAAACACAGAACTATGTCAGTGTATTACTATGCTATGTATTTTTCTGTTTTTATATTGTAGACCACCCTGTGATCCTCAGATGAAGGGTAGTATAGAAATATAACAAATATAATAAGAATAATAAGAATAATAATTACTATTTATACCCCGCCCATCTGGCTGGGTTTCCCTAGCCACTCTGGGCGGCTTCCAATGGAAGGTTAAAAATACATTAAAACATCAGCCCTTAAAAACCTCCCTAAACAGAGCTGCCTTCAGGTGTCATCTAAATGTCATATAGCTGTTTATTTCTTTGACATCTGATGGTAGGGCATTCCACAGGGCGGGCGCCACTACCGAGAAGGCCCTCTGCCTGGCTCCCTGCAACTTTGCTTCCCGCAGCGACAGAACCGCCAGAAGGCCCTCGGCGCTGAACTTCAGTGTCCGGGCTGAACGATGAGGGTGGAGACGCTCCTTCAGGTATGCTGGGCCGAGTCCATTTAGGGCTTTAAAGGTCAGCACCAACACTTTGAATTGTGCTTGGAAACGTACTGAGAGCCAGTATAGTTATTTGAAGACAGGTGTTATGTGGTCTCAGCAGCCGCTCCCATTCACCAGTCTAGCTGTCGCATTTTGGATTAATTGCAGTTTCCAGGTCACCTTCAAAGGTAGCCCTACGTAGAGTGCACTGCAGTAGTCCAAGTGGGAGATAACCAGAACATGCACCACTCGAATGGCAGATGAAGGTGATCGACTACATGGAATTGGCAGAAATGACTGGCAGAATCCGAGACCAGGGAGAAGAGTTGGTGAAAGAAGAATGGAAGAAATTTAAAGACTATTTACAGAAATATTGTAAAATTAATGAATGTTAGAAGGATGTTGGATAGAAACTAAGGGGTTTCCAGCTGTAATGCTTTAGGAGATACGGGAAAAAAAGGTTTATAAATGGGTAAAAGCTTAATGGTAAGGATTTGCTGAACTAACAAATTGAAGTGGAATACAAAGAAGGGAGGTATGAGGAGGTCTGGGGAAATAAGCGTAAGGAAGATATATTATGGAAAATTATTTGTTTTTTAACTGTTTTTATGTTGTATTTTGTTTCTTTTTATTTTTTTTCATTGTTATATTTTTAAAAACTTTAATAAATATCTTTTTTAAAAAAACAGAACATGCACCACTCTTGCGATGATGATGATGAATAACGGTTCCTGGTGACACATATATGTTCATTCCAGCTATGTATCATCACCATCACCATCATCATTTTGCTTGTATGCTGCCTTTCCATGGTTGAAACTATGCTCAAGGCGGCTTACAACACAAGATTTACATAATTACAAACATAACAGAAGTCATAAACGATAAACAGAACACATCAAAAAGTATACAACCAAATGGAAACAATTTCCACGTAAATCATAAGATCTAAAACTAAAGATGCAACAATAATATCAATAACAGCAACAGCTCTCTCAACCCCCCATAAACAATACTCCAGCCCAGGAATCTGTTCAACAGCCTCAGCTTTTGTAGCTGGAGTCAATCAGCGCACCATTCTCCCAGGCCAGATGGGAAAAGGCCAGCAAGGCAGAGTGCAGGTCTTCCGTGGGTTCACAGCCAAGATGGTCTCATTTAAAACAACACAGATAAAAATTAAAAACAATTTAAAAGAGGAGCCCTCTCTACAAAGCAGCAGCCGCAGTCCTTGTGAAGCCTGTCAAGCCCCGCCCCAAACCAGGTGGAAAGAGGCAAGGGCAGGGCCCTTCAGGCCCTCAGCAGGCAGTCCTGCATGTATATCATGCAGAAGAACCAAAAAGCAAAAATGTAACACAAAAAAATGACAAAAATATTGCTACTGAAGTTATAATACTCATTCTTTTGACAACTTCAATAAGCTAAGTGGTGACATCTAGTGGTCATATATTGGGTGCAACTACCACATATTAGACCCAAGAGGCAGGCTGGCTGGCTATTTATTTATTTATTTATTTATTTTTACCCACCCTTCACTAGAAAGTCCTAGGGTAGGTCACAACAATGTGAATAATAGAACACCATGGGTTCACTGTAACATCTGGAAACAAGTAGGTTGGCATATTTTAGATTCAGGTAGGTAGCCGTGTTGGTCTGACGCAGTCGAAATAAATAAAAAAAATTGTCCAGTAACAGCTTAGAGACCAACTAAGTTTGTTCTGGGTATAAGCTTTTGTATGCATGCACACTTCTTCAGATACACATACAGTGGTACCTCGGGTTACATAAGCTTCAGGTTACAAATGCCTCAGGTTACAGACTCTGCTAACCCAGAAATAGTACCTCGGGTTAAGAACTTTGCTTCAGGATGAGAACAGAAATCGTGCGGTGGTGGCACGGTGGCAGCGGGAGGCTCCATTAGCTAAAGTGGTGTCTCAGGTTAAGAGCAGTTTTAGGTTAAGAACGGACCTCCAGAATGAATTAAGTTCTTAACCCGAGATACCACTGTAATTTATATAATTTTAGACTTAGCACAAGTAAAAGAAGAGATGGGCACAGCAGATGTCAAAAACTTAAGAGGATTGGGGAAAGACTCCTACCCCCTGTATTTATCTTTGGAGGTCTGGAAATCACTTCTGGTCACTTAGATCAGTGTTTCCCAAACGTTTTTGGGCAACGGCACACCTGTTTACCGGAAAAAAATCTCGCGGCACACCACCATTAAAGCCCCGCCCCGTGACGTCAGCGCGCAGCGTCACGCCGGGAGGGACGCACAAAAGTGAACGTTTTTTCCCTTCCCCTTGCCGGGGTGGGAGGAGGCAGCAGAGCGAGGGACTGAGGGACGGCGGCAGCTGAGGCGGTGGCGGCTGTTGTGGTGGTGGCGGCGATAGCGGGCGGAGGAGGAGCCGTCGCCGGGAGTTGCTGCTGCTGCTGTTGCTGCTGCTGCCCGGACATGCCGGCCTCCTCCTCCTCCGCTGTCTCGTGCTCCTCCCTTTTGCGCGCGCTGCCCCGCCGCTCGGCACCACCACCGCGGAGCCGCCCCCGGCTCGACGCGGATCCTCGCCGCCTCTCGCCGCCCGACTCGCCCGCCTCCCTCCCACGGCACACCAGCCGGTGTCTCACGGCACACTAGTGTGCCGCGGAACACCGGTTGGGAAACACTGACTTAGATGAATCCTAACCCTTGTTTTCACTTTGTGTCTACTTGATCCAATGAGTTTTCAGGGGCAATCACACCACACAATGGCCAAAGGGGGCAACGGAAGAAAGCAGTCAATAGGTACGCACAGGTCTGCCCAACCTTTTAATGTTTCTCAATCTAAGATGACAAGGCTCCTGGAACTCCCCATAGCAAAAGACCATGCACTTCACATGATAACAAAACAAAGCAGGCAATTAATCAGTCATGAACGGCATACATGACTGCTGGAAAACAACAGTTGGGAGAGCGCTGTGGTGCCATGCTCTGTTCAGGGGCTCCCTGGACATCTGGCTAGCCACCGTGGGGAACAAGAGGCTGTACTAAATTGTTCTTTGGTCTGATCCGTTAATCATGCAAATTTATTTTATTGATTGATTGATTGATTGATTGAATATATACAACCCTATGCCCGGAGGTCTCAGGGCGGTTCACATTAAAATATCATAGTGTGTAAAATAAATATAAAAGCAACAACCCAATAATACCCCCCCCCAAAAAAAAGAGCCACATTTTAAAAGGGTATGGGATGTTGATCAGGTCAACCAAAGGCCTGGTTAAAAAGGAACGTTTTTGCCTGGCGCCTACATGAATTTCAGTGGGTCTACTCCGAGTAGGACTAGTATTGAACTCATCAGAATAGGAAAGATCTCTACACATCAGAGCAATACTTTCTGTACTGAGAAATGAAAACTGACCTAGTACTGACTGCAGCTCTACATAAATGTCACTAAATAAATAAATAAATAAATAAATTGCCTGTATAAGCTTGCAAGAAGAACCCCGCCATACCTCTTTTTGATATGTACTGCATAAACCTATTTACAACTCTTATCAAGTAACGGTTCTCCACCAGGACAGTCTGGAATATGGGCACTTTGAAATTGCATTTCACATCTCAATTCCTTGAAAATGTCACCCTGCTAATAAATCCCAGTCTCTGCTTTCAGGCAGGAAGGCACTGTTTGTTTGTTTACATGCAAGCTGAAATTTATTCAAAAAGGTTTGGGTCAGTAGCCTTCAGTCCTAGACGAAGGACAGACATCCCTATGATTCGAATATATTACAAAGCAGCTCAGTAAAACCACTCCAATCCCCTTGTTTCAGGGGGTGGGGGTTCTCACTGACCTTAACACCAACTTACCACAATTACCACCAGGTCAGTATTCTACTGAAATAAAATTATATTTATTCACATAAACCCAGAAACTGGGAGGGAAAGGGGAAATAATTTATATGGTTTGGTTCCAGAAAATTACTAATGTAAGACGTTTCGGTGAAGGTGAATTTGTACCTCTTCCTCACCTGGCAGTCTCCAAATGCTTCTCTCAAAGGTCCGGCAACCCTTCTGAATGTGCCCCGCAGTAGTGGGATAAGGGAGCAACTGCTGAAAAGTGAACTGAGGCCCTGCCAAAATTCTACTACAGTGGTACCTCGCAAGACGAATGCCTCGCAAGACGAAAAATCGCAAGACGAAAGAGTTTTTCATTTTTTGAGTTGCTTCGCAAGACAAATTTCCCTATGGGCTTGCTTCGCAAGACGAAAACGTCTTGCAAGTTTGTTTCCTTTTTCTTAAAACCGTTTCCTATGGGAAACCGTGCTTCGCAAGACGAAAAATTCGCAAGACAAAAATTCGCAAGACAAAAAACTCGCAGAACGAATTAATTTTGTCTTGTGAGGCACCACTGTATAATATTTTTTTCCAGTTTTTTTAGAACTATCAATCAAACAACCACCAAACCCACCTTTGAAAGGAGGAAGGGAAAAGCTACGCCTTTCACAAACCTACCAGAATAGAAATCCAAAAAAAATCACAGCTGCGCAGTAAAAGTCACATTTTTCAATGATCAATTAAAGTTGGGAACATTTCTTTTAACCTTAAAACACAAACCAGCCAAACGGTTTCACCATAATTATTTCGTTATTACCTCATAAAATATACAATGGTTCCTCTATAAACTCCATCCCAGGCCTGTGAGTGTTTGAATATTATGGACGCCATTAATCTTCTTAGATCAGAGATGAAATAGAACTATTAATACACAATAGACTGCTTTTAGCGGCGCACACGCTTTCCTCTGAATTCTAGAACTTATTTTTATGTTTTATTTACTGGATATTAAAACGTGTCCTGGGTACACAAATCTAAGGAGACTGGGAGATGCATGTTTCTGGGGAAAGTTTACGGTAATTAAATGGTCGAGACCAGGCTTTGTACAGAGTGAAGATGTCAAAGAGACTAGAAGGCCAGGATAGGCCACAAGAAGCCACTACTCTGCTCTGGGTCTGCCACATATACCTCGCCAACACTGTAGGAATCAGAGAAGGCGGCAACACTAAAAGTCTCTATGTGTAGCTGGTTTACAGCAGAGGAAGCCAAAGAAATGTTCTGCTTTGTTGTGGACTCCAGCTCACATCATCCCTCACCAGCAGCCATGTTGGCTGGGGCTGATGAGAGTGGTAGTCCACCACATCTGGAGGGAACCAGACTGCTCTATAAGAACAAAAAGTAACCTCTCACTGATGATGAATGTACCGTATTTTTTGCTCTATAAGACTCACTTTTTCCCTCCTAAAAAGTAAGGGGAAATGTGTGTGCGAATGCAGGCTGCGCAGCTATCCCAGAAGCCAGAACAGGAAGAGGGATCGCTGCTTTCGCTGCGCAGCAATCCCTCTTGCTGTTCTGGCTTCTGAGATTCAGATTTTTTTTTTATTGTTTTCCTCCTCCAAAAACTAGGTGCGTCTTATGGTCTGGTGCGTCTTATAGAGCGAAAAATACGGTATTTGCTGCCAACAACAGGCCACAGATAAATTATGCTACTTCAAAATGGGTTGCTTGTCTTTTTGTAGCTTCTTGCATGAAGTTATCAGGGGAAGAGCCTTCAGATGCTGAAGGCAAAAGAAATAGTCCACCCTAAGATCAATGGATAAAGGGTGGTATAAAATCTTAACAAATAATAAATACAGTGGAACCTCGGTCTCCGAACGTAATCCGTTCCGCAAGACCTTTTGACTTCTGAAACGTTTGACAACCAAGGCACAATTGCCGGTCAGCAAGTTCCATTGAGAAAAACGCACCTCGGAAGCTGTTGTACTTCTGAGGCGCCTTCAAAAATGGAAGCATTCACTTCCGTGTTGTTGGCGTTCTGAAGCCAAAACGTTCAACTTCCGAAGCATTCAACAATCGAGGTTCCACTATAGTAATCATCATTCAGTGCTATTTTTATAGAAAAAGAGGTGCCAGGACTCACCATGAACGCCTCCCTTATTCTCTATTAATGCTAATAGTGCCCACCTGAGAGGTGCCAGAACTGAGTTACGGGGGGGGGGGAGTCCTGATAATCATTAGAACTGTAGAGCTTGAAGGGTTCTCAAAGTCACAGAACCCAACTGCCATCTTCACACACCCAGAGACACACATGAATGCCAGATAAAGGGTCCTCCACAAGTCCCTACAGATCTTATCCCACCACCAGGCTGATGACTCAACTGAGTAATAAAAACTTCCTATCACTAGTCAGCTTCTTCCAGAGGAAACATTCACTCCCATCCTTGTAGCAGTCCACTGTCAGTTTCCCCCATGCCATGCAAAAAAGAAATAGCAGTACCATTTTCACACGCAGAAACATCGGTGTATAGCATAGTTATTCCCATGACTGCAGTAACTAAGAAGTGCTTTTTCAACTATAGAAAATGTGAGTTGTGTAGAGTCACAGTCACACTATTGTTTCCCCTTGTGATCACACCACTGCAGCTGCTTTGATGTAGGTGACTCTCTGGAGATGTGACTTCAGTCTTAAGAACTTGAAGAAAGCACGCTAAGCCCAACCACTAAACATAATGAACAAAAACACGATGAACTCTCTTAGCCCTTTAGTACAGTTTGCTAAACTCAGCACCAGAGTTCAACACTTTGGCAGCTTCTAATGTCTCAAAGGAAGAAGAAAAAGGAAACAAAGACTGTAAAAGAGCAAGGGAGAAACTATTTGTGGTCGCAAAGGACAAAGGACACATAATTAGGACCCAAGGACCTAATGTCTTCCTAATCTGCCTCAAGATACTAAATTATACCAGGATTTCCATAAATCCAAGTGAGACTTCTTTTTTTAAACTAATTTGTGGTACCCAACATTAACATTTAGAATATAAAAGTGTGACCAATCCTGAGACTACAGGCTTTTTTGTGGTGTATTAATTGTACATCAGGTTAGCCAAGGACACTGTGCTGAGCATCAATTGATTTCATCTGCATTGGTAAGCTGATAGCCCTTTGGGCCACAGAGGAATAGATTGTTCACCCTCCCTGATTTATAAGATATGTTCAGATCCATTAAGGAAATCAGAAGTAGTTAAGGATTACAGCCTAGGATCAGAATGGGTAGAGGCAGCACAACTTGTTCTTTGCAATACTGCAAGAAAACAATAAAGGTGCCAGTAAATCTGCCCCTAAGACAATTTAGACACAAAGCAAAAACTAAAATATTTATGTTGTGGGATTTAAAACAATCATTTCCAGAATATCAATAGTTCTTAAGAAACAGAGGCACCTGGGAATCAAACACTATTTATATGAAAGATATAGATGCCACGTTAAAGTCAAGCTTCTTTTTGCTTCCTGTAATTGGTTCTAAATATACAGTGGTGCCCCGCAAGACGAATGCCTCGCAAGACGAAAAACTCGCTAGACGAAAGGATTTTGCGGTTTTTGAGCTGCTTCGCAAGACGAATTTCCCTATGGGCTTGCTTCGCAAGACAAAAACATCTTGCGTTTTTTGCAAGTTTGTTTCCTTTTTCTTAACACCGTTAATACAGTTGCGACTTGACTTCGAGGAGCAACTCATAGAACGCGGTGTGGTAGCCTTTTTTGAGGTTTTTGGCGATTTCTGAAGCTTTTCCAAAACTTTTCCAACACCGTGCTTCGCAAGACGAAAAATTCGCTAGACGAAAAAACTCGCGGAACGAATTAATTTCGTCTTGCGAGGCACCACT
Source organism: Podarcis vaucheri (assembly GCF_965113315.1). Lineage (NCBI taxonomy): Eukaryota > Metazoa > Chordata > Lepidosauria > Squamata > Lacertidae > Podarcis > Podarcis vaucheri. The sequence goes on along the minus strand of NC_138760.1, from coordinate 94,959,905 downwards.
GTACAATCCATAAATGCAAAAAGAAAGGAGAAGTAAGGAGAAACACGCTTTATGAATATGTACCAAATTTCAGCTTTGCCAGTGGCCTGAAAGTGTCTTAACCATTTTGACATCACCGTAGCTCTACTTGGGTGTTCCACTTCTTGTTGTTGTTGTTTAGTCATGTCTGACTCTTTGTGACCCCATGGACCAGAGCACGCCAGGCACTCCTGTCTTCCACTGCCTCCCACAGTTTGGTCAAACTCATTTTAGTAGCTTCAAGAACACTATCCAACCATCTCGTCCTCTGTCGTCCCCGTCTCCTTGTGCCCTCCATCTTTCCCAACATCAGGGTCTTTTCCAGGGAGTCTTCTCTTCTCATGAGGTGGCCAAAGTATTGGAGCCTCAGCTTCAGATCACCGTACTCCTGCACTGTTGAGAAAGTAAGGTCCAGACTGTGGCCTGCCACATGCATTGGACTGGTGACACATGCTGGGACAGTGCCATGATCATCATAGCAGCCACAAAGTCCTGAGCCTCCCCAGAGCCAGTCACCTTGGCATGGATGTTGAAGTCCTCCCAAACCGGTTGTCTGGGAGTCCTCAACACCACCTCCGAGACGAGCTCTGTCAGCTCAGGCAGGGAGAATGCTGGGCAGCAAGGAGGACAGTAAACCAACAGAATCCCTAATCTCTTCCGGTTGCCCAATGCCAGGAACACACAATCTAGATCCTCCCTCCTCCCAAATGGACAGATCCTGGAAAGGGAAGAAGGGAGAGGGAGGGAAAGGGAGAATATGTCTATAGACCACAGCAATTCCCCCTTCCCAACCCTCAAGTTTGTCCTGATGCTGCACCAAGCAGCAGGTGGGCACAGCTGGGTGAGACCAACTCCACCCTGCTCACCCCCTCAGGTCTCAGTGATACTGACCAGATCGGCCTCCTCATCCACAATCAGATCATAAATGAGGGAGGTCTTATTCAGAGCCAATCTGGCATTCAGCAGCAGCTGCAGAACCAACAGCTGGCTGATACGACAACCACAATACCCCAGGTTGAAGCATCTAATTTACAGGCCTCTTGTACATGATGCCCCCCCCCATAACTGAGTCAGAGCTTGTATGTAAATATAATATACAGTATGTGCTTTATATTTTTCCTCGTGGCAGTTTCAATTCCTGACAAGATTCCTAGAGTTTACACAAAGACCCTTTACAGCAGGGGTTGTCAACCTGGTCCCTACTGTCCACTAGCGGGGGTTTTGGATTCTAGGTGGGCAGGAGGGGGTTCTACGGCACAAGCTGAATCCTCCTTCCATCGAGCACTTGTGGGCAGTAAGGAAATTTTACCATCAAGAAAGATGCATTAGTGGGCGGTAAGTATATAAAGACTGACTACCCCTGCTTTACGGGACGCGGGTGGCGCTGTGGGTAAAAGCCTCAGCGCCTAGGGCTTGCCGATCGAAAGGTCGGCGGTTCGAATCCCCGCGGCGGGGTGCGCTCCCGCTGCTCGGTCCCAGCGCCTGCCAACCTAGCAGTTCGAAAGCACCCCCGGGTGCAAGTAGATAAATAGGTACCGCTTACCAGTGGGAAGGTAAACGGCGTTCCGTGTGCTGCGCTGGCTCGCCAGATGCAGCTTTGTCACGCTGGCCACGTGACCCGGAAGTGTCTCCGGACAGCGCTGGCCCCCGGCCTATAGATGTGAGATGGGCGCACAAACCCCAGAGTCTGTCAAGACTGGCCCGTTCGGGCAGGGGTACCTTTACCTTTACCCCTGCTTTACAGTATTGAAACAAACACTGTACCAACCCCAAACCACCACCACCCCAAAAAAACCCAAAGCTGACATCTTCAAGCAATACTTGAAGCAGTCTCCTATGAATAACCAGATAGCAATATTGAAAATTATTTAGCACAATAACAAGTTTCAGCATTGCTTTCCTAAGGAATATACCCAGTGGAAGAAGCAAAGAAGAAGACAATCCAACCATGAAATAGAGAAGAGGTTTCAGTGATACAGCAAGTAAAAAAAAAACCAAAAAAAAAAACCAACACCTTCAGGGAAATGCTTTAATTCCCACAATTTTCATATTTTGTGGCATCTGTCCAATTCATTTAACAGCTGAGTTGCTGCTGCTGTTTTTTTATTCCTCGAGTTTGAGTAGAGACCACAAGCCTCGAGGGGTTATTTCTTCTTTGAGCTCCTTTGTAAGACTTTGGGGAGGGGTATTTTTGCCATTATCAGATGCCAAGGTGAAGTGAAAGAGGGACAGAATGAGTGAGTGCTTCAAGGGTTGCCGTTTGCTTCTGGCTGGGACACCATCCACCAGCAGCAAGTCGGACATGACAGCTTAACCTATGGGTAGGCAAACTAAGGCCCGGGGGCTGGATCTGGCCCAATCACCTTCTAAATAGGGCCCACGGACGGTCCAGGAATCAGCATATTTTTACATGAGTAGAATGTGTCCTTTTATTTAAAATGCATCTCTGTGTTATTTGTGGGGCATAGGAATTCATTCATTTATTTATTTTTTCAAAATATAGTCCGGCCCTCCACAATGTCTAAGGGATAGTGGACCGGCCCCCTCGTGAAAAAGTCTGCAGACCCCTGGGCTTAGCCCCAAGGGAATGCAGCCATTGTGAGAAAAGACGTTCCCCACCCTGGTTTAACAGTTATACCCACCACCACCACCCCGGACAATAAGTCCTCTGCTGATCTCTATTTTAACCCAGAGCCCTCAATACTCAAGAAAGATAGCTGTGTAGGATCAAGGAAGTTCAAAATAAAAAGAACAGGTACCTTACCTGGGCAATGCTATTACAGTAATAAACTTCTACATTTTGAGAATTCAGGAACATTCCAAAGTTTCCTAACTAGTGTTCCAGAGGACAACAGATCAACCTATGTTATCATATGACAACTTTTTCAGAGTTGATTTGGGTTTTTTAAGTGTGGCTTATTGCTCTGACGGTCCTTCGTGCCCTTCCACTGACATGTGGGAACGGCAGTAAGAGTTTAAAGCAAAATATAATAATAATAATAATAATAATAATAATAATAATAATAATAATGGTTATGTTTTACAGGTTGGCTCCCTTTCATAAAAGACAGTCTGGTTTCAAAACCAGAGCACAACTTCTTGAGGTTTATATGGATAGTGGCTTTTCTCATCTTTTCATGTGCCACTAAAAAGTCTTCATTTCATGGTTTGCTGTCCTCTGTTTCCTCCACAAGCTACAACTTGTCATACCAAAACTAACCCTTAACATTCAGAGATCCGAGATATCTCAAGAGGAGTTAGTGAAAAGAACCATAGTAACCTGCTTCCTAGAATGTGGAGACTTGTTACATGACTTCATTAAATATATATAAATAAGTGTTATGTGTTCAAAAGAGAGGAAAATCGCAGAGCTGAAAAACCCAAAGGAAAAGCCAAAGCATTTTTTTTTAAAGTAACGAGAGATAGTGATGGCACTAAAAACCAATACAGAGTAGGCCACAGAGCAGAGATCGAGAAACATGGCCCTCCTATTGTTGTTGGACTCCAACCCCTATCAGCCCCAGTCAGCACAGACAATGTTCAGGGATGATGGGAGTTGTAGTCCAGCAAGTTACCTCACCTCTGCCATAAAAGCTGTCAAGTCAAGCAAGAAAATATTCTGAGTTGTAACTCCTTTTGAGGGATATAAACATTCTTCAGAGACAGATCCTTGGTGGTGGGGGTATGGAAATAGCAATCTTATTATCACATGGTATGAGCCACATTTCAAAGAATAACCTCCTTTAAAAAAAAAAAAAAACCATAATATATGTAGGAATTGCTCCATTTCATTGCATTCTCTTGGCAAGGCGCTTATTTGATGAAAGATTCCACACACACCAAGATATTCCCTTGAAGAGGGGCTGGGTAGCCAAAAACAAGTCGGGACTCAGGATTTTTTTCTTGAATCAATACATTTTCTACAACCTTGCCTACATTTTTAAAACACAATTTGCTCCACACAGAAAGGTTAGAAGTTTAGCGGAACCCCTGAGGTACAGAACTCTGAGTCATCCAAGTAAAGAAATTACACTGGGGGAGCAAAAAGGCAAAGCAGTCGATAGTAACACAGTTCAGACACCCAAACGGCAGGAAATATCCAATTATTAACAGCTTCTGGTTAAGAAAAGCAATTCTTGTTGTAATTTACAATGGAATCAACAGCCATTCTCTTACAGAGTGCTCGCTGCCACACATTTTTTTGTGTTTTTAAATTACCTAACAGTTACTTTTCAGCATGTAGTACTCTTGCCAGTTGTCTTATGTAGGTTTCATTGTCATTCTCGTGCATCCACCTTCTTGAATGACTCCCGAAACAACGCCCGTGTTCCCTAGTCTTCCTTGGAAAGACTCAAATATTGCCATTACAGTGGTACCCCGCAAGACGAACGCCTCGCGAGACGAAAAACTCGCAAAACGAAAGGTTTTTTCGTTTTTGAGTTGCCTCGCAAGACGAATTTCCCTATGGGCTTGCTTCGCAAAACGAAGCTTGCCCCGGGGACAGCGGGTCTTCTCTTTTGAAGCAAGGGGCGGCAGGGAGAAGCGATCTTCTCCCCGCAGCCCCAGGTCCGGGGACAGGTGGAAGCGCTTCCCGCTGCCCCCGGAACTCTTTTGAGGCAAGGGGCTGCGGGGAGATCGCTTCTCCCCACCGCCCCTTGCTTCAAAAGAGGTCCGGGGACAGCGGGAAGCGCTTCTCCCCACCGCCCCTTGCTTCAAAAGAGGTCCGGGGACAGCGGGAAGCACTTCCCGCTGCCCCCGGACCTCTTTTGAAGCAAGGGGCGGCGGGGAGATCGCTTCTCCCCGCCGCCCCTTGCTTCAAAAGAGGTCCGGGGACAGTGGGAAGCGCAGCGCTTCTTCCCCGCTGTCCCCGGACCTCTTTTGAAGCAAGGGGCAGCGGGGAGAAGCGATCTCCCCGCAGCCCCTTGCTTCAAAAGAGGTCCGGGGACAGCGGGGAAGAAGCGATCTTCTCCCCGCAGCCCCAGGTCTGGGGACAGCGGGAAGCGCTTCCCGCTGTCCCCGGACCTCTTTTGAAGCAAGGGGCGGCGGGGAGAAGCGATCTTCTCCCCGCAGCCCCAGGTCCGGGGACAGCGGGAAGCGCTTCCCGCTGTCCCCGGACCTCTTCTGAAGGCGGGCGGGGGACAAAAGTCTTTGTCCCCCCTGCCTGCCTTCCCAGGGGCTTTTACATCGCCCCGGACAGCGGAGAAGTCCTCCGCTGTCCCAGGCGATTTTAAAATGCCGCCCGCCAGCATTTTAAGATCGCCCCGGACAGCGGAGAAGTCCTCCGCTGTCCCCGGGTTTTTTAAAATGCTGGGGGTGGGAAGAAAAACCCTTGTCCCCCCCCCCAGCCTTCAGAAGAGGTCGGAGGACAGACTGTCCCCGGACCTGGTCTGAAGGCGGTTTCCATAGGAACGCATTAATTGATTTTCAATGCATTCCTATGGGAAACTGTGCATCGCAAGACGAAAAACTCACAAGAAGAAAAAACTTGCGGAACGAATTAATTTCGTCTTGCGAGGCACCACTGTATTGACTATGATACTTATTGATGCCATTATTACTACTCATTAGAACCAGAACATGGTGGTCACAATGAAGCACCGTCACCAAAAATGATTGGTATAGGGAGGGCGCTGACCACCATACTATATGCTGAGGGTTCACTTCCTCTCTTGAGCACTACCCTGAAAAAAACTACCCTCAGAAGATGACATTGAAGACAGTGTTCATGTAAATGAAGTACGTTCCAGGTCAGCCCTAGTTTATATTCCTTTCAAAGCCAACAGGGTGCCTGAGGCCTATCAAGCGCAAGAGAAGAAAGTTGAAACCACTTCACAATTTATATCGCTCCTTGCCAAGTGATGTCTCCTGCTTGATTTCCTGTCAGGAAACGCATTTATTTGTGGCTTTCGCTTTCCTTAACTTTCTGCCATTTGGCAGGCCATTAACCTGGAGGAATTGATGTTCTGAATATTAAATTGCTATTAGGAAAGCAATGAGCACCACGTTCTCCCAATCATTTGTTTATTATTTTTTAAAAATCACTTGGGAGGGGACAATGAGAAAGATCGAACGATTTACCTCCTAGTGGTGCAGCAATATCGTGATTGCAGGGGGTTGGACTAGATTACCCTTGGAGGCCTTCACAACTCTAAAATTCTGTGATATGTGCCTTGTACTGTCTACCTGACTAGCGGTGGCTTTGGGCTCTCAGACAAAGGTCTTTCGTGAACAGAGATGCTGAGGGTTGAATTTGGGACTGTCTGAACACAACGCATGTATTTTACCACCTGGCCTAACTCCACCTACTCCCCCTCTTCCGGTCTTTGGTTGCTCTGAACAGCTTCTAACCACTGTGGTACTGTAGGAATTATACATGAATGTGTCATCCAAAGTTCCATATATGTATGTATGAGTGAAAGGTTTCAAGAATATAGGAGTATCTACTATGGCCACTGACCAAATTAGAAGTTAGTCAATATCAGAATCATCACAGGTCTAGATTTTTAACTTCAGCATAACCTGTATTTCCAAATGGAAATTGAGTCACATCCGCATTCTCACTCTGAAATTTACAAAATTATGTGGGGTACCTTGCATAATCGAAGGTTTTTACCAGTTCATCTAATATCCGGTTATTTTTCAGGTCAGGTTCTGTAGCTGCCTAGAAAAGAACAAAGGGGGTGCTAATTCGCTCACACATTTCCAGTATCTCAAATCATCTGCACAAAAATTGCTATGTTGAAAGCAAAACATAAAAACCAAGTATGCATCCTTTTTCCTTAAAACATCTAAGCTACTAGGGAAATCACTTCTTTTACCAAAAAATCTGAGAAATGTTTTATAAATGTAAGTTTCTTTTATCAAATTATAAAAAGCTATTACTGGCAAACTAATAAACTCTTAACTCCAATTGCCAGAAATTCACTGTTTTATTATGGCTGCAACGGCTTTTTGTAAGGCAAAAGGATATATACTGAAGATGCTAATATTAAGGCACATTCAGGGGTTGGAGGAGAAATTAGAGAGAGAACTTAAAAAGGATAAAACTTCAATTAATGGTGGAACAAACAGATACAGATAACACAAAGGTTTGCGGCATATAAATTATTTTTTTATAAAAACTGCCTGATATTTATCTTTCTTCTGCTTTTAGTTGCCTTGTATGGTGCCAAGCTGATACATACTGTGTTCCATTGAAATAAAACTAATTCTTTGATGTAGACGATACAAAGGCAAAAACAAGTTATTTGCTCCAGACATATTTACAAAGCAGTCTTCAAAACCAGCACCAGGCGTCAGGGGAGACAGGAAGCTGAGACTTCCAACTTTCCATTCTTTGTAGTCCGATTCATACCTTCAGGAGGAGGGAATAAGAGGCAAACATACTTTGCCAGTGCTTATCAAAACCTCTGCTTCAGTTTTTAGTGAAACTTATCATTTTAAGAAGCCTACTAAAGTCCAACAAGCTTGAAGCTACAACTAATCCCAATATGGTTTAGGGTAAATATGGCTCCTTGCTATTTACTTTTCCAACAATGGATTTAGAACCAACATGCTGTGCATATATAATACAGACTTCATTTGCTACTTAGGAAACATTACTCCCAGATTGCTACAGTTCCTCAATGCTGAGCACCATCTCATGAGCCATAAGGGTTTGGGTACACTTCAGTTATTAGCTAGGCATTCAATTTTAATCTTATAATAAATTTTATTGAGCAGTCACAAGAGAGATTTATGGTGGGATGCATCAATTAAAAGCACACAGAATGCTACAACTGTGAGCCAGAGGCTAGATTAGAGCATATGACTAGGAACCTAGGAGGTCTGGATGGCCAGAAACTCAGTGGTAGGCCTTGAAAACTTTGCTTCACAGCCGTAGAAACCCATGGAAGATTTTGGGCGGGTCATTCTCAGCCTCAATTGCCCCCCTCTGAAATGGGTCTTACCTTATATGGCTGTGGTGAGAGCAATTCTAGGCTAAAGTTTACGTTTTGCAAATTTTAAAATGTTGTATAAATAAGTAACAGTAAAACGGCCAGTGTTCAAAACTCCCATTGTTTTAGGTGCATTTTGCCACAGGGAATTTCATTAGCGCAAGCAATTTCTGAGCTCTGGGCGCAGTACTGCACCTAAGATTTCAGATTAAAACTGCAGAGTGGAAGGAAAGCAGGACCTTTTTCTGCCTCCCCACTTCCAGATACTCTCTGAAGGCTGGAGAAGAGACCCTCTTAAGAATATTAGGGGGGGCTAATTATGAAAAATAAACATAATATTTTAGCTGCAGTTTTCAGCTTCGTATTCTTGTTATAAAAAAGCACGCCTAAACATTCCATTGTTGCGCCTATACCCTCGGTTTAAGGTGCCATTTAGCTCGTAGCTTTCGTATCTCAGTTTTTAACCCTGAAAAAAGCAAACCTATGTCTGTTCTGGGTGAAGTCATTTGCACCTCAAGGAAATCCCATAAGATCTCAGTAATTTAACTGCATGCACATTGTGCTCTACAAATACTTACAAGTGACAGTAGACTATGCTGGAAAGAAAGTTAAGCATTTACCATACATTGTGCTACTGGCTTGCTCACCATCCAAGTCATACATCGAAGGGGGGGGGCAGGTTGTTCCATTTAAGATCCCAAAATGCCTAAATCAGGCACTGATTGAACTAGAAACATTTTCCAATACCTCCAAGTGTTCTCAGTTTGTAGAACTGTAGAGCATTTGCTTCAACAGAAACAGTAGGACAGGAAATAACACTTACCACACAACATGTAGGGCACTGAGTTTTGTAGGACAGGGACTTGCGAATGCAGAGAGAACAATCTGGAGGAAAAACAAACACAACATAATTAGAACACCAGGCTACTTGGCAGCGCTAGAAGTGCTGCAGTTTGATTTTCAGTTGGCAGAACTTAAAGAGTGTAAATTTCATAATTGGTTTCAATTTCCCTCAGCGTATTAACTTTGTGCTCATCGTTTTAATGGTGAAAAATATTTATCAGAAGAGCAGCCTCACAAAGTAGAGGAAACTATACAATGCAACTAATGGACCACATGCAAACAGGAAATGCTACCCCGTACTTTGGTCCTGCCAGCTACTTCCTAAGATAAACAAACCATACATTTCAGAACATCCCTGTACAGGTGAACACCTTGGAGTAAATGTACACCAGTTCTTTCTACAAAGAATTCTAACTACAGCCAAGATGTGTGGATTAAAATAAAAAATAAAAACATATTCAATTAAAAAAATTGATTAAAAACATATTCGATTAAAAAAAATTTAAAATAAAAACAGGGGGCTCTGCTAGTGCAATCATTAGCTCAGGTGAGAACAAAATTACCTTTGGGTTGGGTTAGATGACCCTCGGGGTCTCTTCCAACTCTAGGATTTCAACAAATGCTGTTCTAAAGGTTTCGTGGATTGTTAGGTTAGTTGACATTCCCTTGTGTTTTTGAAGGTAAAGATCCAGCAACCCATGTTGGCATGGAAACCTTTTGCATCAGGCACCCATGGTCAATGGTAGCATAAGCTTAGGTTTTTTCTTCAGTTTAGCACATGAAACTCATCCCTGTTCTTTAAGTTGGACAGTCAGAAGCCTGTGGCAGAAAAAAATAGCCTACCTTCTGTCACGAATATCAATACTTCGTTTTGGAAAAACCATCTTTATTTCAGCCAGATCCTAGACAGTGTTTTAGGCAACCCCTCCTTTTAGGAAACAAAACCTTTAAGTTCTTGTCCTCAAGGGACAACATTGTTTAATCCAACCATTTGAAATCAACAAATTTATTTATATGCTTCTTATTCCAAATTACAGTATGCTCAAATCAGCTTACAAGAACAGTAAATATATAGCCCCAACCAGGAAATGAATGATATAGTTATACTAGCAAGCTAACAAATATTACAATTAGAGCTACCCTGAATGTATGAAAAACGTTTCTTTCACAAGAATTAAAATATCCACATTCAACTGAACAATTTTTCACTAATGAATCCAAATCGCAAAGGGATCTGCAGCAGAAAAGGCTTTTAAGTATCAAAAGGTTACATTTTAAACCAATTAATTTCCATCACAGAAGCAGCATTAAAATAAGGCTGGGGAAACTAGAAGTTTGTTCATCTTTATCAACGTAAGAGCAGCAAAAAACAAGCTCACAGGAAAATCCAATACCAAGGAAGTTCACCAGTTCTGACAAACAGTAACTGGACAGCCCATCTCTCAGCTGGGCAACCTTGAATCCAAGCTCTCATCTAGGGCATCATCAAGGCTCAAGGGATCCTCCATCATGAGCTCCTCCTCGTCTCATCAGAGAGCCCATAAACCTTTACTACCAATAATTCTTCCCGTAACAAATTGAGTGGGGCTTCTCTCTAGGCTCCTTTAGCAACAGGAGGCTATGTAACTGGAATCAATCAGTTCCCACGCTCCAGGCCATGTGGAGATGAGACAATCAAAGAAGAGCCAGCAGGCCTTGCAGAACTCACATCAAACCACTATACCACACTAAGATGTGTTTTGAATAAATTCCTTGTTCACTATAGCACTGGTGTTGACGCAAGTTTAAAATTAGTAACTAATCCATTTACATCACCTTTTATGATGAATACTAAGAAGCACTGGAGCCATTAACAAAGTTCCTGTTCAACGTCTACCCTGTCAATCAATTAAGTAGTCGACACAATTAATGATACATAACTCAAAATGCCATATATGAAAATCCATACTGGAAGGGAAGCTTTGGAGCTGAATGAATATGGATCAGCTTAATTGGTCTGTCTTGCAATCCCTTGAGCACCAAGACATTTTAGAACGTGAAAGGACTGGTTGATGTTATGTTCAATATTAATGTCCCGAAGGAGCTGGAACACACTCAGAGATAAACACTGAAGCTGAACCAAAAGAACAGTCTTCAGCACTACACCTCATTTATATTTGCAGTGACACTGCTCTGTCTAAAGAACTGCACCTACAAAACTAATTACAGCACTCAACTGAATCGCCAAGTCAGAAGAGCCAACTACTGTCCAGCCCAGTCTCAGGAATATCCAACTACATTAAACACCAGAGAAAGGAAACCAGGACAAGGGACCCCAAGCTGTTCAACAAAGTCAGACCTATACCACAATGCCAACAACGTTTTGATAAAATCTTAGCTATAGCCTTTTTTATTATTTTTACAAAGGTGGATGAAGCTCTCTAAACGATATGATCTTCACAGTGCCACTATACAGATCTATGGCATCTTCAGAATGTTGTCTACAGCTGCAGTCATCCCAACGCAAAAAGGGTTTCATAAGAGCAGCAGCAGCTACAGGAAACTACAGCTGAAAAGAACATGAGTGAATATTTTTCCTGCAAAGAAATACTAAGGAGGCAGAAACTTTGTTCATAGAAACACATCTAGGAGACCTAATAGAAGCTCATGAGGTTATGAATGATGAAAACAGAGTAAACGGCTACATTTTCTCACACTATGCTAGCTTTCAGGATCAGTTGTGTACTGAATGAAGGATGCTCCCAGGTGGAAGTTTATTGTGGAATTGGTGTTAATAATGCACAGAAGGGGTTTTTTTTTGCACTGTCCACAAGACATTGCCATCATCAAAATGCCAGACTGTCATTTTTTCTTTGTACAAAAACCCCCACACACATTTAAGTTTCTATCTTACCACAGAAAATCTGGAAAGTAAATTTGTCATGTATCTGCAGTCACTTGTGATGGGGAAGCACATTAGCGCAATTGTTAGGTAAGTAGCTTGTGCCACATACGACAATATTTTTGTGGCTGCTCCTTATTGATACACCCCTACTTCCATTTGCTCCTCACATGAGAATAACCAAACCATTGTGTTTCTGGCTGCTCACAATGCTAAAGGAAAAACACTTATTTCCTCTGATAGATGCATGCAGAAGGCATGCTGGTTTTCAAAGGAGTGAGTCACTCAAGATCTCTGCAAAGTAAATGTGAGCGATTACCTTGGAAACTAATCAGAGTACCTACAGCAGGCTTTAAAATAATAATGTGGAGGTCTTGTACAAGGCCTGTTGATCACTCTTGTGCAAGCCTTGTACATTAGGTAAATAAAGCTCTTGACATCAGTATTGCAAGATTAACAACAAATGGAAATGACTATTTTGCATATCCCTCCACCCACAAAATCCCACAAACCTTCATTTTGCTCACTGAGAAACATGATAGCTAAGGGTGGTAATGTTCACTTCAGCATACTTCCTGAAGAATTGGGTTTTTTTAAAAGGTGTTCATGCAAAGCTCCAAAAAGATTTACATGCAAACCGAGAACATAAAAAGGTGTTGCAGAAGACAGTGGTGCCCCGCAAGACGAATGCCTCGCTAGACGGAAAACTCGCTAGACGAAAGAGTTTAACGTTTTGGAGGTGCTTCGCAAAACGAATCTCCTATGGGCTTGCTTCACAAGACGAAAATGTCTTGCGAGTTCCTGCGGGGGTTTTTTTTCCCCTCCCCCCCTTTTTCTAAGCCGCTAAGCCGCTTATCAGCTGATCCGATAAGCTGATAAGCTGCTAAAAGCCGCTAAAAGCCGCTAATAGCACTAATCCTCTAATCAGTCAATGGGCTTGCTTCGCAAGACAAAAAAACCGCTAGACGAAGAGAATCACAGAATGGATTCTTTTCGTCTTGCGAGGCATCACTGTAATTGAGGGGAGGGGGCAGAAAAAACACAGTTGAATACTGCAGGTCAGCTAACCATGGCATATGGTCAATATCTCATGTTTTGAAAGGTAAATCCACTTCTGATAAACATCAAACAAAAGTAGAAAAAGGGAAGTCATGCTTGCAAGCAAACAGGCTAAACCAGAAGACCTAAGGTGGGAAAAACATATCGCTATTTCCATGTCACTTTGAGTATCTAGTAATTTGATTGTATCATACTACTGTGATTAATGATACAACTATTCTAAAATTAATTAAAATAAGACCGGACCACAAATAGTTTTGTTTAGCAGCCCCACACATCTTTTTGCTCCATAAATAATTTAGACCCTTATATTTCTAGTGCTTGCTGTGATAGAAAGCTGCCTTAAACAGAGTCAGACCATTAGTCCATCTAGCTGAGTACAGTGGTACCTCGCAAGACGAATGCCTCGCAAGACGAAAAACGCGCAAGACAAAAGAGTTTTCCGTTTTTTGAGTCGTTCTGCAAGACGAATTTCCCTATGGGCTTGCTTTGCAAGACGAAACGTCTTGTGAGTTCTTGCGAGTTTGTTTCCTTTTTCTTAAAGCCGCTAAGCCATTAATAGCCACTAAGCCACTAAGCCGCTAAGCCGTTAATAGCCGCTAAGCCGCTAATAGCCGTGCTTCGCAAGATGAAAATACCGCAAGACGAAGAGACTCGCGGAACGGATTAATTTCATCTTGCGAGGCACCACTGTACAGTCTACTCTCAATAGCAGTAGCTCTCCAGGATTTCAGACATGGTTCTCTCCCAGCCCAACCTGGAGATTCCAGAAATTGCACCATGGAACTTTTGCATACATAACAGACGCTCTGAGCTAGGACTGCTTCCTTACCATCTTCATTATGACAGCCATATATGACTTTCATGTCTTCCATAGGCCCAGGGCAAGTGCTAAGTTTTGTGGTGAAGGACCTTGAGAACAAATGAGAACTTACATCCTGACCATCCATGAGAACTCATACTGAGAGAATGGCCTCTGCCTCCCTCTCTCCATCCCCAAATGCACTACTGCCTTTGACAGCTATCTGCGCCTCCTCCTGGCATCCATGTTTTTACATATGGAAGAGTTTTTAATATTTTTGAATTATTATAATTGTCTTTTATATATGAAATTATATATGAAAGTTCTGAAGTCACTTCAAGATACTTTATGGGCAGTGACTCATATATGGAATTAAACAAATAAAAAAATAAAATAAGCATATCCCAAATTTTAGAGTCCTGGACCTTAGCTATGGTCCAACGGCCATATCACTAAGCACACTTAATTCAGAAATAAGTGCTACTTGCTTCCAAGTAAATATGCTTAGGATCAAGTTAGAGGTCAGGTCAGCACCACCACGTTGTATTGTACTGGTTGCCTTGCACTCAGGGCACTGTAGCATAATAGGTTGCAGGCAACGAAGAACCTCCTATTTAAAGCAGACAGCAAGAGCCACTTATGACGAGCATAACAGAACTATAATGAAACCTGGTGAATCAACAAGTCTGCCATCAATTTCTGTAAATTACAGACTCCCAATACCACCCTACCCTAAAGATTTAAATTTCTAGTTTATGTACGTTAGCACTGACATATTGGATTTAAAAAAATTCAAAAATAACTAAGCACTGATATAAAACAATACATTAACAGGAAACAAAAATGAAATAAATAACTTGTATACTTACAATTATGTGAACACTGAGGAATGATCATTGCAATATTGAAGTAGTCAAAGCATATTCCACAACGCAACAAGTTATCCACTTCCTGAAATGGGATTTTAAAAGTTTGTTTATAAAGATTTGGCAAAATGAACAGTTCAGATTACATTTCAAGAGTAAAGTTTCTCATTTGGAGAAACTATTTACTGAGAAAGAATAGCTGGATAAAATTACCGCCACAATTACATAATAGAGGCAACATAATAACTTACTGACAAAATATAATCATTATGATTTTTTGTGCTTGAAATTGTTTAAGCTGGTATTCAACTAAGTTTTACTCAGAGTAGTCCTATTGAAATTAATGAATATGACTAAGTTATGTCCTTTAGTTTCAGTAGGCCTACACAGATGAAAACTTAGTTGACCACCCTAAGTACTGTACAAAATTCAAAAATAAAAGCAGGCGCTGCCCACAAGCTTACAAGCAGTGTTCAAAAAAATTCTAAATCATTATTTTGACAATACTTTTAGCCTAATAAAGATATTGCCCCAATGTCATGGCTATCTTTGTTTTTTATTTGATTTCTGCTCTCTATTGATAGAAACACCCACAGGCGGTTTATCAGGGGCCAAGCCTGAAACCATTTTAATCCTTTTTGAGAAATGATACCAAGTTACCCTGTGTAAACAGAAACAATCTTTTCCCCCGACACATTATTTTTAAAACAATGTAGATGTGGCAACCACCTTTTCCACATTTATCATGGCAGATGAACAAAACACACTAAAAGAAAGTGCATGCATACAATGATTCACACAGGCATACAGAGACACAAGTGAGGTGCAAGTCTCCTTTGTGACAGCTTCAGTACAGTTTTATAGAGCTTCAGGGTGAAGCTAAATTCTTTAAAAGGGCAAAGAATTCAATGTCACAAATGTTCCAGGTACGCTAGCGTATCAGCTTGCCTGAGAAAACAATCCTCACTCCCCCTGCATGCTGTTCTGGAGGTTCACCCAACACTCAGAGGGATGGGGGGGCCCTGTTTCAGAGGTGCAAGTGTAAGGTGTATCCTGCCCAGTGTAGGAAAAAATGCAACTATTTATCAGCCACCTCTAGCCCTGGAAGTTTAGTAAAACAAGAAACCTGAATTTATGAGAAAGTTGCATTTTGTTGCAGGTCCCACTTGCAGTTAATATTAACAGCTGCATCTAGCACCATTTTCAGGGTTTAGACTTCATCATTAAGAGCACTTTATCAATGTGGCTAGCAAATACATAGACTATATATAGGTGTGCATGAACACCTGCATATATCACCACCCGCCAAGCAGGGCCGGATTGAGGTTTGATGAGGCCCTAGGCTACTGAAAGTATTGGGGCCCTTTATATGTCCAGCTGTCCTTTGTTTTTTGTGCTGAATATATGCTATATGGTAATTTATGGACCTAATAGATATCTAAAGCCATTTGTACATAACAACATATGTATTTTATCAAAGTAATTGTTGAACTGAAATACAATTAGGAAGTACCGTATTTTTCGCTCTATAACACGCACCCGACCATAACACGCACGTAGTTTTTAGAGGAGGAAAATCCGTAGGCATGCCACCCGTAGGCATTCCCTCCATAACACGCACCAACATTTCCCCTTACTTTTTAGGAGGAAAAAAGTGAGTGTTATGGTGCAAAAAATACGGTATATTAATAGTGAAACGCAATTAAGAAGAAGTATATTCATAGTAGGGACGCGGGTGGCGCTGTGGGTAAAACCTCAGTGCCTAGGACTTGCTGATCGTAAGGTCGGCGGTTCGAATCCCCGCGGCGGGGTGAGCTCCCGTCGTTCGGTCCCAGCTCCTGCCCACCTAGCAGTTCGAAAGCACCCTTAAGTGCAAGTAGATAAATAGGTACCGCTTTATAGTGGGAAGGTAAACAGCGTTTTCATGTGCGGCACTGGTGCTGGCTCGCCAGTTGCAGCTTCGTCATGCTGGCCACGTGACCCGGAAGTGTTTCGGACGGCAACGGCTCCCGGCCTCTTGAGCGAGATGAGCGCGCAACCCTAGAGTCGGTCACGACTGGCCCGTACGGGCAGGGGTACCTTTACCTTTATATTCATAGTGAAATAACTATTAAGCTCATTATTAAGCAAATTTAAATGATTTTTTATTCATAACAAACTTAATAATGCAAACACATTGGCATTTGGCAATAACGAAAGTTCCTTTAGAAACACAATTTACAAAGACTCATAATCTAGTCTCTAGAAACCATAACATGAAATAATAACAGGTGTAAATATATGATGCAAACTACTAATAAATAGCAGAATGTACAAGGTAAAGGTACACCTGACCATTAGGTCCAGTCGTGGCCGACTCTGGGGTTGCGGCACTCATCTCGCTTTATTGGCCGAGGGAGCCGAAGTACAGCTTCCAGGTCAGGTGGCCAGCATGACTAAGCCACTTCTGGCGAACCAGAGCAGCGCAGGGAAACGCTGTTTACCTTCCCACCGGAGCAGTACCTATTTATCTACTTGCACTTTGACTTGCTTTTGAACTGCTGGGTTGGCAGGAGCTTGGACCAAACAACAGGAGTTCACCATGTCGTGGGGATTCGAACCGCCAACCTTCCAATCAGCAAACCCTAGGCTCTGTGGTTTAGCAGAATGTCGGCACCCTACATATAGAAATGAGCAAACCAGTGCTATTTTAGGGAGCAGCCTAGCAGGCGGGGCCCATTAGTTACATCATAGGAGCCTACACAACACAAGACACTGTTGCTGTATGCAGGTTTTATTTTATTTGTTTTTTATCTTATATTTTGGAAATGTACATCCAGGTTTTTTTCCTTTACATTTATGGGGGCCCTAAACTATAGCTTGTTTGGCTTATACAATCCGGCATAACCACCCAAAGAGCGGCAGAGGATTTGAGGACCTCAGACAGCAACCTTTCAAGAGAGATGCCCTTTAAAGTGGAAGCTTTAAGTGTGGTCCCTCTGCCGCCGCCCCTGAGAAGCTTCGCCTCCAAGGCGAGCCTTTCGAGAAGCGACCCGGAGGCCCCAGCTCCCAAAGTGGACAAACCTTGATTTTTGCTCCAGCAGCCATTCCACCCACCTACACGCATATACGGGGCTGCGGGCGGCTCTTCCGCGGCAGGCACTCCGCACATGCTCAGAAGCGCTCTTGGGCATTTCTTGCCTCGCTTGCCATAGGGATAAGGAAGGGCCCCTCCGGCAGGTTCTTCCCCGCCGCTTGCTGGCCCCTTACTTACTTTCAGCGCCTGGAGAGGCTGAGGCCACGGAGACTCAGCCGCCGGGACAGACATGATTTCCCCGCCGGTGCCTGAACTCCGCCCTCCTCGCCTCCCAAACTCCGAATCACCCGCGCTCTCCGCCTTCCGGGGCGCGCGGGACGCCACGCACTCGTTTCCGGCTGCTGAGGCTCATGGGTAATGTAGTTTGTTGCCCCCCCTCCCGTGTTTCTTAAAGCAAATCGCGCTCCATTCTAATTCCCTTGCAGCGGGGCAGAAGCAACCAGGTTCCGGTAGCGGTTATGGAAGGGAGGGCAATTGACTCCGCTTACTACGCCGCTGTTCGCTAGTGGAGCTGGCAGGCTGATGATGAGAGTGTTTGGGGAATGAATTTCCTGCCAGGTCAGCCTGCAGCCACCTGGTTTCCCACCTGGAAGAGATGTGGGGACTCAAGAGTCTTGTATTCAAGGGCTTACTGTACATAGACGTGTGTATGTTCATAATAATAATAATAATTTATTTATACCCCAGTCACTCTGCAGTCATACCTCGGGTTATAGATGCTTCAGGTTGCACGTTTTCGGGTTGCGCACTGCGCCGAACCCAGAAGTACCTGAACAGGTTACTTCTGGGTTTCAGCACTCACGCATGCACAGAAACACTAAATTGCACATGCGCAGAAGCACCGCATTGTGGCCCGCGCATGCGCAGATGCGGCGCTCTGCGGGTTGCGAACGTGCCTCCCAGTTCCCGCACGGATCACGTTCGCAACCTGAGCGTCCACTATATTCATAGTAAGGAAACGGAGGTGGCTTCCAGTTCTGCTTGATTTCCTGTTGGAAACATAGGGATCTGCCTTGTGAAAAGCTAGAGCCGTGGTTATTCCCAAACTTTTTTGGGCCACCCCTCCCCCTTGGTTCTGTAAACTCATTCCCAGTCCCCACCCCCCCACCCCAAAACTACCTACAAAAGAAGTACTGTATCCAGAATAGCGGTTTGCGTGACCCACTTGGGATGATAATAACAACACGATTCAAAGCAGCGCCAATTTATTTGCACATTTATTCCAAATCCAAATAAAACTAGTTAGCTTCATTAAATCAACAAAACTGATGAACGTGATCCAGAGATACCAGCTTTACAAAGACTTTGAGATAAGGTTACAAGTTTTTTTTCAGTGAATCCGGGGACACTTTTCAACTTCCTACTAAATAGATGGATTTTGTCAGGGGACTGATTTGTAAATCCGGGGACTGTCCCCGGGAAACGGGGATGTCTGGTAACCTTACTTTGAATAGCCATTTACAGCTCTGGTGCTTCCTTAGGCAATCCTAAGCTCAGCACTGACTGGGAGTCGCTCTCCAACGTTTCTCTGGAGAGCTCCTCCCAGTCACAACCTCCTATGTACAGTACACAGAAAGTAATCTAACACTGCACTCAGCAATGGCACGGGTGGAGAACTTGTGATCCTTGTGGTATTGTTTGACTCCAGTTCCCGTTGGACCCAGCCACTATGCTGAATGGTCAAGGATGATGATACATCTGGAGCATGCCAGGAGCTGTTATAGGGAATTGCTATCATTATTATTATTATTATTATCCCAGCCACTCTGGGCAGCTCCCAACAGAGGACTAAAAACAGAATAAAATTTCAAACATTAAAAACTTCCCTAAATAGGGCTGCCTTCAGATGTCTTCCAAAAGTCAGATAGTTGCTTATTTCCTTGACATCTGATGGGAGGGCATTCCACAGGGTGGGCGCCACTACCAAGTAGGCCCTCTGCCCTGTAACCTCACTTCTCGTAGTGCGGGGACCGCCAGAAGGCCCTCAGCACTGGACCTAAGTGTCCGGGCTGAATGATGGGGGTGGAGATGCTCCTTCAGTTATACTGAGCCAAGGCCATTTAGGGCTTTAAAGGTCAGCACTTTGAATTGTGCTCAGAAATCACACACAAAGCTGCCTGGAAGCCTTTGGACATGAAGGTTATTTCCTGTATCCCAGATGATGGAAAGCAGTGACTCAGCAATGATGAGAAACATCTATATATGCTTGAAAGCACTCTCTTTTGACCCTACTATAAGGCAATGCAGCCCACCAGAGGTGGCTGGTTTGGGAGTACCATTGAAGGACAGGCACCTGCAAATTATTTAAAGTTTTACAACCATCGCAGGAGCAGAAAAGGGGAGGGGATGCTGAACTGGGTGCTCTTCATGAGACACCAAAATGGGTTTCTGTAAGACTGCAGAACAGAGCTTTATGGTGATGAAAACAGCTGTGGAACTTCAGAGTTCTGCAGTAGCATAGAACTCCCCATTTCCATAAAATTTCATCAAATACAAATGTTCAATAGTCTCTACCCCTATATTTGCTTGTGCTTATATATATATATATATATATATTTGCTTTCGTAGATTTTCACGGGTACAGGAATGCAGGTTTTGGTGTCTTCGGGTGTCTTCCCGTGTAAGAGTCGGGGTGTCTGTGCGACGTTTCGACGAGGTCTCACTCGTCATCTTCAGGCTGGTGCTTTCGGCTTCTTGTTACTCCATTTTGTGACTGGATTTAGCCTCCTTCAGCCTCCTGAGAAACGTCGCCCAGACACCCCGACTCTTACACGGGAAGACACCCGAAGACACCAAAACCTGCATTCCTGTACCCGTGAAAATCTACGAAAGCAAATATATATATATATATATATATATATAAGCACAAGCACAAGACACCCGAAGACACCAAAACCTGCATATATATATATATATATATATAAAAGCGTGCAAAATATATTATTCAATACATACTGTCTTTTCGCCTTTAACATTGTTTACTGTTTATGTTTGCTTATAATTCTACAGAGAGTGGTGAAAGTGACCTGGTTCAGTTTCCAGTTTTAAGTGGTGTGTTTTTGTTCACTGGGTCTATTTCACCAAATTGTTTCTAAATAAGTATTCCACCTTTGCTGACTCATCCACATCCTGCCATAAGTCTTTGGGAGTTCCGTTAAATGTTCTTGTTAGAAAGTCATGTTGACACTCTGAAGGTGAAGCAGACATGAAAACAATACCAGATGAGAGCACTGTTGAGGTTAGGAAGGAGATATGAAATAGGAGTGAGAGACTGGAACATTCCCTCAGAGAGTGGCTAGCAGAAGCCATACACTAAGGGCCAGGCCTTGAACCAGAACTAATTGCTCAGATTGTGTAAGATTCTATTAATGCCTCGGTACTTGTGTACTCAGAATATACCTCATGCTTCTTTCATTTTCTATGTCTGTCTGGGAACTTTAAACACTTTTACATAACAATATTAGTTTAAACTCAAAGTGCAACAGCAGATAAAAATGAAGCCAATTAATGGCTTTCTACTCTGCTTATTGGACACTGCCTGTCAACGCAATTTACAAAAAATGCCCTTGAAAGGTTTTATTTAAAAGGATGTCGTTTATCACTTCCACTTCAATTTTATTTCTCTGTTGGCTGGTACTTTTAAGAGATGTCAGGACAGATCTGAAAATACAGTCTAAACTATCTCTCAGTGGCAAGAAGACAAAGAAACCATTTGTATTGAATTATGTCACAGTTTCTCTGTGTTTGATTTAACTGGACTGAAGAAAGCCACAGCGACTGTATGTCTAGGGAGCCTGGATGCAAAGCTTATACACTGTATAAAGCCACACACACACACACACACACACACAGGCAAGGAGTAAGAAGACTTTCTGAAACTCTCCATTGAGGACAAGTATAGGATTCCTGCTTGCTCTGGGTCAATGGGGCAGAATTAGCTGACCAATAGCACACAACACGTTCCAAAGGTACAAAAATTGTTGAACAAAACACATCTGACATAGTCCAATGGCCACAGTACCTATAATGCATTTGTAAAGCAGGGCTTGCATTTTGTCTGTTTTGGAACTTCTAAACACTCTAATCAATAGGTCAGTTACTGCTGCTTACTGGAATCATATATCAAAATCCACTTCTTACTTCCATTTTTCTCCTGTCCAGGGCCTATTCTTTCCATAAAAGCAACATCAGTCTGCAGTTTGATGTGGCTGAGATTTTTTTACACAAAGAGTCACTAGGACTTGGGTGGCTAATCTATTACCCTCCAGACAGGGCCAGCCCAATAAATTTTGTCACCTGAGACGAACCACATAATGCTCTCGAACCATGCAACCTGACTGGGATATTTTCCACATTTGTACAGCACCAAGCACTCACAAGCAATAATGATGATGATGATGATGATGATGATGATGATGATGATTTTGAATTCCTACAGCACTGAGCACCTGGGGACTTATCCCCTGCAGGTTTAGGGCTAAGGCAAAGCACTTCCAGTTATTTGATTAATATGTTATGGTAAATTTCGTATCTGCCACAAATTCATTAGAGTAACTGGAGAGGACACAATGACCAAAAGATTACATCTAGCAGGTGGTGCAGGGGAAAGGTCTCTGTAAAGTTCAGCCATTTCTTGTGAAATAAGATTTTGTAATTTACACTTCCATGAGTTCTTGGCTGCA
Organism: Podarcis vaucheri; assembly: GCF_965113315.1. Classification (NCBI taxonomy): domain Eukaryota; kingdom Metazoa; phylum Chordata; class Lepidosauria; order Squamata; family Lacertidae; genus Podarcis; species Podarcis vaucheri. Next base: position 94,937,741 of record NC_138760.1, on the reverse strand, counting down.
TCATTTTAAATCTGAAAACGCTTTTTTCATTTTGCCAGGGCATGACAGCAACAACCCAGCAGGTCACCCAGTTCAGCAGTTAGGAGATAACAGTATATCCATTCTTTAGATAAGCAGGAGTCTTATTATAGGGATATGACCTGGCATGCCTTATCCACAAGGTAGCTTTAAAACAGTGTTCTTTTAAAACAAATTAAGTGCAAACTACATTTTCCCATACTTCCCTTTTATAACTCTGTTGTTGAATTCCAAAGGACTTTCCCCAGGTCATTCATGTATATAGTGTGCCATGTGATGAATTCAGTTAGACATGTTGTATTTCACCTAAGAGCGCCCCAGCAGCACAGATGCTTAATCATAATGGGAATCTGAATATTTGCATAACTAAAATGTAGGTACTGTGGGTAATATCTCCATCCCGCCCACCCTCTAGGGCAGATACTTCTGGTAAGGTGTGATCATCAGGAAATCACCCTGCTTTCTAGGCTCCCAACATACTATACAGTTTACACTAAATGTAAACGTAAAGGACCCCTGACAGTTAAGTCCAGTCGCAGACGACTCTGGAGTTGCAGGCCGAAGGAGCCGGCGTTTGTCCGCAGACAGCTTCCAGGTCATGTGGCCAACATGACTAAGCCACTTCTGGCACAATGGAACACCCAAACCAGAGCAGTGCACGGAAACATCGTTTACTTTCCCAACGGAACGGTACCTATTTATCTACTTGCACTTTGGGGGGGGGGGGGCGTGCTTTCAAACTGCTAGGTTGACAGGAGCAGGGACCAAGCAACAGGAGCTCATCCTGTCGCAGGGATTCAAACCGCCGACCTTCCGATCGGCAAGCCCAAGAGGCTCAGTGGTTTAGACCACAACGCCACTCGCGACCCTTCTACAGTTTACACTACTAACATACAAATGGAAGTTTTTCCATCCTGCAAAAGACTCTCATCTGTGAGTAGTTCTGAGTAAATGTTGGCAGAATAAATTTCAGAAAGGAGGGGTTTTGGGGGGTGGCAGGTGGGGTGGGTGTGTTTCTGTAGCATTCATTATACCGCAAGTTTCTGTGAAATGACAGTGTTGTGAATGAACCACACTGCATCTTTAGTCACGTAATCTGGGGAACCGGGTTCGCGTCTCCACTCCTCCACATGCAGCTGCTGGGTGACCTTGGGCCAGTCACACTTCTCTGAAGTCTCTCAGCCCCACTCACCTCACAGAGTGTTTGTTGTGGGGGAGGAAGGGAAAGGAGATTGTTAGCCGCTTTGAGACTCCTGAAGGGGAGTGAAAGGCGGGATATCAAATCCAAACTCTTCTTCTTCTTCTTCTTCTAGTTATTTCCTAACATTTATACACAGCTTGATTGTAATTCATGTTTAGTGAAATGAGCATCAATTTGAGGCGGATTTCATTCTTTTAGCAAACTACCAGTTATTGCAGCCACAGGATGCTTGGAGATGTGTTGCCTTTCTTAGTTAATATATTGCTGCAGGCATGTGACTTGTTGAGGAAGGAAGCAATAAATATCAAATCTGAAATATGGAGGTAGCAATAATAATAACGTATCTAACAGAACTTTAGCTGAATATAATTTATGTGAAGTACTTTGAACGTGATGAAAGTCTTCTGTATTATTTCTTTGCCCTCTTCCATTCATCTTGTTGTTTTGGTTTTGGTTTTGGTTTTACTTTCCAAAGATATCATTCAATCCATATAAATAAGTCCAATTACAATAGGATTTCCCACCCAGCTCAATTTATAGACAGTTGTACAAAGCCAGAGCTTCCCTTTCACAGTATGTACTTCTTTGTAGGCTTTGGGGGATTCTGCTATCAACCAGGCATCTGCAGATAGTTTATTAAACTCACACTTATATTCCCCTCCAGGGTGCAGAGGGAACTACAAACATGTGGTTATTATTTATAGCAGCCTCACACTCATCATGTGTTCCCATCGAATGGGAGAGCAAATTTTTACAGCACTTCTAATGACATTTCCAACATATCCTGTAAACCTTAAATCGATTACAGTGGCAACTGCAGGGCAAGAAAGAAAGAAACCCTGACATTCTGACAATCCACCTACCTTGTGACCTTAGCAATGTTATCTGCTCAGTGTTTTTCCATTCCCTTTATTCTGAATGGTACAGAAGCAATTTTCACCATCTTGGCACAGACTCGCCTGCTTTTCTGAATCACATTCAGGGACTTCTAAGGTCATCTTAAGCTGCCATTCAGTTTATTTTCAAATGCATCATAATGTTATATACAGGCTGAACATCCACCACAGGCTGTTCCTTCGTTCCCAATTGTTTCTGCCTGGTAAACTGCTGTGGTGCCCCCAAGGTATAAAGGGCACACCAGTTTGAAGAACACAAGCCTACTGTGTTGTTAATAGGCATTGCACTTGGGCCAAAATGGCTCTGTATAGCTAATAGCAGTAATTGCCCCAGACCGTTGCATTCTGAGCACCTCTCTTAGTCTTAATTGTTGTGCCATTACAGTCAGAATCCACCCTGCCATTAAGCATTTAGCATACTTTGCTTTCATTAGACATGGTACACAGTGTACTCGTTCATACAGAACTTGTGCGTTGACTGCATGTATGGCCAGCAGATCCACAAGGCGAGACACATGGTGTCCACTCAGCAGTCATGGTGAAAACTAAAAAGGAGCATTACTCTACTGACACATACGAAGACATAAACAGTATGGTAATGAGTCTACACCATGGGTCCTAGAGCACTGGAAACAAGGATTGTAAGCCTAGATCCTAGGCTCTCTCACCAAGGTTGCATTCAGAAAAGCCTGCCTAATTCTGACTAAACTTGCCCTTGGTCACCTCCCTCACCTGGCTGGTGGGATTGCATAAAAGCAAGGGGGTATTCAGAATGAACGACGGACAGAGGTTTGTGTAGGGGAAATTACATTCTTGGTAGGAGGGAGAGCTTTGTAAGGATTTCAGGGACGATGAGCAAAGTGGAAAAGGGCACGTGGATGGACAGGACAGAGGTGGAGGGGCATTTTAGAGGTGAAGAAAAAGGGCAGACCAGTGTTGGCGTAATTTGGAAAAATGGGTGAATTTGCACTAAGTGCTTGGACCATGTCTTGAGGTGCCCACCTGCCACGTCTGGATTTTGTGTAGAGAAAGACCCAGCTGCACAGGAAACAACCAAAGTCTAAATGCTTGAAGGACGACCCTCCCTCCCTCCCTTTCTCTAAGAAATGTGTGTACGTGCAGTAGCAGGTATAAAGCCAAGGTCGGCTTCAGCAGCATTGGCAAGAAGTATTCACTGAGAGTAAGGTTTTGGCTCAGTGCAAGGTATCTGTGGCAAAGCTGACAGTTACATGCTATAGGGTTCGGTATAGCATGATGAGCTAGCATGGTGAAGTGCTAGTGGAACTCTCTGTAAGCTTGTATCTTTACAAGGTTTATTTCTAAGACCAGAGAATTTCATTACTGTAGATTAATTTGTGATGTACCAGCATCTCCTAAAGTTTATGTCGCTAGTGTGCTTATGCTCGTCTTGTGCCATAAGGCAGCATCTACTTTGAACTGAGCTGAGTGGGAAAGGAGGTGTCTTAACTGGGGACGCTGAAAAAGGGTGACTACTGGAAAGCAGGAAAACCCTGGTGTGCTTGAAGTCTCTTGAGAGCCAGTGTGGTATAGTGGTTAAGAGCAGTGGACTCGTAATCTGGTGAACCGGGTTCGATTCTCCGCTCCTCCACATGCAGCTGCTGGGTGACCTTGGGCCAGTCACACTTCTTTGAAGTCTCTCAGCCTCACTCACCTCACAGAGTGTTTGTTGTGGGGGAGGAAGGGAAAGGAGGAAGGGAAAGTCTGCTGGAGTTGTGCATACTCTGCTGATCACAACAGTCGAAGTATAGTGTAGTATCAATAATGGATGGTGGGCCCAAATCTAACACATCCAACAACCAGAAGGCCTGCACAACAGAGGAGGAGTTGAATATTTGGGGAATTTAAGGGGTAAGTCACATTGGGAAAAGAGGGAGAACCACGAAGAACTGTACATCTTGATCATGTTCCACATATGCGCTCGCCTGCTCACCACAACTGAGCATGTCTTTTGATCTGGTGAGGGCAGCATCAGGAAGCATTGGTGTACTTCTCCTGAGCATGCAGAAAAGTGCGGACTTCTGAGATGCTTGGAGAGCAGAGCAGTAAGGCTTCTCTGCTGTTTTTGGAGTATTTCTGGGATTCCCCCAGCACAGAGCTAGAAAGGAAGGAATTCCCAACCACCACCGTTGCTTTGAGCATGAGCTTGTGTCTTATAAGATTCTGCCGCTCCTTCCCATATAAATAGAATATGTTTTTAAGAGAATATTTTTTTGGTTGAAATAAATATTACCATATTAAAATAAATGTGGATTTTTGTGCCATATCATATTGAAACAGTTTTCATTTTCATTCAGAATGTGTTCTTGCATTCACAATAAGAATTTAATTTTAGATAATATGACCTTCAGTGATTAACTTCTTTTCTATGGAAAATATCTCTCTTCAGTGCTACATTTCTGAATATAAATGTTGGTGTTTTTGCTGTGAAATTGATTAATGTATTTAGCATTTCATTGCATTTCCCAGAATATAGCAAGCCTTCTGTTCCTTTCTTCCCCTATACTGCACCCAAACAGCAATAACAAAAAAACCAAGTATTAACATTTACCCTGCAGGTAGATAGGTAAAGTGACAAGATGCTATCAGCAGTAAAATCCACATCTTTCATAAGAGAGCCTATTGGACACATTTGTGAAACAGAAATGATTGCATCAGATAAGTAATCTCTTTTTACATCAGTGGGTGTTCCAGAGATCTTATAAACTACAGCTTCTAGGAGGAAGTGGGGGAGAATAATACTAAAATGCAATAGCCCAGCCTTTAATCTGTAGTTCTCCCTCTCTATTCTGTAATATTTACCCTTCATCATAGCCATTCTACAAGGCAAATAACATAATCTCATTTTGAATGCTGTATGATATGAATCATTGGTTTGCAATTAAGTTCTGTCATCTAGAAACTGTCACGTGAATTGTATTACTATAGAAACTATTTTTTGCATGTCTAAGCAGCGTCAAAGTGCAAGATTCATATTCCTGTTGATAATCTTGCATCATGTTGTAAGTTTGGGGAGGTTAGCCTGTATGATGCCTGAGTCTTTTCTAATTTCTGGGTTCCTGGATCCACAAGGGCTAAAATCTAATGATGGATTCTGTTGGTGAAGTGGCCAGGCCAGCTTCTTGGTGACTTAATGGCCTAAGCATAGCCCTTAGTTGTTGGTATCTGTCTGTCTTGAGAGACAACGGAGAGCTCCTCCAGGGATGAAGTCAAACTACTGGAGAATCACAGCACCTGCTGTGGCCGCAGAGAGCAGTAACTCATAACTGTTGCCTCTTGTGTTGTTTTTGTTGCGTTAGCAGCACAGAAGTGACCTCTCCAGGGCACAAGCCTGGGCAGTGTGTATGGAGGTCCTGGGCTGCCCAAATGTCAAGACCTCAGCCTCACTGGTGTGGTCCAAAGGAAAACAGAGCAATACATTTGGCACCAGCTTGGCTGCAGGAGTTGCCAGAAGGAGGTGTACAAGGCGTCACCCAACTTTCTTAGGGGCTTGACTCCAGATTTGTGTAGGGTTTACTTTAAGAACCACTGAGTAGTAGCCACAGAATGCTAAGTGTCTGTTGCAGGGATTGGAGTTGAATGGAAGGGGTGGATGGATAGAGCTTCCACTCTGCACTGCAACATTTTGTTCCAGGCTTTTTTGTGTGTGTGTGAATGCTTGTATACACATTGAAGTAATGCACTACTATAAATTGCCTTAAACCTGAACTACATAATAATTATTTTACAGCTTCGTTTTAAAAGGGTACAATGCTCATACTTACGGTGGCTGTTTACTAGTGGTTTAGTCCTAGATGTGCCCATACAACTTCACCCTTATCTGGGAGTAAGTCCCATTGACGTCAGTAGAGCTTCCTTCTGAGTAGGCATGTGCAGGATTCCATTGCAAGTTATTACTCAAACACCCAGCAGCAGTTAAGTCCTGTTTGCCTTAGGCTGTTTTGTATAAAATGGTGCAGACAGTTCCTATCAGCATTTATTATAAACGTTGACAGTTAAGATTAATTCACATACTACAAATGGCCTGCAAGAAATCAGTTCCTTCTGAGTTATCAGTACAGGGGTGGTGTACCTTGTAGACGCCTGGAGGAAGTGTCAGATCTTATAAACAACATCGTCTAAGACAAACATGTTGGAGGTGCTAATGATCATTTAGGCAACTTAAATTTTGGCTCAGGTTAATCCACGATGTCACAGAGCACAGGATTTTCCAGAAGCACAGAAAAGTTCCAGATAGCTTATTGTATGAGGAGCAAATCTGATAATGGACAAAAATGGGTGTAAACAATTTCAATGAACTAAAAAAACCATAAATGTTACCATATGAGAGGTGAGGCTGCCAGGAAAATTATGGAGTTGTTGTTGTGTGTTTTTTTAAATGGATTCTATTGATAAGCCAACTGGTTTCTTTGTGCCCTGTAATAAACTGTATTCAACTACATGTGTAGCTAGCCCAAGACATTTTGCCGCCTGATGCAGAGACCTAACGGCAGAGCCAGCCCTACCATTATATAGAGTAAGGTGGCTGCCTCAGCTGGCAAATGCTAGGAGAACAGCACTAAGATGTTGAGAGGACAGAGTGGTGTGTACCACATGGCCTGCCCTATGCCAGCCTACTTCTCTCAAGTGCACTGCATGTGGCTATCCCATCTCCTGCGTGGAAAAAAAATTAATTGCTGGTGATCTTAAAGTGCATGCCGTGGTAGGGGAAGCCATCTTGACCTTTAATTCAAGCAGCAAAATGCCTTGATCCAGCCCTGCCAAATGGCTTCCCTTCCCCCCAATAGGGCAAATAATTTGTTTATTTGTGTTTATTTTTGTACTGTCTCCACTACAAAAGAGCAATGCGTTAACCAATATTTTATTAATCAATGTTGCATTAAGCACTCGTTTGAAACATAGCCACCAATTTTCACTTACATATTTTCAGAGTCAGAGATCAAAAGTAGAATGCAAAATATATTACAAAACACAATATAACTATAGGATTGAATAGCAGCCCTCTTACACACCCTCCTTTTAGAATGAGCATATAACATAAATGGGAATTATTTTTCAAAGAAATGGTCCTTGAAATTATGGGGGCATAGAAGCCTTAATTTGCATAGCTATTTTGTGCATTGCGAGCAATACCAATACTCGGACAAATGTTGTAGGCGATCCATTGCGTCACATTTCCATGCCGCGCATGTGCATATGTGCTCACAGAATTGGGTTTCTTGGAAAGATACCAACCCAGAGTAATAATTTGCAAAAGCATCAAAAATTCTTAGCTATAAATTAATCTTCTTGGCCATTTATCAGTGGCACTATTTTTTCCAGCACTTTGAAAAGTCTTGCTATTCAGACACTCATTTCATCCGTCTTCCATCTATCTTCCCTGACAAAAATAATGTACTGCTGAATCAGACCAAAGGTTTATTTAATCTAGCATCCTATTCAGCACAGTGGCCAACCAGATGCCTATAGGAATCCTACAAATAGGACATGACCTGGTGTTCCCTCCGTTACCTGGTACTCAGAGTCATACGCCTTCTGATCCTGAGGGTAGCATCTTGTTATCATGACTAGTAACAACTGATAATCTTATCTTCCTTGAATTTGTCCAATCTCCTTTGCATTAAACCATTGAAGTTTGGAGCTATGGCCACATCACATGGTGCCACTGCAAATTGGTTGCTTCATGGTGGAGCCAGCCCTGAAAGTGAACAGAAATTAAGTAAGGCCATTGGAGTTGGAGGAACTTCTATAGAATTTGACTGTTAGTCACACACAAAAGAGAGCACTTGAGTACTGTTTCCCATTGGCCACAAGTTCCAGAGCTCCAGTCTACAGATAAAGATATGCGGCAAAAGATAAAGAAGTGTAACAAATTAAGCAGCCTCTTTTACCATCCCACGTTTCAGTATTGCTAAAATGTATGTCATGTTCTTTGTTGTGAATGAACCACAAACAGTTCCTTCTATGCTGCTGACATGTGCAACCTAGGTATAACTCCTTCAGATCAGATCAAAGACCTTGGCTGTCTCAGGCATCACAACCGAAGATGAATGTGTGTGCCGCCTTGGGAAAGAAATCAATCCATCACTTGGCATTCAAGGACTGACATATCCCTGCTACCCACATGCCTAGACGAGGGATGATCTATGAACTGCCTTTCTGAAGCATTTAAAGATTCATTTCTAATTTAGAAACAAACTTCTTCTGTATCTTTAGAAGCAAGTTTAGAAATAATATGGATCCCCTTCTCCTTTATTAAAAACAAACTTTCCATAATAAGACTGTATTTTTAAATCTTAGAAACAGGAGATTCCCCTATTCAAAGAATTTCAAAGCACAGCCCCTGAGGAGCTGTCCAGGTTGAGCCCCGTTTAAAGATTTTAAAAACTATAGGAAGTTGTCCACCAATAATCAGCAACTAGACCACATACAGATCACCTGATCACAGTTTTCCACAGTATGTGTTTCTGTTTGAATTAGAATAATTGTTTCAAAATTTACACTTAAACATACTGATTAGAATACACACATTTTCTGCATATCCGTGTCCCCTTTTGTGGTAAAGCATTTCTCTGCTGAGACAGCAGCAGGAAATGCCTGTTTGTGGGTCTCCACCCTATGGTAGGTTTGCTACCATATCCTCTTTTGGGTTTGCTACCCAAAAGGTTTGCTACCATATCCTACTTGCCCATCTGGGGGGAATTTTACATTTTAAAGCAAATATCCTGGATTTGGGTTTGGACTCTGGTCAGCAACTGGCTCAGCAACTTTTTCTGTCCAGATTTTTACTTACTGAAATATGGCAACCCTACCTATGGTATTCTGTAGGGTGGTGGCACAAGTAGAATCTCCTCAGGTGAGCAAAGTGATCTTACAGTCTATACAGGGTCAAGCTATCTTCCAGGCAACCTTAGCCAGAGCTGTTCATGAACAAGACATTGAACATGGCCTGGTAGCTGATCGTTGGCCAGTGCAGTTCTCCCAGCACGGGTGTAATAAGAGCATGACCAGCTGCTGCACTGGCCACAGTATTCTTCACCAGTGGCAGCTTCCAGATCGATCCCCAAAGCAGCACAAAGAGTGAATAGCAGTAGTCCGGTTGTGAGGTTACCAATGCATGAACTGAAGTGGCTAAGCTACTGTGTAGATAAGGGGTCAGCAAACTATGGTACCCAGGCTGGATCAGGCCCATCAGGGCCTAAATTTGGCCTGCACCATGAAGCCAGAACCCGCCATGAAGCCAAGACTCCTGGTGATGGCAACGGGAGGAAGAGGCTGAGCAGCAGTGGCTCTGCCACTCAAACGCCACACCTGCAGCATTTGATTGGGAGAGATGTCACCGTGCCACACTGAGGTAAACCAGGGATGGCCTTTGATTGGTAGAGCCGCCACCGCTCGGCCTCTTCCTCCCGTCACCGTCACCGCCGCTGCTGTGGTGCTTCTGTGGGCCAGAGAGCAGAGTGGACGAGCTCGCTCTGCCTACCCACGAGAATCATAGAATCACAGAATCATAGAGTTGGAAGAGACCACAAGGGCCATCGAGTCCAACCCCCTGCCAAGCAGGAAACACCATCAGAGCACTCCTGACATATGGTTGTCAAGCCTCTGCTTAAAGACCTCCAAAGTAGGAGACTCCACCACACTCCTTGGCAGCAAATTCCACTGTCGAACAGCTCTTACTGTCAGGAAGTTCTTCCTAATGTTTAGGTGGAATCTTCTTTCTTGTAATTTGGATCCATTGCTCCATGTCCGCTTCTCTGGAGCAGCAGAAAACAACCTTTCTCCCTCCTCTATGTGACATCCTTTTATATATTTGAACATGGCTATCATATCACCCCTTAACCTCCTCTTCTCCAGGCTAAACATGCCCAGCTCCCTTAGCCGTTCCTCATAAGGCATCGTTTCCAGGCCTTTGACCATTTTGGTTGCCCTCCTCTGGACACGTTCCAGTTTGTCAGTGTCCTTCTTGAATTGTGGTGCCCAGAACTGGACACAGTACTCCAGGTGAGGTCTGACCAGAGCAGAATACAGTGGCACTATTACTTCCCTTGATCTAGATGCTATACTCCTATTGATGCAGCCCAGAATTGCATTGGCTTTTTTAGCTGCCGCGTCACACTGTTGGCTCATGTCAAGTTTGTGGTCAAGAAGCAGCAGCGGTGGTGGTGGTGGCAGCAGCCCCTGGGAAGGTAAGCGCAGCGGCTGGGGGTGGGGATGAGGACTACTTGCCCCCCCTCGCCTCTTCTTCCAGTTCCCCCCCCCCCGGTGCCACTTCTCCAGCCAGCCACAAGGTCTGAGGGACAGTGGACCGGCCAGCTGCTAAAGAAATTTGCCAGCCCCTGGTGTAGATCCAGTGAAGATCCTGCACTGACCATGGAGAGGACTAGATGGGACCCAACTCTGAAATTCTACGTTTCTCTAATTCTTAGTACAAAGAGGCTGAATGTGTGGTATTTGAGAAGGAGTAGGCAAGCAACACAGCCACACAAGCCCATTTGGAAATCTTCCAAGTCTGCTTTTGGCACTAGGCTCTACAGGCTGCGCTCTATCCAATTATTCAGCTGTTCAGCAGAGATCAGCATGAATGAGCAAGCATTTTAACAGAGGTTAAAGATGATGTGGAGTACTATTGGCCATTAGTAAAAGCCTGTGGCAAGGAATCAGATATTGCATACAAACAGCTGTATAAGACTTAAGCCCGGGAACGGAATGGCCAGCCCTGCAAATGTGGTTTTCATAGCAATGTGGGTAGGAAAATAAGAAACCATAAAGAGAAAAGATGACAAGCGGTGACTTTCTGACAGATGACGGTTCAGGATGTGGTGAGGACAATGAGCTTGACGGTGAAAATGATTGTGGACTGAATCAAATGTGTGTGCCATGGGAGGCTTGACAGCAATAAACTTGTAGGCTTTTAAATCTCTGATCTGTCTCTGATCTGCCCTGTGCCGTTTTTCAGTAACTGACCTTTGTCAATTAGAAGCATCAATCAGGACCTGTCTAAATTTACGAGAGCAACTGCAAGTTTGCCACTGCAGTGAAATCAATAGGATGCCATGAACTGCTACAGCTGACCGCAAAAGCTGATCTACCAGATCTGGTAAGAAGCTTTGTATACAACAGACTCCACACTATTAAATTATTCTGCTGTTTGCCAATATGAATGAACACCGTTTCGGCAAGTAGGCAAAAATTGCATACAAGTATCTATATGAGATGACTAATTATTTAATTCGTTTAATTCATTCAAGGATCACAGGACAGTTTACAGTACAAAAACACAAAAATGCATAACATAATAACAAAGCCATAGGTTGTTTAATTAGCCAAAGGCCTAGTTGAAGAGGAATGTTTTCACCAGACACCTAAAGATGTGTAATGAAGGCACCAGGTGAGCCTCTCTGGGGAGAGCATGCCACAAACAGGGAGCCACCACAGAAAAGGCCTGTTCTCGTGTTGCCATTCTCCAGACCTCTTGTAGAGGAGGCACACGAAGGAGGGCCTCAGATTATGATTGCAGGGTTATCGGGGGGAGGGATCTATTTTACTAAAACATTTGAGGGTCACAAGAATCAGGTATCAACTTTCATCTTTTAATCCCTTGTCATCGCCTTAAACTGAAAAATTACGGGGAGATTTTAATTAGGACTGCAACATGCAGGCAGGAGTTCATCTGCTCCTGCTCCAGATACGATCCCAATGAAAATCCACACTGCCACCAAAACTATAAAATAAGAAATTGAAATAAGGTAATAATTTGCTGCTTATAACTATATGACTGAGAACGCAGGAAAGGGTGATGTGGGGAAGTCCAAAGACTATGAAAATATGATTTATGAATAACTGTACTTTATTTGTATTTTCTTTTATTCTTTTTCTTTTTATTTCTTAACTTTGCTTTGACTTTTTCTGTATGTGGTATGATTCTATATGTTTGGTGTTTTGTTTGTTGTTTACAAATCGCAATAAATATCTTTTAAAAAGAAAAAAAAGAAAATCCACACCACCAGCTTGGCACCAATAGGAGCTTTCCTTCCCACAGGGGTAATAGCAGCACTGAGAGAAAGGAATATTTTCATTGAGATCAGAGCTGGAAAGGGAAGAATTAAAGCAACCCTCCCCACATCCTGCAATCATCAACCCTGTGCCACTTATATAACACAGAGTCCAGAAAGAAACTAAATCCTGATAATACTTCACTGAGGAAAACTTGATCAAAAACAGCATATAATTTGAGGCAAAAGGAACAGAGATGTTTTGTCTTTTTTCAGACCTTGTATATAGCAGGTCATTCAACCAAACATGCAGAGGGAAAGCTCAATTAGAACAACTCAGCTAGTCATGCCACTCTGCCTGGTTGCTAAGCAATACCTCAACCAACTTTCGTCTAGGCTAATTGACTTTACTTCCTGATTCAGTCCTATCAGTCTTGTTTCCAAAAGAAACTCCCTGTTTTTTACTGCAGCAAGTGTTCATTGTTATGTATGTAATGAGTTTTGTAGAGATCATTTTTGATGACCTGTAGCAGATTGTAGTAATTTTTCATAATTCAAAGATTGTTGATTATTCTCTCAGCATAAAATTAGCTGACTATGTGGAGGGGGGGGGAGTTATGTCAAATTTTTCAGGCAGGAAAATTATAGTCATTTTCTTTGAAAAATGCTTATGCTGACAATAAACTGATCTAACTTTTGTGTCTGCTCGCAGCAATCAGGGAATGCAAAGTCTATAGAACCAATTAACCCAGGCCACGCACTGCTGCATTAAAACAGCAGTTAGTGCAACATTTTTAAAGAAGAAAAAAAGTTATCTCATTGATTTTGTGTTATGTCAATTCTATGATCTTTCAAGCAGCAGATCAGGAAAGGAAGTCAAATTTATTCATTGCTAGCATCCATTTTAATACTAATACTTTATTGCAGTTTTTAGTTTCAATCATTTCTCCCCTGCCCTCTTTTTTCTTTGATTAAATCACGGCGCACACAAAAATCCCTTTCATATGTGAGTTCACAATGGGGAGAAGGCACTTTCCGCACTGAAATTTAATCAGTGCACGTGAGAAATCTGGATAGATGGAATTTCATAAGTGTCCCAAGTTGTGGTCTTCACTTTCAACATTTCTTAGAGCCTATGTGCAGTGCAAAATTAGCATATCCTATCCCATGAATAGGGATGCGGGTGACGCTGTGGCATAAACCACAGGCTCTTGGGCTTGCCGATCAGGAGGTCGGCGGTTTGAATCCCCGTGACAGGGTGAGCTCCTGTTGTTTGGTCCCTTCTCCTGCCAACCTAGCAGTTCGAAAGCACTCCCAAAAGTGCAAGCAGATAAATAGGTACTGCTCCGGCGGGAAGGTAAACGGCGTTTCCATGTGCTGCTCTGGTTCACCAGAAGCGGCTTAGTCATGCTGGCCACATGACCCGGAAAAACTGTCTGCAGACAAACATCAGCTCCCTCGGCCCGTAAAGTGAGATGAGCGCCGCAACCCCAGAGTCGTTTGCGACTGGACTTAACTGTCAGAAGCCAGGATGGCTTTTGTAATTCCAAGACTGTCTCTGGAAAATAGGGGCACTTGGAGGGTATCTGCTGATGGCCTTCAAGGGAGTGGGGCTAAGCCAGACATGGCCAAACTTGGCCTTCCAGCTGTTTTGGGACTATAACTCCCATCATCCCTAGCTAACAGGACCAGTGGTCAGAGATGATGGGAATTGTAGCCCCAAAACAGCTGGAGGGCCAGGTTTGGCCATGCCTGGTAAGAAGTTAGAACTCGCTGAGCCTCTGAGAGTGGCTTTCTCTAAATGGCTTTCACACTCTACTTTCAGGAAACAGCTTTCCTTGTTGATTTGTACACCAGAGATTCTCTGCAATTTATTTATTTATACATACATACATAAATACCCCACCCATCTGGCTGGGTCTCCCCAGCTACTCTGGACAGTTCCCAACAGAATATTAAAAAAACGACAAAACATCAAACATCAAAAACTTTCCTCAACAGGGCTGCCTTCAGATGTCTTCTAAAAGTTAGATAGTTGTTTATTTCCTTGACATCTGATGGGTTCCAGAGGGCGGGCACCACTACTGAGAAGGCCCTCTGCCTCTCCCTGTAACTTTGTTTCTCACAGTGAGGGAACTGTCAGAAGGCCCTCGGAGCTGGACCTCAGTGTCTGAGCGGAACGATGGGGGTGGAGACGCTCCTTCAGCTATACAGGGGCAAGGCCGTTTAGGGCTTTCAAGGTCCACAATATTCTAGAGTATTTTCTTTAGAGCACCTATTCAAGTCACACAGAGCATCAGCCAGATCTGTTTGATTCATCACCACCCATATAAATTGCAAGGGAATAGTGGACCTAGTAGGAAAGGTGCATTCCAGGAAAATTTGACTTCGACTCCTCATTGAGGAAACCCCTTGATGAGCTTCCATAGGACCCTAAAGTCGAATACATATTGAAAATCGCTGCCCTTTATAATCCATCTATTTTAATTCGGCTAGCCAAGAAGGCTGATCGCCGAAGAATTGATGCTTTTGAATTATGGTGCTGGAGGACACTCTTGAGAGTCCCATGGACTGCAAGAAGATCAAACCTATCCATTCTGAAGGAAATCAGCCTTGAGTGCTCACTGGAAGGACAGATCGTGAAGCTGAGGCTCCAATACTTTGGCCACCTCATGAGAAGAGAAGACTCCCTGGAAAAGACCCTGATGTTAGGAAAGATGGAAGGCACAAGCAGAACAGGACGACAGAGGATGAGATGGTTGGACAGTGTTCTCAAAGCTACAAACATGAGTTTGACCAAACTGCGGGAGGCAATAGAAGACAGGAGTGCCTGGTATACTCTGGTCCATGGGGTCACGAAGATTCAGACACGACTAAACGACTAAACAACAACAACAAACAATGTGGTGCCCTCCAGAAGCTGTGGACCACAACTTCCATCATCCCTGACCATCGGCCATGCTACCTAGGGATGATGGGGATCATAGTCCAAAACATCTGGAGGGCACCACATAGACTACCCCTTCTCTAAATAACCCCTAAATGCCATGTGCTAAAACCAGTGAATTTTTATGAGGGTACTCAAGTGTGTGCAATAACGGCACCTTCCCCCCCCCTAAAAATGTTTAAAATGTGGCACTTACTGTAACAACATCATGGTTTCTTTATTTTTAAAAAATAAAAAGCACTGCACAAAACAAAACAATGGCAGAACATCCTTGGCATCTGCCTGTCGAGAGACAATCGAGGACGCCTCCAGGGGTGACGTCAAACCACTGGAGAATCACAGTGCCTGTTGTGGCTGCAAAGACTGGTGACTCATAACTGCTGCCTCCTGTGGTTGTCTTTGCTGTGTTAGCAGTACTGAAGTGGCCTTTCCGGTCCTTTGAACGGAATGGCTTCAGGTCCAAATCCAGTCATTGCTACGAAAGTTGACTGGGTGGCACTCGCTGCTTTTATTCTAGAAAAATAGGTGGCAGTACTCACCATGAAGTTGTTACAGTAAGTGTAACATTTTTAACAACAATAACAAAGGAGTGTTGGACTCAAGTACCCTTGAGTACCCCTTGTGGGGGACAGTGGTGGCACTGTTGTTGGGTTGTTGTTGTTTTTTTAAAAAATGTAATTACTTGAGTGTAGCCATTGCTCAGCTTCCATGATCTTCAATATAAACTCAAACTTTTCAACTCAGTGAAAGAAGGAAGAAATATTAATGCAAGCAACAAATAAAGTTGTTGTACAGCACAGAATTGGATGCTATGGAGGCGGGAGAGGGGGAAGGAAAAGAAGACTAGGGGTGACTTATCTTCTAAATATGAACACATTTCAGCCACGGTGGAGCTGACAGTATTGTACAGCCCTACGTGATGCCTGAGATATTATAGGAAGGTGTTCCAATAAAATGCAATACAAGAGAATGGGTTTGTTGCTATCTCTTATTTTTCCCTTGATGGGCATATAAAAATCAATAGGTAATGCACTGATGTCACCAAAAACTTTCTAGCTACATAAGAAAGATGGGAGACTGGCTACAAGCTCTATGAAAGCTCCCTTTACAACATTTTTCTGTTTTCCTTTGAAAGGTGGAACAGGGTAAATAGAAGGGAAGTGAAGAATGCCCCCGTCTTTTATCATCCATTAATCTCCTGTGGGCTGTATGTTCTGACTGATCTACCCATTCTCCCCTCAGGAAAAACAAAGATGGAAGAAGGCTTTGCTATATGGGTTTTCAAAAGGTCAAGGTATTTATGAACCACCATGCTTCAGTCTGGCATATTTGCCAGAAAGCTAGTCCCACTGAATTCACAATGAACGCTACAGGTATTTTTATTTTATTTTATTTTTTAGCATTAGTAGTTTATTGTTACGATACCCCATTACTTATAACCATGACATTAGCCAATAACAAAAATAAAGGAGAGGAATTATAAATAAAATTACAATAAAAAATTAAAATAAATATTTAGGATCAAAGTTCTGTGCAGTAAGTTAAGAGTCTAAACCAATATATGCTTTGCCAATTCTCAGTTTTAAAGTGTATCTTAATTTAGTTATTGAAAACAAACAGTAATACAAGCTCAATTTCACAAAAGGCATTTACTGCTCAATAAATCATAAATCTGGATTCAGTTTAATTATCTCATGCAAGGAGGAAATGAAAACTGAAAATGTTCTAATGGGCCAAATAGCTATAGAAAGGCATGCTCTAAGAGCGCAATAGCCATAAATAATGGTAAGAGTACAACTGCAATTGCCCATCACCTCTCTTGGCATGAGGCCTTCATTTTTCTCCTGCATTGTTTTTGTTTTCTTCTGAATACTGAATACATCTGCTGAAGCAATTCCCCAGACTCACCAGTTCCACTTTTCTTAGATGCTATTTCAGGTTGCTTTCTTCCTTATTTTCTTACAATGTGTTTGGGGAAGCAGTCAGCCAATGATCAAAGGGGCACGTTTTGCAGTATGCACTTCCCTAGGACAGCAGAGAGAATAATGTTGTTCACTAATGGCATATTTTCTTCTTTTTTGTTTTTTTGTTTCAGGGTATCTATCTTACCTTATATGCATTGCCTAATTTACACCTTGTCCTAGTTCTCTAACCACAATATTTTGGAAATACTTTCCTAACAATAAGAAAAATGGGATCCATGCTCCCTGCCCACAAAGCAGTGCCCATTTTCAATTGTCATATAGAATGTAATTATGTGACTGGCATGGGGGCCTATTTAACATACCAGAGATGGATTTGTTGGGTTTGGAACTTAACAGGTTAAGTTCTTCCCATGATGCCACACCATTCTGACGTCAGTTTTGGAAGCTTGGGAGGAGCTTGGGAAGAGTATGCCAGTCCCACTCGGTATTTTGTGGGGAAAGGATGCAGTTTTGTCATGGCTGCAAATAGTCCTGGAAATTCCTAAGAAATGTTGGAATAAAAGCTGTAAATAGACAAACCTGGACTCTGTGTGTTTGTCTGAGAGCTGAGACAAGCTACGTGACAGTTCTACACCGCTGTGCGAAGCTCTGCTGAGTCGTGACGGAAAGCCGCAGCAGAAGTGTGCCGGGCGGCCATAAATTGCTAATTGAGGTTCGCAAATCAATTAGCGGGAGTCACGGATATAAACAAATAGCCACAGGTTATGGGTAACCTAAATCACCTATCGTAAAACTGTCACGGAAGAGCTGCCGGGAGCTGAGAAATCTGCGGTGTCTAGCAGAGGAGCACAGGAGCCAGAAGAGCTTGTGAGTAAAGCTTGTGGGCACCTGGGAAGAACGGGAGACTATGGACAGAAAGCCTGTTGAAAAAAGGCTGCTTAAAGCTGAGAGCTGTGCCTAGCGTTTGAAGGCAAGCTGGTATCGATGCCTGAGACAGCTTTGAGTCCTGCCTGAAGTGGTGAGGCAGTCGATCTCAGCTGGGAGCTGACCTGCTAGACCGGGAGCTGGAGAGCGGCTGTTTGTTTACGTGAGTACGCTGGGCCCCGGGGGAAGATGGCAGATGGCCAGGAGGTGATTCAAGCTCCGTTTGAACAGCTTGAGGAACTCACCGCCCAAGCGTGGAATACCTGGGCAAGATGGGTGAGAGCGTGGTTCATAGCCACGGAGGTTTGGGACATTTCCCAGAGGGAACCAGTGCAACTGGTGGACAGAGATGCAGGAAAGCTGAAGTCTGTTTCTCTGGAGGAGAAAATGCAGAGGGAGAAAGCTATGAGAGCTGAGGTCTGCATGTTGAGAGCAGGTGTTCATGCTAATTTGCAACATCACCTGGAAAACGTTGAATCTGCGTGTGAGGCCTGGAGTGTGCTGAAACGTCTGTGTGAAGGCTCAGCAGGAGGCCTAGGGCAGATGGAAGCTGAAAGCCTAGAGATGGCTGGAGCCCCTGTTCCTGATGATTTAGCCTCAAGGAGTGCTAGTGAGCAAGTCGGGGGGGCGGAAAGTTCCAAAGGCAAGTTTGAAAAGTTTTCCACTGAATCTGCTGGAATGGAGCGGCAGTTCAGGGGGGGGCGGATCTGGCAAGGAGTGCTTTTCCGGAAGAAGGAGAAGGAGGCCAGCTGGGAGGAGCCCCAGGCAGTGTTTTTCCACTGGGTTTCGTCGGTGCTACGTGTGTGGATCTCACGGTCATTTCAAAAGAGACTGCCCACAGAGAGCAGCTGCACAGGAAGGCTTCAAGGACACCTTCCATGGAAATCAGTCGGGTTTCCATGGGAACCAGTCTGGAAGGGGAGGTCAGCGTGGGAACGCAAGAGAAGGACGAGGAAAACAACGTCAGGAGACTTATCAAATCACGGCTAGTCTGGCGTTGGCTGAAGACAGCCGTGGGACAAGCCAAAAGCTAAGTTTTGTTATTGACTCTGCAGCTAATCGCAATTTGATTCCAGAGGCACCTGCTGTCGAGAGGTGGAACTGCACGGCAATTCCTGCCGGGAAAACTGTACTGTTTGCAAATGGACAGAAAAGACAAATGACTAATGCTGTAAATTTGCATTTTTGTATTTTACAGGAAACGTTGGAGTGTTGTACTGTTCCTGGGATGCAACACTGTCTTTTATCTGTGCCTTATTTACTGAAAAAGGGATTTACGGTTTGTTTTCAGGGTGATGTGTGCACAATCTCCAAAGGAGGGAGGATGCTTGCCAAGGTTAAAAAGGGGCAGAATGATCTCTTCATTCTTAAAACGTCTCTGGAGGGTGGTGGGAAGGTTGAGAAAGCACAAGCACTGCGTGCTACAATTCCCAATCATGATTCATGCGTACATGCTTGGCATACACGTACAGCTCATAGTTCTCTAGAAGAACTACAGGTGCTGCCAGAAGTTTCCAATGGTTGTAAGATCTCAGAATGTGGACATGCTGTAAGTTGTGAAACTTGCAAACTGGCAAAGGTAAAAGGTTGCAGTTATCCAAAGGTTGAGAGGATAACCACTAGGCCTTTTGAACTGGTTCACATAGATTTGTGGGGTCCTGTGAAGGAACCAAGTCTGGGAGGGTCAAGGTTTCTGCTCTCGATGCAGGAGGATTTTACTCAGAATTCCTGGATACATGGTCTCAAATCCCAGGATGATGCAGCACAGCTGATCAAAGGGTGGATTGAGGGGGTGGAACAAAGGTTTTCCACCAAAGTGCAAGCTGTCACAAGTGACAGAGGAGCTGAGTTTACAGGTTCTGCTTTGCAGAAGTACTTTCGCAAGAAAGGGATACGTCACACAGTGACTTCACCCAATGAGAGGGGAGTGTCAGAGCGCAAATGTCAGGCTCTGGTTAAAACTGCACAGGTGTTGCTGGAAGACTCTGGGTTACCTCCAAGGTTTTGGCTGGAGGCAATCAAGTATGTAAGCTTCACCTGGAATCGCACCTACAATTCCATGGTAGGGGACACACCGTTTGGTTTGTTGCATGGCAGGAAACCCCAGATTCATTTTTTGCGTATGTTCGGGTCACGTGCGTCTGCGCCGGTACCTGCTGCTTTGCAGGGGCCAGATGGATCCAAGTTCCGAAAAATGATCTTCTGTGGGTATGAGCCAACAGCAAGTGCATGGAGATTTGCATTTCCATCAGGTGATCAAAGTAAGTTGCTGATCAGTAAACACGCTGAGTTCTATGAGCAGGATAAAAAGACACAAGCTGCTGTCAAGCATGATGTTCTTTCAGAGTGTCTTTCAGAACAGGAAGATTATGAGGGGGAGGAAGAAGAAGCTGAGTCTGATGATGACGATCAGGTAACTGACCAAAGTCAGGAACAGGAGGAGGTATCGGTAGTTTCTCCACAAGTTGTAAAAAAGGAGGCCAAAAGCGAGCCCAGTTCCCCTGTGAGTGTAATGGAGAGGATTCGAAAACGTTTTAAGTCAGAGGGGGAATCCCGTGATGCTGAGGACACATTTCCTGGTGGCAGTGAGTCAGAGGTAACATCTGAGTTTATGCCCAGAAGGTCTAGTCGCACAACAAAGGGCATTCCACCTGAAAGATACCAGGCAACATGTGCGTGGGCGAGATTCGCACAGTGTGATTCTGGGAGTGTTGAAAGGGTTCAACAGGTGCCTGGGAAAGATGCTGGGAAGGAGCACAAGGCAAAGGGTAAGGTGTTGAACTCAAAAAGATCTTGTCAGAATGTGCGGCAAAGGGGGGTGTTGGGTTTGGAACTTAACAGGTTAAGTTCTTCCCATGATGCCACACCATTCTGACGTCAGTTTTGGAAGCTTGGGAGGAGCTTGGGAAGAGTATGCCAGTCCCACTCGGTATTTTGTGGGGAAAGGATGCAGTTTTGTCATGGCTGCAAATAGTCCTGGAAATTCCTAAGAAATGTTGGAATAAAAGCTGTAAATAGACAAACCTGGACTCTGTGTGTTTGTCTGAGAGCTGAGACAAGCTACGTGACAGTTCTACACCGCTGTGCGAAGCTCTGCTGAGTCGTGACGGAAAGCCGCAGCAGAAGTGTGCCGGGCGGCCATAAATTGCTAATTGAGGTTCGCAAATCAATTAGCGGGAGTCACGGATATAAACAAATAGCCACAGGATTGTGGAAGTGTTACTGCAATATCTTTATTGAGAGCCAGTGTGGTGTAGTGGTTAAGAACGGTAGTCTCGTAATCTGGGGAACCGGGTTCGCGTCTCCGCTCCTCCACATGCAGCTGCTGGGTGACCTTGGGCCAGTCACACTTCTTTGAAGTCTCTCAGCCCCACTCACCTCACAGAGGGTTTGTTGTGGGGGAGGAAGGGAAAGGAGAATGTTAGCCGCTTTGGGACTCCTGAAGGGGAGTGAAAGGCGGGATATCAAATCCAAACTCTTCTTCTTCTTCTATCTTTACCCAACAATCTAAATTCAGTTTCAAGGGCTTCACAACTCTCTCACTCACTCTCCACACACACACACACACACACACACACAGGAACTCAAGACATCATGCATGATTCTCCCCACACCCCATTCCACCCTCACAACAACTTTGTGAGACAGGTTAAGGTGAGATCAAGGTCACTCAGTCTGCTGTATGGGATTTTAACCTAAGAATCCCCAGTCCTAGGGTCACACTTTAACCGCTACATTACAACGAGACTCAATTTGTCTATTAGCAGTGCTTTCTTTCTATATTAAAAAAAATGTTTAGGGGTAATCTCATTTTGACTCAAGAAAATCACCATTTTATAGTTCAAATCGGGGAAAATGAATACAGTAAATGGCCCACAGTCTAGTTTCTTTTCTGTAGTGAAGGAAGGTGAGGACAGGTGACCTCACCTAGGCCCGAAGTCACCCCCCACCAAAGCAGGCTCAAAGCTTCTCAAAGTTTTTCAAAATCATTTTCTCAGCAGCTAAGCATCAGAAACATTCCGCTTGCTGTAACTAAAAAGATTGCAACAAGGTAGAGAACAGAGCCCATTGTCTTCTCAGGCCTTTCTCAGAACCACATTGCAACTTGCTTTCTCTCCAGGAACCATGCCAAAGCACAAGAATGAAACAGTGGGAACACTCTGAAACCCCCTCACCCCCTTTCCTGCCAAGAGTCCACAATAGTCCCAAGACAGCTTTCTGCTCAGGAACCTCAACATGGGGCAGGACTCCTGAGGGAGGAGAAAGGAGGAGGGAACTGGAAAGGGGTATATATGTTTGTGCACATCACTGTGAACTTGTGCATGCTTTTTGTGACTTATCACACGTGCTCCTTCTACCAGTTCATGGATGGTAGAAATAAAAGCCTTTTCTCCGAAACTATTCCTTGAGTGTCTGTTGACTCCCACTTCCCTTTCCCAGGCGCAATATTTTTCCTACCCGAGGGCAAAGCCTCATAAGGCTACAGTAGTACAGCCCTTGCTCTTTTCCATTGCATAGTGGTACCCTTCCCCCATCCACAACCGCTGGGCTTATCAACTCAGGATTCATTCCTTATACTCTCTTCCCTCTTTGGCTTCCCTGTCAGCCTCTCCCCCTTCTTTGCTACTATCTCTCACACACTCTATCCTTTGGCTGTAATATCTCTCTCCCCACCCCTCTCGCCCACCAACCCAACCCTTTGCTCTCTTTCCACATCCATGCACCCATCAATTTCCTGGGATGTCTCTGCTGAGCCCTGCATCTTGCCTTTTCTGTAGCTGCTGTGGTTATCACTGCAATGGTGCGCAGCAGCTGCATTCCTGTTGCCTTTCTTTTGGTTTGCCTGTGTTTTTCTTTAAAGCAAGCTGAAAGAGGAACACCATCAGAGGTGGCGGCACCCTCCACATCCTCCCACCACTGCCAGGACCCCCATACCACTCCTACCCAACAAGGTGCAGCCATAGGATGATATTAGCTCATCACCAGCAACGTTGTAAAGTGCAATATACAAATGGGACACTAGATGGTGACAGTGAGCTATGCCAAACTCCATGTATTTTTCAAAACTTTTTTTTTAAAAAGCATTTTCACAGCATTTTTTTAATATGTATGTAGATTCCACCTGGGAGGCATCCTGCAGCTAACAGTTTCCCTTGGGCGATGAAAATGGAGATAGACCTATTATGAATGCCTGAACCTTACAGCAGTGTTTCCCAACCACTGTTCCGTGGCACACTAGTGTGCCGCAAGATGTTGCCTGGTGTGCCGCGGGAAAAATTAAACAATTTGAAAGATTTTTTTTTAAAAGTCAAATTTTGGATTGGGGCGCCGTCACTAGATGACCCCTGGGGTTCCCTCCCTCCCTCCCGCTCTGCGCCTCCCTCCTCCTCCTCCTCCTCCGGGGAGGCCCTTCCTGGCTCTCGGCCAAGGCTTGGCGGCTGCCACTCACTCACTCGCTCGCCCACCCGTCCCTCCATCCCTGCACCCGGCCTCTCCCCCTCCGTCCCTGGCGCGGGGGCTGCCGGGATCCGTAGTCCCCTCGCCCTTGGGCTCCGCGCCCGCGAGGGGTGCACAAACTACACTTCCCAGCGTGGCCTGGCGGGCCAGGCGTTTTGTTTGAAGCGCTCTTCTCCCGGCCATGGAATGAGCGCGGCGGCGGCGGCCGGGCGGGCAGGGGCTCTTCCGCGCAGACCCCGCGCAGCCTGCCTGCGCCCCCGCGGAGATCGGGCGGCAGGATGGAGCCCGGGGATACCCGCGGAGGCGGAGCGGCAGCGGCGGAGGCTGCCCCCCAGGTAGGGCTGCGTCAGGGGGGGGGTTATTTTTGCAATGCTGCATCTGCGCCGGAGGGGACGCATCGGACCGCGGGGAGACCCCTTGGCGGGCGTGCAAGGCAATGCATGCGTGCAGGCGTTGCATGGAGTGCAGTGCAATGCAATGGCAACGCGGCGCCCTGCATGCATGCATGCAACTTCCACCGGCGCTCCGGACTTGGCAGGTGAGGGGGGTCCCCAGTGGGCGGCAGAGAGAGCCGGGAGGGCGAAGGGGAGCCGGGGGGGAGCAGCGCTGCTCCCCGAGCCGAGCCCGGGGGGAAACTTCGGCGTCATTGCGCCGGGTGTTGGAAGCGGAGGCTGGCGGGGGCCCCTCACCTGCAAAACCTGGTCGCCTCTCATATATTTCGTGCATTGCATTCATCGCCCGCTTTCTCCTCCAAGGAGCTCCCGGGGGCGCGCGTAGTTCTCCCCGTGTTATCCTCGCAACAACAGCCCTGCGAGGTGGGTCAGGCGAGTGGCCCAAGGGAGCACCCAGGGATTGTCCTGGCCAGGTGGGGTGATTTGAACCCTGCTCTCTGCCCAGTCTTCGTCCTCATTTAGCCCCCACATGTGCATGACTGTGCATGACTGAGGTTTTCCCCCCTCGTCTTGGCTATGGTGTGAGTCTGTGCTGTTAATTAATGGGGTTCTGCCTTCGGAGAAGATGAGCCAGCCCTCAAGGAGGTGATTATGTAATTTGCTAGCAATTCATGTCCCTCCCGGCGTGACGCTGCGCGCTGACGTCACGGGGCTGTAATGGTGGTGTGCCTCGAGATTTTTTTCATGAAACAAGTGTGCCTTTGCCCCAAAAAGGTTGGGAAACACTGCCTTACAGGACCATACAGCTTGCAGAATTCAGCTTTTCTAGGCACGGGTTTTGGGTTACCTGTCAGGGAATTAAAGGCAGATAAGGAGGAGAGGGGGGAGAGAAGGGGCATTTACAGAGATCCTGTGCCTTTAATAAGCAGTTGCTCCTCCTCAGATGAGGAAGAAGAGAAAGGACTGTCAGGAGACAATGAAACAGGGAGGGGGGAGCCACTTCCGGGGCCCAGCCACTCTCGGAGCAGAGGAAGGAGGGGGACTGGGCTTAGGAGGTGGATCTGCTGGGGGGAAAAGCGGAAGGGGCCAGTCGAAGCAACTGACTCATCGTAATG
Source organism: Podarcis vaucheri (assembly GCF_965113315.1). Classification (NCBI taxonomy): domain Eukaryota; kingdom Metazoa; phylum Chordata; class Lepidosauria; order Squamata; family Lacertidae; genus Podarcis; species Podarcis vaucheri. The sequence continues at coordinate 94,912,853 of NC_138760.1, read as the reverse complement.
GAGTATTTCTTTTGAACTCTTGTAAATACTTTGAAGCTGTGAATAAATCACTGTACAGATGGCTGGTTTCCCGGAGTTTCTTATCTCAGCTAGCAACCTCAGCACATCCGTAACAATACCTTGACCAGATTTTTGTTGTTGTTGTACTTTGAACACAGAGCTATGGCAGAAAGTAGAGATAGGTGGGAGGAAAGGTGATGCATTTGCATGAAATGGAAAGTATTTTGTATGGAGAAACAAAGGCACATAAGAAATTAGTCCAGGTTTTCTAAACACTGCTCCTCTCTTCTAGCCAAGGCTTTCTTATATCAGTTGAAACAACTCTTTTATTCCCTGGTTTTTGAGATGTCATTTTGAAAATGGAATACAAAAGCAAATAAAACATTCCCACAACAAATAAGCACATTTCTAGTAAAACACATTCTGGACCTGGAGTTCTATTTTTGCTCAACTGCAAGGGATTTTTTTCTTTGTTTTCAGAGTATAGCAAGGTTGTCTTTGTAATTCACAAAGCACCAGAAGAAGAATGGAAAGCAGTGAATGTCACTACTAACATCATTATTTAGTATTTAACGTTCCCTCTCCAAGGCTAATATTGGCTTAAGTGTACTGTGACACTAGGTAAAGGAAATCATAGTTTCATTCTGGGGGCTTGACCGGGTTTATTTCCCCGCAATGTGTGTGGAAACACACAAAATTGACCCTATGCATTTCAATTTATTATCACAAACATCCAACTTGCTTGGTTCTGTACAGTGGTACCTTGGGTTAAGTACTTAATTCGTTCTGGAGGCCCGTTCTTAACCTGAAACTGTTCTTAACCTGAAGCACCACTTTAGCTAATGTGGCCTCCTGCTGCTGCCACGCCGCTGGAGCATGATTTTTGTTCTCATCCTGAAGCAAAGTTCTTAACCCGAGGTACTATTTCTGGGTTAGCGGAGTCTGTAACCTGAAGCATATGTAACCTGAAGCATATGTAACCCAAGGTACCACTGTATCTTTCTTAGCCATTGTACGTAGAATTTAGAAGACATATTTGTAATTTTCAGATAAGCAACATAGGTGAACCTCCATAGCAAAGTAGTGGGATGGTGGCATTCATGTGGGCCCCTCAACAGCTGAGCTGCCCCTGCTGCTTACCAGGAGGGGATGACTCAACAGGGAGTTTGCCATTGTACAATGGCACTGGCAGGAGCATCACATGATGCAGGAGCATCACATTGGCACAGCACCAACTTCCCTGTTGCCCAGTGCCTCCCACTTTCCCTCCCAGCAAGCAACAGCGACTCAGATGTTTCCTATAAAAATAAATAAATTATCTCCCATATTTCTATGCTGCCTTCCAGGACAAGCCGTCCCAAAATGGCTTACGCACATGATTAAAAACATCATGCAAGGGAAGTGTGATGAGCTCAGGAACTAATGGTTCCTGGGCCAGCTCAGTCGCTCTCACCTCCAGAACGTTTGTGTGTTGGCAGCAGGAAACCTGCTTACCCAGAAGAGCTAGGTGGAGGGACACCCTCTGCCCAATTCGAACTTCCCCTAACCTGGGGCCAGAGGGATTTTGATCGCTGTTAGCTGTGAGGGGAAATATATTTCCCTTCTTTTTGAATGTTGATGGAGGAAAACTTTTAGTACTATGTATTACCATACATAGTGGTGGTTATACAGTGGTACTTTGGTTACAGATGCTTCAGGTTACAGACGCTGCTAATCCAGAAATAGTACCTTGGGTTAAGAACTTTGCTTCAGGATGAGAATAGAAATTGCGCGGTGGCGGCGGGTTAGCTCAGTGGCGTAGCGTGGGGGGTGCAGGGGGGGCCGCCCGCACCGGGCGCAACATCTGGGGGGGCGCGCTCGCACTCGCAGCTCTCTGCCCCTACCTGGCTCACTCACTCTCTCTCACTGCAGTGCTGGCTGTGCGAATCCGATCCGAGCTGCCGGGTCGCCGCCCACTGTGGAGGGGGAGGGTGCCAGGCGTGCGGTGCGGAGAGAGAGCGAGAGACTATCTGGGGGAGGGACAGTGCAGCGGCCGCCCAGCGCAGCGCTGAGCGCAGGAGAGAACCACACCAGACCAGACCAGGCAGCAGCAAGAAGAAGCTGGCAGCGGCGGCAGGTTAGGGGTTAGGGGGCGCAAATTACTTGCCTTGCCCCGGGTGCTGACAACCCACGCTACGCCACTGGGTTAGCTAAAGTGGTACCTCAGGTTAAGAACTGTTTCAGATTAAGAACGGACCTCCAGAATGAATTTTCTTAACCCGAGATAACACTGTATTGATTTTGTCCATTTTATAGTATCTTTCTGCTGTCTGGTTTATAGTATTTTTAGTTTTATAGTATCTTTTTATTGCTTTTTTATTATCTTTTGCCCTGCATGCTAAGACAGGCTCTGGTGGATTGAGCCGAGGAGACCAATAGTGGGTCCAAGGGTCAAGAAGGCGGTTTCTCCACATGCTGTAGAGGGAAGTCAGGGGGCAGATGGGGCTCGCTAGCCCATTTGGGAGAAGGAGAACTTTGATCCTAAACTTCCACTGCCGTATGGAGATGGTTGGATGGTGCCTTGTATGCCTCCTTCAGGCAACTACAGCAGCCAAGCTGGCACCACACATATTGTTCTGCTTTGCATTGGATCACATCCGTGAGGCGGGGGGGGGGGTCTTGTCATCTGGGCAGCCCAGGACCTCCATACATACTGCCCAGGTTTGTGCCCCAGAGAGGTCACTTCGGTGCTATGATTCTCCAGTGATTTTACTTCACCCGCGAAGGCACACTCCATTGTCTCTCGAGACAGACAGAAGTATCTTTGTGTTTTTAATTTGTAAATTGATTTGAGAATCCTTTTGTAACAAGTAGCAATAATAATTATTATTAATAATAGAGTTCTAAATCCACAAACAAATCGTATGAGACAAGAACTGAGTGGGAGTCAGTGGCTGCCTTTCATTCGCTGAGGTAATTCCTTGGCCCCTTCAGGCCTGTGCTTGAGATGACTGAATCGTTTGACTAAATGAAAGAAAATCCCTCTCCCTTCATCCAAAAATGCAGAAAGAGACCGAGAGCGAGAGAGCGGCAGAGAGAATGCTTATATGTCCCATGCAGAAAATGGTAGCTGAAAATCAAAGCTACAACTTGGCACAAAATGTAAAACCACATTTCGAGAACCACAAAATGAAAACAGAATGTTTAAATGGGATAAGCTTCTAGCACTCTCCAATGTACAGAAGTATGTTTTCGATTAACTCTAGCTGGGCCTGTTTTTCATGGCTTCACAATTTCCATGAGATCCAAACCATGCCATATAATAATAGATGCCCCGAGAAGAATGCCCCATTTTGAAGAGATTTATAAATATTTGCTTTGGTGAGTTTTAAAGTCCATTCGTTAACCCTACCCCGTTTTTTCTAAAGGTGTTTACCATGTGAAATCTTGTCTCGAAGCAGCAGCAGAAGGAAACCTTATTTTTCATCTGGATTTTGGTTAAATATAATTTATTTGTGAAAGTCTCTGGATGTGACAGGTTTCTGGAATAGGGAATGTGAAAATATTATTATTAAAATTATTATTTTTGAAGGGAGACCATGTGACATAATAGCACATGCATTGTTTGATCATGAAGTCATTTTCCTGTGCTCTGCTGCAGTGAAGCAATAACTCAAAAGATCTTTGGAAGAGAGCAGGAGCCAATACAAGGGTATACCCATATTTCTTATCTGGTGTTAGGATCCAAACTACACATCGGGGCCAGGGCTTTCTTTTTATTATCTGCTGCCCAGTCAGCTATTGGATGAAAGTGGGAGGTCAGTAATATGAGAAAGAAGCTTCATTGGCACTCTACATTTAAAGCAATATCTCACCACTTTAAACAGTCGAGGCTCCCTCCCCCCACAAGAATCTTGGTAACCGTAATTTGTTAGGTGTGCTAAGAATTGTTAAGAGACTCCATGTCCCCCCCCCCGAAAACTACAATTTCCAGAGTGCTTCAACAATCAATCTCTCTTCCCGAGGAACTCTGGGAGTTGTAGCTCCATGAAGAGAACAGGGGTCTCCTAACAACTCTCAGCATCCTTAACAAACTACAGTTCCCAGGATTCTGTGGCAGAAGCCATGACTGTTTAAAGTGATACCATAGGGCTTTAAATGGCGACAGAAGAAACTTCCTATGTCTTTGAATGTGTTTTGAATGTGTGTATTTAATAACTTTCAAAAGATTTTTTTTTTAAAAAAACAACAACTCAGTCAGCTTCTCTTTTAATTCTGACTGTGTGTGCTACTTTTGTTGGTCTTTATGGTTGCTATGGAGTTTTGTTGATTCATTGCGATTATTAGTTATACATGTTAGTCACATTTTTGCACTCAGGTGTCTCAGAGTAACTTACACAACAAAAAATAGACGTCGCAAGACATTAAAACCAGATATTAAAAAGCAATAAATGAAAATGCTCGTCCAAAAATGTGTTTAAAAGAAACAAGTCCTACCTTCCCAACCTAAAGGATTTAATTCCATGGGAATTACTCCCAGGTATAGCAGTCGTGTGGAACCTGTGACCATCATCCCTGGCCATATTTGGTCATGCCAGCTGAGATTCATGGGAGTTGTAGTCCAACAATCTCTGGAGGGCCATGAGTCATGACTTTGTGCAGAAATTGGCAAGGTATTCTCTCCTGTGGCCTTTCCTCTCTGTAATTGCCCCAAGTATAAGAGTCAGCAGAGAGTTCATCAGGTTGTGGGGTTTGGATCTCAGATGCACCAAATAAGCATCTTTAGGATAGCTCAGTTGGTTAGAGCGTGGTGCTGATAACACCAAGGTTGCAGGTTCGATGCCCGTATGGTACAACTGCATATTCAGGTTGAATGAGATGATTCTAAGTACATAAAAATCCATAAGACTCTATGATTTTAAGTCCATAAAAAGTCAAAGTGTGAAGATGTGCCAGGAAATCACTGTTTTCATAAAATACAGTCACTGCTTCACAAGCTAGGCTACATGTATCTATCCCACTAACAAGAGTATTAGAGTTGGGCATGTAGGGGTGGAAGAATATGCCAAGGACACTGACATAGGACATAACTTATACAGCCTGTCCAAAATTACCAGACTATATTGGACAGATGTAGAACCTGTGGGGCTCTGGATATTGCTGGACTTTGGCTTCTCTCAGGCCCAGCCAGCATGCATGTTGGTCAGTGATGATGCAAGTTGTAGTCTAACAACACCTAGAGAGCTGCAAGTTCACCATTCCTGGCATGCTGGAAAACAATTCTCTGTCTTTCATCAGATCAAATACCTGTCAGCTAATGGAAGCTGCAGACTAAATTGTGTCTCCGTGATATAGAATTCACTGCACTTTAATTGAGAAAATGGAGCCTGTTGCTGTTTTATAGGAAAAACAGAGAGAATTCAAAGGGAGCAGTATCCTTGCTGGCCTTCAGGTCCATTCGAAAGATGGCATTCAGCACCTGTGAGACAGCTTTAACAGAGATGATCTTCCTTCAAAGCAAAGATGTAACTGCCCTGAGCTTACTTCATTTGCCTTTTGAACAGAAAGATGCAAGCATAAATGCAGGCATATCAGCCTGGCACTGGATTCAAAGGGATTTTTTTCTCCTTGTGTGTGCGTACTGGGTAGCAGCTGACTCTCTTATTCATTTCATTTTATACTTACTTTGTGTGGAAATGAAAGTAACCCACAGGAAGTCACTCTATTCAATAAATAGCCTACAAGCAATCCATAAAAGTATACTCGATTGTGATTCTTCCAAGAGTACTTAGTATTATTATTTAAACTTATTTGCCACTCTCCTTCCAAATAAGCCCTGACCTGCTTACATATAGTTCCTAGGCAGTCACCTACCATCATCACACAGTGACTGGTTTGCTTAGCTTCAGCCAGAAAACTGCCCCAAATGCTTTATGGCCATTCTGTGTGTTAAATTGTGGGTGAACATATCAGACGACACAGCGATTCTTCAAACAGCTCTTGTTTATCCACAGGCCAGAACAGAACTAACTGAAGGGTTCAGCCAACCTGCTTATATATATATAGAACTCCACTACAAAGCAACAGTAACAACTTTCTGAAACTATCCAATCACTGAACATCACTTTCAATTCCTTTTTTGCATATGCGGACCTGAGTGAAAACTATCTACAGTATCCCCCTGCTGGCCCAGGGTGAGAACTTCAGTACATAACACTGTGGGTATTGCAACACCATCAACAGAGTGCTTTCTCCTGTGCATCTGATCTCAACACTGGCATTTACAGGAGCACAACAATGTTCTAGAAGTCATAATATTGTCCATTATGCATATGCACCAATGCGGATTTTCATTCTAAATGCTAGATCCAGAAAATCCTGGTACAATCTCAAAGAGGCAGCTTGGGAAGGAAAGGAACCATTCCATTTTCTTATTCAGGTCCAAGCAATGTTTGTGATGGCTGCTTTTCATGGCTAGTTAGAAAATTCTTGTCAGAGAGCAATCAGGCTTTGGGGAATCGGCTCCCCACCCCCCGCCGCAAATGAGCAGATCAAACAAAAGCCAATTCTTACTAGTTAGTTTCTTTAATAAACACAGCGAAGGACAAAAGAAAGCATCTAACCAGAATGGTGGTGCTCCCAATTAAAGATCAAATCCCCTTCCGTCCCTATTAATCCATGTCACTCCTACGGCTTGTAATCTGAGCTTGTACCCTCTGTGCTTTCTGTTCTGAGACTTTCTGAGCTCTTCTTGACCTTGGGCTGAACGGAGGAATGCTGTCCAGAGACTGTGAATCTGTTAACCCTCTCTCTTCCAGTATTTCCACTCCTAACTGTTCCCCATCCAGTATTTCCCAGCTTCTGCCTTATGAACTGTGTCCCTCTTCAAACCACTGTTCCAAATCTATACTGTCCTCCTGCTCCTGGGAAGATTCAGGAGCAGGGGGAGGGGGTGGCTCCCACCATTCCTCCTCAGAACAGTCCCTGACAAGAGCACTATTTTGCCTTCATTTTATGTGTGTCCTCTCCCAAGCACGTTGGCTAAAAAGATTCAAGGAAGGCTGGAGAGATCTGGAGTTAGGTGTCAAGGGGCTGTCAGGAGAATGGAGGTCTTTCACAGGTCAGGAAAGGGACTCGAGACACAAAATGCAATTAGCTGTTATTCTAATTGCAAAAATAAAAACACAACAGAGTCCATCTGGGCTAGTCTCCCCTAGTTGAAGATGTTTCTGGAACTGATGTCTGGCCCCTCCTCCCCTCTCTAGCCTCGTCCGTCTGGACTTCTCCCAAGCAGCCATAGACTGCAACAAGGGGGAGGGCTTCCCCTCTGGGCCTGTGTGGCCCATTGCTCAGCAATGTGCAGGACTGGCTGTCAGTGGAGTTGCCAGTAGAAACAGGATGGCCAAGATGTTAAGCTGCAGAAGCAGCTTCTGCCTCCTCTCTGTCAGAGTCTACACTCACCCTGAGATTCTCGGCACACAGCTTTGTCCTGGAATGGCTTCCTTCTTCTTCACTTTATGCCCTGCATATTTCCTAAATATCATTCTCACCCAAGATATCTGTGTTCATTGATCATGCATGATTTTTTTGTCAGTGCAGGTTTGCTATAATATCTATTAAGAACCCATAAACTAAATGGATCACACCGTTATGTAACTGTAAACAATGAAACATTTTCTACAGAACATTATATACTTTTGGCCTGAAGCCCCCATTAAAATGAAAATCCCTTTCCTGTGTTTTTTGGTTTTCTTGGCAAAGTCCTCCTCAGCAGTGCAGAAAGTTTAACAAGGCAAAAAGCCAGTTGTTTAATTTCAAGGTCAAAGGTCAACAGCAACATTTGAATTAGTTTTCATCAGTCACTGAGAATGTTTGTGGCCTCTTTTGTGGATTCCTCACCTCCCCATCCCGAAACCTTATTTGTTATTGGTCACTTCAGGATACTTACAGACCATGAAAATGTTTTGCTTTCAACTCAGCCTCGAAGTACTTCGTGCCAAGCATCACTGAATGTCTGGTCTGGCCATTCAATGAAATAGGTTTCGCTGAACATGGAAGCAAAAAAATCTATATAGTCCAATAACTTCAGGCCAACATAAACCAGTGAAACTATCCAACTGCGCTGCTCAGTGGTATGGATTGAGATAGAAAACCCGTTGGAATTGCTGTCTAAAGACCTTTTTCTAAAACAGCCAGGAACAATATTTAATCTTTCTCTGTAGCCATTATGCATGAGAAGATTCATGGTGGGGAAATCATACTGGGAATCTGCCTTGTGTATCATCAGAAACCATGGAATTGAGGTCAAATATCAAGAAGATGAAGAGCAAACCAGAGCAATACTCCTTTCCCCCATAAAGGCAATTCCTAGTGTAATCACATCCAATATTACTTCTGGTAACTTTAATCTTGGTCTCAAATGGATGTTTGCCCTCATAATCAAGCCAGGAAAATGCCAGCTATTCCTAAACAGATAATTGAGCCCATGTTTTGATTTTCCAAACAACACTTGGAAGTTATTTCATTTTTACCATTCACTAATTGTATCGGTTTGTTCCAGAAAAGTATAGCACATACACATACAAACTTTTAATCAAACTTTGGTGCCCTTGAAACCATTCACTCATTCATTATTTGTTTGTGACCTGCTTTCCCGCAAATGCTCAAAGCAGCTTACAACAAAGAAAACAGGAAAGCATTTCAAAACCAAACAGTGCAAAAGCAATTTTATAACAACATAATAAAACAACACCACAATAGCAAATTACAAAAAAACAAACCCAACACCATTTCAGTGCTGTAAATGAAACAAGATTACATTACAGCTCCTGGCAAATGCCAAAATAACAAGGGAGTTTAATAGTTTCACCTTTATCCTATCAGTGGTAAATCACCATTAATTGCATATAACCGTAATTTCACCTTAATATTGTGATCTTCCAGTATTTTCAGAACTAGCTCAACTGCCCTTAAATCACTCCATAGCTCTCAACTTTTCCCTTTTCTTGTGAGGAATCCTATTCGGAATAAGGGAATTTCTCTTTAAAAAAGGGGAAAGTTGACAGCTGTGCTCAAAACACTATTAGGGCTTCATTTCTGGGATTAGTGCCTGTAACATATTATTTCACTGACTCCCTGGAAAGTCCAGAACATGCTATTGCAGACCTATCAATGGCATCATTAGGTAAGAAGAAATAACCAGATAGTCTTACATCATCTCTAATCCCTGTCACCTCTTCAGATGAAACTGTTTTCTATCATGCTTTGGTGCTTCTAATCACAGCAGCCTTATTGATAAGTCCCCATTTATGCACTGAATATTCTTCATTTTTAATAAAAGGCAAAACTGAAAGATCATCTAGAACATATGCCATGTACGGTTTCTGTGCACTATAGTTTTGTATAATTATTATTTGGTTCGATGGGACTAATATGCTAGAGTGAAGAATTATTCTGTTTACTTGATATAGCTGTAAATAAATGCTATTTTTACAGAAACCTGTAGGAAGTCCTTTGGTTATATCAGTACCAGCCCATCAGTAACACAAGACCAAGAGGGTATAAATTCTAGAGAAACTCACTGTTGCTATTGTAATCATACAAATGTGGACAAGAGAAAGATAGAGGAGAATGGAGCAGAAAAGGGAACAGATAGGTGAAATCAAGAGGACAGGATGTTGAAGATCTACATTATAATACAGGTCTGCACTGTATAGAACTCATCTTGAGACAGATTGACAGATCAATAGATAAACAAACATTATTAAGTCGCAGCATGAGAAGGGTAATGAAGTTAATAGTTTAAATCTTTCTGGTATTAATCAAAGCCTTGGCTTTGATTCCAATTCTCTGTGGCATATCGGACCTTTGCCAACTAGTCCTCTCTCTCTCAGACTTGAGGATGTGTTTTTCCTGGATTATGGGGAAATCCAAATACCATCACACAATGTGGAACATGAGAACATTTATTCCAGCTCTGAACTAGCTAGATTTCAATAATGGCTGTTCCTTGCTGATCAAAATCAACACAAAGTTCAGTCACAGTAGTCTCCCTACACATCATGTGTTTGCAGAGTACTCTTTTGATGAGGCACCCAAGAGACAGCTAGACTGTTTTAAATGGTCAGGAAATAAATGATGAAAGTGGTTAGAATTCCAACGCTGGTTCAAAACTCAGGATCTGATATGAAATGTTTCTGTGAACTTCAACATTTAAGGTAAAGAAAGTCTTCCTTTTCAAATGCCCCCTGTACAATCTTTTTCTGGCAGCTCGTATTCCCTAAGATCCAGTGATGTGTTATTTGAAATGCTAATCATGGGGAAATGGCCTTGAACACAAAGCAACTTTTAATTAATTAAAGATAAGGTTATATCTTGCAATATCTTGCCCAGGGAAATATGCATTTTTATGTCAACAAAAGCAACAGGTACCCAACATTTTACCGTGACAATTCTTCTAATTATGATCTTTGCTGGATAGGATGCATTGATTTCCTGCACAGAATAGCCAATGCAATTAAAGGGAAACATTCCAAGTAGATGATTAAGTAGATGATTAATGACCCAGAACTGAAGGGAAATCATAATAGTTGCTGTCCAGATTAGCCTCCACTAGAACTCAAGATATAACTGTTAGAAATTTGCATCTGGAGGTTTCTCAGCATCAGAAATATTAGTTGATACAACTCCAGCTACACCATTGAATAATTACCCTCTAATTTAATTTGGGTCATAAATTATGGTCATAAATATAGCAAGCAAACTATCAGTAATTGGTAGCACACTACATCCCTCCAGCTAAATATTGATTTGGTTTTCTACTGAATTGTGTTATGAGTTTGGGGTGGCATGCGACACTATCATGTAACTACTGTCTCCATTTAGACTAACCTGTGAGGATCTAGCATGTTCTAAATGGGGTTACGCTCCCACTGGAGCAGATCCAGTGCTTTTTTTCTTTAAAAAAATGTTTAGGGGTGCTCTCATTTTCCTACTCATATTGAAATACTGCCCCTCAATGAGGCCAAACTTAGATTCAGAAAATGTTTAGGGGTATGTATACCCCTGTGTCCCACCAGAAAAAAAGCACTGAGCTTGGGGATCCCCATAGCTTGGGGATACTTTTGGATCCATTGCTGTTGTTTAACACACAGGTGGCAAGGACCACTGAAGATGGATAAAGGGACTTCAGGCATAGGGTTAGTTAGACCTTTTGACTTTTAAGGTCCCTTACAACTCTATAATTCTGTGCTGGATGAACCCACCATTCTGTAACCCAGAAAGCTAGAAGGCCCCAGGGAACTTTTCCATTTCACCCACTGAAGAATTTTGTTCAACCTTGAACCCATGCATAGCTATATCAACATAACATGTGTCTTAAAAATATTGTTTGACTGATCGGATATTTCTTAATGCAGGGTTTTATGAATCCCACAAAGTCATCCCATGAGTGCAAGGCCTTCCATCTGCACAATGAGACTTCTTTTCCTTCTTCTCTTGCCATACACCACCTACACACACCCTAAATCTGTTCTAGGATTCCCGCAACCTCCAGAACAGATTTGGTGGGGAAGGAGCATGCAAGGAGAGGAGAGGGAGAGGAAGTCCCATTGCACCAGCAGAAGTTCTTGCACTAACAGGATGACTTTGTTGGCTACAACCCACAGTTTTTTAAAAATTTAAAATGGCCTGGCTAGAACAACTTGACATTGAGGTTGTCCCAATCCTTTAAACTGCTAGTCCGTTTTATTGAAACAAGCTGCTTGTTTGGAACAAGTTCCAAAAAAACAGGAAACCAATAACCCTACAGTCAACCATCTTATTCAACGAACTGGTTCAATAAAATATCACCCTCCATATAAAGGGTGTTGGATCCAGATAATAAAAACAACAAGAAGAATTGTTATTCTCCTAAAATCCTCCAAAGCCAGTGAAGTATCTCGATCTCTAGATCTTATTCCTGACTCAACATGTTCCTCTGGCTATCTTTTCGTAAGTTATTTCATCTGCAAAAGAGATATATCTTCCTGCTGGGAACAGAGTGAAACATAATTAATCTTCATAAAGCACCACGTGGGACTTTCAAGGGAGCTGCCATGAAATTGGAAAGTTACTAATAATAAATTCTTTCATTTAAAAAATATTTATTTATTCCATCTGTGATGATATACCAACTTAGCATGCAATCCAATGTCTATTTAGTAGGGCTTTGGGGGAACTGGGCAAAAGTGCCCCTCTGCCCAGCCCAGCCCAGCTCTACTGGTCTTGCTGGCATGGAACTCCACATTCCACCCACCAAATGTGCAGGTGGTCGGAAGTCCACCCGGCAGCTTCCATGCCAGCGGAAAAACCTGAAACAGTCCCATCAAAGCCTGCCCACTGCACCAGCTCCACACCTTTCGGTGAAACTTTGGATCACTGCACCAGCTCCACACCTACTGAAATCTTTGGAGGAGGCCCTTCTCAGGGCCTCAAGGGGTGGCAACCAGGACTAGAATCTTCTTCATGGTGTAAACGACTTCATGGAACTCGCTGCCTCTGGTGGTGTATTTGGCAGTGTCACTATTCACTATTTTAATTTCACTGTTTGCTTAAGGCACACTTCTTTCCATGGGTGTCCTAATGCTGATCTAACTGGGTGTTCCAATCCATTAAACAGCCTATTGAACAAATTATCTCACTTCTGTTCTTAGTCATAGTTTTGAGGATTTAAAATATTGTTTTATACTCCTTGCTCCTTGTTCATGTGTTTTATATTGTTATTTATGAACTACTCTGAGATTTTGAATGAATGAATGTACCAATAAGGTGCCTGGAAGTTATGGAAATGCTGAAGTGAAAAGTGAAAATTTGCCTGCCAGAAAAAGAAAGGTGGGGTCATTTGTGAATGAACAAAATAAATAAGTGCAGTTGTTTTGATCCTGGATGCTTTATTTTTTAATAATGAAAAATTCATTAGGGCAAAATTCAGATTTCATGGCTGCCAAACAAATCCTTAAAATAACCTCCGTGTGTGTGGGGGGGGGGGTATCAGTTACCTCTCTGACAGTTTTTATGACTGATAAATACATATTTTTCTTGAACATTACAGTTGCTCTAAAATCTGTCAGTCATCTTGAAACTATTGCAGTCTACTGCCTTTGATCAGTTATTCCCCAGCTGTTATCAGCCAATACATTTTTCTCGGAAGAGTATTCTTGTCATCTGCCATCAGTCTCCGAAAGCCTCCTGGCATTGGCTTAATTAAAAGCAAAGGGATTTCATCTGAAATAACTTGGAACCCACTGTGGACTTCCTGCCTAAAGTTACTTAGGAGACAGAAACGTATTGCTCCTTCATGCTCTTCATAATAACCTCCATTTCCCCTCAGGTGTTTCCTTACCTGGGAGGGAAATGTCTTGTTATGCAGCCTCAAAGCCTTTCCCCCCTCTTTCAGAGATTATATCAGTTGTCTGCACTCTATTAGTCCCTGGGAGTGTGTTATCCTACTGAGGAAATAAACATAATTCAGGCGTCCCGTTCCCCCATTATGGAAATGTTGTGATGAAAGGATTTGCGCCCATGAAACTTCTCTGTTGTCCTCAGAGTCCTTGAAGTGTCAGAAGCCATTTCCCATTTAGGTTATTGATTTGTTTGATGATGCTGGTTATGACTTCCGACAACCCTGGACATGATTTTGTAGCCTATTTCCATCTGTCATTCCAATGTCAGCGTGTGCCTTGTAAAATAAACAGAAACTATGTGTTAGCCTAAGTGGAGTTTGTGATCAAATTGTTCTAAGTTCCTGCTCTTCAAGAAGCATAGTCCATTCTCCTTTAGTTTACTTTTTTGCAAGTTAAGCATGATACTAATTGTGTGGTTGATTGCTATCTTGCAAAAGGATGGATGTCTTAGCAATGCCAGATGAATAGATTAGAATGTTGGGTACTAGACTTCTTAAGCAGTGAGAATGGAAGCACAATTTAGGAGCAGCTATTTTAAACTACATGTAGAGAAGAGTAACAGTGTTACGAGCTTTCATTCTGATCTAGAAGCACCCTTTCTGATGGATCCTCATTTGATTCAGACAGGTATTTAATGCCTTTGTGGGAATGTGAGTATGCTTACCCATTCTAGGTCACAGATGAACCAAACATCTGTGTTAGAATATCTCGGTTTCTATAAAACTCTCAGTATTCTTAGGAGAGCTATTAAGAACCAAAGCAACAGAAAATATCTTGTTATACTAATTCTGATTAGTCATTAAAATGATCTTTATAGTTCTGTACCTGCTGTCCACATAAAATACAGCATGGTTTTAGCAGACAGCATAAGCATCACATTATGTGCAAACATCCACATAAATCAACATGAATCTGAACGCATGAACAGGGACGCAGGTGGCATAGGGACGCAGGTGGCGCTGTGGGTTAAACCACAGAGCCTAGGACTTGCCGATCAGAAGGTCGGCGGTTCGAATCCCTATGACGGGGTGAGCTCCCGTTGCTCAGTCCCAGCTCCTGCCAACCTAGCAGTTCGAAAGCACATCAAAGTGCAAGTAGATAAATAGGAACCGCTCCGGCGGGAAGGTAAACGGCGTTTCCGTGCGCTGCTCTGGTTTGCCAGAAGCGGCTTAGTCATGTTGGCCACATGACCTGGAAGCTGTCTGCAGACAAACGCCGGCTCCCTCGGCCCATAGAGAGAGATGAGCGCTGCGACCCCAGAGTCGGTCACGACTGGACCTAATGGTCAGGGGTCCCTTTACCTTTACCTTTATAAGCATCACATTATGTGCAAACATCCGCATAAATCAACATGAATCTGAAGTTATCAAAGAATGAGCTCCGTGCTGCTTTAAAAATAAATAAATCACTGCTTGGTAAGTTTTTCTAAGAGCAGATGAATTTGAGATTTAGGTCTGTGCCAGAGGTGCAAGGAGAAAAGATTAGAGAGAAATTGACGGCAGAAATTGCCAAATGGATGGGTATGCAAATAGAAGAGGTGGATAAGACAATTCAAAATGCATTCCAAATTAAAAAAAGGACTACCAGAGTAAAGAAATTCCCAGGGGATTGTTTAATTATCTTCAAGGACAGAGAAATGAGAAATTTAATTTTGCAAAAAAAACAGAGAAAAACGGCTGGAAATTGATGGGAATCATATAATTATTTTTAAAGATGTACCATTGAGGCTTTTGAAAAAAAAAAGATTATTATAAGCAATTGGTGCAAGTCTTGAAGAAAAATCAAATTGAGTTTAAATGGGAATTCCCGGAGGGAGTAGCATTTACGTATAAAGGAAAGAGGCACAGACTAATGAAACCAGATGAAGTGGACAATTTTTTTAGAAGATATAAAGAGCTCGCCAGAGAAGGATTGGAAGAGGAAATAGCAGGGGCAGGAGCTGGAGGAGAGGAAGAATATTCGTTGGAGTTGGAGGAGAAAGAAGGAAGTGGTAGAAAAAAGAAAGGAAAGAAAGGGGGAAAAGGAGAGGAATGAGAAGAAAAAGAAGAGACAGAAGAAGAAGAAGAGGAGGAAAAGTAAAGTAATATAAAATAAAGAATATTTAACTGACAGACACTATGGCGATGAAGTTGTGGACTTGGAATGTGAATGGAATGAATGATAAAAAAAGAAATTTAATTGGACATTATCTAAAACAAAAGAATTTGGACATTATTTGTTTACAAGAAACTCATGTGAAAAGAACTCATAGGAAAATTTTAATTAATAAGAAATTGGGAAATGAATTTATTTCATCAGATAGAAGTAAAAAGAGGGGAGTGGTATTGTATATTAAGAGTAAAATTGAAGCAGAACAATTATTCAAAGATGAAGAAGGAAGATTAATTGCTGTTCAAATTAATTGGCAAGGGGAAAAACTGATAATTATTGGAGTATATGCACTGAATGGAAATAAAACAGAGTTTTTTTAAAAGTCGGGGGGAATTGTTTGAATACATGGATCAAAAAATTATAATAATGGGGGACATGAATGGGGTGGTATCAATGGAAATGGATAGACTGCAAGTGAAAAGCAGAATGAAAGAGGGGAAACTACCAAAGACTTTTTTTGATATGGTAGAAAACTGTAACCTGGTCGACATATGGAGGTTGAAACACCCACTAGAAAAACAATTTACTTTTCACTCGGAAGCAAATAAATCACTGTCGCGAATACATCAGATATGGATATCTAATGAATTATCTTTGAGATTCACAAAAGTAGAGATTCAACTAAGAGTTTTATCGGACCACAATCCGATTAAAGGTATATTAAAATGCTATGAAGAGAAATCCTTCCGGTGGAGATTAAATGAGAATCTTTTTAATGATCAGAAAATTGTGGAAAAAGTACACCAATGTCTAACTGATTATTTTCTAAATAATGTAAATAAAGGAACTAAGATGAGTACAGTCTGGGATGCTAGTAAAGCAGTAATGAGAGGTTTCTTTATACCACAAAATGCTATTAAAAACAGAATGAGAGTAAAAGGGAAAAAAGAAGTCCTTAAACAAATTATGGAGAATGAACGAAAATTGATCACCAGACCTGGAGATTTAAAAGTGAAACAAAGCATAAAATTGCTCCAAACACAATTTGCAATGCTGATCAACAAGGAAGTGGAATGGAATATAAAAAGAATGAAACAAAAAAACTTTGAATGGGCAAATAAATCAGGGAAATGGTTAGCATGGCAAATTAAGAAAAGGAAGGAACAAAATATGGTATGTTGCACTTACTTCCATCACCCTCCCAACTTCTGGAGGCTTACTGCTTTCCTTCTGCATATAGGTCTGATTCCTCTGAGGGAACTAGGCCTCCATTTCCTTTTCCTGCCACTACAGCTCAGATTTCATTGTCTTCTGCCTTAAAAGTTCTGCTGGAGGGTGGATTTATGCTGTGTGTTGTATTCCTTGCACATACCTGGCCCAGACAAGGAAACACGAGTGCTACATTGTCTGTTAGAGAGTCAGAATGAAATGATAGACTCTGTAAGACAAAGAGTTTACACAGAAATGTTCTTATGGGGGTTTCTTAAACACTTCCTGGTATCGGGGAGGAGGAGCGACATGTTCTCAGCTTCACCAGCTTTGGAAATTCCCCAGATGGGCTCTAACAATCCTCAGATGGCCCTTATGCTTATTTGTTCTTTCTTCTGCATCTGGTGCCAGCAGTTTGTTACGGTTACTGCTTAGCAACAACCAATGTGGATAGTGGCATTCCGCTGGAGGAATATAGCCATTGCTAGCAACCGTGAGTCCATGAAACTATTCATTATCTGGGAAAGAGGAACGCAAAATATATTTGTGGCAAACAACGACAAAAGCTTGAAGCATGGTTAGATATGTCAGCAGCACTGAGATGACTTCTGTGTACCAAACTCACAAAGGAAAACCCAAAACCAAAAATGAAAAGTTTGCAGTTGACAATTTAAAGATTAAAGGAAGCATAAGCAGTTAAGACTACTTCCTTTGCTTTGCTTTGGGACGTGGGTGGTGCTGTGGTCTAAACCACTGAGCTTCTTGGGCTTGCTGATCAGAAAGTCGGCGGTTCGAATCCGCGTGATGGGGTGAGCTCCCGTTGCTCTGCCCCAGCTCCTGCCAATCTAGCAGTTCGAAAGCACACAGGTGCAAGTAGATAAATAGGTACCACTGTGACAGGAAGGTAAACGGCGTTTCTGTGTCCTCTGGTTTCCATCACAGTGTTCCGTTGTGCCAGAACTTGTTTAGTCATGACCCAGAAAGCTGTCTGTGGACAAATGCTGGCTCCCTTGGCCTGAAGTGAGATGAGCACTGCATCCCCATATCACCTTTGATTGGACTTAACTGTCCAGGGGTCCTTTACCTTTACCTCTTACCTTTGTGCCAGGATGAACTGGAGAGTGAAGGAGGGAGGAAGCAGAACTGGACTTGGACTTCTCAGCTCAGAGGACCTTTAGAGACCAGAATGCTCACTTCATGTATGTGATATGCATTATGAGTCACCAGTCTTCATATCTCGGAGTCAGAAAATATGATTAGCTGTGGAGTAGAGGGAGATCAACTGTACAATCCTATGCTTGTTTAGACAGAAGTTTACACTTGAGAGTAAGCTGTGTGGAACTCAGACAGTGGAACTACGTTCTGAGTAAGCTTCTGTGTAAGCAAGCATAGGAGTGCACAATTAATCTCCCTCCGGTTCATACTGAACCAGTGTCACATGTACCAGGGCAATATATTTGAACTGTAAAGGATCCATTTGTTCTATAGAACCACACATTCAGTATAAGAATAGTAGCACCATAAGTACATAGCAATAACCCTATTGGTTCAGGATCCTGCTCTCATTGTGGCTAACCAGAGGCCTGTGGGAAGTCTGTAAACAGGAACTGAGTATGTTGTTGTTGTACTATTGAAGTCCTCTGTTTATATGCTGAAGGTTGGCTGTGTCTCCTACTTTGTATAACAAGGGTTCTTATTAATCAGCTGATTGCAGGAGTGGGCTAGAACATTGCTCATTGAGGAATGGCAGTAATCTTCCACAGCTATTAGTCATTATGGTGGGTATCTGCTCAGAAATAGTATTTTTCCCTTCTTGGAAGCATAACTGTTTTCTAACCAGTGCCTGATGTTTCCTTCTTCTTCCACATGAGCGGATAAAGTAGGACTGGGAGTCTTTGTATCTAGGTTCCAATTCATGAAATCCTACCCTCCTGTCGGAAGGCACTCCTGTAAATTGTAAACCACAAAGAAGAGTAAAAGAACACAAATGAAGAGGGAGACCGAGGAAGAAGAAAATAATAACAATAATAATAATAATAACAGGAAGATTGGAATGTATTGAAGCTTGTAGGATTTTTGATTAAAACTAGAGAACGTTTCTACTTCCCCCCGGAAAATATGTGATTCATTGAGTTGTAGTGCAATGGCACAAGATTTGTCATTTTAAATATTTGCTTCCAATGTTGGCTAAAACACATGCATAAGAATACGAGTTTGCATTTACAAATGATGTCCAAGGACAACTGACAATGAAAATAACTCAGAGACACACACACAAAGATTTTATTTGGGAAGGATTGTGACAACTCCAGAGTATTCTTGTGAAGCCATCACAGCACCTCTATTGAGGCAACTGCAAGCAGCATAATGAGGGGAAAGAGTAGCCAGATTGGTTGGACTCATGGCTACTAATATGACCCACTTCCCCTTACATACGATTGCATTCTGCAAGGCCAGCAATCGGTTTAGGTGGTTCTCAAATGGATTCATGATGGATATATCATGAGGAATGGAGTAGGAACTGGTAGTGGTCTACAGTACTCCCGTCTATCAAAAGGTTCTTCTTTGACCCAAAGATGCATCTCATTCAGCAAAAACTAATATTCTAGAATTACTGCATGCCATGGCCTCCACCATAAATGGTCACCTCTGTCCCCGAGGGTGTTGGTGGTGTGAGACAGAAGTCAGATTCCTTATTGGCATGATTTTGAGTTGCCCACGTGCAAGCTCTTTTGGGAGTAAAGACTCGACCATCATTTTCATCCTGGAAACTGCACTCCATTTGGGAACATAGTTAGCTGTGATCTAAACCACTGAGCCTCTTGGGCTTGCCGATCGGAAGGTCAGCAGTTCACATCCCCGCAGCAGACTGAGCTCCCGTTGCTTGGTCCCAGCTCCTGCCAACCTAGCAGTTCGAAAGCATGCCAGTGCAAGTAGATAAATAGGTACCGCTGTGGCGGGAAGGTAAATGGTGTTTCTGTGTGCTCTGGTTTCCGTCACAATGTTCCGTTGCACCAGAAGCAGTTTAGTTATGCTGGCTACATGACCCGGAAAGCTGTCTGTGGACAAACACTGGCTCCCTCAGCCTGAAAGTGAGATGAGCACCGCAACCCCATTGTCGCCTTTGACTGGACTTAACCATCCAGGGGTCCTTTACCTTTTACCTTTACTGAGTCATACAAATTTGTCCATCTAGAGTAGCTCAGTATTGTCTACACTGATTAACAGGTGCTGTCCAAGGTTTCAGACATGGAAGCTTTCTTACTTGGAGATGCTAGGGATTTAACTTGGGACCTTCAGCATACAAAGCTGATCTTCTGACACTGAGCTACAGCTCTTTTAAAGTTACATATATTTTACAGAATCACATCCCTGATATTTAGAACTTGTCACAAACTGTGGATCTTTTCAAAGGATTCTACTTCCTCCTTTTTCCTCCTCCTTCTTTTTGCTCTTATTATACTTAAAATGTAGGTGCAATCAAAACAGCTGTTGCCTACTTCATCATTTGAGCTGAAGAGCCAAAACCCATGAGCAAATGTTATTAGTTCACATTATGCTTCAATAGACTGTATATTTTTCTAAATAATTACAGTACTGATTGGAATTCAGCTTTGCACAAACAACTCAGAGCTACGTGTAAGCACATATGAGTTCTGGCTACTGGTTAAGCCATTAAAATATACAAACCAGCATAAAATAAAACTATAACTTAAAGCCCATAGCACTTCAGTTAGATGCAAGGTAAGACTAGCTTAAGAAAGCCTTAAAAGGCTTAAACATTGTTGAGGACTGGAATATAAAATGAGCATAACCTAACAAAGGTTTGGTCCCCTTAAGACTGGTCCTGCTTCATATTTCCATATTTCTCTCACACACTTCCCTCCTTCTCATTACTTGTGCGCCCCCTGGGATTGGCTCAGGGAAGGTCAGGAGAACCCCCAGAAAAGAGCATGGGGCAGGAGGAGAGGAAGGTTGTTCCATTTGGGAAGCCAAAATGACAGAACGGCTGCCTTAGCTTGACGCTGAATTCCTCTCCTAAGAAGCTGCCTTATACTGAGTCAGACCATTGGTCCAACGAGTTCAATACAGAGTTCTTCAACCTTGATTCTCCATATGTTGTTGCACTACAGTTGCCACCATCTCCAGGCAGTTTAGTCGATGGTCATTCGGGGATAATGGGGTTGTAGCCCAACTTCTAAAAAGAAGAAGGCTAGTCTACATGGACTTGCAGTGGCTCTCCAGAGTTTAAAACAAGGATTTATCAAGTAGCAGCAGCAGGAAGGCAGAAGGCAGCAACAACACTGGAGCACTGGTGGGACAGCAAAGTGGCAGGATGCTTGCAGGCACCTAAGCAGATTGTGGCAGTGAGCTGCTCACTGAGGCACTACCATTGAGAGACCCATGTGTGGTGTGGGTGGGTGAATATCAGTGTTAGAGGTGACCCACTGGATGGTCCACACATTCAAAGGTGGCATTGCTTAGCCAGAACACCCCTTTGGAATTTTCTTTAAGTAGCATTGACTGGTGAGGAACCAGGGTAGGGTGAACTTTCATTTAAAACTGTCTGGCCAATCTCTTACACTCTACCTGCAGCTCAAAACATACCCTGTGTGCCTATGCTAGGTGAAGCCATAAATATACAGTGGGAACATCCTATCCCATCACTGGCCTTCCTGTATAAATCATGATTGGCACAGCGGGATTTGGAATGGTGCAAAAGTGTTCATGCCCTGTGTATGAAGAAGAAGAAGAAGAAGAAGAAGAGTTTGGATTTGATATCCCGCCTTTCACTCCCCTTCAGGAGTCTCAAAGCGGCTAACATTCTCCTTTCCCTTCCTCCCCCACAACAAACACTCTGTGAGGTGAGTGGGGCTGAGAGACTTCACAGAAGTGTGACTGGCCCAAGGTCACCCAGCAGCTGCATGTGGAGGAGCGGAGACGCGAACCCGGTTCCCCAGATTACGTGACTACCGCTCTTAACCACTACACCACACTGGCTCTCTGAGATCAGCTATGCCACAAAAATATGTATTTCACACCTTGCAGTTTGGGGTCCTTAGTTCCAATTTCCTTCTGACTTCCAATAATATATTAATAATCCATTTCCAGTGTTCTGCTTGTTTTTTGTTGTTTCTTTTTTTAAAAAACCAACAACCTCATTAAGCTAAGCAAATTATTCTCAACATCTGAACATTGTGTTGCCCCTTCAGAAAAGGCCAGTGAGGTGCAATGGCTCTGAGAACCCCTGGAGGAAACACTTCATTAACTGACTGGCGGGCGCATAAAGAATTCATCACATCTTGCGTACACTTGCTGTCCACTATGCGCATAACTCA
The DNA here is from genome assembly GCF_965113315.1 of Podarcis vaucheri. Taxonomy (NCBI): domain Eukaryota; kingdom Metazoa; phylum Chordata; class Lepidosauria; order Squamata; family Lacertidae; genus Podarcis; species Podarcis vaucheri. Next base: position 94,890,793 of record NC_138760.1, on the reverse strand, counting down.
TAGCATGCATAACAACTCACAGCACAGTTTCTTTTCTTCTAATTACAGACTGCTCCAGCTCATAAGGAAAGATCTGATTATTTCCAAATATGTCTGCTAATTTGGCACATTATCTGCTTGTTTGTGACTTGATCAGTGCCGTTCCTTCTCACATACTAATCGCACCTAGGCGGTCAGGGCAGCTGTCAGTTAGTCACCTGTTCAACGCTCATCTCGCCGCATCTTATTCGGCTATATATGGTTCTGTCCTCTTCCATGCTGTTGACAGCATCCTTATTGTTTCAGCTGCTTTGCATATTTGTATTGCTTTATCTCAGATCTGATCCGATCCTGCAAAACAGTCTCCTTGTGAATAGGGCTTTGAGCCTGAGAGAGACCTCTGGATTAGAGGGTTCTCTCTGGAACCTTGGCGTAACTTCTTAAAATATTAGAGGAATCAGAGATCACATTCTATTCTGAGAAACACATTCCATCGTACTCTTGATCAACTATACAGGCTTGCATCCCAGTCTTTCATCTTGTACCAAGATTATATTTAACTGATATATGAAATATTTCTCCTTTCATTATGTTCTTGATCCTTCTAAGCATCCTTCAGCTCTCAAAACACCAAAGAGACCATCTCGACCAAAACCAATGCTAAGTGTTTATTATCATAAACTGGTCATGTACAACATGCCCTAGTTCTGACAACAAGTGTCTGCAGAGAGATACTGCCATATACAATATCAAAATCCTACCTATGCTTCCCCAGTCTTTTCAGACAAACATAAATTCAACAAGTTAATCTTTTCCCATGACTGCACTTGTGTATGATCAAAAATCTTCACCTGTTTGATTGCCATTGTACAACATTCAAAGTACAACAGACCTACCAATAAAAGAGGTAGCAACCTTGCTGTCTGTTGGTCTTTGCTGGCCGCCCTGTGTCAGTGAAATGAGTCATACTGAGTAAGACTGAGAAAGAATTCTATTTGCAGCCATGTACCACACACTGACTTTGGGTACCATTCCTTTAATTTCAGTTTCCTGATATAAAGGTAAAAGGTAAAGGACCCCCAGACAGTTAAGTCCAGTCAAAGGCGACTAGGGGGTGTGGTGCTCATCTCACTTTTCAGGCCGAGGGAGCCGGCGTTTGTCCACAGACAGCTTTCCAGGTCATCTGGCCAGCATGACTAAACCGCTTCTGATGCAACAGGACACTGTGGCGAGTGCCAGAGCGCACGGAAACACCATTTACCATCCTGCCACAGTGGTACCTATTTATCTCTTTGCTCAGGCATGCTTTCGAACTGCTAGGTTGGCAGGAGCTGGGACAGAGCAGCAGAAGTTCACCCTGTTGCGTGGATTTGAACCGCTGACCTTCTGATCGGCAAGCCCAATAAACTCAGTGGTTTAGACCACAGCGCCATCCGCTCTCTCCTGAGATATACCTCAGAATGCCAAAGAAACAGTAGCAGATGGTGGCTGAGTTTACCCCAAGTCTCTTTCTTCTGGTCATAATAAGCACTATGTGCCAGCCAGTTTATGCAACCAGTTTACAAGCAATTTGTGTGCTGTGCCAATTTCATTATGTGTGAAATGTTGCCCATTTACAAAAATGTTTCTGACTATCCACAGCTACCAAATGCACAGGGGGGAAGGTGGAATCACAGTAGACTGCACCCCTAACCTGAACACCATATGCAAATGAGGACTTTACCTTTTACAGGGTTCCTAGATAAGAAAGCCTATGCATAAAACAATCCACTGGATCTATTCACACACCTGCCTGAACAGAGTGCCATGAGTTTGTGAGTGCCAAACCACTATAATCTCTGGATTGAGAAAGTGTCAAAGTTTAATTAAGACTTGGGGTGCTAAACTGTGTGCTAGACACTTCTAATCCCCCTAGAATCAACAAATTTTATATGTAAACTGCTAAAGATGAGGTAAAATGAAAATCAGATGGGGGGACTTGGGAAAGCCCACCTAACAATGTTTAGAAAAAATAAGGATAAGTCAAGAATTTGTTTGTATTGTTCGTTTTTCTGTTTGTGTTGTTTATTTGTATTATTAAATGAATTTAAAAAATTGGGGGAGGGGAATAGAATCAACAAATGTTAAAAGCTAATTAAGCCAGGCTGGTTTCCCATTAAATGATAGCCTGGGTGATGGGCCATTAAGAGAAAAAATGGATCAAAGGACTTGGTGTGAGATGGCAAATGATTTTTTTATAAGATATTTATTGAGATTTTCAAAGTGTTACAAAATAAAATAAAAGCAGAAGAAAATACAAAATAAAAATAGTTAACAAAGTAGAAAAAGAAAAAAACAAACCCCTTCCAACCATACGAATACAAATTCAAAAATAAGAAAAAGATACAGAAAAAAAATACAAAAATACACCACCAACAATTAAGAACATTTAAAAACAAATTCATTATTCTCCACTCCTCAACTGTCATTACCTTCTTTCTTTGACCTCCTCCTCCTCCCTTTCCTTGTATCCTAGTTATTAATTATCCCAGCAAATCCTTTCCATATTTCATAATATTCTGTCATTACATTACCCTAACTGTTTTAATCTTGTCTTTCTATAGGAGAATAAACCTTAAAGCTTAAAACTTAAATCTTATCCTTACCAACTTCTCATAACCATAATATTCTTTCATAATTCTTTAAACATCTTTACTAAAGCCGAGTAATTTCATTCCAACATTTTTCTAACATTCATCAATTTTATAAAACAGTTCTAATGGTAAAAAAAAAAGAAATACAAACAGATCCAATCTTCATCCAACGTCCCTTCCTCCTGGTTCCGGGTTTTGTCAGTCCTTATTATACCATCGATCTAGCCCATTAACCTGGCAACCTTATATTCGAGGCCCTCAAGTCTCTTCCATGTCCCTTCCGCAGCTCTTCTTCATATTTGTAACTGTATTTTCCCTTGTCTCCTGCTCGTGGTAACTCCAGCTTGGCAATATTTTTAACCCTTCTCGACAGATCAGCCCCTTTTCCATATTCAACACTGAATTCCATATGGTATTTAAAAGCATGTTTCAAAGACCCTCCACAATTAAGAGCCCCCACAATCCCAAACATCTCACGGCCCATTGCCAGATTTGAAAAGTCCAAACATCCCAGCATAGGGGGGGTCAATCCAGCCCCCCATTTCCAAGCCAAACCAAACTTTTTCTTTCCAAATCTGGCTTTTTACAAGTTCATTTGTCAAATCTGAAAACTCATTTTCCTGTTGGGCCTGTTCTGTCAGGACACACTCCTGATTTAATTCCTGGGTGGGCTCCACATATTTTCCCACTGTCTGTTCAAAATTTCCCACTGCCTGTTCAAAATTTCTAGTCGAAGTCGCCATCAAATTCACCTTCTCATGTAACTGTTCCAGTAGGACATTTGTTTTATAGAAAGCACACAACAAAGCTTCTGAATACATTGTCCTGCAAAGTCAAATGCCTATTCCCATGATTGTAATCTGTAACAGCTGCCGGCTCCCTGGAGTTGGTTACAGTTTCACAGTCTCCCTCTAGGGGGAAAGCTTCTATTTGTTCTTGCAACAAAGTTTCCCTTTTTGAGATACTTTGTCAATATTTATTCCTTTAAAGTGCGAAGGGAAGCAGTGGAATCACTATGTTTCTCTTCTTTTAGCTATCTGTCAAAAACGCTTGTCTCTGGTCAATGAACTTCAAACGTCAGTCCTGACACCCCGCTCCAGGATCAGGACGGAGGAAAGTTGCTTTACTTTAAACTCACTTTAAACAGTCCGAAAAAGATCCCCCTTCTTCTCCTGCTGTCGAAGGGGGGTTCCACAATTTTAAATGATGAAATCCAATCCTTTAAAGGCGATTTTCTGAGCTCTAGTTTACGTTGTCTTTGCTTTATTCTGTCTACAAAAGAACGGAAGGCTGACTTCCCGTTTAGACCTTCCCGTTCCATACCAAATTAAAATAGATTTTTAAGATCCAATTCCTTTCTGCTCACAAGTCCCCATTTAATGTCCAGTTGTTAAAAGTCTAAGTACTCACGGGTGCTTATTTTAGAGTCCAAATTGTCCCAGGAAAAAGGCAGCGCTCTCCGGCAACGGCTATGCGGCTTCACTCCGCGGAAATAGCTTGAACTTCCGGGGTGGCGAACTTCTGGGGTGGCGCCATCGGCAATGGCGGACTTCCTCTGAACTGGAGGGACTAGCTCCGTGGGAAACGGGTCTTCTCCGCTACAGTGAAGTGGGGACCCTTTTAAAAATCACAGGCGGATGAAGCCTGTGACCATGGGACTCAGCGGGCACCTTTAGCGCCCCCTCAACTCGCTAAGGAACTCACTAACGGGCTCCGAAGTGAAGAGGGGGAAGTGGCATGGTGCTGTGAGTCAACTGCTATTTCTGTGGAGATGGCAAATGATTAGAGCCCCTCTATTTTAACAGATAAAGGCAGACTTAGAGTAGAAGAGTTAGGAGTTATATTATATTCATTAATTCAATGTCTACTCAGGGTACAACTAACATTAGATATAGCCCATAGTTATCCTTTTCAGTGATAGCTATACCTTTAGTGTAATCTCCAATTTGCTTCTCTTCTGTATGAGCAATCTCCACATACACAGAACAAGGAAGATCCAAATGTGATATTTAAAACTTGCATATGAAAATGCTCACAGAGTATGTTTATTGAAGTGTACAAAGATAGTACAAAGTATTTCAGGCTACAAGGCAAAATAAACAGACTTACCTGGGAGAGCATCTGTTTCTGGCCTCTAATAATAATTTGGTACAGAAGGCAAAATTAAATTTCTGATTGGGTTCCAGGAAGAAGATCAGTTATTCCTAAAGTAAGCCAAAACTGATATAACCCAACTCCTTTTACAATATAAATTACTATTATTTGGGGAGGGGAGTGGAACTGCAACATTCGAGTCTCCCAGTGGATAACATTTCATGACTTCCACCAGGACATGAAACAAGAGATCTTACAAGATACCACACATTTCAAAAACAGTGACAATGTTTCTATTCCAACAGTGACATCTTGCTTGACTGTGATTATCTTCTGCCTACTCAATTCACTGGGCTTGACTGGAACATTCTAGGAATATCTCTCTTCCAAGATTTATCTCGAAAGAAGAATTGCACCCCAAATGTGATTTGTCACTGACGGAAGAGTGTCTCATTTATCACATAATGGATTCTAAAGATACCAAACTTCATTAATCAAAATCCACTTCGGTTTAATGTGTCCTTGTTATCAGGGTCAAATTCAGCTGGAGGCTGAAAGGTATCTTGGCACAACTCCATCAGACTGAACTGATTGGCTACATACGGAACTCTTTTACCAAGGAAGATAAATCACAGGCCTTGTGTCAGTAAGAACTGGTCCAGCTCTAGGATTCCCTGTGAACTTCATGATGTTAAGAGAGCTTGCTCAAGCTAACATCCTGGCAGGATAAAATCAGATTCATAATGATGATTATGCCTTGACAGCATAATCTTGCATGTTTACTCAGAAGCAAATCCCTCTGAATTCAAGAGACTTGACTCGCATAGGATTGCAGTTGTAGACAATGTTTTCCTGATGCCAAAGACTACACCCTTTCTATAAAAACATTTGTCCAATCATTTCAAATCTGGGACACAAATATTGACAGAAAGGTGGAGCAGGGAGATAAAAAACAACCTGTTCCATTGGGCAAGAGTAACCACTGGGTCAACTTAGACCTACTTCTACTAGTAGATCTCCCTGGGTGGTTTCTCCCCTGCCTGAACTGCTTGACAGCCACAAGGAAAAGGTTTTCTCACACCTCTCGATAAGGCTTTTTGAAACCCTGATATGCAGTAACAGAATTGGAAATGGGCATATATATGCATGCCCTTCCCCACAGTGTATATTGCTCCTCCTCCCTACTAGTCATCATCCTGCATGTGGCTCCACACACCGCACTCATGAGCCACTATTCTGCACCTGATTCCAGTTGTTGGACCTCAGGGTTCTGACAACAACAGAACCTGCATGCCTGAAATCTGCTGTAGGGTCAGTAGAAATATGTTCTTATGAATGTAGGAGTCCTGCTGGATAAAGCCAAAAGCCTTTCTGGTCCAGCATCCTGTTACAGCTAGTTCAGGAGTAGTAAAGACTGGTCACAAAGGTAAACTAGCATTCCTCTGCTCAAGCCTGGCTGGAAGGAGCAGTTCCTACCCTCAGTTCAGCAGATATGGGGCCTCCTGAGAGTCTAAATGCCTGATACCCACCCTAAACTAATCTAATAAAGCCTCATAGTTAAACTGCTTTTTGAGAGCCATGGAGAAGTAAGTAAAAGGGATAATCTTGGAAGCACTGTGAAATGTCTCATATCATATCTTCACCTTTTTAGATCACTCCCATCCTCAGCCCCATCTCTTCTGCCCTCCCCATCTCCTATAATTCCGGGCCTGATATAGCTCTCCATATGTACAAGCTTTATAATAAACCAAGCACTTACATGCCCTTATGCTCTGAGTCATGGTCTCTTTGCTTCTTCCCTCACCTGGGAGCTTTCGTTCATTCCAACATGGTGCTCTGTGATTCTGGGTCAAAGCTCCCCAACACATACAGTGGTGCCCCACAAGACGAATGCCTTGCAAGACGGAAAACCCGCTAGACGAAAGGGTTTTCCGTTTTTGAGCTGCTCCGCAAGACGATTTTCCCTATGGGCTTGCTTTGCAAGACGAAAACGTCTTGCGAGTGTTCCGATTTTTTTCCGCTATCCCCCCCCTTTTTCTAAGCCGCTAAGCCGGTAATATCCTTTTAGCCACTAATCCGCTAAGCCTTTAATAGCCGCTAAACCGCTAATAGCGCTAATCCGCTAATAGGGTTGCTTCGCAAGACAAAAAAACCGCTAGATGAAGAGACTCGCGGAACGGATTAATTTTGTCTTGTGAGGCACCACTGTATTGCTTGGATATATGTGTGTAGCACAGGCATCCCCAAACTTGGCCCTCCAGATGTTTTGGGACTACAACTCCCATCATCCCTAGCTAACAGGACCAGTGGTCAGGGATGATGGGAATTGTAGTCCCAAAACATCTGGAGGGCCGAGTTTGGTGATGCCTGATGTAGCACATACACATGTAGATGAGGGCATGTGGTAACAGAGGGCAGGTACATTGGAGGGTGGATACTTATTGTGGTGGGCTGACCTGGGACTCAGCTATATAGCTGCAAATATAATGTTTTAAGTGCACTTTAAGTGCATTATACAAATGTGACATGAGATGGCAATGATGAGCTTATGGCAAATTCAATATACTTTTCAGAACACTTAAAAAAAAATCCACAGCGTTTTTAATATGTGTCTAGATTCCACCCTGATCTGATGCTCACAAACAGTTGCCCAGATTTTGCAATGCCATTTCAGTTCACAAAAAGTGCCCCCCCCAAAAAACCCTACTCGTTTCACATTTGAAATGCATGTGAATTGGACTGCTCTATCCATTTCAAATGTGAGGTCTATACAGGCCTCCCCTCCTCAGAATGGCCTGGGATGCTGTGCCCAAGAGCATGTTTCAGAAGGGGAGAAGTTAAAGCCAAGGCTGTGTTGTTGCTCCTCATGCAGATATTTCTGCATGCAAGCATGTTGATTGCCCCAGATCAATACCAAAATGTATACAAAGTAAATGAATAAGAAATACAAATGAACAAAAGAAAAATCCCTTCCAAATAAATGAAAATGAAGATTGCCAAGATGAGAAGTACCCATATAGGTGTGCATCCGAAAGTTTACTAATGAGTACATGCTGACTTGGTACAGATTAATGGCAGGTCTGTGAGCTTCCTGTCGCCAATAGTTGTGACTCTGGCAGTTCTATAAGTATCAGGGATTAGGCAGATTTTGCTGGGGGATGTTGTTCTGTATCCCATTGATTTCAAAGGGATTGTTTCTCCTAAAACTTATTTTTCACAGAATGTCAGAGTGTGCACAACTGACCATTTTTCACATTGTGGGGGCGGGAGAATACAAATAAAATAAACTTTAACCTAATGATGAGGAGGATGATAAGAGCATGTGGAATCCAGCATAGAGCTAAGGCAACAAAACCTTCTCCCCCTCTCTTCTCTCCCACATACCCTCTAAATCTATTCTAGGGGTTTCTTTAACCCAGAGCTTTCCGAACTTTCCATGTCGGTGACACACGTTTTAGACATCCATAATTTTGCGACACAGTAATTCAGTTTTACTAGCAAACTGGAGGTTTAACTAACCCTTTTCCAGCCCCAAGAGCAGCGTGGGAAGCATTTGTGCGACATACCAACAAACTGCAGCTGACACACTAATATGTCGCAACACACAGTTTGGACAGCCCTGCTTTAACCCCTTGGAGGAGATTGAGGGAGAGGGAAAAGCCCCATTGCACACAAGCAGAAATCGTTCCACTGATGGGTCTCATTAGCAGAATGCCACCTGAAGATTTCTCTAGGATTAGCTTGGTGGTGCCATTATACAGTGCCTACAAAGCAGGTCCCTCCTTGCTCTGCCCCAGCCTCATCAGCTCTGTTGCTTTCCATACTGGCAGCAGAATGGCTCACTACACTACACTACACTACACTACACTACACTACACTACACTACACTACACTACACTACACTCAGAATGGCTCTAGTTATCTCCTGCTTAGACTACTGCAATGCGCTCTACATGGGTGACCCGGAAACTACAACTAATCCAGAATGCAGCAGCTAGGCTGGTGGCTGGGAGCGGCCACCAAGACCACATAACACTGGTCTTGAAAGACCTACATTGGCTCCCAGTACGTTTCCGAGCACAATTCAATGTGTTGGTGCTGACCTTTAAAGCCCTAAACGGCCTCGGTCCAGTATACCTGAAGGAGTGTCTCCACCCCCATCATTCTGCCCGGACGCTGAGGTCCAGCGCCGAGGGCCTTCTGGCGGTTCCCTCATTGCGAGAAGCAAAGCTACAGGGAACCAGGCAGAGGGCCTTCTCGGTAGTGGCGCCCGCCCTGTGGAACGCCCTCCCACGAGATGTCAAAGCGATTAAAAACTACCTGACATTCAGAAGACATCTTAAGGCAGCCCTGTTCAGAGAAGTTTTTAACGTGTGATATTTTAGTGTATTTTTGGTTTCTATGGAAGCCGCCCAGAGTGGCTGGGGAGTCCCAGCCAGATGGGTGGGGTATAAATGAATTATTATTATTATTATTATTATTATTATTATTATTATTATTATTATATAAAAATTTATTTTTTAAAAAAGAGCTGGCCATTACTTCCTCTATGGGCAGCCCTCAGTGGAAGAGAAGACAAGGAGGAGGACAGGACAAGCAAGAGGGGTTTGAGGGGTAAGGGGGGATGAGCTAGGTAAAGTGTCAGATTAAGATTCCTAGTGGGCCAGGGGTTCCCCATCTCTGCCCTAGCAGGGAAGCCTGTAGCCCAAGCAGGGGCAACTTCAGCAACTCTGGGAAGAAGCTCCTGGGTAGCCTTTACTGGGAAGGTCATCCTATGCCAAGAAAGCTGGGAAACAGTGTTTGCTATTAGGAGGGGTGCAGCTGTGACTCTGATGCCAAACTGAATCCTTAGGAGGAGGCCCGGTAACCAAATTGTCCACAACCCTCTTGCATAAAGGCCGGATTGTGCCCTTTTGAGGAACGAGAAAGAAAAGGTAGGCCAAGAGCGGGACACAGGGAGCCCAACATTTACTGGATGCCGGAGGAAAGATAGGTCAAAGGAAACAGAGCAAAGAGAATTCCCCTCTCTGTTCTTCCTCCAGCATACAGCTTTTGATCTAACAGATCTGAACTTGGTTTAATTTCCATTTGTTCCTCACATTCCAAAGCTGCAGGCTGAAGGGCCTCTCTGCTTGGCCTGTTTGAAATATAGCTGAGATCAATCTTTTGCTAGGCGATACAGACGACCCTCTGCCGCACAAAAAAAGTCTGCAAAAGGATGGGCAGGATTTCTAAAATGTATGAGTTCACACACAAAAATTCAACTTATTTGGCTACAATAATCTGAATGAGGGAAGGAAACTAGCTTTCATGCAGAAACAAGGAGCTTCTGGTGTTGTTGTTTTCTAAACTGCCTGTTACAAGCCTGGAGTGTTAAACTGTATGCCAGACCCCTCTAATCCCTGGTTCCAGTGGCTGTTGAAAGCTAATCAAATCTTCTAATTCTTGGGACAGCAAAATTAGCTTCCTGGTGAGGTGATGGGGGATTCAGGGGCTCTGTTCAAGATGACAAATGGGTGGGGTCCCTCCCTCAACATAGGCCCCACCCTCAACATAAAAAGACAAAGCTGAGAACAGAGAGTTGCAGTGACGTGAGCTTCAGGCAAAGCAGAAAGCTGGAGAGAGAGCGCGAGAGAGAGAGAGCGCAATGTTTGATTTCTGTTTGAATCCAAGGCTGTGGCTATGGGAGAAGCAAGAGCTTCTCCATTGTAGAACCCCTCCATTGTAGGCTCAGGTTGTATATGTGTGTAAATAAACCATATATCATAAAGACACCACAGTCTCCACTATGCCTCATTTCCAAAGGAAACATGAACCTTAGGTGAATGCCTGGAACCCCTGGATGCACCGCTCAAAGATTGGGGTGGCATGCAACGCTGCCCAAGGGTGCGATGAGAGGATATGAAATATGTAAATACTGTTTATATGAAAAGGTATCCTTGAGCCAGGGACAGACTTCACCTCACTCATAACTTGCCTAAGCTGTACCTCAACCCTGAGAGTTTGTCAGCAAAAATGAACCACCACCCTCGTTGTCAATTAGCCAATGCAATGTATAATGATAAAAAATAATGACAAACATTAAAAGACAACAAAATGCACTCTTCCTTCCATCCTTCCTTCTTCAAAGACAACATAAAACAATTTGCAGCCTGGATTTCAAACACATTTTGAGAGCTGTGGTGAATTAAAAAATGTATCGCCTAGAGAATTCAAAACTGCACAGAAAGGATGTTAAACCAATAGCTTCAGAGACGGCTACAGTTAATTATGTCTGTCTACAATCTATGGCTGCCCCTCCCCACGGCACCATAGTGTTGCTCTTTAAGGCTGCAATCTGATAGATACTTACTTGAGAGTAGGAATGGGTGACTCTGTTTCCCATTTTTCCAACAATAAGTTCACTTCTCCATATTTTCACATCAGTGTGTGGATATTTCTTTAAAGTCCTAATGAAAATTCATCAGAATTTTAGTGCAAATTTCACCTAATATATACCACATTTACTCGAATCTAATGCTCACCTTTTTTGGCCAAATTATGTTGCGAAAATTAAGGTGTGCATTAGATTCGATGGCATGTTTACTTTCACCAGCCAGCAAATACTTTTTTTGGTTTCAAGGTTCTAAAAATTGAGGTACGCATTAGATTCAATGGCGCATTAGACGCGAGCAAATACGGTACATTTTTGCAATATACTATGAAGTAAGGTCCACTTTGTTATATATTGCAGCCCGATATATGACTTGTGATACTTATTTGAAATATTGGTTGGCTTACAAATAAACAAGACAACTACAGAGATGATCAACCTCTAGATATACTAGTCTTGAAATGGGATGCGACTCTCAAAACAAGCTTAGGGATGGGGGCATTTTGCATAACCAAAGAGTGAACCTTCATCAATATGTACATGAAAAATAGGATTATTTATTTACATACCACTGTACCAGACTGTAGTCTCTGAACAAAAGGATTAGTTTCACAGAATGTAAGAGAGATGTAATCCCTATTAAATTTATTGGAAGCTGCTTGAGCATATCTGAGTGCAGAATCTGGCGCTCAGCATTAATGTCTTTCCTATATTAATTTTTGTAAAAATACAAATGTTGGCACGCTGAATTGTGATATTCAAATACCTTCTAAAGGTATTTATTTTAGCTTTTTTCCTAAGCCTGCCCCCACTTGGTTTTGTCATTTTTCCAGCCTCCCAGTTTACAAGCTTAATAAGAAAAGCAGTGTGGTGGTTGGGGGGCAGATAAGTTTCTTACCCTAAATCTGTTGCTTTTACCTCCTCTGTTGAACCACGGGTGCCCTTGTTGCCTTTTAGCACTGCTAATCATTCTTCACTGAAATGAATTGGAAGTGAAGGCCACCCAAATGCTTCTTATATAAATGTTTTTGCATGAGCTTCAGATTCTAATTAGAAAACTTTAGCTAAGGTTCATGTCCTGCATTTATTTTTGTCTCTAGAGTTAGCTTCTTTATAATGCTTTTTCCTGTTGTTGTTCTACTAAGCTAACTTTTAACCCCTGTTAAAATGAGCTACACTAACTTCCATTTTCAATATTTCCATAGGTACCTTATTTATTTTTTGACTGGGGGTGGGAGAAATATAGTAACTTGCTGCTGCGTTTCTGAATTGAAGGAAAGGATTCCCACTAGACCTGGCATTGCGATCCAAAAACATGAATTGACTTTCTTCTTGTACAAAGCAAAGCAAAATCACCAAGCCTGAAGTCTGCTCTAGATCAGCCAAGAGTATGAATTGCTGTCAGCTAGAATGCACAGGAGTTATGGATTACTATGACCTCGAGTTACAGGGCTGCCTTCCTCTGGATAGTCTGATGAGCACCTTAAGACAGGTGGCAGAGTTAGTTCCTTCCCTAGAACGTATTTTTCTGCCAAACCACAAAAACAAAAGTATTTTATAGGATCAGTTTTTTTGAAGGAAAGGAAAAGTTTGGTATATTTCATGGGAACCTGCTGATGCAATATAGCTCAGCTTGGTGAACTATTCTCCCCTTTTAACAATGGAATCCAAACATACTTTTGTTTATACCTCCCATCCACCCAAACCCTTTCTTAGCTGTAATCTGTTCCATCACTAGGTTGCTTATTAAGTCACTCCCCCTTTTTTTTCTTTGAAAACACAAACAATAATTGTTCTTTGATGGTGAGCCCCTCTTATCTCAAATAACCATTTTCATGCAGGGATAAGCCGTTCTTCATTAGTTCTCCTTAGTCCTGATCCTGGACAGTGATAAAAACTGAGATGAAAAACTGTAGGATTTCCCTGATGTCAGCCCCTGCTTATCTTTCTTTTTTTCTTTCTTTCTTCTATTTTGGCCAACGATAATATTAAATGACTAGTATTTCTTCTTTCAAAGGCATCTAGCTGTAGCATCTGAAAACCGGTAGATTTGCTCCCAAATCAGTGTGATGACAGGTCCTTCAGGCCTTTTACCAGCCTGCCGTTTATTTGAGCTGGGTATATCCAATTCAGTTTTTGACAGCCCTTTTTCATTCATAGATATATGCAAAATGCGGCTCTTTTGCTCTGGGGCTTAACAGAGAAGGTTTTCTTATCAGCAAAGGAAAAATTAATGCGAATGCATTTGATTATTATCCGTCCATATTCCTATAGTACTTGGGAAAATCTGTAAACTAACAGCCGCTTCAAACAAGTCAAGCTATTCCCACCTCTTGTGCGATTAAACGTCTGTAAAAAAAATATCAAGATTATAAATCAGCAAGCTATTCATTCACATTCTGAACTTTTACAGCCTCTGTCTCTTCCCCCACCCTCAGTACATCTCTTTTTCTCCTACCTCTTAGCAAAATGAAATGTTTGCATAGAATCGACCATTAGTGTCTACAGCATCATCATTGCTTCAGGCTGTGAGAAGCCAAGAAACAACATTTGGCAACGTTCTGCACAATATCATTAAGGTTCATAAGCACCTAAAGTGTTGAACAATTTCACAGAGAAAGGTTTTAACTTAGTGGTGGCTTCTGTACTTTAAATGCAAAATGTGCCAGTTTCCATCTCTGGCATCTCTTTGGAGGGTTTGGAAAGACTTCCACCTAAAATAGCTGCTGCCAATCTGTGTAGACTGTGCTGATCTGTTTCGGAATAAAACAGCTTCCCTCCACTGGGAAAGCACATTAGTCATGCAGCGAAGAATATTTTCAGTTATGGAAGTGGATGTTTCAGCTGACTGCTTCTCGCTCTCAGCATTTCCTTAGGATGCCTTAATACCTGCCAACATTGCAATTTTCTGTGTTGTCTTCCCTTCACAGCTTTACCCTCAAGCCATGTTATGTATGCATTACCATGGTCAGTGATTTAGCTATTAAGGAGCAAAGTCAAGCACAGAAAAGGAAGCAGGGAAGAGTGGTTCTATCCAGGGTTGGATTTAGGTTTGCTGAGGCCCTAAGCCAGGGGAAGGCAACCCAAGGCCCGGGGGCCGGATGCGGCCCAATTGCCTTCACAATCTGGCCCGCGGACGGTCTGGGAATCAGTGTGTTTTTACTGTACATGAGTAGAATGTGTCCTTTTATTTAAAATGCATCTCTGGGTTATTTGTGTAGCATAGGAAATCGTTCATTTTTTTCCCCTTCAAAATACAGTCCAGCCCCCCACATGGTCTGAGGGACAGTGGACCGGCCCACAGGTGTTTTCAGGTTGCTGACCCCTGCCCTAAGCTACTGAAGGTAATGGGGCCCTTTATATGTCCAGCTGTCCTTTGTCAACAACAAATTCTTGCTGATTTTTGTGTTGAATATATGCTATATCAGTGTTTTTCAACCTTTTTTGGGCAAAGGCACACTTGTTTCATGAAAAAAATCACGAGGCACACCACTACTGTGTGCGGAGAGGGAGATGTCAGAGCCCCGCTGCTCTCTATGGGGAATCGGATGAGAGCGGACCGCCTGTCCGCTCTCATCCGATCCCATCCGATCTGATCCCCACCCAGGACGGATGGAAAATAGGGTGGACACAGTCCGGCAACCGCCTACTGGGCAAAAATTCGACTTTTTAAAAAAAATCTTCAATTTTTCCCATGGCACACCAGGCAACATCTCGCAGCACACTAGTGTGCCGTGGAACAGTGGTTGAAAAACACTGTGCTATATGGTAATTTATGGACCTAATAGGTATCTAAAGCCATTTGCACATAACAAAATATGTATTTTATCTAAGTAATTGTTGAATTGAAATATAATTAAGAAGTATGCTGTTGTTTAGTCGTTTAGTCGTGTCCGACTCTTCGTGACTCCATGGACCAGAGCACACCAGGCACTTCTGTCTTCCACTGCCTCCCGCAGCTCGGTCAGACTCATGTTTGTAGCTTCGAGAACACTGTCCAATTAAGAAGTATATTAATAGTGAAATTTTTTTTTTCTTTTTTGGGGGGGCAAGAGAGTAGGGCCCTAAGCTATAGCTTGTTTAGCTTATACATAAATCCGGCACTGGTTCTATTATACATGTATACTAGTTATGAGCCTTACTATCCAAGACAGTACTAGACCTTGGTTCCACATTAAGCCAGCGGTGTGGGTTTGTCCAGAAGAAGAAAAAGGACCATTGGGTAAATGTGTTCTGGATACTTTGGGGTTTGCAGGGGCAAACTAGACATGACATTAAATGAATCTTTGTATTTAATGTGTAGGTTCTAGAAGCTGCAAAGAGCAGCTGAAGAGGCTGATACTTATCTGGATTACAACAGCTGTGGAGGGGAATGTAAATCCTACCTCCCACACTGTGGTCATGAGGAAAATCCCTGCTCTGTGGATGGCATTTGCTTGAGGGTAGAGGAATCCCTATGTTTAGGAGTAAGGAAGGGCAGGAAGCCCTTTCTGTGTAAACATAGTTTGCACATACTGGGTCACGGTAGTCCAGTATTTCCTACAGTGCCTGGGTTCTGAAGACGCCACACTAAACTGTGGTTAATTTAAAACAGAAAGAGGATTTTCATCGCCTCTTCCCAGACATGCCAAAGGAGGAAATTGGAGAGGAAAGTGTATGAGACCAGGGCTTACTAAGACTCATCCTTGTAAACCTTGGTTTAGCACTACATCTGAATGCAGCCAGTCTTGGAGTACTTACCAATGACAGGGCAAGGGCAAGGAAACTTGCATGATGATTATGCTTTGCATTTGGTCAGTACAGTGGTACCTCGGGTTACATACGCTTCAAGTTAAATACGCTTCAGGTTACAGACTCCGCTAACCCAGAAATAGTGCTTCAGGTTAAGAACTTTGCTTCAGGATGAGAACAGAAATCATGCTCCGGCGGCACGGCGGCAGCAGGAGGCCCCATTACCTAAAGTGGTGCTTCAGGTTAAGAACAGTTTCAGGTTAAGAACAGACCTCCGGAACGAATTAAGTACTTAACCTGAGGTACCACTGTAGTACTCTTAGATATTACTATAGAGACAAGGCCAGTACCAAATCCAACTTTAGCAATTAATCCATCTGGTGAAAAAAATATATATTGTGCTAGATGTGCAGTATTCCTTGCCTCAACATGCCCACTTCCCATCTTCATTTTCACTAATAGCACTTGCAGTATTATTCCTAACATTATTCATTCATGAAACTATCATGTTCCCAAACCACTGAATGATGTAAGAGAAGACAACACGAGGCAGGAAAAACTGGAGGTATTCAAATGTAAGAAACATAACCATTAAAACTTATATGTAATTAGCAGCACTATAAATGCAACCTCAGTTTAAGAGATTTCAAAAATGCTGATGTTCAGTGTTTTATTAGTTCTCTCTTGCTTTAGTGCCATTATTAATGGTTAAGGAAACAAGCAGCTGTCAAGGGAACCTGGAATCATATCCATATTTGGAAGCCTAAAACACTGATGGGCTTTGAGTGTCCACATCCAGAAAGCAAAATGATATCCTTGCTTTCTGACTTGACGCTAAAGAAGTTCCACTGACATCATCCAGATTGTTCCAGCTTGACCAAAAAAAATGAAAAAGGTACATGGAAACAGTTGGGAGATTTGCAAACGAAACTGCAAACTGGAGGAAGCCCAAACAAATGCCTGGGGAGTCAAATTGTCTCTATTCCTGATCCTGCAGCCTGCTCCCAAGAATTAGTGTTCTGGCCCAGTGGCTTCAGTGCTCCACTTGATCCAGGACTCCCCAAGGGAGCTTACTGTGGGATTTGCTTCAGCCCTGAAATATGGGAAACAACAAGAAGGAGGAAAGTCCCTGTGTGGGGTGCTAACTCCATGGGGGTCATTGCAGCCCAAATCCTCCTCTGAGTTTCTTGGGAGAATGGTGGGATATAAAATTCATTCATTCATTCACTTACTTACGTAAGGTAAAGGCAAAGGGACCCCCTGACCATTAGGTCTAGTCGTGACTGACTGGTTGCAGCGCTCATCTAGCTTTACTGGCCGAGGGAGCCGGCGTACAGCTTCCGGGTCATGTGGCCAACATGACTAAGCTGCTTCTGTCAAACCAGAGCAGTGCACGGAAACGCCATTTACCTTCCCGCCGGAGCGGTACCTATTTATCTTTGACGTGCTTTCGAACTGGCAGGAGCAGGGACCGAACAATGGGAGCTCACCCCGTTGCGGGGATTCAAACCGCCGACCTTCTGATCGGCAAGTCCTAGGCTCTGTGGTTTAACCCACAGTGCCACTCGCATCCCACTTACTTACTTACTTACTTACTTACTTACTTACTTACTGCTTACATGGCTTCCTAGCAGTTTACAACTATAAAGTCAATACATACATAGTTAAAATACACAGTAACAATTCCATTGGGACATTAAAACATCCTTAATTGAAATATATAATAAAAACTAAGCCAGATAAAAAGCATGACAATTAAAACAGTTAAAACAATCAGATCAGTATCTCAAGTAGACACATTTTTAAAATAACCATACTCTTCTTCAACGGAGCTTAGAGTGCTTTACATGTCTCGTCCTCCCTTTTTTATTCTTACAGCTATCTCGTGAGCTGATAGTTGAAAGGCCTGTGCTAAGCTTTTCCAGGCTTGAAACCATGTCTCCCTTGTCTGTCCCATACTCTGTCTCTCATGTTAAAATAAGCCCCTACTGGCCAAACCTCTGGCCACCAGAAGTCATATAAACAGACTTTGGGGAACCTACAACAAATAAATAAGCCAAGAACTGTGGGGTAGCCCAATTACTTCTGCTTATATTCAAGCTTTTACTCTTGTGCCTCACATTCTGAGGGGTGCCCCACATTTTTACTTATTAAAATGCCTTGATTTACTGATGCCTAATAAGTTGGGTTTTAATCTGTATAATATTTGTGTACATCAAAATGATATTATTATGTTGAGGTTAATAAGTGCACAGTATCATTTTTAAGGGTGTAAACTTTGTAAGTCACACTGTGGAGGAGCTAGTTAGAAATTACTGAATGGAGATGAACACATTTGGAGAAACTTGGAAAGAAAAATACAGTATAATTATCCGGCCAATATGAATCTGGCTTGGATGTCTTGGCTAATCCTCCAGAACACATTATGACCTGTAAGCTCTCCAGATGCAAAGGGTTTTAGTTTTACGATTCCATTAGGAAAGGATCACGCCACAGCACTTGGGTCAGAAGAGACTTGAAGGTGGGGGAAATGAACCACCCACAGAATAAGTAGAGAATAAGCACTTAATGGCTGGCAGCACAGCCTTAAGAACATTCTGAATCAAAGCAATTTTGCCTTCTCCAGACACAAATTTATCCCAGCCAGCAAGGGATAAACACTCTTGACAGGACAATCTCAGTGATCCCATCATATGTTTCCAGCGAAGACTGATGTAATTTGAAGAATGTGCGTCTCCTTCAAATTGCTGCCACATCCATTAATTTATTTTTCATCTCCTTCAAGAAGTATGGTTTTTTTATTGCTGACACGAAAGGTCATTCTAATAGCATCAGTCTAGCCCGTTTCAAATCACACAGGAATCTGTCTGACTTGTGAATGAGTAGGAAGGAAGCACTACCATGTTGGTCTCTGCTCTTGAGAGCAAGAGTTGCCCTGGCCAGTTCCACTGTGGCTGCATTCACAGTTAGTCAAGGCCTTGGTTTTCAGGTCAAAATGAACAGCTTTCTTGGGTGGGAATTTCTCCTGTAAATCCATTTAGGCAGCATGAATATTCCTCTTTTTTCCTGTGTTGCTCAGCAACACTAATGTTTCCTCTGGTTGTTTACTGGTGATTCAGCTCCACCCACTCACCCCCCATGAGAGTGATTCCAGCCAATCAGGGATCCCATTGTAAATAGGATAATGCCCCCCAAATTGTATAGCTAGCCACATTTTGGCTATGTGATAAGATCACTGAGGGCAACTTAAATTACTATACAAATATTTTCACAGCAATGGCTGAGATGGGGGGGGGATCATGAAAGCTAGAGGCATTTTTCAGCAGTTCGTGAAAGCCAGCAGAAGTTTTAGTTCGGCTAGGAAATATTCCCTTTCTAGAATCCCAAATAAAAAAAATCCTTCCAGTAGCACCTTAAAAACCAACTAAGTTAGTTCTTGGTATGAGCTTTCGTGTGCATGCACACTTCTTCAGATACACATGCACACGAAAGCTCATACCAAGAACTAACTTAGTTGGTCTTTAAGGTGCTACTGGAAGGAATTTTTTTATTTTGACTATGGCAGACCAACACGGCTACCTATCTGTAACTAGAATCCCAAAGAGTGACTGCCAATCAGTGCAAGCACGACTGAACTGGATGGATCAATAGTCTAAGTATAAGGCAGCTTTCTATGCTCCTAAATTCTAGAATATATCATAGTGCCACATAATAGATAACCACACCGTAATCAATGGCTAACCTTAGGAGCCAGACCAACCGGTTAGTACCTCTGGCAGATTCTGGTGCCTGGCTAGATCTTCCCAAGTATTCCCTAAGAGGGCAACAACTTAAGCAATGTAAGTAAATGAGTCTATGGGCTAACAGACAAAGGGCAGGAGGCATTTTAAGGCATGTCTGCCAGCAGGAAAAGGGGGTTTATACAGGAGCAAGGGGTGGGGAAAGTAACCAATCACAGAGGGAGGGGCAGAATCAACTGGGAGTCTCACGAAGCTGCTTGGAGCTGAGGCTTTCAAGAGATTGCAGCCTTCCCCCCTCCCTCAAGAAACACTAGATTTATTCTTCCACAGTCATGCACACCATTTCGTCTCTGGCTCATCTTCACCACTTACAGAATAATGTGGTCAGAATGAATCTCCATCAGTGCATATTCTGTTTCAAGGATCATTATCTTTTATTCACACGTAGTTTCCTAGAAATTGATCTGCCCCAGCAAGAGTGACCTAATTTTAGGAGCCAAAAGCTGTTTTTATATCCCCTTCTCACTGCAAATTAGCACCCTCTTTTTCACTGACTGAAGTCTGCTAGTTATTAATCATTTTTCTGCAGGCACATCATGTTTCAGAGCCTTCGGTAATGTGATTAGCTGAAATGCTGGTCTGTAATAAGCATAATATTTATGAAATCTGAAGTCAGGCTTTGTGGGAGGGGTGAGAATGACTGAGGGAGTTTCCTTTCTCACAGCCTGAATATTATAAGGCCCAAGCTCTTCTTTGTAAAGGAAAATTAACCCATTAACAATATTCCATCAAAACATTGAATGAAATACATGCAGCCATTGATCAAGTAGCCACTTTGCAGCAATGTTGGTTTAGCTACAGAGTATTCATACACACATTGTGTTGTATCTCCCGCAAAGTGGTGAGAATAATGGTACATGCACTTGCAATGCAATGCACTCTACATGGGGCTACCTTTGAAGGTGACTCTGAAAACTACAATTAATTCAGAAGGTGGCTGCTAAACTGAGAGCAGCTGCTGAAACCATATAACACCAGTTCTGAAAGACTTACATTGGCTCCCAGTATGTTTCTGAGCACAATTCAAAGTGTTGGTACTGACTTTAAAGCCCTAAACGGCCTCTACCCAGTATACCTGAAGGAGCGTCTCCAGCCCCATCGTTCAGCCCGGACACTGAGGTCCAGCACCGAGGGCCTTCTGGCGGTTCCCTCACTGCGAGAAGTGAGGTTACAGGGAACCAGGCAGAGGGCCTTGCCTTGTGGAACGCCCTCCCGCCAGATGTCAAGGAAATAAACAGCCATCTGCCTTTTAGAAGACATCTGAAGGCAGTCCTGTTTAGGGAAGCTTTTTAAAGTTTAATGTTTTACTGTGTTTTTATATATGCTGGAAGCCGCCCAGAGTGGGTGGCGCAACCCAGTCAGATGGGTGGGGTACAAATAGATGATGATGATGATGATGATGATGATGATGATGATGATGGTTCAATTCTCTCTCTTGATTCACCAATTTTGGATCAACTCTAGAAGCTTGATAAAATGCTTCTTACTTCTTTGCCCGCTTACTGTGTGGCGAGCTTCACACCATTGCGGTCACTTGCCCAACGGGTATCTCTATTCTGTTTAATCTGCTGATTAAAATTAGGATGATGACTGACCTATTTTGACCATACTTAGAAAGTAGGGCTGTCCTCACCTCAAATGTGACACATTTAGGTATTTGTGTTCAGTGCAGAGAATGTTTGTGGAAACAGCCCCACCCAACTTACGAATGAAGGCAGATATACGTCCCATGTGTGGTAAAAATGTCTGCCTACCTAACAAAGACAAATCCAGACTTGATGATAAATAGGGCACATACTCTTCAGACATAACTAAAGACTAAGTTAAATTTTCTGATGTAAAAATCCTGCCATGAGAGTTTTAACTTTGGGTAGTTTACCTCACAATAAAACTCAAGTGAATGGAGAATCTGTGGCCTGCCCCATCGTCAATGTTGTTGGGCTCCAACTCCAACATGGCCAAAGATCTGGGATCATAGAATCATAGAATTGCAGAGTTAGAAGGGAATATGCAGCGGTCCCATATGGGAATCAGATGATGAAAGACTTACTTCAAAAGCAGCTGGGGGGCCACAGGTTCTTCACCTGTGCTCTAGTGAGCAAGATTTTATTTCGGTAACTAATAGATAATGAACAGCGCCTGAATATCAGAGCACACAATCAAACACTATAAAAGTCTAAAGATAAGCAAGGGAAAGGCTCATTAGTGTTTAGTGATATTATTTAGTGATGGAAAGGAGAGGGGGAAAACATAGTACTGGAGCATGCAGTAAAGACAGGTCTTCCACAACCACAATCCCTTACTAATTCAGTTCTTGTTTTACCTCTGTTTCCAGTTACTAGATTCATGCTGCTTTTGGCAGTTCCTCATGATGTTGAACATTTAATCGTAGTGGAATCTAGAAATTCAGTAGCAAGAGGAGAATTGAATCCTTGGAGCCGATAATTGCCTGAAAACCTCAAGGTTTCCTAATGGAAGACCCAAACATCTAATGTTCACTTTGGCGACATTGTGATTTGGAAGCTGCCTTAGATATTTCCACAGAGCTGATAAAAGTAGCCCTTCTCTCTCTCTCTCTCTCTCTCTCTCTCTCCCCGCCCCCCCCCCCCCCGTAATCTTGTGTGGTCACATAATTCTGCTTGAAGCCTAGATGTCCTCTTTAATGATTTTACAAAAGAGCACCCCACTGCCTCCCCAATTTTGTTGCCTGCTCAACTCTGTTTACTACTGTTTTGCCTGGCAGCAGTGGGGAAGATTTTCTGCTGAGCACCTTTGGCAGCATCCTTCCATGCTACCTCAGCGACAGCAACACTGCTCTCTCCAGATAAAACTTGGAGCTCTAGGTGGAAAGGAATTACTCCCAAACTAAAATACAGCTTTAGTGGCATCATCCATGCTAGGTTTCATAGCAGGCATGCTGGAAGGCCTGTACAGCACAGGGGAATGGGGATGCAGGAAAGCATTTTGCAGAGCAGGAGCAATGAGATTAAGAGGCTCATGCTCTTCCAAGTGAGCTATCCCATAAAGCCCGGTGATATGCACAAACAAACACACACAGAATTCATGCTGTCCTCAGCCCTCCACCACAAAACAATCCAGCCTATATCTTAGCTTTCGTATTTCAAGTGCCACTTACAACTTTGTAAATTTCCTGCTTTACCAGTTTACTCATAAGTAGGTCTCTCTGTGTTCAGTGTGGCTTGCACAGGACTTCCTGCAGTTTGTAGATTGTTATGAATGGCCTATGACAAAAGCAGTAAGGATTGTCCTATCAAGAAGCAATCCAGCCTTGGCCAAGGGCTAGTACTTTTTGGCTGATCTCAAAATCTAGCAAATATTTTTAAAGGTTAAATTTGCGTTTCTTCAACAGGATAAACAAATTTAAATTTAAATTAGGAAAAACATTAAACAAGCACAGTCAAAGTATTTCTGCTTGTACACTGAATCAGCATGCACACACACAAATCTTTCTTCCAGATGGGTCCCTTTTTTGAGATCTTGGCTAATTTAGCCCTTAAACTACAAATGATTATAGTAAAATGTCAACAAGCAACAAAGAAGTACAATTAAAGTGTCCTTTTCCATGGCAGAATCACTAAAGAGCCACTTTATATTTGAGCACTGTCTTTGGCCTCTTTTTGAACTATAAAATTGCAGTGAGTACACTGTTCCAGACATGTCCAATTGTCAAACATCTGAATCACCAAGTGAACATGCACACACATGCCCTAAGCTACCGAAGGTAATGGGGCCCTTTATATGTCCAGCTGTCCTTTGTCAACAACAAATTGTCGCTGTTTTTTGTATTGAATATATGCTATATGGTAATTTATGGACCTAATAGGTATCTAAAGCCATTTGCATATAATGAAATAAGTATTTTATCAAAGTAATTGTATTATATTTTGGAAATGTACATCCAGTTGTTGTTTTTCTTCAAAAAAAATTGGACGCCCCAAGAGAGTGGGGCTCTGAACTATAGCTTGTTTAGCTTATACGTAAATCCGGCACAGAGAGAGAGTAAAAGACTTTTCAGGCAGCTCATTGATTCCCTAAGAACAGGCTTCGTGAGATGCCTCTTGCTGCATTCCTGTCACCTGACAGAAGATGCAGTTGATGGAAGCAGATGGTGGAGAGGATGCCCTTGCCACCCACCTCTTTGTCTTGCAAGTTGCTGCAACGGCTGTTCTGTGGCCAGTAGGTGATCCTGTTTCTCAGTAAGAACCCCCACCTTTTACAGCAGTGGGCCTTGCTCGGTGAGGAGTCAGATCAGGTCCATTTCTCCATGCCCAACATCCTCCATCACTTCTCATAGTGTACGAAGATCCTACCCATGACTCACTTTCCCCACTGCGATTGATCGTCCACTGCTAGGATTGACTGGTGTCTGGCACAAACAAAGAACACACAACATAACAACAACACAAAAACCTCAAAGTGCATCCTCACGCTGACTGAAAGTGCACCTGAGGGGGCAGGCGCAGGAATCTGGAACATTCCATTGTCCCTTAGTTTTCAGTGAGCCGTGCTGACACCCCAGGATCCATCATGCCTTGGATGTATCTAGCTCCCTGTTCACTCTGCCCAAGTGTCTCCCTCCTCTCTTGGCTTTGTAGCTGGATGGAGAGCAAAAGCATGACTGGAGTGTATGACAGGTAAGTCTTCCCGTTCCAGCTGCTTCTGTGCCCACCATCTTATCAGACAGGAAGCTAGTTTGAAAACTGTAACAGCACGTTTGATACAATTGAAGGGAGGCCAATGGCCATCTTGCTGAACTTGGCTCAGTGACGGAACCTTTGTAATAAGACATGTGGATCTGATCTTGATTGCACACCAAGAAGCTGAAATGTCATGGATTTTACTGTTTACTATATTTCATTTCTATTTTATGCTGTTCTTACTCTTCCACTGTCTGCCACTCATACCTCCTTAGCCAGGAAGAGTGGGGCAGAAATTATTTTAAATATTTTACACTTGTCAGTTTGAGGCACAACAACCTGCCTCCATTTTCCAGCTTCCCTCATTAGAACTGAAAACCGTCCATCTGTTCCTCTGTCTTAACACTTGCCTTTGTTCAAGGGGAATATACCCCAGGATACTACAAATGCATGACAGGAGTCCAGTCATTTTTCTGGCCCATTCCTGGATTTTGATTCCTGAAGTTATCACTGATGAATCTGTTGCTCACATCCAAGGACAGAAATGGCCATCTGCTAATGAGCCTCCTTAGGTCACAACTCACAAGTTATCTCTCCTTCAGGTTTCTACAAGGTTAAGTACCCACACCACCTGCCCACTCTGTGTGGCCCTGTCTGTAGATGCTGTGTTGTGATGGAACGCAGCACTGGGGAAATCTGTGACAAGGATGAAGCATATAAAGTCAGAGGGGCAGCAAAACTGCAGCTGTTAATAGAAATACTGTTGAAGTTTGAAAGTGGTAGCCTCATAATGTGGTGTTTACTGCTCATGTTTTTTGTTTTTTACTATGATCCTTACCCTGGAACTCGAACTCAGGTTCTCATTAATAATGATACTTCTGTAAGTTTGGGGTGGGGAGTGGAAATAAAAGGATTAATTGCACTGGAAAGACTACTGGAAGCACGTTACAAGTCAAGGGAGACAGCCAGCCCTGCATACCTCTTCTTTATGTTAGGGAGCTGCTGGCTAAATGTCCAGTAGGTGCTTTTTGAATGGCTAGGAAATATGCAGAAGTCTCAACAGGGAACAAGCCTTTTCTCGCTCTTCCTAGCAAAGAACAACCTAGGCTGTGAATAGGAGCACAAGCTGAGAAACTTCAGGCTTTTATTCATTGACCTGGAAATAGAGAACAAAGAAGCAGCTGGATTCAGAAGGCACCTTTAGTGGGAGCTGCCTCTTTTTGGAGATCAGTTGTGGGGCAGTGGAGTTGCTTTTGGAGTGCTTGAACCAGGCACTTGCCTGGTGCCTATCAGGTGCTTTGGGGGACAACCCCCATCAGCCCCAGCTCTACTGGCTGAGGATGGTGGCCGTTGTACCCCAAAATTTCTGGCCTCAAACATTAGGTTGGCATAGGCTGGAGGTAGACATCCATCTACCTCCATGGATGTTCAACTTGTACGTTTGTAAATATGCTGAAATAATACAGAACTCCACTAGTCTCCAACACACATTCAAACACATGGCATTGAGCCCCTGACACTGTTTTTATAAATGAAACCCATTCCAGAAGTGGAGTACAGAAGTAGCAATCGAAGGCTAACTCTTCCAACTCCTATCTGCTTTCTTTGATCCACATCCCATCTGCCAAGGAGTGTTCACTCCCAGCCTTGGTCTGTCTTTGAAATGGCGGGTACATGCAGTGAGAAGGAGAGGCAGGGAGCCAGATTCGTGGACATCACAGCGGGAACCCCTGACAAAATGTTGTACTAAGCTGAAGCCAAACGAGATCTTTTGAAAGGTGGTCCCGCTGCCACTCCAGATCAGCCAATTATCTATTTTCCTTTCTCATTTGTATGTTTTCATTCCTGGTTGAAATGCCTATTGAGTGCTGATAATATCTGATTAACGGTGAATTCAAACCAAAAATGGGACAGACTTGAAAGCAGGTGGAACACAAATCCAAGGAAAAAACAGGTGCACATTGCTTCTGGGCTAAGATCCAGCGCCTGCTTTTCATCTCTCACGCTTGATGATAATAATGAATGAAGACACCAAGATGTTCCAGTTCGTCTGCTGAAACCAAAGGACAAAAGTACAACTAATTATTCACCAAAGCACAGCACTGAAGTCTTCGGTAAACATTTGATTTGCATACCAGGTCCAGATGTGGCTTTCATCCCGTCATCCTTTCTGCCTTGACCTCCCCAAGATTTAGGCCCATGTAACTTTAAGATGAGCTTCCTTTTTGCCAGAGAGGAAATCGTAGATAACATTACACTAATGAGTGGAGCTTCTCAAACGGTTGGAGCGAATGTGGATGTTTTCTTTTTTTTTTTTTTTTTTGTATCTTGGCAGTCAAATCAGCCTTCACATTATGCAAACTTATCAATCTTCTCACCAGTTGATTTGCATAGAGAGAGGTGCATACAAATACTGATATTACATTTAGAAAAAACCCCGTGTGTGCTAGCAAAGTGCCTGGCAGAGGATGAAAGTTTAATGTGGTGCTGGATGGAACAAACACGAGTGCATTTCTTTATCCTCATTATGGATAAATTAATGGGGTAATAAATAATGTCACAAGGGAGCCATGCAATTGCTTAACTAGGAATATGCGCCTTAATATCCTTCAACCTTTTTCCAAAGCATTTCCTCCATTTGTACAAATAGATAAGCACCCCGGGCAGGAATGCTTCTTTGCACTCTGGCACACTGAGAGTCCTAAATCAATGTTCAAAACAGCAGTAAGTAAAGCTGAATGCATATCACACCCAGTGCTTTTTTCCAGAGGGCACTCAATTTTGGTTGTTGTTAAAAAGGATGACACTTACCATAACAACTTCATGGTGAGTACCGAGACTTGTTTTTCTGTTTAAAAAAGCACTGACCGCACCCATCCAGTGTTAACTTTGGCATTATTTCATCAGATAAAATGGATTTGAGTTCACAAAAGTCTACGCCATATTAAATTCATTTAATTTTAAGATGCCACAATACTTTTATATTGGTCCTGCTGAAACAGACCAGTATGACTATTACTCTTTAAAAAGAGTAATCTCATTTAAAAGAGGGTTTTTTGTGGGGGACAAACTTGTTGAACTTTTTTTTTTTTGTATTTTGAGAATTTTTAAAGGAATATCAGCAAAAACAACACTGCCATACGTCCAGATTTTCCTGGACATTTTCCCCACGAGTTCTGCCTGGACACTGCTTCTGACTACAGTATACTGGTTATGTCTCAGAAATTCCGGACGTATGGCAACCATAATTAAAACACTGCTTTTACAAATGCAGCAAAGTTGCTCGTTGTGGCATGTGATGGCTACTTGAAAAACTTATGTATGCCAGCTTTGAGTTTGACTTTGGCCTATCATCTGCACCTAGTGAACATTTTGCTTAATATTGGATTGTCCACAGCAGTGTCCAAAGGAGGAATGACCTCTGGGAGGAATGCAGAGAGAAGAAACGCCATGGTGCATCAGCACAACTGGGCACCTTCATCTGCCCCAGCTGCAATAAAACATGTCTCTCCTGTATCAGTCACTACAGCCACAGCATGCACAGTAACTCTCCAATGGTTTGACTTTACCTGCTGCCGCCTCCCAAGACACACTCTTCCATTGTCTCCCAAGACAGACAGATGCAAACAGTGTTCCAGGAAACTATTTTTTAATGATCAACCGGCCCCATGGAGTAAAAAGTATAGCAATGTTAACTGTTAAAATTTAGGAGCAATCAAAATCATTTAGAATTTCAAACTGTCTTCTGTCCCTTTGGCCTTTTGTGTTTCATTCATTAGCTTCTGCGTCTGGAGCACTGGCAGTGAGTCCCATTGATTTCGGTGATATTTGCATCTGAATAAGAAGAATCAGTGTGAGATTGCTTATATTTTGATGCTGAGTGATAGCCCTCCTTGACACTTGCTTAATTCTCTAATCTCAGAAACTCAAGCCTTTAATAAATATTAATTACAGGGTTCATTTGAACTGAGATTCTAGGGTGTGGAGGAACAAAAAATATTGTTCTCAAGGAAGAGAACAAAAGCAGGGCTTGATTTACCATTTGCGGGACCAGCAAGTCTGCTTCCTGCTGCTTCCTATGGTTATGGATTCACTGGTCCAATATAAACTCTAATGCTTCCCAGGGTAATTATTAATTAAAATAAATTGCGCAATACCATAAACTCTGCAGAATATATCAAGGATTTGAGTCCTGTTGTATAAATACAGGTACTCAGTGCTGTGAATATCTTGCTATACTCTGAAAGACACTTATGGTAACTGTAGCAGTGATTCACCAAAATGCTGTGGCCAGAAAATCTCCATTCAGTCCAACGAATCTCATTAATGACACAAAGATGTGTTAAGACAGGATGTCCCTCAGTTCATACATTCCAGCTTTGGAACTCCTTTAATTCAGAGATTTGCCAATTCAGAAAATCAATTTTATATGGTGAAACCAGCAACATAGGAAACTGCCTTACACCAAGTCAGACCATGGTCCAGCTATCTCAGTATTGGTGACATTGACAGACAGCACCTCTCCAGGGTCTAAGCAGCATCTTTCCCAGGCTCGTCTGCAGAGCTACTGCTGTGGGATTGGTTTTGTGGCACGGTGATCTCGTAAATGCATGCAAGCTTGTTGAGATTTGAGGTCCAGTACATCTCAAAAAACATTCAAAATGTGAGTTGATTCTGGAGCAGCTGAGTCACAGCTTCAAAGTGTTCGCCGACTCTCGTGGTGCCTTTATGGTTTCTGACCACGTTGTTAAAAGCGGGCAGATGAATAATCCTTGAACTTCTTCTGACAGCGAGCTAAATGGCTGAGATTGCTTCGCTGTGTTGTCGGGAGTTCATATCACAAGCATCAGGAGGCAGAATAAAGAAGGGAGAAATAAACAGGTGGACCAGGCAGGCTGCCACACCACTTCTGAATCAGCAGCAGGCAGGACATATCAAGTTTGGGGTGCTGTTTCCTCCAATTTCCCTGCACGTTTAACTGCTCACGTGTGAGGTCCACAGATGCTAGCTGTGCGACTCTGAAGGAGGGAATAATAGAACTTTGAAGCCATATCCAGGTGTTCTGCCTGCATCACATGAAGGGAAGCGTGAGGCAGTGCTCATTGGCCCCATCCTTTAGCAAGGTAATACATGTCTGATCATGAACTTGCTAAAGCCCACTTGCTCATTTCAGCAGCGATCAGCAAAAGACCTGAGCAGCTCTGCTTTAGGAGCTCTGACCACCTGGGTTGATTCTGATGTGTCAAGTCATAGGATTCTGCAGCTGTGGCTGCTTTGGTCGCGCTTACAGAGAGCAGGATGGCCTTGTTATGACTGCTGAGTATCTGGCACATATATTTTCGCTCCCAGCTGGGACCAGTGAAGGAGTGAGGAAGCCCCATGGCTGATGGAAGAAAAAACTTGGGAACATGCTCCCCCCCCCATACATCTGCTCTGCCAATGCAAACCCAGGAAAACCTTGGGTTTGGTAGCTCCTCTTTGTCAGTTTCCTATACTCTCTCCATTGCCCTGTCTCCAGTGCTCTCTTAGCCAAAGGGAGCTGAATCTCCTGAACTTCTCGCATCTTGGGAAAACTGAGAACATGCTGACATCACCTTGCACCGCATGCTAAAGCTGTTTCTCTTGACTTTGGCAGAGTCAGCTGAAAACTACCCAAGATGGAGAATGAGAAAACTTAAATTCAATTACCCCCATCTGCATCCTTGGGAATCTTTGCTTTGCCGTCATCATTATTCTCCATCAGTACAACAGGAATAATGAGGCTTGCTAATGTAAAGCAAAATGATCGATGAGGTTCTTCCCGGGATTTTTGTTGTGGCAGCTCCTTCCGTCGCAACAGTCCTCTCTCCCACCAACTCCAGCACACCTGGTTCTTGCAAAAGCCAGTGTACTTTTCATAGTCTGCTTGAAGGACAGCCTGATCCACCAGCATCATTGCAGTAGATAAGAGCATACAAAGAGTTGGATTGGGCCAATGACCCATCTAGTCCCACCTCCTGTTCTCACATTGACCAACCAGATGCTTGTGGAAAGCCCAAGAGCAGGACCTGACTGCAACAGCCCTCTCCCCATTTCTGTTCTTTGTATGTTGTTGTTTTACTGTTATGGCCAATGGCTGACGCAAATAAAGATTCATTCATTCTCTCCCCATTTGTGATTCCCTGCAATTGACATTCAGAGACACACGGATTATCAGCAATGTCACTATCATTTTGTGCTCAGGAAACTTAATTTCTATGTAAAGTTAACCCATGCCATTAAAAACTTTTCATCCATAGTGGTTACTAAAAGAATAATTTATTCATTTTAAGGATGAACTTAGTCCTTCATATTCTAGGTGTTCATTCAATGCAGGTCCACTGCATAATCAAGATCAATTACTTCTGGTTATTACCGCCTTATAATTAAAAAAGGGTTGCACAGTTTTACCACTTCAGAAGGGTCACAGAGTGGGAATCTTAATCTCTGTTAGGACTTGAATGGAATCAAGGAAGGATAATTAATTAACCCTAGATTAATCAAAGCAGGCTGCAATATACACATTTTTCTCTGCATCATGCAGTTGGTCCATCTGGATCAGTTCTGCCTACTTTGAATGCAAGAAGGATGTTAAAAATTTCCTGGGGGCCAAATAAGACTGGAACGGTTAATTGCATTAAGGCAGCAAACATCTTGCTTTTGCTATGTAAATAGCAGCGGAGGAGGAGGAGCCTGAAAAGCCTTTCAACCATGGAGGTGGGAGAGGGAAGTTTAACTCTCTGCCTGCCTACCTACCTACCTGCCCTCCACGGGTCAGAAAAAATTGCTTCTCTGAAGCTTCTTTTTGAATTTCACCAGAAGTATCAGATGGCTCTAGTGGGAGCATACTCTAAAATGCAAAGTTTCAGGGCCAGCCCAAGCCATTTTGGCACCTGAGGTGAACCACAAAATGGTGTCTCCTCCCTGCCAGAGAAGAAGGGGTGAGTGAAGAACTACACCAGGAACAAGGGGGAAGAGACCAGCAGTGCCCCCTGTTTGCCAAGAGGCCCCTGTAGAGGAGCTGTATAACCAGCCTCCAAGGAGCACACCACTGCTGTTGCTGCCACCGTAGCAGTGGGTGAGCCATTCCTTGGAGGCTGGATCTGCTGCTCCTGTGGGTCATGCTCCCTGAGGCAGTTCCTTCACCTTGCCTCATGGAGGGCCGGCCCTGCTCAAGATCACTGGAACTGCAGGAAACAGAGGAGTACAAACATCTCTAAGTGTTGGCCCTGAGACCCTGGAAATGCAAGGGATTAAAATAAGACTTTCTGCATGCAAATCACCTGCTCTACCACAGATATTCTCCCTCCCAGCTCAGAAGTAGAGTTATATTATTGTCTGTTTAGCACCGGAATACTTACTGTCCTTGTCCCAAAACGTGCTGCTGGATATCACAGCAGAAGGGCAATTTAACATACAATAAACAAGCAAGCAGCTCAGCTATGCACTTGCGTCGATATGGAGAAAGTTCTTTGATTTCTTTATTTTTTAATCCATTTAATATTTGCTTAGATCCTCCTTTTTCTTGCTCTTACTACCTATGGCAGCTTAATTCTTACAAGCCCGCTGAATAAGATTTCCAATTACTCTTTCTTTACTTTGAAGAAAAAGACCCTTCTCTAGAAGTTTCATCATAATTAAATTTGTTCACAATAGACAGAGGTCACTCCCATGCCGCCTTTAGAAAACATAGCAAGATGTCATAAATTTGTGTTGATTGCCATCTTCTGGAAGTAGAGGGAGAAAGCACCTCTCTCACTAAAGCAGGTTTCAATTCACAAACATTTCCAACATCCAGAACATCTGCAGAGAGGATCTAGAAAATAACTAGTGAGTAGCTAGAAGAACTTTGTGTGGCCTGCCTTGATGGTTAATCCAATAACTTGTGAATTCATCAAGGTCATAATCCTAAAAGTACTGTGGAAACAAAAGAAAATGCTAAAAAGGAGAATGAAGACCTTTGGGAGAGCTTATCTGTTTATGAGTTGTAATTGCTTGTAAATGTGAAATAAATTTTGCTAATTAGCCAGCTGAGGAACAGAGCTATTACAAGAAGCCAGGGCAGGCCGTAGACATTTTGCTCTTGAGGTGAACCCTCCCTCCCTCCACCTTCCAGGCATACCTGCCAAGTGCCTCGGAAAAAACCAGGATATTCTCCTTTTTTTGCACGAGATCGTGGTGGCCATTTTGGGTGCCATGCTCTCATGCCTCACAGTCGCCCTGGGAAAAGTGCTTTCTTCAGGGCCACTTGTTTTTGGATGCCTGGGTAAAAGTGAGGCGCAGGTCATGTGCTCTGAAATAAAAAACCACCAGCTTGTCTGAAAGGGACCTGATTCTCATCTAGCTAAATGGCTAAGAGGTATGGAAGAAAATGAGAGGGCCCTTACACACACCTGCAACTGGGTGTGGAAGAGTAATCCTTTTGTAAAAATAACTCCATGAAACAACAGAGAGCCATTTCACAGGGAAATGATTACAAATAGAATATATTATAAAATCAGACCTCACTGTGTTTTTGTCGGGCAGGAGTTAAAACTAAAACTAAAAGACACTGAGCTCAAGAAAGCAAACCTATGTATACAAATAGAAGTTCTTTCTGGTTGTGTGGTCTTTTTTTAGCTCAGCCATTGACTATTCATAAGGCTTACACTTAGCCTACATAACCAATGAAGTGCACAGCCACCTTATTTTTTATTCTGTGCCATCTGCAGACCTATTTTGTGTTGGAGAGAGGGGTTTGGTAGAGAGAGCCTTACTCTCTTATAGCAGAGTTAAGCACAATGGCAAATGTTACCAAGCACATTAAAACTTAGTTAGATTTGCATCTGCCACCTCTAAACAGATGTTCCCCAGGAAAATACTTAGGCTAGAATAAATCACAGGCACTTAGCTTTGAAAAACCAAGTGTTTATTCACTGACTTTCCTGAAGTTACAGCAAACAACATGGGCGTAGCCAGGATTTATGTTGGGGGGGCAGGCTTTATGTTAGGGGGGCAGAACCGAGTTATCTGCGACACAATTGGTCAGTTAGATAAGTACCGTATTTGTATTTATTTACTTGATGGGGGGACAGCTGCCCCCCTGCCCCCTCCTGGCTAGGTAAAGCTAAAAGGTAAAGGACCCCTGAATAGTTAAGTCCAGTCAAAGCCAACTATGAGTTGTGACACTCATCTTGCTTTAGGCCGAGGGAGCTGGCGTTTATCCACATCTGCGTCTGGGACGCGGGTGGTGCTGTGGTCTAAACCACTGAGCCTCTTGGCCTTGCTGATTGGAAGGTCGGTGGTTTGAACCCTGCGACGGGGTGAGCTCCCATTACTCTGTCCCAGCTTCTGCCAACCTCCTAGCTACACCCATGGCAAACAAGTTCCATCTGATGGCCATAAAAACGAAGGAGAAAAGGCTTCCAAGTGACCTAAAAAGAAAATAACTTGATTTCCTTACAAAAAGGTTCATGCAATATTTGAGTTAGCAATGATTCAGGTTGTAGAATCTCCTTTTAGAGAGGTTCAGTACACTTTCAGGGAGCTCCACCCGCCACATGGAACCTGAGCTCAGGTTAACCCTTTCATGCACACAAGTAAGTGTATATTACAACATTCTGGTCATTCTTTCAAAGTTTGATATATAGCCATTAAACCTAGAAGCTTCATACTACAGTGGTACCTCGGGTTAAGTATTTAATTCGTTCCGGAGATCCGTTCTTAACCTGAAACTGTTCTTAACCTGAAGCACCACTTTAGCTAATGGCGCCTCCTGCTGTTGCCTCGCCACTGCCGCATGATTTCTGTTCTCATCCTGAAGCAAAGTTTCTAGGTTAGCGGAGTCTGTAACCTGAAACGTCTGTAACCTGAAGCGTATGTAACCCGAGGTACCACTGTACAGTATTCTTTCCAAAAGCTGGGCTTCTAGAACATTCTTTTGCATATAATACTAAGCAGCTGGATGAATGTCACTTCCTACCCCAACCCAAGCAATCATATTGAAACCACATCATATATCCCCAAATTTACTACTAGTGGGCCAATTTAAATAAGTTGTTGCATGTGTGGAACAAGGTTCACTTGCACAATGAGACTCTCCCCCCGCCAGTGCTTCCCCTGCATGCCTCTTGTGCACCCTAAATCTGCTCTGAAGGGTGGGGAGAAACCCCCAAACAGGTTTGTGCTGGGGGCAGGGGGCACACAAGGGGAAGAGAGGAGAGAAACGTTCCTTTGCGCAAGCTGGCTTCATGCACACATTAAATGCCACTTTCTGTGCAACATTTCAAAGGTGATGCTGTGAATGTAGGCTTGTGGCCTTCTGAAAGTCATTGGGGAAACCCTAATATACCCCCCAAAATTAAATATTCTAATACAAAGGGATACCTTTCTGAGGCAGCAGTGCAACTACAGTGGTACCTCAGGTTAAGAACTTAATTCGTTCTGGAGGTCTGTTCTTAACCTGAAACTGTTCTTAACCTGAAGCACCACTTTAGCTAATGGGGCCTCCTGCTGCCGCTGTGCCACTGCTGCACGATTTCTGTTCTCATCCTGAAGCAAAGTTCTTAACCCGAGGTAATATTTCTGGGTTAGCGGAGTCTGTAACCTGAAGCGTCTGTAACCTGAAGTGTCTGTATCCCAAGGTACCACTGTAATATGAGAAAGACCTGTTGGGAAGGAATTATTTGGGGGGGGGGTCTATAGGAAGCGCACTTTGTGTTACTGCTGGCTCTGTTCCCATGATAACTGATTCAGTAGGCAACAGAATGGGGTACAATGGAAAAAGGCATGAGCATTTGGCTGTCACAAAACATATAACTCAGATGTCAAAGGTGAAGAGTTGTGTCTTCAGAATATGATGGAAACCAACATACTGAAAGTCATTCGCATTGCAGGGGGTTGGACTAGATGACCCTTGGGGCCACTTCCAACTTTACATTTCTATGATTCTACGATTCCAAGTTCCTTGATACTTCTCCACCTGGCAAGACACTGATTCTTTAATTTTGGTTTTCCCCCAACAGTTTTCAGTGCATGGTGAACTTACCACACTGAGGTGCTTTCAGAAAGCTAGTATAGTATATAAAAAGGCCAGGAGGGAGAAAAATAAGAATCATGATTTATCTTTTCACTTCAGATATACGTGTTCTGTGCCTTCTTAAATTCTACTGAGCAAAAAAGTATTTGCCAGAGGTAGAGACTGGGGACCTTTTACCACTACTAGAAATTCCAGAGCAGGGCTTGAATTTTCAAGAAATGCTCACAAGATGGCAGCACATCACTTTCGATTCCGTGGCAATCAGTCCTGGTAAAATCATTACCATGTTGCCAGGAGGGTAATGCTATTTTAGGACAGATTTCTAGGATCTATTGGTTTGCACCCTGGAAAGAGAGAATGCACAAACGTTTTAAGTTGCCTTAGGGTGGTGAGATCTATGCAAAATGAAGTCTTGTGAAAAGCGACACACACAAATTGCAGCCTCCATATTTTTAAGGTACAAATTGATAGGATTGGAGCAACACCCATACGGGGCTTTTCCTCCCTCCAGACCTACTCATGACACAAACTCTAGGCTGCCCTGTGGCATGGCAACAACAGCGACTGCAGGGGGGGGGTCAAACACAGCAGCAACAAGCAGGATATAACAGGGAGAGAGGGAGAGAGAGCTCAGCAGGAACAGGGGCAGATGCTGAATCACAATACCACTGTACCTCGGGTTACAGAACTTAATTCATTCTGGAGGTCCGTTCTTAACCTGAAACTGTTCTTAACCTGAAGCACCACTTTAGCTAATGGGGCCTCCCGCTGCCGCCGCGCCGCCGGAGCACGATTTCTGTTCTCATCCTGAAGCAAAGTTCTTAACCCAAGGTACTATTTCTGGGTTAGCAGAGTCTGTAACCTGAAGCGCCTGTAACCCGAGGTACCACTGTACATTCCTAAGGCAAATGTTTGTCAAGACATCCCTTCTTCTTGATAGGCCGTAACTTCAAAACACCTTACAACCAGGGTATGGAACTGGATCCAGCCAGCAGGTCAGTTTTGTATCTCCCCTACTCTCATCCAAACAGGGACAAATCTGGCATGTGAGTGGGGCTGCCTGCCTGCCTGTCAGTCACCTAGTGCCACAAGGAAGTCAGTGGCATGGCACTGGGTGACTGGGACTTCCAAGCACGAATCAGGACTCACTGCGAGCAGCTTACAAAGTCAGGTGGTTGGCAGGGGGGCATGGCTTGGACCAAATGGGGAAGAAGTTTGGGGTGGGGGTGGGGCTAATTAGGCCTGTGAGCCAGAGGTTCCTCACTCTCTGACTAAGAGGTAAAGCACATGCTTTTCATGCAGAAAGTCTTGGGTTAAATCTCCAGCATCTACAGGTAGAGTTGTAAAAGGATACCTTTGTCAGAAACCCTAGAGAGCCTCTGTAAGTCAGTGTTGTAGACACTACTCAGCCAGTCAGGCCAATTGCCCCTTCCTATGCTATCATAGGGACGTGGGTGGCGCTATGGGTTAAACCACAGAGCCTAGGACTTGTCGATCAGAAGGTCAGCGGTTCGAATCCCTGCGATGTTTCTCGGTCCCTGCTCCTGCCAACCTAGCAGTTCGAAAGCACGTCAAAGTGCAAGTAGATAAATAGGTACCGCTCTGGTGGGAAGGTAAACAGCGTTTCCGTGCGCTGCTCTGGTTCGCCAGAAGCGGCTTAGTCATGCTGGCCACATGACCCGGAAGCGCCCTCAGCCAGTAAAGCGAGATGAGCGCCGCAACCCCAGAGTCAGTCACGACTGGACCTAATGGTCAGGGGTCCCTTTACCTTTTATGCTATCTCTGGGTTACTGGTTCTTCCTGTCCTTCCGGACTCCTCACCACACTTCCACCATCTGCGTGTCTCCACTTCATTCCCTTTCTTTTAGGAGCATTTAGGTCATCTTGCCCCCTTCCTAGAGTAGCTGCTCTCTCTTTTATTTATAGTCCTCTTTGTAGCCTCCCTTGGTTCTCTGTCCCATTGATGCTGCCTCCCACCCTGCTGCTATTCACTACCATTCCTGCCTCTCTCTTGCTCCCTGTTATGTACTGAAGTTCTCACCCTGGGCCAGCAGGGGGATACTGTAGATAGTTATGCAAATGAAGGATTGAAAGTGACGTTCAGTGATTGGATAGTTTGTATGCAAATGAACGATCGAAAGTGACGTTCAGTGATTGGATAATTTTAGAAAGTTGTTACAGTAACAAGGTACTGGAGCTCTATATAAGCAGGCTG
Source organism: Podarcis vaucheri (assembly GCF_965113315.1). Classification (NCBI taxonomy): domain Eukaryota; kingdom Metazoa; phylum Chordata; class Lepidosauria; order Squamata; family Lacertidae; genus Podarcis; species Podarcis vaucheri. Next base: position 94,853,275 of record NC_138760.1, on the reverse strand, counting down.
ACTGAGCCCTTCAGCTCAGTTCTGGCCTCAGAATAAAGAAGAGCTGTTTGAAGAATCGCTGTGACGTCTGATATGTTCGCCCACAACTTAACACTCCCCATCACATTTCTCTCTCCCAATTAGAGCTGTCTGGACTGAGTGACTGCTGGCGCTTTCTTGTGTGAAACCCACAAAAAAACTTCAAGCTGGGCCTGTCTGCAGCCCAAGAACCTTTCATTTGAACACTGGTTTAATGGCGGTTGTCCTCATGTATCTGTCTGCCTGCCTCTTTTTATATGTAAACATGCACACACTCATATACATATTTAAAAGGAATAGATTAAATTTTCTGTTAACAATAATCAGGGCACAGCAACACGAGCCTTTATAGATGTTTAGATTCCCAGCGTGGCCTCTAAATCGATGGCTAAACTGGTTAAAAAAAAGAGGAAAAACTGCGAAGTCAGCATGCTGGAAATCAATCAGGAAGAATTATAGCAAGGGCTGGATTAAAAATGTGCCGGGATGACAGGGAATTAAATATTAATTTGCGTTGCACAGCTAAGGCCAATCAGTCTTTGGCACGATGCTGCAGCAAGAACAAAGGTCATGCGAGGAGGGCAGCCTGCCAGCACAATCAATCTTTCCTCCCTCCCCCCCCCCCGCTCCCACATAAGCAGAGGGCTTTTTAAAAGGATGCTGTTCTAAGTTCTCAAGCGCCTAGACAAGTGCCTAGCGAAAAGAGAGTGATTAAGCCTGTCCCTGAACAAGCCACCTCTCCTACTGAAGTGGTTCAGATACTCAGCTTGCCTTTTAAATATCACAACTTAACTTTTTGTCATTAGAAGGTTATATATATTTCGGGTCCCTGGCATGATGCACATCTGCACTGCAGAACCCTCAGACCTGGCACGTACCAAGGCCTTCTGACTCTCCCATTTTTTTTAAAAAAAAACCCACACAACTATTTTAAAGAAAAAAATGATTCTATTTGTTTATTTGCGGGGAGACTGCTTGCATTTTTTGGTTCTTCGTCTTATTTGTTTTGGGTGGTGTCTCAGTGTTTTGTCTGTTGTTTGGGGGAAGGTTTGTTATTATCACTAGCTTTTCCTCTGTTAAATTAATGTGTTGTGGTGTCCACAAGAGTGTTTTATATGTCCATGTGTGCTCCCAGGCCAGAAAAGGTCGGGGACCCCTGTCGGTGCATGTTGACTGAAAGGAATCATGACTCTTCCCCTCCCCTCACTACAAGAGGGGTTAGGAGGAATGCCCTGGAGGTTGCCTGGGGCAACCCAGTTATGGAAGGCTTATTATTATTATTATTATTATTATTATTATTATTATTATTACCTCTTCTCCACCTGCCCCAGCAGCTGATGCCTGAGGCAGCCACTTCACCCTGCCTAACTGTAGAGCTGGCTCCAAGGAAAGAAACCCAAAACCAAGACAGCAGCAAAATGTACAAACTCCTGTCCTTTTCTGTAGTGTATGAAGATCCCTAGACGTACAAAATGGTGGGTAATCTGTACTGTGCTTCACTCAGCTAGAAGTATAACCAGTACGTGCAAGTAAAGAATGGATAAAAGTGCCTGGAATCCATTTCCAAGTTGCAGTTAACAGATTCTGTGGTTGGTGAGTCCTTCTTATTTTGTAAAAACAGAGATAGGAACACAGGAAGCTGCCTTATACAATATTATACCATTGGTCTAGGTAGCTTAGTACTGTCTACTGTTAGCAATTCCCAAGTTTCAAATGCCAGCCTTTCCCCACCCTGCCAGAGGTTGAACCTACAATGTTGTAAATCTCTATCACTAAGCTATGGTCTTTCCCCCATCTTAGCAATCTGCTAAAGAAATATTTTGAGGACATAAGATAATGTTTCATTGTTTTTGGTTATGTATTGTTTCATCCAAGATGAAGATCACATGTTTTCGGATGGGGGGTGATGGGAAGGTGAGGTCCCTGCAGGATTTCATGGAGCAAACTAAAAGCATCAGCCAGGGTGGGGGGGGTGGAAAATTGATCCCTTAGCACTGATATTGTAGAATAATTCATGGCATGCCAAACTTTAGTACCATAAAATGGCATGGAATAAAAAATGGTCATCTTTGAAAATGTGCACACCAACACGCACAAGTATGGGTGGAAGTCTCTCATTGCTTTTCGCTTTGGTATCATCTGTGTTTGCACTTAAGCAATTTTGTGCTATCGGTTTGCTTGTTTTTAATCTTCAATTCTTGTCATTTAAATGCGGAACAAATACCATCTGTGAAACTGACATTGGCCAGGTATTTGTTTTGTTGCCAAGGAGCTTGGGTAAATCACGCAAACCAAATTACAGAAAGGAGAACTGCAGATATTACCCAAACAATTGGTTAATTCCCTTTTTCATTCTTTCACCCTAGCAGGGGTGCCAGCTTGAATAAAATATCGCTGTGGGGGAGGAAAGCCCTGCCCTGAATATTCAATCACAAGATGTGGCACATGTGCACCATTTGAATGACAATGTCCATCAGCTTTGGGGGGCTTGGCCTCCATGAATACTTTATTGGGCAGGGGAGGGGGGCAAAGGAACTTCAGCCCCTAGGAGTTGACTCCTATGCACCCTAGAGTAGGCATGAGGAATCTGTGGCCTTCCAGATGTTGCTGGACCGCAACTCCCATCATTCCCTGGCCATTCACTTTGCTGGCCAGGGCTGATGGAAGTTGGAGTCCAGCTACAGAAGAAGAAGAAGAAGAAGAAGAAGAAGAAGAAGAAGAAGAAGAAGAAGAAGTAGTAGTAGTAGTAGTAGTAGTAGTAGTAGTAGTGGAGGAGGAGGAGGAGGAGGAGTTTGGATTTGATATCCCGCTTTATCACTACCCGAAGGAGTCTCAAAGCGGCTAACATTCTCCTTTCCCTTCCTCCCCCACAACAAACACTCTGTGAGGTGAGTGGGGCTGAGAGACTTCAGAGAAGTGTGACTGGCCCAAGGCAGCTGCATGCGGAGGAGCAGGGAAGTGAACTCCATTCACCAGATTATGAGTCTACCTCTCTTAACCACTACACCACACTGGCTCTCATTTAGAGGGTTCCTCATCCCTGCCCTCCATGAAATATGGATGTACAAGACATTCAGAGCCCCAATGAATGCACGTGTGGCTGTTATTCCTCTAAAGGAGCATAAAAGTAGCCTGCTGGATCAGGCCAATGGCCCATCCAGCTTAGCATCCTGTTCTCACATGCCCAACCAGATGCCTGTGGGAAACCAGGGAGCAGGGCACACAAGCGCTTTCCCCTCCTGTGGTTTCCAGCAACTTGTATTTAGAAGCCTCACTGACTCCAACTGTGGAGGGAGAGCAAATCCAACACAGCTAGTAGCCATCGATAGCCCTCCCCTCCATGAATTTGCCTACCCCTCTTTTAAAGCCATCCAAAAAAGCAAATATATTCTGCCCCTGCTGTCCTTTTCTCCACAGAACATTCTCTTCCCGCAAAAAGGTTTCGCAATTACTTCAAATTCCAAAGTATATAGATAAAAAATTCCCAGCTGGTTCAAGAACCTGAATGGCCACACAAAACCTGAAACAGATTTTCAGAAAAGCATATTACCATTACTATTCAAAACAGAAACTAGCAGATCAAAGCGGAGCACTTTGTAAGAAAGCTAGTGTTCCAATGAGTGGCATTCATAAAAGCACAAGCAGAATTCAGTTCAGCATTCTTCTTTGTTTACTGCAATGAGAATACCTTTGCTTCGGAAAATTAAGCTGAACAGTATGCATGAAAGAAATGCATGAAGCCCACTTGAGCTTGAGGCCTGTATCAGCAGTGCATCCAGAAGCCTTTCTGCCTTCAAGTACTAAGAGGGAGACAATGTAAAAATGTAATCTATTTAGCCCAAAAGAGGGTCAGCCACTTTTCATAGTCCAGATACACTGCAGAAAACCATTTAGAAACTCTCATAAAAAAGCATAAGGGGGAAGCAAAAAGGCAAGAATGCTACAGAAGCAGTCTAAGAAAGGCTCTTGTTCATTTAAAGCATGAAAAGCTGATTAGAAAGATCACCATTATGATGCCAGAAAAGCAAGGAGAGCAGACAAATTTCAAGTATTGCAGTGTAATCCTATATAATTCAGAAGTATTTCCTATTGCATCCAATGGGTTCTGCTCCATATGATTGAAAGGTAAGGCCTCACAGAACTGAGTGAGACATGCTTCTGAATAAACATGTACAGTGGTACCTCGGGTTACATACTCTTCAGGTTACATTCGCTTTAGGCTACAGACTCCAGTAACCCAGAAATAGTACCTTTGAACTTTGCTTCAGGATGAGAACAGAAATCGTGCTCCGGCGGCACAGCGGCAGCAGGAGGCCCCATTAGCTAAAGTGGTGCTTCAGGTTAAGAACAGTTTCAGGTTAGAATGGACCTCCAGAACGAATTAAGTACTTAACCCGAGGTACCACTGTATAGGCTTGCAGTCTTTGCCACTAATCTGACTTGCTGTTCTCTCCTAACGCGTCCCACTTAGACACTGAAGCAATCCTCTATTATACAAATACTTCACATTCTCCTGACCCCAGAGTAGCAGAATCTTACTCTACCACACCCATATGAGTTTAATTACATCTCCTGTACTTTAATTCAGATTATCTCCCTATTGAGATACACAATGTTCTCCTGCCTATTCAAATACATTGATATTCGCAGTACATTACTGATGTTCTGGGGTGTTTTATGTTGTACATTGCCCTGAAATCCAATAGCATGGTGTGTGAAACATAAATGGTTTAATAAATCAATTAAGCAAGCTCTGCAGCCAAATTTTAATTGTTGAAATGTGAATCAGTGCACTTGAAGTAGAATACTTCTCTGCCATTCCATAACATTTGATGCAGTTGTCATCAGTGCTGGCTGGTGCCCGCCAGATATTTTGGACTACAATTTCCATCAGCCTCAAAGCAGCACAGTGTGATGAGATATGTAGTCACAAATATTACTGATCAACTGCATTTATCTACTGTCTGTTTGCTAAGGCACCCAAGGCAGTTTGCAACTTCAAAATACAGTGGTACCTCTGGTTAGGTGCTTAATTCGTTCCGAAGGTCCGTTCTTAACCTGAAACTGTTCTTAACCTGAAGCACCTCTTTAGCTAATGGGGCCTCCTGCTGCCTCCGCACCGCCGGAGCACAATTTTTGTTCTCATCCTGAAGCAAAGTTCTTAACCTGAGGTACTATTTCTGGGTTAGCGGAGTCTGTAACCTGAAGCGTATGTAACCCGAGGTACCACTGTACTAAAACAAATAAATGATATAAAATGTGAAGTTCACCCTGTAGGGAGAGGAGGCTGTAGAACAGGAGCAGGCAATGAAGTTTACCTTTACTTCATTTTTCTTCCCCAAGAGGACTATTGGTGGGGGAAGTGACAGAGTGGAGCACAGCCTGCTGTTGTCTTTGCCTCAGTGCCGGATTTACGTATAAGCTAAACAAGCTATAGCTTAGGGCCCCACTCTCTTGGGGCCTCCAAAAAACGTAAAGGAAAAAAACCCTGGATGTACATTTCCAAAATATAAGATAAAAAACAAATAAAATAAAACCTACATACAGCAACAGTGTTTTGTTTTGTTTTGTTTTGTTTTGTTGTTTTGTTTTGTGTAGGCTCCTTAATAGCTTAATAATTATTTCACTATTAATATACTTCTTCTTAATTGTATTTCAGTTCAACAATTACTTTGATAAAACACATATTTTGTTCTGTGCAAATGGCTTTAGATACCTATTAGGTCCATATATTACCATATAGCATATATTCAACACAAAAAACAGTGACAATTTGTTGTTGACAAAGGACAGCGGGACATATAAAGGGCCCCTTTACCTTCAGTAGCTTAGGGCCTCATCAAACCTGAATCTGGCCCTGCTTTGCCTGCCTGCCTCACGCTCTGAAAACCTCAGGAGGGGACCAGTTTGGTGAAAGAATTCAATGTAGCGCTAAGTGGGGTGCGCATGTGTGGGACAAGGTCTGCTTATGCACTTTTCCACACCTGCAGGACCCCTAAACCTGTTCTAGAGCAGATTTAGGAGTAGCAAGTGGGTGTTCGGGGGTGGGGGGGAGTTTGTTGCACAGGTGAACTTTGTTCCATGCATGCAACACTTTAGATGAATCCCACCTTTTGCCTTTGGTCTTTCAGTCCCAAGTCTCTTCCTCTGCATGATGGCACAACACGAAAGCTCCTGCACTGCTTGCTTAAACTTGTAGGATGCAAGTCTTTCATGTAAGCACCCCAATATATAACATATAGACATTTGCCATTTATAAAAGAATACTGCTTCATGTGGTAAATAAAATATAGTAAGTTGATATATTATGATACGGACTATTGAATGGGCACATTCTGGTTGGTGAAGTTTTTCGTGGGTTATTGTGAGCCTAGCAATCCCTGGAGGGCCACAGGTTCTCTATCCCTGAGTGATAGCAATGATTTGCTTAGAAGAGCCCAAATTAGGTTAAGCAGGACCTTTGGCTACATCTAGACACATATCCAATATCAGTATTCATAACTGGGAAGGCAGTCCAGGTCTTGGTCCAGAAGCTCTGAGGAATAAAGCTATAAATCAGTAATAATGGTGCTGATAGCATAAAAGAAGGAACTTTAAATAACCAAACCTGGAAATGTGGAAGGTACTCACCTCAGTATTTTTGTTCCTTTTATCGTTTTTAAACAAGCTCTCAACGGTAATGCCACAAACTCAAAACTGGGATATTTAGTATCTTCTGGACTTTCCTCAGATTTTATGTTGGTGATTGCTTACAAACCTTTATGGGAGACTAGCTTCCTTTTTCTCCTGCCAACCTAGCAGTTCAAAAGCACGTCAAAAGTGCAAGTAGATAAACAGGTACTGCTCTGGCGGGAAGGTAAACGGCGTTTCTGTGCACTGCTCTGGTTCACCAGAAGCGGCTTAGTCATGCTGGTCACATGACCCGGAAGCTGTACGCCGGTTCCCTCGGCCAATAAAGCGAGATGAGCACCGTAACCCCAGAGTTGGCCACAACTGGACCTAATTGTCAGGGGTCCCTTTACCTTTTTGCTTCCTTTTACTAATTTTACTGGGGACAATACTGAAAACTATGGTGGCATAGCTGCCCCTATGCTCTCTTTGCAAAGTGCCAGCCAGCCTGAGCACTGGCAGAGGTTGGTTCTGAGGCCTTTGGCTGCTGCCAGAGACTACTTAGTGTGTGCAGCTGACAGAGAATGGATTGGATGCATCTATCCAGTTTATTTATTTAACATTTCTAATGGTGCAATGATGCCCAGAATGAAATTCAACAGCGCTGTCCTGAAGCATATTCGAGAGACCCCCGCAAGAATTCTGGGAGGAGCATTCTATGCTGAGAGTTGTGAGTTATTTCCCTTCCAGAGCTACAATTCCCAGAGTTCCCTGTGAAAAGGGATTGTTAAATCACTCTGGAAATCATAGCACTGTGAGGGAAATAACTCTTACAACTCTCAGCACCCATAACAAACTACAGCTCCCAGAATTCTTTGGGAGAAGCCGTAACTGTTTAAAGTGGTATCCTAGTGCTTTAAATGTGTGGTGTAAATGGGACCCTCATGTCAGCCCAAGGACTGTGATCCCAAATAGCTATGCAGAGGAGGACCCAAGGAGGGGAAGGTGGCAAGTTTAGCACAGATGCGAAACCTCAGACAAATGCAGTTCTCTGGGCTTATCTGGCCTCCAGGACTCCAGACCCTCCAAGTGTCCCTATTTTCCAGGGACATCCCTGATTTAGAGAAGCCGTCTCAGTTTCTGATCCCGGAATGTCCCACTTTTCCTTAGGATGTCCCTATTTTCCTAGAAGAAATGTTGGAAGGTATGGAGATTTCCAACCCCCAAGCAGTACGAAGGCAATCCTGTATAGGGAAGTTTTTAAAATGTTTACTTTTTGTCTTTATATACGTTGGAAGCTGCCCAGAGTGGCTGGGGCAACCAAGTAAGATGTGTAGGGTGTAAATAGTAAAATTGTCATCATGGAATGAGATGTCTCTATTTTCATCAGAGAAATGTTGGAGGATATGGGACTCTTCTCTAGTCCATGCCCTATTCTAGGTCACACTGCTTTCTGGCCTTACTGTTCACTCTCCTCAGTCCTCATATCCTTTTGTTGGGCTGGAACTTTGCTAATACTTACTTTGCCTACATGAAGAGGGGTGTGTTGAAACCTCTGAACTGTGCATGGCTTGAATGTATCTTCCTATCCAAAGGGAAGAGTCATGTCTGTTGCTTCACCCCATAAAGCTTTTTTATTTAGAAGTGCAAGTTTAAAGTGTGTGTGTGTGTGTGTGTGTGTGTGTATATAACCAATGCTAAAATATCTGAAAGGTTCTTGTTGAAGGTAACTGGTCACAAAGAAGCAGAGGAAGTGCATAGACACGTTCACTACATTATTATGTTCAATACATTATTATATATTTAAAAAACAAAGGATATTGTGTGATCTATCTGGCTAGTGATGGGCAAGCTTTCCTCACCTTCCCTCAGTTTCCTTCCCGCTTTAAAATGGGCTTGTAAAGCTCCCCCCAAAATGTGTGGGTTATGGGCTCCCCCTTCTGCAAGTGCCCCCCTTCTCAAGCACAAGACTTATTTGAGGTTTCGACTGTTGCAAAAATGCTGTGGTTAGATTGTTGATGTGGTCAGATAACGCTGGTGCTCATAAGCTTGGACTGGCTGCCCATATGCTACTGGGACCAGGTTCAAGGTTCTCATATTAATTTATAAGGCCCTTAACAACTTGGGTCCAGGATACCTGTGGGACTGCCTGATCCCTTATATCCCTGCTTAAACACCAAGGACTTTGAGGGAGTTAATGATCACCCATGGCGCCTATCCATGTTGCTTTATGTCGAGCATCAAGGGTCCAATTTTGTGGAACTCTCTTCCAGTTGAAAAATATGCCTGATGACAAAGGGAAGTCCATCAACATCTGGAAGATAATAAGAGTCCTCATTCCTGCTATAGCTTATTGGTGTCCAACACGGTCAATTCTGTGATATAGGCTTCAAGTTTCATTCTTCACGCTCTAATTGTTTTACCCACTTTTGGTTTTATTACATGTAATTGATTCAATTGTTTATAAAGATCTAAAATTGTGGGCTGTTAAATCATCACTGGAAAAACGTTTGAGAAAAGGTAAACTGTTTATTCAACAGGATGAGTCCACACCCAACCAGTGGTTTGATCTACATGGCATCATCAGCATACATAACATAGGATCCAATCAGACACTCTAACTGAATGGCATTTTATCATACATTACAGAGACAATATCCATAAGAGGGGCGACAATCATTATACAGGGCAGCCAACCAGCAGTTTCCTAAGGTATTCTGGCAAGAACAAAAAGCAGCCACTCAGAAGCAAATTGGATTCAGAAGGCCTATTGCCATACTGTGAAAACTGCAGCACTGCTAGGAAATTATATAGTCCAGGATTTACAAACAGAAAGGAAACCCTATCAGGTACTGTATTGTTTAGTCAAAGAGGGAGGAAAAGTGCATGGTCTTTATATCATTAAAAGGTCTTAAACATTTACACTGTTTGCTTATGACAGTTTCTGTACAGCAATAATATAAGGGTGGGTGCAATTGCTTTTAAGTCAGCACCGTTAACACGCATCACTTGGTTGAACAAAAGGAATACTGCCACCAAGTTACAAGGGGGTGAAGAAGAGAAGAGGCTACAACATTTACAGTCAGCCATCTCTGGGTGCAAGCTAAAGTAGCTGTGATTGAAGAAGAGCATTCTGATTTTATGGGGAGGATCAGAGGTCAATTCTATGATATTTTACTTGCTTTGCATTGGAAAAACCCTCCCCCCCCCTCCATTTTAGAGTGCAGTATCCATCAGTACTGTGGCATTGAGACACTCTCCCATTATTTGCCCAGAGGCCAATAAAGAAAAAGGAACAGTTTTCATTGTTAGGAACATTTTGAAGTTGAGAATTTTTAATTTTTTTATTTAAAGGCTGCATCTGGTATTTTCTTCAGCCAATTTAACCAACACTACAATCCCCCCCTTCATTTTGGCACCACACGCCAAATTATATATGCCCTGATATTGGTCTCAGATCAACTCAACACAGATGCTCCCATTACTGATTTAGGAATCGCATCAGCACGAACAAGACGTAATTAGCATAGTGAGCAAGAGACGAATTTGCTTCATTCTCCTGCCCCCCCCAAATGATTTACAATATCCAGCTCATGCACTTCACATTCACTACTTTAACGCATTTTCAATTGTCCCTTGAAATTATTGTGTTGAGTCAAGCCAGATCCAGTTGTGTCTGAGGACACAGACAAATCTACCAGGAATTTCTCTTGTGCGAGACCGCACAGGAAATGGCACTTTGCAAAATGAAACAGTTGCCAGTAGATTATTGTGCCCCAAACCTACACAACTGAACTTTGTAGACACATGCAAACTCTACCCAAGATTCGATGATTCGACAACATATTTTGCTAATGTTGTGATTTTTGTACTACACACAAATGCAGAAAGTCTTCTACAATTCCTAGTGGTTGCCTGCAATTTGACAAACACTGCAGTTTGTATGTGAGTATGTGGGTAGCTCTTTAAAAATGCAAATACATTTCTTGTTCATACAACAGAAAGAGGAGGGGGAAACTTTAAAGCAATGCACCCACAGTATAACATTAACTGTACAAGAGATATCTTGATATGTCTAGTTCCCAAGCACATTTAATCCAAGCGTTTGTTCCGGTGCTCAAAAGGCACTTAAAGATTTTTAAAAAAAAACACAACCCCACCTACAGATGAAGATGCAAAAAATAATTTATTTTTAAAAAGACACTGGAAGTGTATCAAAGTAAACCCTCAAATAAAGTCATGGTTTTGTTCTCAAGTCACTTTCAAAAGTATGCTTTTAAAAAAAACGCTGCTAAAGCAACTGTTCCCCGTGAGCTAAAGTGGGGAAAACGTAACTGGCAATGGAGATAAAATAGTTTGACAAATGATTTTTCCTCCAACCCCATCCCAATGCCTAAGACTTCACTTTCTTGCTCTTTGCTACAGCAAACTTAACATCTGCTATCATAATGACCTTTGGGTTACTCTAAAGTTGGAAAGGCAAGGGAGGGTGTGTGGGAGAGATAAAAATAATTTGATGAATGAAAAAAACACACTCCTATATTAACTAATTGTGGCAATTACAAATGCCTACAACATTAGCAGACATGTAGGTAAACACAATTTCTCTTTGTAATATTATATTAAGGAACAATAATATAATAAACTACATACATTATTTTCCCTTCACACTATACATGGGAAGGTCAGGACTGTTTTAGGGATGGGGAGGTTGTTTTCATTTTTACCGATGCATTTTTGTTACACTGAATTATCTACTAAGTGCAAAGATTGGGTATCACTGGGTCTCAACTAAAATTTAGCCTTAAAAAAGTTACATTGTAGCAGTTACTTTTCATCATTTAAGCAGGTACACCATTATATAAACAGACTAAAACAGGCAAGGGGCAGTTAAGAGAAGAGGGAACATGGATGAAGAATGCTTGCACATGAGGTATTTTAAAAAAGGAGAATCACACAATGATTGTGTGTGTTTACTTCAGAGGGTAATAGATATCCCACCCAATACTTGGCTATTCTATGCATTTTATGTACACATACGGGATTGGGGATGTATTTGTGCAAATAAAGAAGGATAAAACGGTAAGTTACTAAAGGAACAATCCTAAACTCATGGGAAGGTTGCCTGGTAGGCAACTGGGTACTCCCTCTCTGTTTTCAGTGGGGGAGGCCAATAGATGGAGTCTTCCTGCAGGCCATTGCTAATATAGTCCTCAGTATCCCCAAGGGCAGTGAGGGCAAAATGGGAGAATTCCAGGCATATATTGGTGCAAATAATCTCCCCTCCCCTCCAGGCATGTCCTGGACACCTTCTCATTGAAACCAATGGCGGGGATGGGGAAGCAAAGAGCTGCTGCCGCCACCGCCACCCCAGCCAAACCCAGATCCAAACTGGTACAACCCTTGCAGGGCTTAGAAAGTGATGGTTCCTCCATCGCGAACTCCCTGCTGCTGCCAAGCCTCCATAGGATTGCCTGACAGCTCTGGTCCTGCTTTAAATATGGCACACCATCCTGAAAGATGGTAGATGCCATTAAAACCAACCTCTAGGGAGTAATGGGAAACGAGTCCAGCTTCTTTTTAAATGATGGCCACTGCAAAATTAAAGCCAAAAGATGCCAAGAAAGCAAAGAAAAGTGCAGAGTTAATCAAGTGCACAGTCTGAACGAGGTTTGTCAAGAAGCACAATGGTGTTTAAATTAAAAGTGAAAAAGTCCAGCCAGAGATGTCCACAAAAAGGAGACAAAATAAAAAAAATTGCAGCAAGAAGAGTCTTGAGTTCAGTAAATAGGGAAAAGTTTTAGCTATCATGCAACCCCGAGCTCTCGCTGCATAATATTTTTTTGCCTAGGTTAAATTTTAGAAAGAAACGTAACTTTGTTTTCATAAACTCCAAACGGCTGTATATTGTTATATAGTACAGTACAGAAAGTGCAAATTGTCACCTCATCAGATCAGTTATATATCTGACGTGGTCAAATATGGCTCATGCTATTCATGCAAGGGGACACAGTTTGAGTCAAGACCCTCTTGTGCTGCTGAGTCATTTTAAAGGGAATGTGATTTTACCAAAATCTCCCTTGCCTGTTTTAATCCAGATTTTCTCCAAAGGAATCATTAGGATGGGGGAATAAAATATTTCAAACACTATATAAGTTAGCCTATTTATTTATTGTTATCAACCACAGGTTACTTCAGAGTCCTCTTCTGTTTTGAAAACTTCAAGACAGCAGGAGTTGAGTTTCTTTTGTACACACATAACATTGTGCTACAACATGAAGTACGTACAGAAAATCCTAGGTTTCCCCTTCACGCAAAGGGAAGGTGTACTACTTTTAATTTCTTTGCGTCCACAGGTGGTATACTCCTTCCAACCAGGAAATGACCACAAACTTCCATGTTTCAATGAACCAGTCTTTTAAGAGATGAACTTGCAGACAGAAATCCATCCATCTACCTAGCAGGGTAAACATCACCATCAGATGCACTTCTGTATTTGCAGGACAACAGCTGAGCCAAACCCCCATGGTGTTTCCTTTTGTTTGCTGCAACTCTAACGCCAAGCCAGTGTGAATATTCAATTCAAGGACTGACCAATCTTCTATTGCTTAATGCACGGTTGCTGTGTAATCCACACACGCACACTCACTCACACACACAAAATCGCTCTCCAGCAGAAGTCTAGGGGTGAGTTTCTGAGGTAAATCTACTAAAATGTTACTGGGCTATGGACAGTGTCATATATATACTTCTACACAGACCAGAATGTTCCAGTGGTAATACATAAAATAGCCATCTTATTTGGCTACACCAAATATTTCCAGCAATCTTGATGAGTATGTGTGTAAAATATCATGAAATCCTTAAGCCACATCTACTGTCCTCAGTGCCATTGTTTTTCCAAGAGTTGTTTTCGCTGCCTTTTCCCTTCAGTATATGACATCATTTTGTACAATCACACAGGAAATGAAAATAGGGGTGGTTACCCATTTTTCCACCAGAGGTTCCCTCGGGATGGTGCTAGCTACATGGTGCCAGATTTATCTGAGGAGCTATTTGGGAAGATCTTCTCTGTGGGTGTCACTGCAGGACTACCCATTCCTGAGCTACTACTGCTACTTGATCGATGCTGGACAACTGGCCGGATGGGTCTCATGGGTGGGGGCCTAAGCTGAGCTCCAGCAAGCCGGGCTGAGAGGGCGGGCTTAAAAGTAGTCATCATCTCCGTGGTTGAACTGCTGCTACGCCTCATGGCAGCATCAGGATCTCTGATCATGATGGTGTGAAGGGGGCTGGCAGGTTCAGAGTTGACAGAACCTATCTGAGGGTTCTTCATTGGTTCAAGGGTGTCCAGGACAACGTCAGGGGCTTGTTTCACAGTATTTTGCCTTTCAAGCTCACGCAGCTCATTCAATGCTGTGCTCATTGTCTTCTCAATGTCCTGTAAACACAACAAACAGAAGCAGAGGGGTTAAACTGTTATTATTCTTGCATTAAATGACCTGTCCATTACTTGTTTCTCATGGTCACTTCTTTGATTGCATTATTCAGAGGGCTGGATTCAAAAAACCACAAATGGACCAATTGGTAGAATTTTGCCATATGTGATGGTAGAAGTCTTTTTAGTACTATTTTAGGTAGGTTCTAAAACAGCTCTCATGTTTACATTTGCCCAAGAGCTGTGGAAGAACATCAGACCATTTCACTTTCCCAGTGCTCTATTGCAGTAGTAGTGGCCCTCCAGATGTTGTTGGACTACATCTCCCATCATCCTGACCTTTGGCCATGCTGGCTGGGGCTGATGGGAGTCAGACCAGCAACATTTTGGGGGGGGGGCAAAGATTCCCCTGCTCTACTTTAAGATGGTGAACCCGTGAGCAACTCTCTGGACTATAAATAACCCTCAAAATTGCTGAACCTCAACAGCTCTCAGGATAATGTGAGCCCACCAATCAAGTTTCTTGATTAGGAGTTCACTTTCAGATGAAAATAAACCCCATGTTGTCCTGGTCAAATGGAAGTTAACAGACCCAATTCTCCATGGCTATTTGTTAATTAAAAGTATGTATAGTCTGCCTTTCAGCTTCCAACATTATTCAAAACATATCAAAATAGAAACATAGAATAAAAATAAAAAACACAGCATGATTAATGCAACTGAAGGTTGTATTCTTGATTTCAACATGAAGTGAGTTCTCCCAGCCATGTTTTCAGTTATGGTTATTAATTCTCCAATGCTCTTCCATGCAATCCAGCAGGACAAAGTCCTCTTTCCTTTTCTGTATGGTACAAGTATACTGGTTGGCCACCTTCATGTTTCTGCTCAGATGATGGCATCTGGCTGCCAAGAACTCTTTCCCCCACTATAGTAATGAGTGGGAGTAGCGTCATCCATCATAGTCATTTGGTATTTACCAAGAAATCTGTTAGTGTATCCGTTTTGGATGGATGGCACCTACCCTCCTATGCACTTAAGGATAATAAGCTGACATGAAGGTTTCACTAGAAGGCCATTGCAGCCAAAATTAGAGCCCAATTAAACTGAAATGGGGGAAATGAAACACTACCCTGTAAATTATACCAAAGCACTTAGGAACACAGCAGCTATGCCAAGAGGAGGGTTTCCCTCCTATTCAGTATTGTTTTTTTATTCAAACCTCCGTCAGATTTTGAGTTGAAAAGTGCATGAGAACAGGCACAATCCAAACGTCCTTTGTGCTAGCTCGATGGGGGCAGGTTGGGTTGGAAAAAGGTATCCCTCCATCAACAGCCTTTGCTTGTGAAGTGTGGTGCAGAGGTCCCTGGTTCGGCCTGTTGAATGTTGTAGGTGGAGCAGGTGGAGTAGGTGGAGCAGGAATTGTTACCACTAGAAACCACGAAAGAGGGCATGCCAGGGGAAGGGCTGAGCCCAAGCTGGAACCTGAGCTTGCCCCACTGCTGTTACATGATGGCACTGTGACAGCTCCAGGCCGGTACTGTAATTTGCCAATCATCTTTCATGGACCATGGATGTGGCAATTGGCCCCTCCAGCCACACCAGGCAGTGGCTGAGGTGCATTGTGCCTTAAGGCATTAGGGATCTGCAAGATCCCACTCAAAATTAATGTGGGTGGAAGGTGGTGTCAATACTGATCCAAGAAACTATTCATCTTTAACTGAATCTAGTTCAGTAAAACAATAATATTACTGTTAGTTCAGTAAAACAATAATATTACTGTATCCTTTAACTCCACAGTTATAAGCCTCTTGAACGTAGGTTTGGTTTTTTAAAAATAACTCTTTTGTTAAACTAATTCCCCCTACACTGTAGGCATCACAGATATAGGATGCAAATCCTATTCTGATCATGTTGACAGTAGAAGGGGCACAAAACAATTCCAATTCTCAATAAACTAGCGTTTTTAAAGATCAGAGTAAAAATGAAAGGAAAAAAATGGCACTAATTATTATTTCCATCGTCATAGCTACTATTAGGCCATTTAAGAAAAATAATGTGATTACGATTAAAATTATGTTGTTATAAAAAGAAACTGTTGCATTGCCCACCCCCTTTACCTAACCCCTGACACTGGTACTTGAGCAATCTGCTCAGAACTCAGCAAATAAGTGGCTTCTTTCAGGCCCATCTAGTAGAAAAACAATGTGAAATATACATTTTGTCACAAAGACAGGCTCAGCCTTGACACATAACTTTTGAAAGCTACATATGAATAATGCATTTCAGCAGCTTCAACCGATAAAACTGACCCGTGTACTATCGTGGGGGGGGAACCACCTTGATTTTTGGATTGTACTACAGCAAAATTAGCATATGTATGTATGGCAATGGCCATAAACACTGTCATTTTATGTAGAAACCAAAAGAGTCATCTATATTTACTTTAGGATGGAGACAGAAGGTGATTGGAAAGAGGTAGCGCCTTTCTTTGAAATCCCCTCCAGCTATTACACTTCAATGAAACCCATATGAATTCCAAGTTCCATAATTTTCATTTGCAAAGAAGAAGAAGAAGAAGAAGAAGAAGAAGAAGAAGAAGAAGAAGAAGAAGAAGAAGAAGATAGCCTTGGATGCCACATAGGTTTTGAGAAAGGATCTTTGCAGAATGTGGATTTGAAAATGTACACAGGATGTGCTGTGAGGCTGTCTACTCAGAACTCTACTCCAGAGTTCAATGGGACTTATTTCCAGTGTGTTTGGAATTGAAGCATCAGTGCTGTAAAGGACATATAATGCCAAATCACACCACTGCCAGCTTATTTGCTGAGGAGCACTCATTTGATTATCATGGTTCATTCTTTCCTTTAATTTGAAGATTAAGTAATATAGTCCAATCCAAATTTTAAATAAGCCTCATTGGCTATCTAGGACTCTTTTAGGTCCCCTTGAGTGAACAATTAGCTATTTGCCACATTTCTTGCCAATTTGAAAAGGTGCTTTGATAAAACATAGAGGCATTTCTCTCTTAAGTGTTGCCATTTGTTCTGACTTTACTAGCAATTTCTTTGTGCTCTTTTCTTTTCCCTTGCATTTCTTCTCTGCTGGTTAAAAGAAGAAGATATTTTAAGAAAATAGTCTAGAAAAAGAATTTGTGGCCTGGAGATCACGCCACCCTATTTTGTTTTTAGGGCAAATATAATAGGCTGCTCTGTCTATTATTAAGGAAGGTTTTTTCTTTCTTCTAGATAGCCATCAACTGCCTACAGAAGTTTTTAGATGCTCTGTTGGCAGTTCCCTCTCTGCTGGCCTCTGTGCTTGCCCAGATTAGGAGTAATGGCCCACAGAAACACCAATTCATTCTAATAGCATAAGACAAAGAGCACCCACTGCTAGGCAAAGAAGTAATGTCATTCTACTTGGTTTACTGCTGTGCAAATTAAACACTAAACAAAAAAAGGAGGAATAAAAATGAGACGGAGTAAAGAAAAGAAAAACACAATTTGAATGAAAACAAAGTCTCCATAATCCTCAAGCAGGGACGTGTGGGATAATGGCATTAAACCTAAATCATCACACTGCAAAATATATATATATTGATGACTGCCTTTAAAAACTGAACACCACCAGCCACTAGTGTTACTATGGCGAAAAGTCGCACAGGAACAAGCAAGCAAGCAATAAAGTGACAACATAATCAATCTATCAACAGCCCACACAGAAAAGGTTGAAAGGTGTCAAAAGCTAATAAGTGTTAGATTGAAAATAAACAGCTCCACCAACCTTTGAGCAACCCATGCAAGCAAAAGGTAAAGAGGCTCAGCTGAGAGTTCAGAGAAAAATGTTCCTCCATTTGGTCCTTAAAGGCTGCCCGCTAATACTGCCACTTACAGCTTCAGATTTTTTAAAAACCCAGAAGTCTCCCCTCCCAATCCCCTTGTTATCGTTTGTCTGGATGCTTTATTTCATACAAATCAACATTTTCCTCACACATAGCCCCCCCCCCCCCGCCGTTCAAGTCTTGGTGGTGGCAGTTTTTATTAGATTAAACCTCCCCTCCCCGTGCACTGTAATCCTGGTCAAAACTGACTCAGGGACCTGCTATAAATTTTAAAGGCCTAACCTGGTTTAGACTGACATCAAGTTTGGACCTAAGAGAGGTATGAACGTTAACCTTCCCCTTATCACTAGCTGCTAGTTTATTTACTGGTACAAACTTGGTACAAAACTTGTCCCACCTGCCAGCCAAAATTGGCTCATAAAGCCAGTTAAAACTATATATTTTATTTTTCAGTTCTGTGAGCTGGCAGTCAGCACAGTTCAATGACCAGTATAGTGGTCAAAGACCTATACAACCTAAAAATCATCTGGTTTTATGCAAGATTTCTGATCCTAGTCTAAGTTCCCATTCTGTAAAATGGGAAAAATCAGGGAACCTTTTTATGAGAACATTGGTTTTGTTCAGATTCTAATTAGCATTACTTAGCTTTTGCCTCTCTCTGGTCACAGGCTACTTTACTTCTTACTTTACACAGTTTGGAGACTGCTCAAATTCTCTAGGGGGACACATATTGCACTGGAAGGATAAGCATGAATGCGTTTTAAAAGTATTTGCGTTTTTAAGATTGAAATACGCTGTAGTGGCCCAACATATCAATCCCCTTGAGTAAGAACTTGAAAGCGGCTGGCTTCTGGTGGGTCACAGTGGTCAGTAAGCTTCAGTCCAGTCAAAAATTGAACGGGATCCACTGCGAAGTACAATGCCGCAAAAGGTTGGCATGGTTGTTGATTTACATACAGTGGTGCCCGACAAGACGAATGCCTCACAAGACGGAAAACTCGCTAGACGAAAGGGTTTTCCGTTTTGGAGGTGCTTCGCAAAATGAATTTCCTATGGGCTTGCTTCGCAAGACGAAAATGTCTTGCAAGTTCCTGCGGGGTTTTTTTCCTCCCCCCCTTTTTCCCAAGCCGCTAAGCCGCTTATCAGCTGATCCTAAGCCGCTAAGCCGCTTATCAGCTGATCCGCTAAGCCGCTTATCAGCTGATCCGCTAAGCCCGCTAATAGCGCTAATCCGCTAAGCCGCTAATGGGCTTGCTTCACAAGACGGAAAAAACCGCAAGACGAAGAGACTCGCGGAACGGATTCTTTTCGTCTTGCGAGGCACCACTGTACTGCAAATCTAGAAACTAATGCATCTTAAAGAATCTAGTCTGGATGGCTCAATATAGACATGGCTGATCCCCTGAAATCTGTTCCCTGAAACACTCAGTGAATCTCACTTCTTCATCATTGCAGCCTCTCCTACCTCTGCAAGTGCTTCGGCTTCTAGTGACTTCTGATCCCCAAGACTACTGTGGCGAGTTGAGCTGCAGGTGGGCCTCAGTGGGTGGCCGTCAATCAAGGCCTTCCTGTCTGGATAGTTGATGCTGCCAGCACTGCCAAAAGTGGCCATCCTGCGCTTCTCTGGGCTCTCAATCCGGCCTCTGTTCAGTGGTAATATGTGGGGACTGCTGGGACAAGCTGCTGCTCGAGGAGGGGTGTCTATCCCAGGACCAATCCCTCTGGGAGGGCTGTGTGTATCGCCTCCACTGCGACGGCGAGGGATTGCTGCCCCGTCGGATCTCAACCTTACCCTGTGAAGAAAACAACAACAACAAAAACAGCAGCCTTGTGAAATCCCCACTCCAAGCTTCCAAAGTCATCTAGACTAATAAATGGATCTCTACAGACCCCTTCCGTTTAAAACACAGTATAAATCGTACAAATTGGCTCATAAATTTCCTCCGGTTCATGCATTGACTATCGGGCCCGTCACAAGAGGAGGAGAAAGACAACGCTTGCATCCAGATGAGAACAAATCAGTTTCCTACCGTCCCATTACTCCCCCAAATCCGTAGTCTGGAATATGGTCTGTTGGAGACTGGATGTCATTCTTTGATGAGGCTTTATCATCCAGCAGAGGTCCACTACTTGCCTCGCTGTCTGCCTTCTGACTCAGGCTGTCTGAGAATGCATCGTCCCTATGAATAATGAAACTCTCTGTCAGCCAGAACAGAATAACTGAATGCCTTCTGCGTGAGGGAGAAGCTCTGCTTGATTGTGGAGGAGGGGGATGCAATAATGTCTGGGGAGAAGCAGAGCTGAAAGGAGGCAGCTCAAAGTTCCACTCCGCTGCCTAACTTATTTCTTTACCTTATGTAAGCCCCTACAGATATGAAACACAAAACTCCTGTTCAGCTGACCAACAGGGTCTTCGGCTTGTTCTCAAACCTTTTGCTCGCTACCACATAGAAGTCAGTTAGTACAGCAACCTGCAGAGTTAATATATTAAATCTACAGGTTGCTGTACTAACTGAAAGTACAGTACATACAAAATAGAATAGCAGCCATTACAAAGACATTTTGTAAGAGGGGAAGAAACATATTAAAAAGAGGCCACTTATTATTAGATATTAATTAGCATTGCTGTAATGGGCTATTATTGGAATAGTATTGGAAAACTAATTAAAAAAAATAAAAAAGAAGACGAGGCCTTCTTTCGTGTGGATGAATGAACAGAATCAAGGAAGCTATGCATTATATGGCTCTATGCCCCATAGTTTTTTGGGCGGTGTGTGGGTTGTGGGAAGGGCTTCTGTTGAACAAAGTCTTTGAAATTTTCATGCTTGCAGCTGTCAACATCTGGAAGAATATTCCACTTCTGCAATGGAATGGGGAATGATGCACAAATATGAGGAGGAAAGATAGTAAAAACATTTTTACAGCACAAGAAAGCTGAACTTTGATCCAAAGAACATGATGAGTGGAAAGGGAAAGTTTTCTGCTTGACTTTTTCTAGATCAAGAATTCCAGATTTATTAGCCAAATCTATCACAATATTTCAGTATATTCTGGATTTGACACACATACAACCACTCTCTTACATATTGTATCAAACTATCCTGGATGCAATACCTGTAGAACATAGTAGACATATGCTTTTATGTGAATACAGCTTAGGAAGAGTGGCACAGCGCTCTGCCAAAAGTGCAATTATTAATGGCATTAAAAGGATGTGCAGGAGGGCATCAAATAAGATTTAAAAGAAAATAAACCCACCCTTCACTCTAGGTGTGAAGCACAAGACAACAGACCAATTTCCACCCAAAACAAACAGCTAACCTATCGCACTTCACTTGTTCGGTAAACTTCTTCCTACTTACATATCTTGCACCACTATGTACTGATGTGGTATGAGGCCATCCACACCATTATGGCGACCTTCCCACCAGTCTTCAGATGCTCGATGGTACAAGAGAAGTGAGGCACCTTTCTTGAAAGACAACTCGCGTGGGGACCGCCCAATGTAGTCAAACTTGGCAATAGCTTCAATCTGTTCCACCTCTGTAAGCAGGCAGGAGGGAGAACACGAGAGAGGCAATTAAAAGGAAGCTGCAGTAAGAAAGCAATGGAGTGCACTCTGTGATGTAAGATAAGATTTCACTGAAATGTTTAGTTTTCTTAATAAAATTGGTATACTGCTTAATTGTTGAAACCTCTCGGTGATTTACACAGTACAGCTAACACCATCCTTTTTCACGACGTAATTTAGTTTAATGTTGTGACAAACTTCACAGCTGCCTTTGATTTTAGCCTCATTAAAATTTTTTTGATGTTATTACAGTAATCTGAATTAGTGGTAAAGTAGCAGCTCTTCATGGGGTGGGGGAGAGAATGAAATACTAGGCCAGGATTATGCAGATGCACACCATCAATTGTGAAGACACCACTGCAGTTATCTCCACACTTCTGCCACCATCTTACATATGCTTTTCAAGAAGCTCAAGAGTCCACCTGGATACACAATTGAGCTGCCCCAGCATACGACACATCTAAGAATTAATGTACGCATTTTTTGCAAATTCCTCCCATTCTGTCCAAAGGACAATGTACCCCAAATGGCAACAGATATTCTTCATATACTTGTTCACCTCTCCTGATGCTTTCGTCTGCTTTTTGCAAATATGTTTCGGGGATAAGCTATAAAGCCACTGTGGATGCATGCCTTTGTATGGGAGCGGTCAGAGTCAACTCTGTATGAACCATCCAGAACTGGCCCACACTCTGTAGGTCAATTTGACAGGTGGGTGCAGCTGCTCAACTGTCAATCACCTGACATATGACATCAGGTGACTCAAAGTTCAATCTGTGGGAGCTGGTGGAGATTGGAGCTAAAATAGAAGATAAGCCACTCTCTGTTTAAAGAGCAGGCTGCCTTTTAAGGAGCAGGAAGAAACCTGTCTCCAGTACTACAGTGTTAAATCAGACACAAGCATCTACTGCTCCTTTTTAGTATCAAAGAGCAGGTAGAGAAGGCATCCCCAATCTGTGGCCCTCCAGATGTTTTGGCCTACAACTCCCATGATCCCTAGCTAACAGGGATGATAGGAATTGTAGTTCAAAACATCTGGAGGGCCGAGGGCTGGGGATACCTGAGGTAGAGGCTTAGATCTGATCTTAATGATATGGTTCTTAGATAAGACAAAAGAGATCCCAACATCTGACAGCATATGATGTCACGTGAGTGACAGTTGGGTGAAGTGTGCCCAAAACCTTGCTATGGGAAGTGTGTGCAGATCTTCCATTCTAACTAATAACTCACTGTGATTTATACATATAACAATACCCCCAGTCTGCCTGAACTGAAAAAAACAGGCTTTACTGAGAACCTTCAGGTTCCAAGGTACTGCCCCTGACCTATACTGTTCCAAATTTGTTGTATTTTGTCATTTTCTGAACTTTGCCATTTTAAAATTTCTGTTTACCTTTTGTATGTTTCATTATATTTATATTTCTAATATATTTGTATCTAGGATGACTGAATCTGTCAATTTCAGTCTTAAGTTCAGTTTCCCAAATTTTGACATCAGTTTGCAATGGTTTTTTTAAAAAACAAAACCATGAAGTCATCAGAATTTATGCAATTTTCTCTTCATATACAGATTTCTGTATGCAATTTTACCTAAAATACACATTTTTGCAAAGCAATATTCCTCAGTGCAGTGCATTTTTGTATGTTATTTTCACTAATAGAAGAAGAATCTTTATTATGACCATAGGCAAGCATAAAATATCTGCATGTTTACCCTGGTATATGCATTTTTGCCCACATTACATAGTTAGAGATCTGCACTGCAGAATTTGGACAAATTTGGAGGGCAGGCTGTGTTTCATTTCGCATATTGTTTCAGAAAATGGAAAATTAAGTTCACCTTCAAATATGAACTGAATTTTTCCTTCATACCTATTTGTCTCCCATCATTCTTCTACAGAACTCAGAGAAGAATATTTTATTTTCCTAGGTGACCCAGGTAACAGCTAGGTTCAAATGTTGGGGTTATTTCTTGGGAGAAGTTCACACACACCAGAAAGCTTGAAATAAAACCAAGCATATTAGGAGGCAAGCCAGAGGAATTCACCCACGACTTATTCAGAAGTGTATGGCTCTTTTTGGCACATTTCTTTACATATATTTTTAAAATATGAGCAGAGGAAAGAAATTCTGGAAAGTGTCCTTTGAGCTTG
Source organism: Podarcis vaucheri (assembly GCF_965113315.1). Taxonomy (NCBI): domain Eukaryota; kingdom Metazoa; phylum Chordata; class Lepidosauria; order Squamata; family Lacertidae; genus Podarcis; species Podarcis vaucheri. The sequence continues at coordinate 94,829,648 of NC_138760.1, read as the reverse complement.
TTTACCTGATCCAGGGTACACAGGCTGCAAGTTCAGAATGGTTATCCTGAAATCAACAAGCTTTCCTCAGATTTGGTAAGACTATACAGAAGGAGTTCGTAGTCTTCTATCCCAAGGCTACCACATGAACAACATCAGTAAGGCAGAAAAGATGTAATTGTTCAGAGGCATGCCTGTATACACCTCTGTTTCCTCTATACAATGCAGAAAGTGGAATGTCTGATTCACTTGGACAACTGATTATGCCACTTATTAGACCTTTTATAAGCCCACCCTGTGACAGACTGACAAGGACCAATTACCCACAGGATACCATCAAGCTAAGGATGTCTCCTGAGAGACCATCTTTCCCACTTTTAACTTGTCTTACCCCTTGGAGTGACTCACATAAACATGCAAGAACATTAGAGGCTGAAGCGGGATAAGAAGCTGCTACCCTGCAACACAAAGTTATGTAAACAAATCTTCACTGCAGTGTGCCAGCTTAATATTCTACAACCGCATGTCACCTACTGGGCCACTCTAAAAAAAAAAAGGTTTCCGGTAGATGCCATCAAGCACTTCATTAGAACAATTTCATTTTTTTTAGATGCTTAGTTATCTTTTTTGGAAGACAAAAAAAATCCTCAACCCCCTCTCATCCATAGAATAGCATGTCAGACTTCCGGGTTGGCGCCATCGCCGAATGGCAGACTCCCTCTGAGCTCCGGAGGGAGTCTGCTCGGCAGGGGCTGGGTCCTACCGCGCCGGAGACGCAGGGACCCTTAAAAACCACGGGCACGGAGCCCGTGGACATGGGTGACTCGGCTGGCACCGTTAGCGCCCTCCCGACTCGTGAAGGAGCCTTTTTAAAGGCTACGGATCGGGTGCCGGGGAGTAGCGTGGTGCTGTGAGTCCTCTGCTTTTCCTGCCGAGCAAAGCCGCATGCCATTCGACGGAGAGCGCTGACTTCTTCTATTGAAAATTCGGACTATTAACAACAACCCGTGAGTAATTCGGAAACCGGGTTTAAAAGGAGAAAAAAAGGATTTTTTCGGATTTGGCACAAGCGGGGGAGAGCCAAAAAGGAAGTCAGTCCCCCCCCCCATCGTAAACATTCTAAAACAAGGACTGGGTACCCAAGGTCGAGAGAGAAGCGTATTTTTGACAAAAATTATTAATTCCACGATGGGAAATTATAAGAACTGTGCTGGAGGAGAAGAGTGGAGGGTGAGAAGGAAAATGTAACCCCCCCCCGGGAACCGGGGCAATTTGCGAGAGAGCCTGGTGAAGAGAGACGGAGACTTTGACAGCTGTCAAAGTAGCTGTCAAAGTTGGAGAATATAAAGAGGACTTTGCTATGAGGACTTTGCTGGTTAATTTTGCTACAATTTGCTACAATTTGGATATAAACTGTTGAAAATAAGGAACAACAATTGGACTTTTGGATCTGAGGAAACAAAGTTACTACAATCCCCCTAGAGGGGTTTCGAGATATTACAAGGACGGTCGTAAGTGGAAAAATACCCTTGGAATCGTACAGGACTTGTTATCTCCTGGGAAAGCTGCAAAACTGAAACAGTATTTCGTCTACAGGGGTGTTTATATTAAAGGAGACAATAGAATTTTCTATTGAAGAAAGGAAGGGACTGGACGTAAGTTTTTGTTCCTGAACAACAATAATCCCCGTAGAGGTACCAAATTTCTGAATTAGAACGTTTTGCAGCAGAACAGGACAAGAAACCTGAGAAAGTGAGAAAAAAGAACAAAGGACTGACTACGACATGGAAAGAACAATGGGGGGAGCTTTAAAGACCAAGAAAACTAAAGGCCCTTTGGGGTCTTTTTTAGATTGGATGTTTGAAGTTAAATATCATTAAAATAAATAAATTTAAAAAAACCCGGCAAGGTGGAACTGGGGAAAAATCTGGCCATGGATTTGAGATTTTCAGGCTGACAGAAGATAGACTGATAGACATGGGGAATTCAAACCGGGGAAGGGGGGGGAGAGATTTGGAATCCAAAGGCTGTGTAACTATTTTTTGAATCTTTTTATATCTTTTATCTTTTTTATCTTTATATAGCTTCTTGTATATTATCTTATGCTGATTGGACGTGTTTATTAAAAAAAGGGAATTCGTGGAAGGAAACTGGGGCGGACCTCGGGGAAAAAACTTTTTTTTCTTTCTGTTAATGATGAAGGATGCTGGAATGATTGTTTAATTTAAATTGAATAGTGGGTCAAACAAATTAAGTTTTAAATTGGGAGTGAGAGCTTGTAGAACCAAATTAATGAAAGGGGAATATGGTTGGGAGGGGGATGGGGGAGTCCCAGAAAGTTGGTAATGAAAGTAAGGTTTTAAATGTATTTTATTTTTTCTTTGTATTTTTATTTTTTGGAAACTTCAATAAATATGATATTTAAAAAAAAAATAGAATAGCATGTCAAAGGTCCAAAGACAAAACTAAATTGGGAAAATGGACTTTAGGTATGTAACATTTTCATTAAGGGGAAACAAGTTTGTTTGTTTGTTTGTTTGTTTGTTTGTGGCAGCACCTAATGATAAACAAGGCTTCACTTAATATCCAAATAACAATAAAATAATCTGACAAGGATTTGGCATGGAACAGAGCATAAAAACTATGGTCTGGTAAAGATACTTGAAAAAGTTTTTAATTTCCCATAAGATATATGTACACAGAGACACACACCCCACACCCCATTGTCTCTGATGAGACACATTTCAGAGTTTTTCCGAAGCAACGTGAAATGTGCCAAAATCTGTTTACCAGAGACAAAAATAGGATGAGCACAATGCTTCTTTCAATCTACCTGTCTCTAAATAAACAAAAACAAAAATGAAGTCTAATCTGCTTCCAGAATAAAATGGTTTCAAAAAATGAAGAGTAGACGCACTCATGAAGGGCAGGGTCCTATCAGTGGCTATTAGTCATGACAGCTAAATCCCCTGATTACAGGCATTTCCGATGGTATGTTGGCAACAACAACCTGGAAGCACAGTACACCATATCATCTTGATTATGATTTTTTTCTTGGGCACTGTTTGAATCAGAATGCTGGACCCAAAGAACATTGAGCAGGTCTAGCAGATCAGTTCTTACGTTCCTGTGTGCCGGAAGGCAGAGACAGTTTTAGGAACAGACTTCAAGACCAGTCTTCGGCAATATTGGGAAAGGCATCTTACCTCTTTACCCAGTCCAAATAAAGTGACATTTGGTAGTAACAGGCAGAATCTATAAAGGACTCTCACAGAATTGGAGAGAACTGTGGTGGCTAATGTGGTTATCTCACAGAATCTGAGAATTGCTATGTTCCTCACTAGGGCTGTGGGTTAGATGGGGAGGGGAAAGAGACTAGAAGAGAGTATGTAAATTTATAAAATGAAACAACTCTTCTTCTCCATGCTTGTGTCATGGTTAATCACCCAGAAACTCCAATCAGAACTATTAACATAATCATTCAAGCATAAAATTGCCTAAATGGAAGCTTGCTTGCCTTTCCTTTTCAGTTGAGGTAGGTTGTTAGTCACCAACAGTGAAAAATGAAGGTTGACATCTCCCTCCCTTCCTCCCTTTAAACATCCATCTTCAATTATTGGAATTATTCTTTGTCCCTTCTCCCCGTCTTGGGCCTTTAGTACATTTCAACTGTTTTGAGCCACTGCTGCCATTTCCCCACAACATGCACCAATAGGGCACTGGACTTTTATTTGCAGCGTTGAAGGGAGAATATTAATGGAACTAAGGCCACAAAGCAAGCAGACAACATGCATGCAGAGTCATGCAACAGGCAGGATTCTGTAACAATGTTTTCTAATCTGCAAAATAAGCCAATTGAAATGGCAACATGTGGTTCCAGGTTTATTAATTCTCACTGATGTCCAAATCAAACTTGTTCAGTCTGTAAAATAAAAATAAAAATAATGATGGATGGGTAGGTGTGTGCATGGCTAGAATACAAATCTCCCCCCGCCCCCAATCCTGAAGGTGTGAAATTTAATATGGAACGAAGGAATCCAACTAAGCTCTTTAAGGCTACTGCCCAATATCCTTCTGTTTGTATTTCTGAGCTGAAAATAAGGATTTTGGGATGGGGTGAATTATAGCTACAGAAATGTTTTAGCTGTGAGAATATTCAGATTCTTTTATTCCGTGACATTGGTCCCCCCAGCCCGGTTCCTTTCTCCTTCCCTCACTCTGGTGATCCCAGTCAATCACAAATCACGTATTGAGTGTGATTACCTTCTAGTGCTCCATAGCCAATAAGATTTTACTATGTGCTGATGGAAATTAAGGCAATTTAGAGTAAGAGTACTGTTTATTGGATTACTCACATGAATGATTCTAGCCATCAAGGGTCAGATAGTGAATTTATGATGCTATGAGGCTATATATTTCATTACGAAGGTAGCATCATTAAGGGCAAAGTCAATTCAGAAGAAGTAATGCAAATTAATAGTGAAAATTTTCAAAGCAATCCCTGGAAAATAATCAAAAGGTGGTGGGGGGAGATTTGCAACACTGCTGAAAATGTCCCCCTAAAAATGAGTACCTTCAGCGCAGCCCTTATTACTGATGCATAATTTTAAGCAGGTTTCCACAGTCTAAACCTTATCTATCTATGCAACAATCTTTCTGTGGTCATGGCAAGTACTGATGATAGCACAGATTTAATCAAAAGTGGGATCTTGTCTTAGAAATCGAAAAATGTGAACACCCTTTTGCAAGAATAGACTCCAGCTCCTTTAACTGCCGCAGCACTTTAAATACAGCAGAGAGTACACAAAAAGGAGCAGATTCCATAGTGAGAAAGTATCAAGCTGAGGAGGTACTAGTTATTAATGAGAGGGGCTGTGGTGACAGCTTGATTTAAAACTCACCAAATCTTTTGGAAAGGTTCCACCAATATCAAAAGGCTGCCATCACTTATTTTCATTAAAAAAACACTATAGATTTCTATTAAGTTCTATCACTGTTCTTCCTGGGAAGCATATCAGAAGCATATTAGGTGGTGAACATAACAGATTACAGGCTACTCAGATAGTTATTTTATCACAACAACATCTCCGGTTTTTTTATTCCCATGGCACTGGAACAACAAATATAGAACAACAAACAATCCAGAGATGCCATTTTCAGGCCAAATGGAAGAAGGAAAGGCTAGCTTGTTAACCAGGGCATAAAGGCCAACTCCCATAATGCCTTGGAATGAAATCACAAATAAAACAGGTAACCTAGTATGCTCCCATATGGTCTACTTTCATTACATATCTATCAAGGCACTTCATCAGTATCCGCTTGCACTGTCAAACTCAGACATATCTTCCCCTGGAAGCAGCCATATGTTAGTCCAGGGTAATCTGATTAGGAACTAAATGCATGTTGCTGTTCTCCACACACAGCTCTTGATAGCCTTCCTCAGGCTCATTTCTACCTCTTGTTTCTACACTCACCATCGTCGCTGGTGTGTGGCTCCGTGCCATTGTCATGGTCTGCTTCATCAATGGTGCCTGGCTCACTGTGCGGGCTGTCACTAGAATTAAGATAGGTCAAGTAAATACACATAAGTTTTAAAGCAGAGAGGAAAGATTTGACAGTTCCTTGCTACTCAATGCACACATAAATCCACATTTCCTAGATCTAAGGTCTTAATTTTGTAGCAAATGAAATACAGTGGTACCTCGGGTTACATACGCTTCAGGTTACATACGCTTCAGGTTACAGACTCCGCTAACCCAGAAATAGTACCTCGGGTTAAGAACTTTGCTTCAAGATAAGAACAGAAATCGTGTTCCAGCAGCGCAGCAGCAGCGGGAGGCCCCATTAGCTAAAGTGGTGCTTCAGGTTAAGAACAGTTTCAGGTTAAGGACAGACCTCCGGAACGAATTAAGTACTTAACCCGAGGTACCACTGTATGGAACTAAACATCATTGGATCTCTAATATGGGTTTATGTCCGGGAACAGATTTTGTTATTCCTGCCTGAATAAGTCGGGGAAGCACATATTTGTGTTTGCTAGAAACCCTAAGCTCACATGACAGGAAATGTTCTCTCTACTAGCTGGTCCCATTTGAATTTATTGATCCAGTGGAAACATTCCTGGGCTTTGCTTCCATCACAGAGGCCAACAGTGACTGGTGAGCAGGGCCCAAGCAAGCTGTCAACACAATCGTCACCATCTGCTCCAATCCCTCATAAAAAACCACTGTAAAGACCAGCTGCCTTCTGAGCGGGAAATAAAGGAAGAGCCATGCAAGTTCTGACTATCACCACATGCTACTACTGTCACTACCCAGAACTTGCCCCTTCGCTCCAGAGGTTGTCAATTAAGACCCAACTGGGCTGTAAGGAGAATAGGAAGAGAGGGTCTATCACCAGCAACTGTGATAACATGACATGCAAATTTCATCCTTTTCACAGACAAGTTTAGGAACAATTCAAATGTTACGGTGCCACACCGAGGGCCCCTGGAAACACATCTTCACAATAGCAGGCAAGTCTTGAGGTTTGGGCAGCCTTAACAAGGGCTAAGCCTTTAGCATGGCAGGCCCTGTGCTGTGGAATTCCCTACCAGAGGATCTGAATGTGTCATCCCTGCCTTCTTTTAGACATCACTGGAAAGCTGTACGGGTCAGACAGGACTTGGAACATGATTTTTTTTAAAAAGAAAACCCAGTCTTTATTGATGTTATTGTAAGGTTATCTTTTTACGTTGGACACCATCTTGTTTGTTTGTTTTTTTCATGAAAGTGTAGCTTAAACATTTATATTAATAAATGAAAATATGCTTAGGTTGCATCCAATGTTAGTCCTACTTGACGGAGTATATGAAGAGACTGGTAGGTTTCTGAAGACATGGAACTCATTCCTCCTGCTCCAAAGAGGAATAGAATAGGTATGTTAAATGGAAAATAGGTTTATCAATGGGTATTAACCATGATGGTTATATAGGACCTCCACATTCAGAGGCAGCATGCCAATGAATATGTGATACGGAACAAACGTGGGGAAGGGCTCTTGCCTTGTTGCTTTGCTTATGAGATTCCAGAAAGCATTTTATTGGAGCCCCTGTGGGAAGTAGGATGCTGGACTAGATGGAATTTTGTTCTGGAATCCAGCATATATTCACAAAATAACAGCAAGTCAGAAGCCCTATTTAGCTTCTAGCAGATACAACACTATTTCAAATCTGTTCTGGCTACTAACAGTGCAATCCTGACTATGATTCTTCAGAAGCATGTACCATCAAATTCAATGGGATGCACTCCCAGGTAAGTGGGGTTAGGACAGCAGCCAAAGAGACTTAAAAACAAAAGGAGTGATTCTTTGTACTGCATTTTTTTTAAAAGCAGGTGCGTCAAAGTAATACCCCTGCATTTCCTGATAGCATAAATTACTATCTCCTAGCTCAAATAGCAGTTGGTTTCTTAAAAGTAAACTGCGGACACAGAGAAATGATCTGGATTAACATTCTATTCTGCCTGCAGGGATAAGGGTCTTTAAACCCAACCTGGATCAGACCTCCTGCACCTGCTATTTGCATCCAAGAAAAAGTTGTCATTAGCACCAATACAAATAGCAGGCATAGAGGACCACAGCATGAATTAGGTCAAGTCCAATTCATTCATTCATTCATTCATTCATTTTTTAAAAATATATACTTTCAATGTACCAAATGTACATTTTAATCCTGATCTCCTTACCAGTACTCTTCGCCACCTGTCATGCATTTTTCATAAACGGGTCCTTCCAGCTCCCTGAGGCTAGGGAAGATGGCTTCATGATTGATTATGATAGTTTTGATGACCTCGTTGACATGAGCCTGGCAGGACACTGGATCCTGCCCATCTGGAATATGCATCAAAGTTGGTCCAAAGCAGATGGCCAGGTTGTAAGGATCCATCATGTTCTCATCGCTGTACTGTGACAAGCTGCAAAGACAAGCAACCCACAGCAGCATCACCAAGCCATCAACTATTAAACACAAACAGGAGCTCCACAGGCATTTCCTCCAGATGAGTGAAGGGCAGCCATTGCAGATATCAAGGGTCAAGTGGCGCCCCTCCCTTACTGCCCAAGGACTGGGTTTGAACAGGAAAGAGAGAGGAGGAGGAGAAGTGAAAAGGAAGGCAGTTTACAAGGGAAGGGAATTTACGGCTCCATTAAATAGTAAGCAGCGGGTGAAAAGACTCACTGGTTGAGGAAAGCAAAGAGATATCTCATGACAATGATGACGGCCCGTGGCAAGGTAATAACGATTTGCTGGATCTGGTGCACTCGTTCTGCAACGCTTTCAATTTCTGCAACATAAGAACGTACAGCAGTCCATTGAGGTTCACAATCAGGCACACACAATTAGCAGACCAACTCCAAGGAGTTTTGTTGCTCATGTTTCTCTTACAGACGCAAGCAGGGATAGTTGACTTCAGCCCTCAACAGCTATTTCCTGCACCTGCCTCTATCTGTGAGATATGTACTTGATTTTCACATTTGAGGGCATAAACTTTAAGGAGGAGGAGGAGGAGGAGGAGGAGGAGGAGGAGGAGGAGGAGTTTGGATTTGATATCCCGCTTTATCACTACCCGAAAGAGTCTCAAAGCGGCTAACATTCTCCTTTCCCTTCCTCCCCCACAACAAACACTCTGTGAGGTGAGTGGGGCTGAGAGACTTCAGAGAAGTGTGACTGGCCCAAGGTCACCCAGCAGCTGCATGTGGAAGAGCGGGGAAGCGAACCCGGTTCACCAGATTACGAGTCCACCACTCTTAACCACTACTGGGGCTCCACCCAAACAAAGTGCACCGAAGTCTGATAACAAGCCCGATAAGAGGTCTTATATATGCTTACCCTGGAGAACAGAACAATGATTTAAAGCTGTGGGAGGATACCTCAATAGTACATACTGGGTGTCGCAAGTCTATCAAATGCTTTTTTCAGGAAAACTCCCAACTATCATCAGTGGGGCTCACTCATTTACAAGTACAGTGGCCAGCTACAACTGTGGGCTTTATTTTCCAGAGGACTTCCAACAAAAGAGGACAAAATTGAGTATTGGGGTGGAATCTATAACTAGAGGGGGAAAATTTTTTGCAGCCTGGAGATGGACTTTGCATTTTGACAGTTCTATCATTTCCAGCAACAAGGGAATACAGTGGTACCTCTGGTTGTGGACAGGATCCGTTTCGGAGCTCCAGTCAGATCATGAGGTTTCCACAACCGCATGCATGCGGTGCAGTAGAGCGCTTCTGCGCATGCAGCGAAACCCGGAAAAATACTTCTGGGTTTGCCACATTCGCATCCTGAAGGATACGCAACCGAAGGTGTGCGTATCCAGAGGTACCACTGTAGACACTTGAGCTTCAATTGATACTTTTACCTAACACACCAAGCAAAATTCATTTCTAGCTTTGTTGCTGTTGCTCTGTTCTCTGCCTCATAAGGAACCTGTGGGCTTTGCTTAAGGCGTGGGACAAATCTGGGTAAACAGCCTGGTTTTGGTTTGGTTGTTTTTTTAAAAAAAGGGAGGAACAACTATTGCTTCTCTATCACAAAATCTGTCCTAGGTGTATAGCCAGGTTTCTGCAGCGCCTATCAGACTCTCAGTCTTAAAAGTGAGACTACAAACTGATCTTGTGGCTACAACACTCAATCTGACTTCTGTACTTTTTCATTTTCCTTGTGTTTTCCCCTCCTATGACATTGTGTAACAAGTTCCCTGAGGCAACAATTTTGTTGCACTGACTGATCATTGGGGGGGGGGGATAGAGAACTAATGCAGGTGTGTGTGAAATGGAAGGATTGAGACTCTGAATAGAAGTATTCTTCGTTGCTACATCTTGCTGGAGTGCCATATTTCTTGTGTCAATAGTAAAGTCATTCTCTAAGTTCCTATCCTTATATAGTTAAAACACCATCCATACACGAGGGAAGTATCAGGTTAGGGAATACCCTTTTGAAGAAGTACCAAAAAAAAAACACCCTACTACGATCCGGTGGAGACCAAGTATGCGCAATGGGCAAGGCATGTCAATTGCCGGGGGGGAGGGTCAAAACCAGGCATAGGCAAACTCGGCCCTCCAGATGTTTTGAGACTACAATTCTCATCATCCCTGACCAGTGGTCCTGTTAGCTAGAGATGATGGGAGCTGTAGTCCCAAAACATCTGGAGGGCCGAGTTTGCCTATGCCTGGTCAAAACCAAAGAGGGAGGTAACAGAATGGAGTATTCTGTGTTTAGGCATAGCACTGCACACTGCAACCTTTTGTTGCAGGTTCCACTTGTATATACAAGATTTGGGACAAAACGTTCAGCCCAGCTTTTTCAGCAATTTGAGGCTGAGGCAGAAACAGCACAGTCTCAAAGCTTGTGTTTTCCGCAGGGATGGGAGTAAAATCCAATAATCACTTCAGGATACTTAGTGTTTTTGTTGTGAACATACCTGAATATGTTCTGCCCACATTAGAGATTGTAAATTACGTAACTCTACGGCCAATTTTGAGCATTCCATTTTAGAATCAATTTCTGACCCTTCTTGTAATATACAGTGGTACCTTGGGTTACAGACGCTTCAGGTTACAGACTCCGCTAACCCAGAAATAGTACCTCAGGTTAAGAACTTTGCTTCGGGGTGAGAACAGAAATCATGCGGCGGCGGCACGGCAGCAGCAGGAGGCCCCATTAGCTATAGTGGTGTCTCAGGTTAAGAACAATTTCAGGTTAAGAGTGGACCTCCAGAACGAATTAAGTTCTTAACCCGAGGTACCACTGTATCTTTGTTTTCTTTTGACTTTCTGATGTATATAAACAGCTCTAAAGTGAATTATTGAATTTTATTTTTGTTCCCATTACTTTCCTGTTCTTATTTTGTTTGGTTATGTTATTTGTAGAAATAAAAAACTTTTCTGGAAGGGGGGCAGGATTTTGTGACATATTGGTTGGTCCTAATAAAGACATTGTCCAACTGTGGATTTTTTTCCCTATGGAGCCAAACAGCAACCTTTCCTTTTAAAGTATGCAATGTAAGTATACTTGTTCAGCTACTGTATATTTTCCCCAGGAGGCCCTAGGATTCATTAACAAAAGACATTTTGTGCATTAATATTGGTTCAAAAAAAGTAAAGAATAATTTTAATTTGAAAAATTAATTTGAAAAAGTCAAGCTATGATTTATTTTATTTAAATCTTTTTTTCCATACTGCATTTAGAACATAATGGTTATCAAAACAGCTAACAATAAATAAATGATATGTAAAAAATATTCACAAGCTGGCTTTATGAATATAAAAGAGCCCTTATTCAAAAGCAGCTTGAACATTGGTATGCAATTTTAATTGGTCCATCTTGACTGGGCACTGCATGGCATTAGGTTGCATGAATTTGTATTCATATTTGCTGCTGTTCTCCACATGAGAGTTTCATGCAAATTCCAGTCTTCATTCCAGCCCAAGTGACAGGGAACTTCCTGTTTGTTTCGAGAGGGAGCCTTCCCTCCCAACCACATAATAAACAGTGGATTATGTGGCACTGCAGACTCTCAGGGCATGCAAATGCCCTGTGACATCCACAACGTTCTATGCTGCCAAAAGTCTCTCAGCTTAAGTTAGCACCGGCCAAGGGAAATCAAATCAGCTTTCTGTTGTGCGGCAGTCTGCAGTTTAAGCTCCAGAGAAAAGAAGGCTGCTCTGCACTCTGTAAGCCTTTCTTCCTTCGCAGCCGTATGAGATGATAAGCTGAATTTTTTTTTTAAAAAAAAATTGGCTCTAACCTTTTACATTTTTTGCTCAAACCGGATGGTGGGAGTTCGGGTGGGAGCAGCTCTCAAACATGAAATATCCGCTCTTCCATTTAAAACAGTGTCAGAATATAATACACCGCATAAATCTGTTACACTGAAATTATCACACACACAGGGCCCTGAACCAATGTGGAGTGCTCCTGGCCAGTCTTCCAATGAGTCAGTCATGCACTCTTCCAGGATATTCCGTTAACACAGACACACCTTCTGCTTCCCCCTGAAGAGGCACTCCATGGCTACTGTGCATGCTCCTCCTAACTGGGCTCTTAAGGGCAGTTGTTCCCCTGTTTTTTTCCCTAAAGGGTTTTTCTTTTTGTATTTCTGAAAATTTTGGCA